>NW_024356249.1:6462446-6494451 GCF_902729225.1 Pteropus medius | reverse complement strand
GGCAAGACAACCCTTGGTTGACCTCACAGATTGCAAGGACTTTGTCAGCTTACCATCCCTTATTTTTATTTTTTTATTTTTTACATCTACAGCACCTGGTCTTCCTAGGTGGTCTCCCATCCAAGTACTAACCAGGCCCGACCCTGCTTAGCTTCCGAGATCAGACAGGATCGGGCTTGTTCAGGGTAGCATGGCCGTAGACCCAGCACAGTCTCTTAAAGGGAGATCTAAGTGGAGCATCTCTATGGCTGTCACAACCCCTGAGAGCATGTTGATATTTTTAAAACTAAGAGTCGTTCAGTTTTGCCCCCTGAAATGCTAAGTGATTACTTGATCCTCTAAAGATTGCTGTGATTATAATATGCCTTGCTTCCTAGTGACTCCGCATATGTCATCACAAAACTGGGTATATGATCTTTTATTACTCTGGAAGCGTGAGACACTGGCCAGTGGGTCAGCAACACTAACGAGAGAGGCACATTGCAACTTGCGTTCCCTCCAACACTTTGGTTCTAAAAGAAAATGACATCTCTTAGATAGTATGTCTTTCTGTATAAGGGAAATATAAAATATCAAGAAGCAAAAACAACAACAACAAAACCACCTCTAAATGCAGACTTCAGAATAGTCTATGGAGAAAGCTGTTGGAAGCTGAAAACTTTGAAGGCAGTTTTAGGTTATCTGGCTGGTTTACTGGTAGCCCCGGGGCTCACGAAGGGTTATTAAACTCTAGATTAGACCAGCTGTTTTGAGGTTCCTGGACTAACTATAAAAATAAGCTGGCTTTCTGCATGTCCTGAAATCTAAAGCTGATTTGTCCATGCTGTGGTGATGCTAGGAACAATGGGCTAGAAGTTGGTAGACCTGAGTTCGGGGCCTGGCTCTGCCACTTACTAGTTTCCTTCATCAGTCTCACTTAGTCTTTCTGGGTTTGTTTCCTTTTCTGCAAAGTACAAGAACTGAAATATCAGTGAGTGCAGAGCCCCTTTCCAATTCTAACATCTGTTGAGTCTGTCATTACGGGGGCTTTTTCCAGACAGTCGAAGACCAGCTTCCCCTATCCTGAAGCTTTTGGGAGAGCTTGATGTATCTCTAGAGAATTTGTCTTGCATGGGGCCTTCCTCACCCATTTGGGTCTCCCATGTGGGATAGCATCAACGCATTGTCATCAGTGAGAGGCAGGGGCTTAGAACCTCAGCTCCCTATTGTGTTCTTGGCTTACTCATAGCTTTTATACTTTTAGGCAAGTTGTCTAATTTACCATTAGTTTCACCAGTTATGAAACACGAATAAACCTCCTTCCAGACAGCCCACTTAAACACACAGAAGAGCTTTTGTTGTGTCAGAATCAACCTCTTTTAATTTTAATCATCCCCTTGTGGCTTCTAATCCACACACACACACACACACACACACACACACACTTTTTTATTGTTCCTTTGTAATCTCAGCCTAGCCTGTATGACTTTCTACTTAATTTATCTTTGGGGATGAATACAACCAAGCTGGGTCAGTATCAAAAGGCTGCCAAGGGTTGTAGCATTCTACATTCATAGTATCTTTTAAGCTTTTGCTGAGAACACGTTAGTTTCCCTAGCTCAGAGGAAGTCATTAGTTCAGAAATTATTTGCTATTTGTCAGAATGCTACATTGGGAAATGTTATATTTATACATATCTAGGTTTACTAAAATAAATGTAACCTCTGGGGGCATGCAATCATTCTAAGATCCAAACTAGTTAGATACCTGGGCCTCTAGGCTTACAAATAAGCAAAACTCCCTCCTTGGTTATATAAAATTGTTAAATTATTTCAAATCACACAAACGCACCCGTTCTTGGGACCTTGAGGGCATTGACATTAATCAAAATGATGCAAAATTCAATTAGAAATTATCTGATGCTCCCTGCATGTAGATCTCACTAGGCAAGGAGTCTCTTTTGCAGTAATCTATTGGAACAGATGAGACTCAGATCAGGCAGGCTGAAAGCTGTCAAAGGATAAGTTTCAAATCAGGGCAGAAAAATGATCCCAACATGGGAGCCTTCTTCACAGCATGATCCATAGTAGAAGTGGAGCCAGGGGCAAATCACATTTTAATGAGTCCCTTGGAACACATTCTTTTGTAGACAAAGTCCAGTTAAATGAATGCTAGGAATTATTGTCCTCAGATTAAACGTTCCCAAGACCCAGGTGCATACTACAATTGTATTGTGCGTGCAGGGAGAAGGGCCTGATTCAAAGGCTGAGGGTGTTGTGTGGAGTGTACAGAAAGACAGAAGTCTCCATAGACCTGCCCCCTGGCTGCAAGGTCACCCCCTGGTGGATTCTGCTCTGGTCACTTGTTCAGCCATTAGAATGTAGGTGACTGTGGAAACACCCAACTGTCAATGGGCATGTTTATCTCATGGGAATGTTATGAAGATTAGTAATAAAATGCCTGTAGCAATTTATACAGTTCATAGTACTTAATGAATGAATTTTAAAGAACCTTCTCTAACTCATATCCTCTATCAGGCATATGAACCGTAATCTCCCGTTTTTAGACCCATTAGTAGAGAATTTAGAGCATCCATATTTTCATAGCATATTTAAGTCTCATTGCTCCATAGACTGCCAAGACCCTCTCTCATTGAGGATATCCAGAGACCAAGGATTGTCTATGGCTGATTGTTGGAAAGGTGGCTCATAGTCACATATCCATGTGGATTTTGATGCTTACATATGAAGCACTGCTGTGTGTGACATTGATATTAAGCCATGGCCCTGGCCATCATTCTACTTTCAGTTCCCCTAGGATATAACTGCTTTTATGCGCAATAAATTTTATATGATTCGTTGTGGCAGAAGGCCAGAATGCTCATCTCATTCACCATGCCAAATACTCATCCATTTGTGCTCTTGAAGTCTTGCATTTAAGTAGTGTAATAAAGTGTACATTCAGTGAACTGTGTGGAGAGTTGGTACATGGGATGATTGCATATAGATAGTTTTAAAAGTTCTAAATTATTTAAAGGGAGGAAAGTTCATATTTTGACAAACTAACAGAGATAGCTTAGTTCCTTCTTCCTTTGCTTATGATATACCGGTGATACATGTTCTCAATAACAGGCGATAATATGGATTTGGAGTTATGATGCTTTCAAACTTTGCTGAAATGCAATTTAATTGTTCTTCTATGCAATTTAATTGTTCTTCTATGCAATTTAATTGTTCAGACTCTCAGTTGATGTCAGTGACCATCAAGAGAAAGTTTTATGCAGTAGATGAAATGCATATTTATTTTTGCTTTGTTCTGATTTGCTTTCTTTGGGTAATTTATGAATATGCATTCTTCACACCCCTATCCTTATGTTAAACAAAGAAACAATAAAATACCTTCGAGACCAAAAGTAGTTCTGAAAAGAAGGGTTTACTCATGGCTCAGTTGAGAAGGGACCAAGTCCTGGGGCCTGCAGCCCAAACCAGCAACAGCAGAGCTCCGTGGAAAAGACGTGTCCACCGTCCTGGGATGGACGGGACTTTTTTTTACAATGAGTTTGGGGAAGAAAGAGGTAAGTCTCTTTGAAAGAATTTACATTGGCTATAGATAAGGAACAGCGGTGCGGGGTGGATAGTCTGGAAGGGAGAAGTACTTGTTGCTTCTGCATTAGCCATGGGCAGTAGTTTGGAAAGTTCACGCGTAAGCAGGATGCAGTGGCATCTAATAGTTGGCTGTTCTTTCTGGATAATTGTTGAAAGAACTGCCTGGAAGTTGATTTAGAGTTTCAATATACATTTAGGAATGTGGGCAGTTTTTGTTGGTTTCAGCCCATGGCTGCTAACTGATTAACTTCCGTTGCCTCTTTTACCCTCGGGCCTGCTGTAATTTAATTTAGAACATCTCAGGATTTTTTTCTTGTCACTTATGTTCTTAAAGAATAGTAATCATTAGTTTAAAACATCCATTTTAACTATCTTTTCATTTTTAATGATAATTATGTTAATTCAAATCAATAAAAATTTTACTTATGCCATTTAATTTTTTTCTTAAATCACTTTCTCATTTGATTAACACTAAGCAAAGAAAGCTCATATTTTTTTCCCTTTATCTTCATCATCTTTTTCTTACTAGGCAAAAGGTCAAGTGCAAGTGCTTATAATGGTACATAGTAGTTACTGAACTCTAATGGTTAAGACTTCAAGAGACCATTAAGAGGACAGAAAAATGTACCTTTAATATCTAAATTTCCTCACTCTAATTGAGAAAATGCACCTTAATAACTTTTCAGTAGGTATATTGACCTTATCATTTGCCTTCTAATTTGGACCCTCAATCTTTGCCTTTCTGAGTTTTATCTCCATTTAACTTGATGATATATGGAGAATCTTGGACATCAGTATGTAGGTGATGGAGCACAGCCCTTGACCTGTTTCCTCTTCCCTTCTTCTTGCCTGAAGTCTGTCTTCCTTGTGCATGGCATTGCTGGTGGGCTCAATCAGAGAGCTGACAGCACAGGCTAGTTATAATGATGCTTTCAGATTTCTTCAGAGTCTGTAATTAAATGACATCACTAAGTCTTAAATGCATCTGCTGTGAAAGTCAGAAGGCTAAATTATCCCATTAAAGAGAGAAAAGTGTTACTTGGTGTTAAAGAATCCCAAGTTTAGTATGCTGAAGAGTTGCTTCGGGAAAGCTGTTGAAAGCCAGTTGAGCATGGAACATAGTGGGAAGTTGGGGAGGCTGGAAGGCCACGTGGTTCAGAACAAGCTGTTCAAGAATCACAGCTGCACTCGGGCTAACTTTTAAAAAAAGAAGGCATTTTAAAAAATGTGTTTTTCTTTGCCAAATCAGTTAACTGCTTGGCTGCTGGTTTTTATTCTGAACAGCTGTGCTACTTCAGGCAGCTAGCAGCAGCTACATGGCCTCAGAATAGTATATTGTAGTTGATTGGAGCACTGTTTGAGACCAGTATCACAAGTTCAGTTCTCATAAGTCCAATTAAGTTCACTAAATTAAATCACGAGTCATTATATCTTCCTTATTACTGCTTCATTACAAAAGGGGATCTGGAAAAAGAACCTTCGTTGATGAGGCCAGAAGCGCCACCGCTAGTGGAATGATACCTTAAAACTATGTCTTCTATGTGTATTCAGATAAGAACATAATTTTTAGGATTAAGATATTATTACTTGTCGGTACAAGAAATGTTTATTTGGTCTGTGTTCCTGGTCCCTGGCACACAGCCCCTAAAATCTTTGGAATCTATGGAGTGATCTAGTGTCTTTTGTTTGCTAATGAGATGACTGGTGACTGGGTACCCTTGAACGGCTTCAGATTGGGGGCTGCTCACCAGAGAGACCAAAGCTTGATTAGAGTGTTGGCATTTTCAGCCCCTGCACTCCTTCCTCAGCCTCCTGGGAGAGGAGAGAGGCTGTAGATCAAGTTAATCACCCAGTGATTTATCAATCATGCCTACATAATGAAACTCCCATAAAAAACACCTTTAGCAATAGGATTCAGAGAGCCTCCAGGTTGGTGAACACCCCAGCTTCACCAGGACAAAAGCTCCTTTGCTAGGGACCTTTCTGGACTTGGCCCTCTGTACCTCATCACCTGGCTGTTCACTTGTTCCTTTATAATATCTTTTACAATAAATTGGTAATGGTAAGTTAACTGTTTTCTTTGAGTTCTGTGAGCTGTTCTAGCAAATTATTGAATCTGAGGAGGAGAGAGTGGGAACCTGATTTATAGCTGATCAGTCAAATATGAGAGGTATGGGGCTTGTGATTGGTATCTGAAGTAGGGAGAGTTTTGTGGAACTGAGTCCTTAATTTGTGGGATCTAACACTAATTCCCACTAGTTAATGTCAGAATTTAATTGAATTGTTGGGCATCCAATTGTGTCCAGAGAGTTGGAGAATCAATTGTAGGTGTGGGAAGAAAAATCCATATATTGGGTATCAGAAGTGTGAGTAAAACCAGCTCATACTTGTACATTAATTTTTTTTCAGTTATCAGTTTGATGCTCTTTTTTAAATATAATAATAAAAGCACTTGATCAAGTCTTAGCATTTTCAGTAACTATTTTCTTTGACACTTCCGTAATACTGAGAAATTTTCTCAATAGATTTTTTTTTTATGTGTCTGGTCTATTACCTTGTATCATAATTTAAGACTTTTATATTTTGTCTACTGAGTAATGTAGGGATAGAGTGGTAAGAGAGGGGAGAACTGAGATGACTTGGACAAAAACCACCCCATACTCCTTTCTGGTTCCCTAAGAATGTACTTACCTTCTTAAAACTGCCTGGCCCCCTTTCCTTCTCGGCACCTCCGAATGCCCTTATCTCCAGTCATTAAACCAAGAGGTGAAAGGAAGAGATGGAGGAAGGAAATCGGCATATGTTCTATATTCTTTGTTTTATTTTAGAATCGCTAAAGTCTTTTTACTTCAAATCTCACCCTCTTGCCAATATATCAAATATATCAATTAAAGTTTTTATTTTCTTTTAAGTAAACGAAACCAATATCAAAAAATATTTTTTTTTTTGGAAGGACAATATAGTGTCTCAAGAATCCAAGCTTTGGAAGGACACCAGAGCCGCTCTGGGGACCTCAGCAAGAGGAATCTGAGTCTTCCCTCAGTAGAGCTCCCATTACAGGACCCAAATCTCCCACTTCGGCCAGAGAGCTCTTGACACTATGCAGACCAGTTAGTGCAAAGACAGGGCCATGCAGCAGAAAAAATAGCTTCAAAGAATCTATCCTTCTGGGGGTTATGGATTCTTCTTTGAGAAGGGGACTAGGTAGGCTACCCAAAAAGTGTCCATGACATTACAGAAGGTGCCAAAGCCTTTATTTTAGTTCACCAAAAAGCAGGTGTCAGAGATTTTTCTAGAACAACACCCATTCCAGAAATGTAACAAAAGCTTTCAGAGCATTTTCAGTACCTGAGAAGCTTGAAACAGTAGGTCTGGAAAGCATTTTTGTTCAGGCTTAAGACCGCATAAAGGTCTATGTGTCATTTTACATTTTGCTGACCTTTATTCAGGCGTTTGCTACTTCTTCCCCTACCCAACAAAGGCCAGATAAGATTCAGTAGTGATGACCTCATCATCCTGGCTTGTAAGGACTTATGGTTTATTTATCTGCAAGAAACATATAGTTTGTTTCATATTAAATTTTCCTTTATAAGCATCCAGGCAAACAGAGAAGAAAACCCCCAAAGACCCATATTCTTTTTGCCTTGTCAAAAATGTAAAATAATAAAATTAGTTCACTAACATATATTTAGCTTCTGCTGTGCTCAGAGTATTGTGTTAGAATTATGACGAATACAAGAAAGTTGAACCAGTTTCTGAATTCAGATAGCTTACACTTTGGTTGACAACATAAGACATAAACACAGAAGTAATTACCTTTATGCTTCAAGGTTGTAAATAAATCCCAAACGATTAATGTATAAATGGAAAGTGCTTCAGACATAAAAGGAAAGATTCATGAATAACAATAATAAGTAACATTTATTGAGCATTTTCTGTCAGGTAGTATATTGAGCACTTTTTATGGGCTGTGCCATTCACTTCCTCAACATATAGTTGGTATTATAAAGTGACAAGCTCGTAGAGGTTAAATAACTTGTTCAAGGTCACATAGGTAATGACAGTATGAACTAGGCACTTTCCAATACTCCTGTTTTTAATCATTATTATAAATTCTTTAGAATATACCATATTTTAGGGAATTTCTTAGAGGAAAAGGAATTACAGTCACATATATTCAAAACACTATAATTGCTACGTTCTTGGCTGGTTCTCACCCTTTCCTTTCTCACTGCTGTTGCTTTTCCTTTACTGCTCCTCTTTGTCTGTCTCTAAATTAGAGTGTCTCAGATGCACTTTCTAGTCTCACGACTTTTAATACCAACTATACACTAATTTCTAAATTTTTATCTACACTGCCCATCTCTCCTCTCAATTCTAGACTCATATATCCAACTGCCCACTTGATCTCTCCACTTAGAATTGTACTGTTCAAAGGTCACTTCTCCCACCATAGTCCACTTAGAGATCAAGTGGGCAGTTGGATATATGAGTCTAGAATTGAGAGGAGAGATGTCTAATTGGCATCTTCAACTAGATTTGTCCAAAGTAAAACTCTTAATTTCTCCCAGACCTGTTTCTCTTACTGTCTTGATCAACTCAGTAAATGCCACCTCCATCCTTCCATTTGCTCAGACCAAAACTCTTCAGGCACCTCTTTTTTTACACCCCATACACCATGGGTTTTTGACAAATCTTGTGTGTTTTACCTTCAGACTACATTGACCCTAAACAATGCAGGGTTTAGGAGTGCTGACCCCTCTTGCAGTCAAAAAGCCAAAACTACTCACAGTCTGCTGTTGACTGGAAGCCTTACTGATAAACAGTCAGTTGATACATACTTTGTATGTTATATGTATTACCTACTGAATTCCCTCAATAAACTAAGCAAGAGAAAGAATGTTGTTAAGAAAATCATAATAGTTACGGTACTATGCATATTTATTGAAAAAAAATCTATGTATAAGTGGACCCATGCAGCTCAAACTTGTACTGTTCAAAGGTCACTTCTCCCACCATAATCTGTCATCTGCATTGTCGCAATAGCCTACTTGCTAAAGCTCTTACTGCTTTTCTTGCCCATTATACTCTGTTGTCCACATAGCAGGCAGAGTGAAACACAAGTTAGGTCACGGCACTCAATTAGTAAATTCATATTCTTTACCATGGTCTATAAAGCCAGAACCTATCCCCCACCCCCGCACCCGAACCCTTGCCGTGATTTCTCAGGTGTCATGTCCCGTTACTCCGTCCTGCTTTACCCACACTGGCCTCATTGGTGTTTTTCAAGTGCATAAGACATGTTCTTCCTCAGCATCTTCACTCTTGCCGTTTCCCCATCATGCAATGCTGTAGCTCCAGAAATCTGCATCACTCTTGACCTTATTCCGATATGTGTTCAAATGTCACCTTCTCCAGGGGCTTCCTCTGACTATCCTGTGCAGAAGAGCAACCACTCATCATTTTCCATGCCCCAGTCTCCTTTATTTTACGTCATAGCTTCTGTCACTACGCGATATATGTCTGTTTCATGTCTGTCTCTCCTAACTAGAACGGAAGCTGCATTAGTCATCAGCTTTGTCTTTTGGGTCCCCAGTGCCTATGGCAATGCCTGCCACATAGTAGATACTCAACAAATATCTGTGAATTGATTAGCAATTGGATTCAACTGTTTATTCAATACTAAGTAATTCAGTCATTTTAAGTACAATGCCAAGAATCCAGTATGTTCATACTCAGCATTGACTGAAAGAGCTTGTCCTATAAAAAGTTTGCTGTGAGATCCGGTGCCTGGGCAGGTTCTGGCATTTTCACAGGGAAACTTGAAGCTGGAATATGTAATCATTTAATAAATATTTGTTAACTGCAGATTGACCACATGCTATTCTAGGCTTTCGAGAGGTTCAAAGTATGAGACGAGAGCTGGCATATGAGCAGCTAGCGCTAGCAGTGACATTGCCTTTTTCTAATGAAGTATTGAGAAATCGTAAGGAAGTCTCTGAGAAATTCACTGCCTCCATTTAGTCACTACTCTGCGGTGATGCCGTGGTATCTACACACCAACACTTCCCTACATAACATCTCACCTAGTTCCTGAGATGCACATGACTTTCTTTTGGTTACTGGTTTGCAGTTAATTTGATTATTATTCATAGCAACCCATGGCCTTTTAGTTATCTTTAATGTGACTTTCAGTTTATATTTGGATTGCCTTTGTTCCCTCAGATTAAAAAAACAAAAACAAAAACAAAAAAACTACTTCATTAATGATTATGAATGAAAAATAAAAATATTGGACTGTAAGCTACTGAAGAGCCCAGAGGAGGATTTTTAACACATCAGAAATCAAAGGTCATCTATCAGCTGATGAATGAATAAATAAAATGTGGTATATCCATACAATGGAATGCTATTCTGCAATAAAAAGGAATGACACACAGGTACATGTTAAAACGTGGATGAACCTTGAAGATGTTATGCTAAGTGAAAGAAACCAGTCACAAAGGACCACCTGTTGTACAATTCCAGAGCTGGCAAATGCATAAAAACGGGAAGTAGATAAGAAGTGGCCTAGGCCTGGAAGTGGAGGGGAGTTGTAGGGTAAACAGAGAGTCACTGCTGTTGGGTACAGGGTTTCTTTATGGGGAGATGAAAATGTTCTAAAATGAATTATGGCGACGACTGCACAACTCTGTTGACTGTACTAAAACCCACTGAATTATAAACATTAAATGGGTGAAATATATGGTGTGTGAATTATATCTTAATAAAACTAGTATATACGAAGGGAGGGAGGAAGGGAAGGAGGAAAAAAACTTCTTTATCTGAAAAGTTCTGGAACACTATGTTGAGAAAAGCATTTTCCTCGGCCTTAACGCTGTGCAGCTCTCCTCTTGGTGCCACTTTGCTGACCTTTCTTCAGTTCTATGTCACTTCTCCCTCCCCGCACCCCCTACAAAATGGCATATATTTTCCTCTTAATTTGTTTATTTTCAGAAAGCTTTCTAATATAATTTTATAGTATGTCACACTAAGAATACAGGATTACTATTTGCTGATAATACAAACCAACGCAATGTATTGGAAAGACCAGAAGAGGACTTGGTGCTAAGTCCTAGGTGCTAAGCCCAGTGTTGATCTAGATATATCCTTGGTCAAATTACAGAACTCCAAAGCTCAGGTACTTAGCTCAGTTATAAGTTTGTGTTACCATTATAATAACTGTAGGTTTACTGATCAGTCTGTAAGTCTATCACTTGCAAAGGGAGAATGTTATTTTGGTGTCGATTATGGGGGATAAGATTTTCTCTTTTCTATTTCAGTTTCTAAGAATACACTTGAAAGAAGTAAAAGACTTGATGCGTAAATTGTGCATTTTAACCATCACAACCATATTATACTGATTTAGTTTCTAACCCTTCATCTTAGATGTAGTCAGCATATTGATCGTCTAGACTGAAGTGTCCCAGGACTTGCCACTTTTTCTGAATAGTGAGATCTTCAGCCCATTGACCATATAATTAGAAGGAATACATATTCTCATGTAACAAACCTGACGCCATTACTGTTAGGAGTCTCCTAAGGGAGTTGGAATCTGCCCGCAGCCTCGTAAATAATGAGCACATAGCTAATACAACCTGATCTTCCCAGCAGACATAAGAGCCAACCTACTTTACAGTCTGCAATATGGTCAGTGAATCAGTGGTTGCTGAGTGAACGGCAGTTACCCCAGCTGGAAGAGAGACAAGCTTTACAGGAGCAATAGAGCGTGCACTAGTATGTAGACAGGAAAAAGAATTTGATGAATTGATTTTCACTGGAAAAATCTGAGAGATGTCTTTACCTGAGACCGCTTAGTAGTCCTGAAGCTTTAAGCTGCTAATGAGTCTGCGCATCCCACTGGGGGCACTTACATGTTGCTAAGCACTGAGCAGGCTGAAACAAATGATGCAAAAACATAGTCGATTTCCGGGAATTATGGGTGTGATTACAGTAACAGCTCAAATTGCACCAGAGTGACAGAACTTACACAATTGGTATAAAATACATGGAAGCGATTTGCCTTTATTACAGATTCACATGTTAGGCCTATTCCTACAATTTTTATTTTATAAGTGTCCACATGCATTCCATTTGAAATAAATGGTTAAGCAAATTCTGTATATAATTTATTCCCTATTACTAGAACTAGGTTATCTTCTTTAAGATTTACAAGTAGCAAGTAACTGAAGAGACGATATCATGACTGGAATATTCTTCAGCTTCACAAAAGAAGCCTTTCCAGACTGAGGTTTGCTGGTCGAAGGTCACGTGATTGGGGGTCCTGCAGAACCTGCCTGTCAAATAAACAACATTTGTTCTCAGGCATGTGGTCCCAATAGCTTTCATAAGCATTAAACTCACTTAGCAAATAATTAGTAATCAAAAAAGGCATTTAAACTCAACTCTCTGAAGCATGGAGGAAGATGTACATTACATCAATTGAATTAAATATCTACTTTAGTTGTAGACATAATTAGGTTTCAGTAAAAGAAGACCTTTATGCAGATCAGCGAGATGTGGGAATGTTTTCATTATTGAAGTATCATTTTTATAAGGGCTGGATATCAGGGACTGGTATCGAACTATAGATCCTGTCTTCTCCACTTAGAATGGTGAGATATTAATGTTTTAGAACTAGAAGGAATTTGACAGCCGATCTCATTCGGCTGCTGACTGTTCAGAAGTCTCGGCTTCTAGAAGTCTGGGAAGTTAATGATAAGCTTCACAAGTTATTTTCAGTATATTCATGAGTATGGATGCACTCATGGCCGCAAAATTACAAATAAGTTTATTTATATTCTGGCTGGACTTATATCAGCTCAAAGTGTGGCACTTACATGTAGGCCTCAAAGAAGTAGGGGCTGGGTCAGCTTAGCTCAGTTATGTGTCCTTGGCTCTCTGAATAGGGCCTCACACATGCTAGGAACTTAATATTCGTTGGTTGGATGGTTAAACAAATGGTAGAAGAGGAACTGATCACAAGTTCTCCTGGCAGTTACATAAACTTAGGTAATTTTTAGGAGAAATATTATTTAATAAATACAATTCGGTTGGTAAAAAGTATTTCAAAACAAAATCACAAGGAGAATGAATTAGTAAAATAAGTTCTTGGTGTGTAAGCTACTGCCAACAGTTCTGAACAAGGGTCCAGAGAAGTTACTTAGCTTACTCCACGCTGAGCAGCAGGGTGGCAGTTGAGTCAGAATTAGAAGCCAGAGTTATTGGTCCAGTCTTCCCACCACAAACTGTATTATCTGAAACAGATCAGGTTTCTTTATGTGTTTAATCTTTATGACATAAGACTTAGCTAAGATTTAGAGATCAAACATCATTGGCTCTAACTGAAACTACCACTATAGTTGCTTTCTTACTTTTATTCTTTTGTATGACCTGTGGAAAATGAATTGAACTTTATTTTTTTTCATATGTGGATGAGACTCTTTCTAGGGGAATTTTGTGGTTTGGGGGATTTGGCAAGGGGAGGGGTCACAGCTACCTTAGAGACTCTCAGGAAAGCTGTGGACCATGAAGAAATACTTGTATGCCCAGACCACTGCAATTTTACACACAGTATTGGGCAATTCACAGACCCCAGGTTAAGTCCGCTGGTGTGGGGGATCTGCTGCCTTTTGTCCCTTCTGTGGTTTCAGATGTTCTCTTTAGGGCTTTCACATTTGCTTCGATTCAGATCAGAATTAACCATAATGTTTCATCATTTAAAGTACCCCAAAAGGTACTTCTCACGTTGTCCATAGAAAGTGATTATGTTATTTACAACTAAGACATTTTCCTCTTTTAAGACTATGAAAAATGAAAAAAATAAAAAAAACAACTGCTGTGGAAGAAAATTGTTCACAGGAACAAAATCTAAATTACTATACTATGATGAAGCCGTAAGTGGAGCTATTGTAGAATATGCATTTTTACTCCCAAAATGGAACTGTAAAACACAGAGACAATTTTGAGGGTGAAAAAAAATGTATAAAAATAATATACATTTATAGTTTTCAAGAGGAAATATCAAAAGCAGTAATCAACTTTAGGTCGTCTGAGTAGATTCGGAAGCTTGTTGGTGGAGAGAGAGCCAAACAGTGAGTCATCTTCCCAGGAACATCACTGCCTGTGGCACATAAGGGCTGGTGCGAGAGAGAAAGGTGGACTGCACTTGGCCTTTCTGAGGCAGTGTCTCCGCCCCGCCCCCACCCCTGTTCTTCTTTACCCGTGAAAACGTGTCCATTACTAGTAATGCAATGCGTTCAGTTGGCAAATTAAGATGCTTGATAAAAGTGGGGCCTCAAAATCCTCAAAGAGGAGCTTGAACCAGGAGCTTTTTTCACCTTATTTTATCATCGTCATTGATGACTTTAATTCTAGTGATTAGAGGAGACTCTAATAGAGGCGATGGTACTCTGTTGATCGTGACTGTTTATCAGGTACCTCACATAACTTTTGAACTGTGAGTCTCAAACAATTCCAAAAGGGCTTTCGGATTTACATTATCCCTCTAACAACAATGAAAATGTCCCCCTTGCATTTTTAGGTATTTTCTTCCTTAGGCTCTCTGGATTCTGAGGGAGACTGATTGAGGAGTTGGATTTGAGGCACCTTGAGTGTGGGAAGCCATTTTTCCTCCTGTGTCTTGCCCATTATTTTGCTGCTGAGTGTTTCTTTTTTATTCTTTTTTCCTTTTTTTTCTTCTTTGTCTTCTCTTTTCTTTTTTTTTAATCTTTTTCTTTTCTTTTCTTCTTTTCTTTTCTTTTCTTTTCTTTTCTTTTTTTTTACTGCTTTCCAATCTCTATAATCAGCTTTGAATCCTTCATGAGATTTCTAGTGTTCTTGACTCCAAGTTCGAAAAATAACTCTTTAGAGATACTATATCACATACATTCAGGTGACTTTAGTAATTAGGGTGGTATTTCATCTTTGCTGTCCAGATAAGTTGGGGACTAAGTGTCTGTCTCCCATTTTAAATGGTGAATTACCTCAGAGAGCCTCTGCGGCCTAGCCCTTGTCACTCGTGCTAATGATATTGACACTCCCTGGCCTCCTTCGTGAGCCTGGAGGTGGTTGGTGCCTACCACACGTCTGCTTTGGAATTCTTAATTTTCAGTGTTGGTAAAATCTCTTAAGTTAAATCACCTTTTCCCTGATTTTGCACTTCAGATACTAAACTAGTCCATCTTCTCTCTCAGCACCTGAGAGGCACTACCATCAATTCAGCTCATCCAGGTTTCAGTTCTTTCAGCCCACGTGTTCCTTCCGTCATTTCATTAGTTTCCTTGGAAGCTGTCCAGACTGTTGATAATACCTGCAAGTGTCAGAATCGACCGCCACTGATCCCCTTCTCTCGGCAGCGGCACTCTGGCTCCACTGACTGAGCATCGCTCAGTCTAATCACTGTTTCTTTTGTGGGGGAGGGACAACTACTCATTGTAAGTGCTTTCTTAAATGTTTAATCGAAGAGACTGTGTATCCAAAGAACTTTTAAAAAAATCGGGTGTTACGCAAGTTCATATATAACTATCGGTGAATATAACTATTACCCTCAATAAATAAGGAATGAAGACACTTAGAGAAGGAGAACCGTGGTTAATGGCCCTGCTTCTCCCTTTATCCACAACCATGAAAACCTATAATCCTCATTAAAGTGCTATAAAGTTGTCTGCTTTAGTGGTTCAATACACTAACGTCGCCTTGCTTTTAGTATGTTGACCCTCTGTTCCCTGCAGCTGGGAGTTTATTAGTCTTTGTGACCTTTGGAAATGAATATTCATAATGAGATAGAAATAATATTCAGGTTCGTTTTAGTGCCCTTAGCAGTAAGGAAAGCTGAGAAAGATGCCAAATCTTGCCAGCCTCTCATACAGAGTTATGGAATGTGAGGGCCATCCTCAGAGGCTCTGTAAAATTTATCTAGTGAACAAACTGAGGCCCTGGGTGACACAGTTGTAAGTAGCGCAGCCAAGTTGCAATCCAGACCTTTCGATTCCCGGGTCATATTCTTTTCATGACATCATGTTGTCTTATATTAATTTGCCTTTTACGTAACTTCCAAGTAAAACCGAAGACATAGAACACTAAAAAATCATCTCGTTCTAGCCCGTTGAAAGCATGAAATGCTAAAAATCTAATTAGAATTTGGCCATGATGGTGAGACATTTGTGACAAAGCTACTAAGGATAGAGGAGTGGAAAAGAGTCTCAGTCAACCATGTAGCTTCTTAGTCGTAAACTCATTATATTTTGGAGCATTGATTTCACCAACTACATCACAGTTTTTCCTTTTAAAAGTTATCGTTAATTATTAACTTCTTTAAAACCCCCAGAAGTTGATTTGTGGAGAATTTATGGAACACCTGTTAAATGCTGATCATTATGGTAAATAGAGTGGTGAATATGGAAGACTTATGGTGATGCTTCCTTTTAAATTCTTTGTTCTTAATTGTACTGTAAGCCTCCTATGAAGATTTATAATTATAAGATAACTTCATTAAAATTCTTATGATTGCATTTTAATTTACCATAGGCACCCAGTCCTCTAGACTAAAAATCTTAGGTTAAATTCTACTTCACTTTCTCCATATAGGCAGCTTAATTTGGTAAGTATTATACTCCTTTAATTTCTTAATGAGATCAGGTCAGATGAAAGAATGGTTCTGCTTTCCCAAGGTGACAGCATCATTTGAATTCCGGACTGAGGTTGTATTTTTCCAAGACTGGGTAGGTACCAACCAAGTTTATGGGGGGAAAGGACTCTCATGGAAAGATGGCCAGAGGGCCACTCCTCCTGATCAAGGCCGCCCTTGATCTTAAGTTGACTGAAGGATAAACTAGATGGCTTTGCCTATTGCAGGCATGACATCGACATAACATTAAGCTAACAAGATTATTTTTAGTGATCTGTATCTCCGGTTTTATTTGGAAGACACCTGACTGCATAGATGGGATCCTTCCCTAGTTATGTGCCTAGGAAGCTAATTATTTAGTCGGAGGGTAATGAAAGACCCTGCCATCTGTCTGCCGATTTAATGGAGTGTCAGCATATCCCAAATAGGAAGTAATTGGATTGACAGACACAAAGCCAGTTATTAGACTGTTATTATCTGATTGGAAAAAGCAGGCGGAGGAGCATACAACTGTAGCAAAATTAATCTGATGCTGTCTGTTGTTCCGGGAATGCACAGTCTGCCACACAGAATTCATGGCTTCGAAACCCCGACTGGCTTAGGAACGTTTGGAGTTCCTTCTCTCAGAATTCATCTCTGTATTCTTATTACAAATCATTATAATGCAATCTAATAAAACACAGTTTGCATAAAGATGGGGCCCATTTATAAAACTGTCACCACAGCCACTCTATTAATAGAGCCATTTTAAAGATTTATCGTGAGCATATGTTACTTTTTACAGGGGGCCAGATTGAGAGCTACAGGATTTGAACATGCAAGAATGTGCTACTGGTGATAATTCAAAAAAATTTTTTTAAAGCTATTCTGCCCCAGTAATTCATTAGACTCGTATTCTTTTCTTAACTTTTTAGATATAATCGTCAAACAACAGTCTTAATGAAGCATTAAAGAGAGGTGACAGGGTCTCAAGCCATGTTATCTATGTACCTTTTTTCTCTTGTAGATTGCAGTGTAACTGCCTGGCACCTCTGATAGTCAGAGGACACATGGGATGGGCTAGACATGAGAGTTTGGAAGCAGAGCTGGGCTCGAGAGCTTTGTTCTTCTCCGGACAGCTAGCTGAGATGGGTCTGATGGGGGAGAAGCAGTGCAGACATGGCTTCCACTCATTCACTGATTGATTCGGTGAGATCTAAGACCTTCTGGAGTCTCTAGTCCTTGGTGTTCATGGAAAGAATGAGACAAGAATCCAGCGAGTTAACAGTTATTCGGCAAAGATCTCTAGAGCACCTGTGGTGTGTCACGTACTTTTCTAAGTTCTAAGTATACAGCTATGATCCAGCCTAAGTCCCTGTCCTCATGGGGCTTACATTCCAGTAAGGCACACGGAAAATAAGCAAGTAAATAGATGGGACGTTTCAGGTCATGATAAGTTCTACAAAGAAAAAGAGGATAGTGAAAGGTGAGGTATGAACACATAATTGTGTTCCTTGGACTGTGAACACTAGGGAAGAGAGGGAGAGACAATAGGCCTGAAGCTGGGCTTTTAAAAGATTGGTAGAATTTAGGTAGGCTGTATCAAACAGTTCCAGTCATATGTGGGTATTAGAATATACTCCTGTTCCTCAGGTGAAAATCAGATATCATCATGTTTACCTATGACAATCACTCAGCAAGTTAAAAATGAACAACTGTCTCTCAACATAGTAAATACAGTGCAGCTAGATTTTCCTCCAGTTTTTTTCCCCCTCTTTGGTAGAGCTCCAAAAGAACTACTCACCTTGTGAATAACAGGCATATATATTGTATTAAAAATACATCTTTCAAAGTACTAGATTACATAGTCAACTTCAGAAGTGCTAGATCTGAGTGAGGGACCTGGATTTGTGTCTCCCCGTCCAACTCACCCTGGGACATAGTCTTATCAAGTAGAATGGCAGCCATATGCCTTGCTGTATTTACATCGCCCTCTCTCAGCCTATGTATCATTGATTTCGTCTATACTAAATGTGGGTATTCTGAAACTTCACTGAAATTAGGTATGTTCTGAACGAGTAGAAAAACATAGGTGAAAGGTCCAAGCAGGAATAATTTTGAATTTTTTTATGAAATAATAAGGAAATGAGCAGCCTGAAGAGATGTGCGAAAGTGACGGGGCCAGATCATAGGAGGGCCATGAAAACCAGAGAGAATTTTACATTGATGGAAGTAGAAACCATTGAAGGTTTCTGAGAAATGGAGTATCACTGTGAAAGAGATCCTTAATGTAGATTAATCTCATGGTGAAACATGGGTAGATGATGAAGTGGGAATGGGAAATATCAGTGCAGAGACAGTTTTAATAATCTAGAGGGTATAGATGAGGGTATAGATTAGAACTACAGACCAGTCAGTGATGGGACTTGTGTGGAGATTTTTTGTTGCTTTTTCACCTTACTCGATCTCATTAAAGCAATTTAAAGGGAATAATGCACATTCAAGGGAGCATGTTGAATACCAGGAAATTCATGAATCAGGTAGCTATAGATTTTTGGAACATACCTTATCCTCCTTTCGTCTACCCATCCATCCATCCTATACTCTTTCCTTCCTCTCTAAATTTAAACTTATAGACAAATATTTTACTTCCCCAGATAACAATGCCAATGAGGCACTGTAAGACGTTGGTGGCATTAAATTAGATAATGAATATGAAAGTGACTCCAAAATTCTCAAGATTAATTTGAAACATTATAATTATTTAGTTTTCATCCCTTTGGGATTGTCTTCAAACTAGACTGGATAGGTAGGTGTATGTAGTACTTGTATATTTGCAGATAACTTTATCCTTCGGTGATCCACCTTCTAATTATTCCAATTCCTCCTGAATTTTTATAACAGTGCCTTCTAGAGAATTAATTGACTGAAGAGGAAGGGAGTCTTCTTTCTCTCTATCAAGTCCTGGAATAATCACTTTAGTTCTCTTTACGATACTTTAAATGAAAGAGTCACCACTCCAAGAGTAAAAGTTTTGCTATTTTGTTTTAATAACATCCCTTTTAATTTCCTCGTAAGACAGTATTAAGTCATATTATTAAGTAATATCCCTGCACTGAATTTTCAGTCCTCGAAGGATACAGTTTTCTTTCTTCTGTTTCAAAAGTTTGAAGAGCCTTAGGAACCATAGTCAGAAAGAAGTTCATTCATGGAAACATTTCGTGGACATTTTTTGCTTATTGCTTTTTTTCAAGGTTTAGGTGACCCAAGTAACTCAAAGCATAACCATCTAATTAGGGTTCCCAGTGTGGACACCTAACAGGCAGGTAGGTATTTCTAGTCTGTAGTAACAGTACTGGAGAGGGTCAAGCATACATAACTCTTCAAGTCAGAGACCAAGACAGAAAAGTTTTAAGATCATCTCATGCTTTTGTTCCTCTCCAGCATCGTAATTTACATAAATTACCTTGGAGAATGGAATGGCTTGGCCATGAGGCCGAAAGCTGATCAAGCGCATCTTTCTTCAGGTAAAAAAAAGAATTGTTACATGACGCCTGGCCAAGAGCCACAGACACCCTCAGATGCTTTAACGCAGTGGTGATGAAAGGATTCCACGTGGGGCCAGGGCGATTAGAGAACGTGACGGTGACTCTCTTTCCGCTTGTTATTGCTTTCTTAACAATGGTATTTATTACCGTGCTAATTTCCGCGGGGGCGCAATGAGATGAGAGACGTGGACCGTATTTGGAAATGATTTTCTTCTTCTTGGATGAGAGCTAGACATTTACTAGCATCCCCTCATGCTTATGTTCTTTTGTTGGTTGAGTATGTTGTATTTGCTCTTTATAAATAATTAATAGGCCTACTTCCCTCCACCTACACTATACTACATTCCCCAGCTGATAAGAGACAGAATTTGTCTTAGCAGCAATGTTTGTAATTTCCGAATGCTTTTTAAAGGTAGAGACTTGAAACCGTGAATTGATTAGAGTTTGCACATAGAAAATTAGCTCTGATTGTCATGGGTAGAGAAGATACAAACATAACATGATTATTAACACTGGCCAACAGCAAATGAATATACATTTTATTTACATATGCTCAGCTGAACACAGCCCTAAGTTACTGGTTTACATCATGGCCGTTTTCAGAGTCAGCTTAACTTACTACTTCACATAGGAAGTTTGCACTGAGCTTCTTCCAACACCCTGTGCTAGGCACTGAGGGGAATGCTGTGATAAAACTGACAAATCTACTCTCAGAGAACCTAGAGTCATGTAGGGGGCTAGGTGTGTGAACAAATTACAACATGGTCTGTACCTTTAGCCTGCTTAATTCTAAACAAATTTCACCCCTTTGGATCAGTTGCTTTCATACCTTTTCTCACAGTAAAAATTATATATTATGCCAGGATTCAGCATACTGCTACATGTATGTGTTTAAAAACAACTAAATAAATACACAAAACAAATCAATATTTACTGTTAAAGTATGTCATATACTCTGATATTTTCTATTCTATTTAGTCCACTTCTTCAACCATCACTATCCTTCCCGCCATCTCTCAAGGCTGATTGCAACCCTTTAAATTTATTTCATGACCACTGATAGTGTGAATTGTGCTTTGGATTCAACTTTGTGTTAGCCTGAGCTATCTGAAGAGAAGGTTCTATATTTTGTCCATTTTTTTATTCTTATCATCTAGTGGTTCCTGACATATAGTAAGCACAGTAAATGTTTGGTTACTGAGTGAATAAATTAATACCCAGATCTGCTGAGAACTAATTTTTGGTTCAACCTGATGCATAGCACAGATATAGGCCCTTATAATCTTGACCTACAGAAATAAGAAAAAATTAGCAGTGTCTCATTCTGTCACCTCTGTTGAGGTGAATATAACAGGATAATAAATTATGTATTATTGAGAAATAATCCATGTAGTTCAAGGGTATGCAAAACATCCACTACCCTTTACTAATGGTCTCTTTTTATTCAGCATGCTGTTGAAGGTTTTTTTCTGAAATCAAGACTTACAGAATGAAGCCTACGTTCAATTATTTATGGTTTAAATTAATGCAAATAAGACTTTCTGGCTTGCTGTGCTGATACTCATTAATGAATATTTCACTGGGTATTAGGAAGATTCAGATTGACTAAATGGGACTCTTCTTCAATATAAACAAAAGCCCTTGTGTTTTTCGCAATGGTGCAGGCCCAATTCTTACGTCTGGCTTTCATTAAGGCAAATGAATGTTAGATGGGTGCCTCTACGGAAGGATGGCCCCCATGGGAGCTGGAGTCACTGGAGGCTCTGCTGCAAAATAATCCTCTAGTTAAACCAAATTTAATCTCATTAGCAGGGTAATTGTATTGTTAGGAGAAATGGCCAACCAGGTTAAAGAGAAACCCACATAGTCTAATTACTCTCTGACTGTTTGTCGTTGAAGAATAGAATACTGAACTAAGAGGCAAAAGACACAGATTTGTTGCTAGGCCTAACATTGTGTTCAAGTCTTATAAAATTTTGGCTCTGTCACAGTTCCCTGGGCCTGTATATGGCGTTGGTGTCATGCCATAGCCCATTCTGAGATCTGTTTCTATAGAAATAAATACACTAGCTGTAGAGGTTTCTGCTATGTCACTCTTTTTTTCGTACTTGCATTTTGCCCACTCATTTTCCCAGTGAAGTTGTATGCATTTGGCTTTACCAATGTTTTTACAACTACCAAATATCTAAAACCATTATGAAAAGCATGCCTTTCCATCTTTGGAAATGAACACATTGGAAATTTTCTAGAATCATTGGCTCTATGACCATTTGTTTAACTTTCTTCTGAATTCCTATGCATTGGAGCTTTGGTATTTTTGGTGGTATATGGTAGTAGCTACTGGCTAACTAATTAGGAGCCAGATCTAGGTTCAAGGTGTATAGTCTTAAAATTTGATAGCAATGTGACCTTCAGCAAATTACCTATCTTGTCTGAACTGTAATTTCTTCATTTGTAAAATGGAAATAATTATCACTGTCAACACAACCCTCAGAGCAGAGTGAGGTTCAAGTATGTGAATGTCCTTTCTAAGTGCTAATACGCACAATAAGTATGAGAGGTCATTTGTCCACTCGACTTATCAGACTTGGCACACCTAGCTCGTAGGGCACAGTTTATCCAGGGTCAGTAAATGTTGGTTGAATTAATTAGTTAGATGTTTGAGAAGTTTACCATCATATTTCAAATTATTGCTGGGATCTTGTATAAATGATTATTTTAAAAAGAGGAAATAGAATTAATACTGCCAATCCAAAAGGATGTTGGTATATAACTGCCAAAACAAAATATGGATGTGGGAAATTATATAAAAACATGTACTAGTATATATGTATGCACATAGTAACAATCTGAATACATAAATGCTAAATGCAAAACTCACTCTTGTGCTTGTGGCTGTCATGTCTGTGGCTATAAGTTTTCATTGTTGACCTCATAAAAATAGACAGTTTTATGTCTGCTATCGTGTTGAAAATAAACTATTAGAGGGAACTGGCTGCCAGTCTGATGGGCTAGACATTTTTCACAAGTTGCATATGAGACAAAGCAGTTTTCCGAAATATTTTTTTCCATTAAGATGTATTTTATATTTGTGCTATGATAAAGCATATATTCCACACATTTTTTCCATTACTTTGAAAACAGGAGACATTTCGAAGGGGTTAAGAAGCACAAATTCGCAGTTACAAAATAGTCAGGAGAATGTAAAGTACAGCATAGAGAATATAGTCAATAATATTCTAATAACTCTATACTATCAGGTGGGTACTAGACTTATTGAGGGGGATCACTATGTAAGTTATATAAATGTCTAACCACTATGCTGTACACCTGAAAGTAATATAATATTGAATGTCAAAAATTAAAACAAAATTTAAAAAGAAAAAAAAAAGTAAAAGAAAACAGGAGACATTTCTCAGATGAAACCAAGGCTTACATTGAACATTTTTTTTATGTTTGAACTGCTTCTCTAAGGCTTTCTCTGTCTCTTGCATATTCAGCTGCAGTTAGTAGCAACAGTCAGCCCAGGAGTGTAACTCACTGAGCAGGGTACCCAATGCAGACACTGACACTTGGGAGCTGTTTTTTTCTCTGTGTGTTGTAGGTGTTTGTCATTAACATAATCCAGAGGGATATAAGTTCTTCAGGAACTCATAAATATGTAATCTAAATTCCTTTGTAGGGTCTAGTTTTTCTTTGGAAATGTTGTATATTTCATTATTTTAATGCCGATACGATTGATATTCACCTACAAGTAATCAGCTAGACAGGAGGCTTTTTTCCCCTGTATTATTTCATATACAAATGTAATTTTTATATTTTCCTATGGCTCAGATTTGTTAGCAGAATTTTTTTTCGCTGTACAAGGTTATTATGATATTATTGACTATATTCTCTACGCTGTACGTTACATCCCTGTGACTTGATTATTTTATAACTGAAAATTTGAACCTCTTATTCCCCTCCATCACTTTTGCCCTTCCCACCTTCTTTTCCTCTGGCAACCATCATTCTGTTCTCTATGCCTATGAGTCTGGTAGGAGAATTTTTAACATTTACTTAGCTCAACAGAGGATGTGAAAACTTGAATAAAATAGAGTGGTAGGAATTATAATGTCTTTAATTCCTGTGTAGTAAGTGGACCTATTTATGAAACTAACTATAAAGACGGAAATGACTCTGAGGCCTCTGGAAAGAAAGAAAGACAATGATAGTAGAATGCCAACTGAGATGGCTTAAAAATGCTTACCTTCGTTCACTTTCAATATTAAGTTGATGTTACCCCAACCCATTTTGTCAGGTTGAAACCCTGAGAGTGTAATATGACAATAGATGGCCAAAAGTGAGACTCTGCAAAGCCAATAATCTCTTCCAAATAGGAGTGAGCTCTGTAGGGGGTAAATTTGAGGGGGACTTTGAGCCTTTATGGAAATAACTTTGTGAATATTGTTGCAACATAATTATAAATATTGGTCTGGGAAAGCGTGGCTATGGGATCAGAGAAAGGAACCAACAGAGATGTGAGAAGATTATCCTGGTTTAATTGAAATAATCAAGTATGTGAATAAAGGAGATAAAAGTAGAAAAGTTTGGGAGACAGGAAATGTCTGTGACTCACATACATCATAATTGTTGACTAGGGGATCACTTTATTTTCCAGGTACTTTTTCTCAGAGCACTTTTGCAGTTAATCAGGTGATAATAAACGTAAGAGTGGGATAAGAAACAATCATAAGCTAAATTCAGGAACAAGGTTAGCTGCCAAATCGGCTCATTAGCGATCATTCAAACTGAGTTTTCCAAAGCATTTATTTATTAAATAAAATGAAATCCAGCCTGTTGAGGAACAGTGGAGGAGAGAACCAAGTGGCCAGCCTGTCTCTTCCAGCCAACGTGTATTGTAATTTTATCCCAACAGGCTCACAACTCATGTTTTTGACACACGAAATATTTCTAGTCTCTGACATGTCACTGATGAGAAAGTAGTATTCAACTTAGGCCAGATTCACTACATTTCAGATCACCAGGAATGTGACCAAGTTTTGATTTGCTAATGTGCCTGAAAACTCCTCATATTGATACACGTAACCTAATGCATGCATTGTTTTACTGCACAGCTTTGTCTTTGTTCTTTCACTGTTTCCATTGTTTTGCCTTGGTTCGCCAGCCATATTTGTTCTCTAAAACATAGCCTTCAAATAATCTGTGCATTGTAACCCTTTTAAAAAACACTGGCCTCTCAAAGCAAGTCTAACTAGTTTATGATAGAAACATAATATTATCATCTATTAAAACATTTATTGACAGTATCCATTGTACTTGACATAGTGTTAAGTGCTTCAAGTATGATTCACAGATGTACAAAGCACAGTCGCTGCTCTGAAGGAGCTTAATTCTAATAGAGAAAACACAGAGGGAGAGAAATGACTAATGCTACGTAATGAAGTAAAGTAGTTCAAATTAATAAAGTAGTTAAAAGAGATCAGGAAAAATTTTAAGAGTCAGTGAGCTTTGAATTGGTCTTTGAAGGAAGATTATAGTGAAAATGACAGTTTTTCAAGTCTCCACTCTAGCTTATATACCACGATTTTAAAAATACCTGGGTGGACTAGAAGTAGACCACAGGGATATGAGAAAGGGCATGGAATTTTTGTTTAAGAGTACACAGGAAGCAAAGTTTACTGATGAATAGAAGTAAAAATATGTTAGACTTATCGATACCTACTAGGTACCAAACACTGTCTACAATGAATAAGATACACTCTGTCGCCCCCAGATGTTTACAGACTAGCAGGAAATGCAGACACCTCATCAGGAATATTCTGTGGCCCTGGGGTGCTGTGGGGACAAAGTGAAAGGGCGTTCAACCTAGACTCAAGGGAGAAGGCATCCTGGAGAAAGTAATGTCTAAGCTACTGGCTGTAGGGCAGGTGACTGTTGGGGAAAAAGTATAGGAAGAATGTTCTAGGCAAATGAAGCAGCATGTGCAAAGGCCTGGAGGAAGAAAAATGGGGTGCATTCATGAAACTGCAGATATGTGTTCTATGCCTTAGTGAGATTAATAGCTGTATGTTGGATAAATTGAAGGAAGAAGGGATTAAAGATGGAAAAAAAAAACCCAGGGAATTATTTTAGGGAAGTCTGGGGAAGAAATTATCTTCAGTTAAGTTCTGTCTATTCATCTACACCGTCTCGTTTAACAGAAGCCTGAATTGTGGGGCTGGATGTTACAAATGGAGGCCCAGGCTCCAACGTGGCTCTAATTGAGGTGGCACCATTCATACCTTATGCTATGTGAAGGATAGTCCCTGGGACACGATTCTTTCACTGTGGATGCTTTAGCACCAAAACAGGACGTGGCATAAGGTACACACTCCATAAATACTGCTTAAATAAATGAAGGAATGAACACTGAATACATGCATGAACATTAAAGATAATGTAAAGAGAATGTCTCGAAGTCTGGATGCTTCTTGCATTAGTAGCAAGGCTGAAAAATAATAGGAAAGGATGAAAGATGATCAAGTTTAAGCCTGGGTGACTGAAATGAGGATGATACAGAAATAGAGAATGGAGGAGGAGAGAAAAGAAATAATAATGGGAGGGTAGCTATGAAGAGTTCCATTTTAGACACAGTTTGAATTATCAAGAGGACATCCAGTCGAAAGTATCTAACGTGATTAAAAGTGCATGTCTGGAGCTTGGAGAAAGAAGTCAGAGCTGGAGATACGATTTATTATATTTCAAGAGAAATAATTTGATTTTTGTTATATTCAGATATTTACACTTAGCAATATTATGGCCCTCTCCATCCACACAAGGTTCCACTACATCAGCATACACTCCAGGGCTCTCCACATGGACTTCTGCTGTTGTCCTCCCCCTGCGAGCCCCCGCTTAAGAGCCCAAACTCAAAGAGCAAACATTTGGGAGGCAGCGATGTCAGGAGAGTAAGTTGTAAAGGGTGGTTAACCCTGTCGTGGCCTCGGAAGCCAAACCATCCAAGTTTGAATTTTGGCTCCATCACTTAGTAGATATATGATCTTGGGAAAGTACTTAACCTTTCTGGGCCTTCATTTTTTTTCTTCCAAATGACAATTATAAAAATTCTTTACTTCATAGTATTGTGAGGAATAAATGAAGCAAAGCGTGGTGATTACTTAGAATAGTTCCGGTTTGTAAACACAGTGTAACTGTCAGCTATTAATATTACTGTTATTTTTTCACTTGCTCAGTTTTATGATATTTGAAATGCAGATAGTAACAGTGCAGACGTCAGAGAGTTACTGTGATAATTGCATAAAATAATTCACGTAAAACTCTTCAATCAGGACGTGGTAAAAGCTCAATAGACATAAGCAATTATTATCAGTACAGTTTCTACTGACATAGTAGCAGGTAGAAGATTTGCCAGATTCCCCTGTATCTTGCACTAAAATATCTAAAGGCTAAACAGATGTGGAACACCTAAAATAAAGTATATTTAATACGTTACACATAAGTTACAGGTGATCTGATTGACATTTTGTAAGAAGTTGCAATGTTTCTGGAAAATTTTTCTGACAGCCTTATCTCTTATAGAAAACATAAAGAAGAGGTTATTTTACTAAAAGTAAGATAAATGGAAAGGATAAAAACAATTCCAGGCCTATTGGAAAAGCAGGATTATTATTTTGTCTCTGAGTTTTATATTAATAACCTTTATATATTAATTTATTTATATGCTTTTTTTTTTGCTAGGTGTTAACGGTTAGAGCTTGAATTACTTCCATTTCCAAGTTATATGGTTAAAAAAATTAAACAGCTGTCATTTTAAACAGGCTTACTTTATGTTACCTAAAGTGCTTTTCAGCCTGGAGGGAATACTTAAATGTAGACGAAAATCACTTGCGATAGACTCATGGTAAGGTTGTTTTAAAAGTTAAATTTGTTTACAAGCCTGCAGAGTTCAAGTTTTGTAGCTAATATTCTTTCCTCCCTTTACTTAATGGCTTTCGCCTCTTTTCTCCTCTAGTCCTAGGCATGAATTTCACTCATTACAAATAAGAGCACCCAGATCGCTTTTTATTTCATTAGTTCAGCAAATTGTCTCCTAGCGGTATGGGCCGAGGACATGATCGGGCTCTGCAATGATGAGCTTATTTTGCACTTTACCCAGGAAATCCCTATACAGAAAAGGCACACAGAGTATTCACCCTCAGCATGAAAAATTATGGACTATTGGGGGATCCTTTTCCTGATGTGCCTATGACTTACGTCCAGGAATTAAGAGGCAACTGTGCTCCAAAGTGCATTAACCTTTATGGATTTTTCTTCAGTTTTCATGTTCCACTGATTTATGTTCTTAAATATGCCCGTTGCTGCTGTTTCTGAACGAGTCTCTTGTAAATCACTTCTAAATGATCTTTTTCAAGTCAAATAATCCAAGCAAGTTGACTGTATCTGAGGTTCCTTTCTTTCTTTGCCCAAATTGTTTTCAGTTTACTCGGTGCCTTAAATGTCATCTCTCAGAGTCACTGAATAAGTAAGAAACATGTCTTAAAGGTGCCATGCTTGCTGGGTGGCTTCCTTCTGCACACTGAGTTGTTTCCGGCCTCTGGCATGACTTCATTCGGGTTTGATTCCAAAGGCCCATTTACCTGGGTACAACTAGCTGGTTCCAGTGCTTTATGCAAGGATAGGCTCATGTCTAGGAATGGATTTTATTCTGTTATAGATTGATTTTTTTTTTTTCCTTATGGCAGGGATTTTGAGTATACTCTCATCGAAGTCTACTATTCCCCTTAGAGTGATGTGCAGACACTGTCTCAGCAGGCGAGCCTGACTGTTCTGAGTGCCACTTGGCGTCTTTTTACATGGGCCCATACATTCCAGGGAAGCTCTGCATTCGGCACCCAGTGTTTCATTGTCTTTCTGTGTCCAAGGGTTATTTACTGAATTCGAGGGGAGACGTAATTTGATTTTGTCTTTGTGAGTCACGTGTCATTCATGATATAGAGTTGTTGTTACTGCTGCCGTTTGCATCGTTTCCATAAAACTGAAACGTAAGATCAAAGGTGCAAATTTCAGAAAATTCCAGTTCAGAATTCTGGCTTTTGGAGCACAAAGAATTCACTCATGTCTCTCTCATGAACGGTGCATCACTGTTTATTGATAATACAGTTTTAACATAAACACTTATAAATATCTGCATCATATGACATTATTTACATTAAATGCGACAGTACAGTACTACACAATGAGGACGATGTCATGGTGACTCACCTCGGCTTATGCTTATCTTGCTTAAGCAGAGCTTCTGCGGACTTATGCAACTTTTCACGTAGGCACCTTGGACCAAAATGAAGGGAAGAAGATGGTTCAGATTTTTAAATATGTCTTTAAAGCTATTATACAGTGGAAGAGGTTCAGAGCTTCTCAGTGGAGGTAAACACGGTTCATCTCTGCAGAGTCAAGACCAGGTCAGAAGATTAGTGGAAAAAATACCCTGAGAGAAGCTGCAGAATAGCACACACGGGTCAGAGAGGTCAGTTACACATTTCTACTGGTTCCCATGCATGAGATCAGGAGACAAACCCTCAAGCCTTTCAGATAAATACTATGTACATTATTATGCCTAAACTACCAAAATAATGTACAACAAACTCGGAAAATTTCAAAATGAAAATTAAAATATCATTTGTTTTGTGATACAGATTATATACAAATGTATATACAGTAAAAATGTAATTAGCAGTAAACAGTGACACGCTCTTCATGAGAGACATGAATGAATTCTTTTTGCTCCAAAAGCCAGAATTCTGAACTTGAATTTCCTGAAATTTTCACCTTTGATTTAGTATTTCAGTTTTATGGAAAGATGATGTTTCCCCGCGATTGGATTAAGGTTATGCATTTTTGGCAGGAATATCAGAGAAGCGATGCTGTGTTCTCTATCATATCAAGAGGCACATGATATCAGTTTGTCCCATTACTGGTAATATTGTCCATAGAAGTGAAAAAACTCATTAAGGTGTGAATGTAAAGAATATGTATTTACTATGAGCAGCTATTTTTATTCAAATGAATAAATATCATTGCAGCTTCTAAAATACAACAAAGGCCGTCTGTGCTCAAGGATATTTCCAGCTGGTAGCAGCCATAACCCTTGGCTGAGATAAAATGGAAGAAATGGAGCTTTACAGTGAAATAGAATTTGCAGTGAGAAGGCTGGGCTAAGTAAGGGCTTGAGAAGCCTGAGTGAAATTTTAATTAGTTCACAATTTCTCTGGGTAGAAATCAAGTCAAGGTAAAAATTTTGAAAATACTGGGTGCAATATACATGGTGTGCGCTCATGTGCATTCTAAAGGACACATACTTGTTATAATAAAGAGTAAGTTTAAAATATAGATACTACCTGTGTACATAATTTAGGAGGCCCCCTCGTTGATGATATTCTGAAAAGAAAACCTTTGGTTAAATATTTACAAAGGCAAAATTAGAATTTCGGAAATCAAATCCATGCTTTCGAGATTCAAATACAATGAGAATCAGTGACGTACTCTCATTTGTTTTTTGGTTTATCTACTTTATAACTTTTCGTTTAGGAGGCTGATGTGAATAAGATTCCTCAAAATCCTATAATTAGATGCTGTGCATCTAACATTATGTAGATCCTTTCCTTTGATTCTCATTCTCTCTCCTTCCGTGTACACAGATGTACCTGGGCTTTGTGTTTGCTTTCTCATCATGTACAAGGATAGGGAATCCCTAGTGTGGAAGCACTTCCTGAGATGAAATAATACCCTTTTGACAGGGTTCCATCTGTGTTCATCTTAACTTTGAAGTGAAGTGTTTTCTTTCCTATGGAGATTCTTTTGACTGTTAAAAATTCAATGCTTGCTTTCTTCCGTAGAGCTGATGGGGAGTGCTCTTGGGAAAACTGGGCTTTCTGATGGTTCTCTACATCCTAGACTCTCTCCTGTCTCCCATTCAACAGATCATTTTTAAAGTACTTAATAGGTGAAAGGAGCCATGCAGAATGCTGGGGGAATTGGGGGAGGGGGTGCAAAATATAGACTCACCCATGAAAAATGATAAGTACCTGCTCCAGGTAACTTGTGGAAATAATTCAGCAGAAACAAAATGAAGATGTTCACAGTAGGATTATCTATAATAAAACCCGGAGGCAGCATTAATGCTCCCTAGTGGATGTTTGGTTTAATAATGTGTGCATTAGCGTGACGGAATGAGTCTGATACTCTGCGAGAGAGCAGAATGTGAAGTAGTGTGAGCAGCTATGTTGTGCAAAGTGAAAATCAACGTGGGGATGAGGGCACGGCCTAGAGGAGGCGTCTTCAGTACGAGGCAACTGTTATCATTGGGGTGGTGAAGAAAAAAGGATAATTTATCTTTCATTCTTTTTTTCTGAATTTTCATTCAAAAAAAAATTTTTCGTTTGGACCTCTAGTCCAAATTCTTGGGAATGGGCATTATTTGTCAGAGAGGACATGCCCTAGGTCAGTAACCATGGGTTGAAGTTAAAGGATCCGTTAATTATTTTTTCAACACTTCCTTCATCAGATATTTTCTGAAAGCCTACTGTGTGCTAGCCATAGAGTAGTACTAGGCACGGAGGATACAGCAGTGAGCAATTTACACTTGGCCCCTGGCCACACGGGGCTTTTTGGTCAGTTATACAGATAGCAGCAGCTGCCATTTACTTAGCAGTTACTATGAGTCCACCTCTGTGCTGAGCATTTAACTTTTTTTCTCCTCATTTAATCATCAGAACAGTCCTGAGTATTGTCATATCCATTCTACACAATACAAAAGTAACATTAAGAGAGGCTAAATAACCTGCCCACGACTGTACATTCAAGGTTCAGACTCAGGAATACCTCTTCTAAGTCCTGCTCTTGGCCACCCAGTTTCTCACATTATTCCTTCTTGAAGTGACCAAGAGTCTGGTTTACCTCCTGCATGCCTAAGAAAGTTCCTATTCTGTATCCTTCCTGCCCAAAAAAGAGCAGTTTGCCCATTTAATGTGTAATTGCTTCCCATTTTTGACTAGAGTAAAAAAAAAAAAAAAAAAAAGGCACTGGCAAGACAGCCCTACTTCTCTTTCATTCTTCAAATGTGTCACACTTCCTGCACAGTGAGGGTCCTCTCAGCTCTGAAAGCAGATTTGGAAACATGTTGAATGGGTCCCCTCGAGTTAGAGATGACAGCATCAACCTGGATGTGT
>NW_024356249.1:6209706-6462435 GCF_902729225.1 Pteropus medius | reverse complement strand
ACTGGCAAGACAGCCCTAATTTTTCTCTTTCATTCTCTCTCAAATGTGTCACGCTTCCTGCACAGTGAGGGTCCTCTCAGCTCTGAAAGCAGATTTGGAAACATGTTGAATGGGTCCCCTCGAGTTAGAGATGACAGCATCAACCTGGATGTGTCATTTTAGACTGATGTGTATGCTTTAGGGAATAAATGGTTCGTACTTGAAGGAAGTCATTCAGCTGGAGTGATGGGAGCTCCTCCATCAGTGCTGCTCAGGGCAGTTTCATATTTTAGGGATACCAAGGCAAATAAGGGACCTGAAAAAAAAGAAAATGGGAATCATTTAGAGCCTTCTGTCACTGCAGGCTAACTACTAAAAATTTTGTTTGAATGTTAAAGATTTTGAAAATGGAAGAAGTACTTCTAGTCAGAAAACTCCAAGTCTCGGTGAAAAGAATAAATATGGTTTCTGCTGATTGATTCTCATAATATTAAAAAATAATAAAAAGACTTTGCTATATTTACGCATTAGCAAATTCATAACAGTGGTCTTCTTTTAGAGGACAACCAAGGAGACCAAGATGCACCTAGGCGAGGCAGGTGTGTGGTGGGGAGCTTCTCTGGATATTAGATGAAATCAGCAGGGGTCAACATGGTAGGAAGTAGGATTTAGAGATCTTAAAATTATGGCCATGGTTAACTGTCTACTTTTATTTCTTCAATTTTTTTTCTACCTTCTTCCACTCACTCTGTTCTTAAAGATTTATTTTATTTTGTTTGGGGTCATGCTCTTATTTGCCTCTCTCATGTTGATAATATCAGTTAAGAAGCCTTATTGCTGTTTCTCATGGCTTTGTAATTTTTTCTTTTTTTCCCTGCAGCCTTTGAGTTACTTTTTTATTATGATAATCCTTTACGTACTCCCTCCTTCCGCTCACACCACACACACACACACACACATGCAGAAATTAATGGAGCGTTTAACTGGTGATATGCAAGATTAATCATGATTTATTTATTTATTAAATAAAGGAAACTATTAGCTGAACAGCCAAACTTAAGGAACATTTATACAACAAACTGTGCTCTAATTAGAAAGCAATTTATAGTCTTTGATATGTGTAGGTAATTTTTATATTTTCTAATTTAATTTTATTTGAGCAGCTAATATATTCATAGTATTTAAAAATCAGATGATTCAAAATGATTTTATAACTGAAAAATCTTATTCCCACTCCTCTTCCTGACCCCACCCCCACCCCTGCTTTCTACAGGAACTCACTTTGAGTAGTTTGTTGTGAGTCTTCCCAGGGTGTCTTTATAATAAACAAATAAGGGTATGTAATTCTTAGACAAAAGTCAGTGTAGTAAATACTACTAAATACATATTGATTTGAACCTTGCTTTTTTTTCTCACTTAACGGTATTATCCTGGAGATCTTTTCACGTTAGTGCACCAGCAGCTTCCATGTTTGAAGGGTTGGAGTTTCTGCACCACAGTTTATTAAACTGAACCCTAACTGATGGATTTTTTTTGAGTCGTATCCAGTCTTTTGCTATTAAAATAATGCTACACCCATCTAAGTAATCACGTTCAGATATAGCTGTCAACAATTTTTCCCTGAAGAAGGATTTCTGGGTCAAAGGAAATATATTTGTAATTTTGAATGATAGTGCCAACTTGCCCTTCATAAGGGTTGTACCATTTTTCACTCCCATCAGCAATATACGAGAATGCCTCTTTCCCTCCTCTTAGGCCAACAGAGTGTGTTTTCAGACTTTTGGAATTTGGCCAATGCATGGATATAAAAAACAGCATCTCAGTATAGTTTACTTTTCATTTTTCTCATATGAATGAAGTTAAGAATATTTTCTTGTTTAATGGCCATTGTATTTCTTTTACTGTAAACTTTTTGTATCCTTTGATCATTTTTCTACTAATTTGTTTAGTTTTTTTCTTAGCCATCATCTATAAGTTGCAGATATTTATCTTCCCAGTTAGTCATTCATTTTTTTGCATTTATTTTATTTAATTTCCTTTTCCTTCTAACTTTTTTATTGAGAAAATTTTAAAGTACAAGGTAGCGCCCTTGCTTTGCATAGCATCGTGGAACTAAAATTACCATGCAAATCAATCTTAATAAGGAAAATCACAATTCTGCGACTTTAAAAACTTTTGTCAAAACATTAAAAACTCTTATAAATGTATACAGATATGAACAATAAGAAAGCTAATGTACTCAGTCCACTGTACTGAATACATTAGAAACAGTGAGGAATTGTTTTATTTCTGCATTAAAATCCTACCGAGTAGTTTGAACAATACTTGCCAGGATTTTATTCTTTGCTTGTCAGAGCCACAAAATATCTCCAAGATTTCCTGTGATGTGTGACTTTTGGCCGGCATCACTTCCTCTGGACTTCATCTCTTTTGTCACAACCACTTTCTTCGTATAGGTCAACAAGTTCACCTTCACTCTGGCCGCATTTGCCTCTCAAAGAGGGGCAGTGTCAGCATTCCGATGGTCAGCTATTTCTTCTATAAATCCATTTACATTCAGTTCAGATTTTATTCCCACTGTTATCACTTTGAGTTTTCTTTCGGTACTTTTATCTTTTTTGGCCAATTCTCTCTTAAAATTATCCTGTATAAATTGTCACATGGGTTTATCACTGGGAGACAAGGGGACAACACAGCTACATGCTTTGCTGTCTGTACCTGAACTGAATAACATGTTCAGTGATCACTCACTGATACACTTTGAAAGTAGGGACATGATTGATCATTGATCATGATGAACATCAATTATTCATGTAGAGATTTCAGAACTGAATGGCTAGTCTCAAAGTTTATACTTTTTGCCATTATTCACAGTTAATATACTGGGGTGACTGGAATTTAAACCTTGGTTTTGGAGGACTGGTGTTAAGTAAACTTCAATAACTTAAATTTGTGTATATCAGAACCATGCAAAGTAAAGCTCCAGTGTAGAAAAGTACAAAGAATAACACAACAACATCTGCATACTTATCTCCGAGTTTTGACGGTTATTAACATTTCACTATTTATGCTTTAACTGTGTTTAATAAAGGAAATAAATCATTACAAATAAAGTTGAAGTTGTCTTTTGTCCCCCACCTCCCATTCTGTTCCATATCATCATGAATTAAATGTTTATTCTTTATATTTTCTTTCTATCTATCTATCTATCTATCTATCTATCTATCTATCTATCTAACAATCTAACATTTCTACCTATATATATAGAGATAGAGATAGAGATAGAGATAGAGATAGAGATATATATATATCTCTATCTCTATCTCTATCTCTATCTCTATATCTATAAAGATCTCGGTGAGAACTATGTAGTATTTAAGGGTGTGCTTCTAAATTTACATCTTAATTTGTTTTCCGTTTATCATGGTTTCCTTTGCTTCTTTTATACTTATTTCCTTCTTGAATTAATAAAAATATTTTGTCTCCTCCCCCCCAGTTTAGCAGTCATGTTTTCTATTTCATCCTATTTCTATACAATTAGTGAAATAACTGGTGTTTAAAATATCTATGTGTATAGACATAGATAGAGAGATGAGTATTATAGAGTGATAACCTGCTCTTGTTAAGAATTCTGGGAATGTCCCCACGTCTCCATGGATACAGCCGAAGCCTCGAGATACTCGTGTGTTTTGTCATATTTCTATAATAATTTTTCTTGATACATTTAGCAACCATCATACTCTGTCTTCCAGATTTATTCAGGAGATTGAGCATGCCCTGGGACTCGGCCCGGCCAAACAGTGTCCTCTTCGAGAATTTCTCACTGTGTACATCAAAAACATCTTTCTCCATCAAGTCTTGGCCGAGATCAACAAGGAGATTGAAGGAGTCACTAAAACATCTGACCCCTTGAAGATCCTGGCTAATGCAGACACCATGAAGGTGCTGGGGGTACAGCGGCCTCTGCTACAGGTAACAATATACTTTGAACTTACTGTTTTTATCAACAGTTTTCATTTCCTTGGCAAGAGTCACAAATTGAGGAGGAAAAAATGAAGAAGAAGAAGAATTACCCATCTGTCTCCATATCATCAGGGACAAAATAAGAAATAAATTAAACAGGCACTAGGGAAATTTAGAACTAATGTAGAGTTAATAGAAATTACTTAAGATCTTTAAGAAAAACATGGTTAGCTTTGAATATGGGATGTAGTGAGTCTCATTAACATTCTGTCAGCGACTCAGTATTTGCCTGGAATTTGCCCTTGAAAGGAATTCTTTTTCCATTGGTGAATGCATCCTGGAGTATGGAGGACTTCCGGGAAGGAAGTTACTCAGCCTAACCTCAACTCTACCCATTTGAGTCCAGACTTAGAGCTGGGAACTTGTCCAGCTCACCATGAATTTGAACCCATCAGCAAACTGGCTTTTAAAAGTCAGATCACTTAATTAAAGTGATGCTCTTGTTAGTATTGAAAATTTTAACTTGAGTATGTAGAGAAATGGTTTCTGGGCAACAGAAATAATTTCTCAGTAGATATGTGGATGAATAAGCTGGAGGTATTTATTTTATATTCATATGATCCAGTGACTTGAAGGTAAATATAAAACTAAAAGAACATAGTATGAGTTGAATTATAGTTATACATTAACTAGTATTACACTGTAATTAAATCTTTATAATGTTTCTTCATTTAAGAGAAAAAAAGTTTATTTTTTACATAAGTGACATGATATGAGGTATCTCAAAATGTGGAAAGCTTGAGCTCTTCAAAGAGAAATTGTATAAACGGAAGGGAGTTACAGTTGCTTCATTGCTGACCTTACCTGCCTTTGTATACGTCTCTCTTCATTTTTCTTTCTTTGTACATTAGAATTAATGGAAGTGCCGGACATTTCACAGGGAAATGTCCTCATTAGATACATTCTGTTTTTAATGAGCCGACTCTTCTATGGTATTGAGAAAATAGAGGCATTTGCCTCTCCCAGAACATGCATTATAGCATCACACCAAGGAACAGGTTCATTTTGGTTGTCTGAGTCTATGTTAGATGTGTTCCTCGTGCAGATTCTGTACTGAGCATGGGATGGGAGAATGACCAGGGCACGTGCTCACGCATCCCTCTGCTCCATTCTCCTTCCGCTGGCTCTTTGCATGGCTGAGACCTTCTCTCAGTCTCAGTTCAAATATCACCTCCGCAGGGAAACTTTTCCTGACTATCCTACCTCAGGAGACCCCTTCCCTGGTTATTCTCCACTTCCATCCCCCCAATCCATTCTCGACACTGCAACCAAACTCTGGACGATATCACCAAAGCTCCCTTGCCAGGTGACATAATCAGGTTCTACCAGTAGGTAGCACTAGCAGCAGATTGGAGGATGAGAGAAGAAAGAGGTTGGGTTTTTTTTTACCTCCTTCTTTTCTACTTTGGATCATGGTCCTGGCTGCGGCTCCATCCCACCATAACAGTCCTGCCAGGTGCCACTCCCTCCATAGCTCAAGCACCACCCTTCCTTCTCCTTACCCCTTAATTACAGCTTTCTTCTATGACTAGTTTCTGGTGTCTCAACATCCCTTGCTGCTGCTTTCAGTGCTGCCCGCACCTCTGTAAGTCATCTCTTGATTAATGTTTCTTCATTTGAGTCATCTGAATGGAATTCTTATTTTGGTCAGGATCCTGAAGAGATCTCCTCAGTTAGTTGCTATTTTAACACTGATGTCTTTCCTTCTTAATACAACAACTATAATTATTATTTCCTAACTTGTTTATTTTCTGTCTTTTCCCACTAGAATGTAAGTTCCAAAAGCATAGTACAGTACCAGGCAGCAGGAATGTGCTCAGTAAATAATTTATTGAATGAATGGATACATGCATAGGTAGGTGGGTCGATGGACAGACACAGTGAATACGTTTTGAGAGTCGTAAATAACCAGAGTCAGAGTGGGAAGAGGAGAATAGGAAATAACAAGAACTTGTGTACATTTTTCTTTTGTCTGACCATATCATTAACTTCCTCTCCATCAGAAAACCTTTCAGTATTGATGTCCCTGAAGTGTCATGTTCTTTGCTGTACAGAGCAACTTTAGTATGCTTAGTGTACTGAATTTAAAAGACAACACAAGACGACAATGTACTACAGAGTCAATCTGTAAACTAAAGATGCTGGCTTATTAAACAGTTTTCAGCTCGAGTAGCAGAGACACATTAAACCTCATAACTAGTTAACTTCAATCTGGGCCATGTGAGGGCCACCCACTAAATTACATCTCTGGGTAGTTTACCTTCGTGCTTGTCAAATGACACCCAATCTCGCCACCAGCCTCTTGTACATGTTACTCTGCCTCTTGTTCTTTCAGTCAGTTACTCCATTCTAAGAACTCCAGTTTCACCTGTTCTGTCTTTGACTTGGTCAAGATATGATAATTCTGTGTAAGTGAGTAAATCTTGAAACTAAAGACCATTCAAGTTGTTAACTTCCAAATTTGTTTTCAGAGCCAAAACACCTGCTTTCTTATTTGGTTATTTTGTTGCCCTCTCTTTCTTCATAAATTTTTTATTATATGAGAACGCAAATTCGTTAGACCATATCAATAAATTTGTTTAATATTCTCAGAGTTATGAGATTTAAAAAGCAAATGAAGTGATGGTTGTTTTCCTTTCCCATGTTGATCATTTCTCTTGCTTTATAATGATTGTAAATTGTTTTCTAGCATAATTTCTCATGCTCAAGTTTTAATGTTTCTTAAATATGTTTCTATGTCACCTTGCCTTGATATATTTTTCTTGGCTAATTGTAGGTGACTGATCTGAAGAAAAACTAAGAAATAATCCTAAAAAATTTTAGCTGAGTTTCCAACACAACTGTTAAGAAGGGAGCTTAGAGAAGGATGTATGTGAAAGATGCAGATGAGTTAAGAATTTAGGTACATGAAGTGTCATAATGTCCATTAAGGTCATCCCTTCTGCTAGAGTAGAAGAAAGGATTGTGCCTGTCCCCTGAGGGGCCACCCAGCGTCATATAGCATCAGCCCAACTGGATTCTCCAGGAAGAGTGAAAGGACAGCTGTCTCAGTGCTGTTGTCGTTTGTTTGATGATGCACAGATGCAGAGAACCCCAGGACACCTGTCCTTACCTCTCGTAAATGGCATCTGGGCAGCACTGACAGTTAGTTATAAGGGCCATTTCCATGGGTGATAATGTGCTTTCGCATCAGTAATTTCACTTTCTAGGCACAGAATTCATAGAGGGGAAAGAAGTAAATAAAAAGGGGGCGATTACAAGCATCATTTTATAGGTGAAAGAGCTGTGCGAGTGTTGGCCACAAATGATAGAGCAGCACAGTACTGGCAGCAGTGGAACAGTAAGACTAGCGATGGTACCATTCATAACGGTGGGTAGTGGTGATGAGAGCAGCTAACACTCTAGTAGCCTTTAGTGTGAGCTACTACACTATTCTGAGCACTTCATATGTTTTTAACTTCGTTTTACATGTATTGGCAACAGCTTTGTGAGGGTGATGTTCTTATTATGGGGAGGAAACTGAAAAACAGTGAGACTAAATAACTTGCCCACAGTCACATAGCTAGCAGATATCAGAAGTGTAATTCGAACCCAGGCACCCAGCCCTGGAGTCCATGCTCTGAATGAGTTCTATTCAAGGCTCAGCCTAAGGAATGGGCTTGTCTGTAAGGAGCTGTTACCAGTTTGCTAGGAGCTGTACAGAATTTGACAGTAAGCATTTACACCCCCTCCTTGTTTTTTAAAGCAATTTGTCATTGTTAAATCTAATAGTTAAAAAAAAAAATTGAGATTTGTGTTTTGTGTATCTTTGAGGTTTTTAAAACTTCTTTTTTCTAGTAAATAACTTCTATTGTATTTTACAAAAGTATCAATCTACGACAAGTGGTGATAAGGGAACCTGGCCTCTCACTGTAGTTACGGACACACTATTCTCGATCTCTTATTTCCTGTATGGCCTCACAGAGACATAAAGGCATAGAACCACCCATCTCTCATCTCAGCGCCCAAAGTACTTTCCAACAGATGGAATAGTTTGGGTATTTTTTGTAGGGGGTTCTCCCCTAAAATCCCAGCTCCTACAATGGTGTCTGCTTTAGAGGAGTTATACAATATTTAGTAAATGGGTGGATGGATGGATGAGTGAATGAAAATGAATGAATTAATGATGGCTTCCTTAGTACAAGGGCATGTGTGTATGTTCTCCACTCATGGTATAAGAGTCGTGATCTTGGGTTCAAAATTCTTAACAAAGCTTAAATTAAAATGTCACGCTTCTTAAGCCTACAGTGTTATCAGCGTGAAGGCAGGATTGAACATACCTCATGGTCTTACTGTCTGAGATTTCACTTTTTTTTTCTTTTGCAAAATGGTTTCCCCATGTTGCAAGGCAAAGCATGCTGATACCCTCTCCTGTCTGTCTACAGGAGCCTACAAATTGTTTATTCCTTACACTCAAGGAAACATTCACTCATTTCTCTACGTATCATTGATATGGAGATGTCATTCAACTTATTTCTTTAGTGTCTCCATCCAAAAAAATGGCAGGAGACTAATGCTTAAGGTGCTTCCCTTTTGCCTGTCAAACTGCTGAATGGGCATCAAACTGTGTGAATAGAAGCATAAATAAAGTTTTTTCTCTTACCACTTGATGGAATACACTATACCCTAGCTACTTAGAGAGTGTTCTGTGGAGGAGAACATGTAGCTTCTGAGTCAGAATCTGCATTTGTATAGTATTGCCAGGTGATGCGTATGCACGTTAGAGTCTGAGAAGCACTGCCTTGTACCAGTGCAAGACAAAGTGTGGTCGATGGACCGTCAGCATCAGCATCTCTGAGTTTGTGAGAGGTGCAAGTTCCTGAACCTTGCTCTGCTTTGGGTTGGGGCCCAGGAATCTTTGCTCTAACCAGCCCTCCAGGCGATTTTGATAGAGACTAAAATTCTAGAAGCATGCCTTACATAATCCCACCATGCCCAGCTGGAGGTTAGGAAATGGAAACTGATGCTGTGGGCTCAGCATTGTGGTGAAAATAGTAGTCATTTAAAAAAAAAAAAAAACTATTTAGCTTTGTTTCATACAGGCCCAGAAATTGAAAAAACAATATTTGTGGTGGCAGCAGAAGCTGCTTCCTAGTCTAGCACATTGCTGAATTTTGCAGAGTTCTTTCCCAGCACAGGATGAGCCTACATTTTCTGGCTCATGTAGGTCGATGTGAGATAGAGGCAGCTTTTCTAATGCTTAAGCTCTGATTCTCGCATTGGAGGAAAAAACATAAGCTGTGCAAGTAAAAATTTTAGGCAATCTCAAAACATCTGAAGCATATTTTCATTTTTCTCACTGCCCCAGTATTTGCCAGTCCCTCTGAGGAATGAGACGGTTATAGAGTCAGCCCCCACACACCACACTCTTCCTTAGCCAGCTGCACTTCCCACTGTTACCTGTGGATTTAGAGCTGTGATCGTCGAAAACAATACCTGTTAGAATCACCCAGGAGCTTTCTGAAAACACCACAGCTCAGATCCCATCCCAGAGATTCGGCTCAGTTGATCAGGAGTGGGGCCCGGGCATCAGCGTTTGTAAGATGCCAGGTGATCCCCACGTGCAGCCAGCATTTGTGCCACTGGCCTGGATCTTTCTGTGCCATACAATCAATTATTGCCCTGAGAGGACTTATATAAAAGTTATGGCTGAGACATACTTTAATTCAGTCGGGTGTGTAACAGGTCTCTCTTTGATACTTTGAACCAAGCTTGGTACCCAGGCTTTGGAAGCAGATACAACTGGATTTAAATCCCAGCATTTCAGTTGAAAAACTTGACCAATCTGCTGACCTTTGTGTACCTATCTCCTCCTCTTTAAAGGAAGAATAATAAAATATGTGTCATAGGAACACGAGAATCATTTCTAATGAATGATTAGATGAAATAACGATTGTAAAACATATCTGCTTTCTTCCCTGTGTCACGTATGTGTCAGCTTCAGCGTGACCCCTCTGATACATGTCACCTGCCTGCTCTTTAACTCACCTTTACAGCCTCCTGACTTCTGCTGGTGTGCTCCACCATTGCCATCTCTGTCTAGATTTCAACCTGCATCTCCTCTCATCTATAACTTGCTGTTTATCCACTCCTGTTCTCTGTCGCCCACGCAGTAACTTCTATTTCCTGCCTCCAGCCACCCTAGTGTCACACCAAGAGAAAGTATTGTTTTACCTCCTTTGTCTTTTTTCCCCGGAGTGTGTCTACTCATCATTTATTAGCAGCAGAAGCAGTATGCAGTGTTTATGACCACGAAAGCTAGTGTGTTTGTTTCCTAGGGCTCCCATAACAAACTTGGTGGCTTAACACAACAGAGGTTTATTCTCATCATTCAGAGTCCAGGGGCCACGTTCTCGCCACGGGCTCTAGAGGAGGACCCTTCTTTGCCTCTTCCACCTTCTGGTGGCCTTGCCGTTTATTGGCTTCTGACAACATAACTCTGATCTCTGCCTCCGTCTCCACATGGTCTTCTCTCTGTTGATCAGGAGTGGGGCCCGGGCACTTACAGGATACTTTCCTTAGATTTAGGGCCCCTACTAACCCAGGATGACCTCATCTCAATCCTTATGTTAATTATATCTGCAAAGACCATATTTCCAAGTAAAGTCATATTTTGAGGTTCTCTGTGGAATTGTGGAGTGGGGAGACACTGTTTAACCTACCACAGCTAATAATTAGAAGCAGGTTCTATAGAAAGAGATAGATTCAACGTGCTATGTTTTCCTTGAAGACTCTCTGCAGGAAGCAGTGTAGAAGTATTGCTGTTAAGGCACTAAGAACAGGGAAGTCTAAATTCTAGGTGTCAGCGAGATTCCAAACAATTTTTTTTTTTTGGTAGGCTGAGTGATTGCTGGAGCTGTAGTTAAGCCTTATTGAAGGTTGGTAGACACAACTGCTTACAGTGTGATGATTTGCTAGAGATAATTACACTGATGCCCAAACCTGTTCTCTCTCCTGCTAAGCCAAAGTCCTGCCAGTAACCTCTTCCTGGTTTCCCAAGGAAGTGCGGTCAGCAGCAGTAGCATACTGCTTCCTCACATCAGATTATGTTCAGATGAAGACCGTTGCATTTGAGTGGTGTTTGCATCCCGGCCAGTTGTTGCCGTTCCGCTCGGCGGTACACAGTAGATTCAGCTTTTATTAGCATAATTAGATTAGTCCCATTTAAGGTCTGCTGGAAGGCATCGTGATCGAAGATAGAGATGATGACTTGATTTTTTTCCCACCTCTGAGAGGCGGTGCTGATGGTCTCACTGTGCTAAAATAAGTCTTAGAACCAAGATGTTTGGGGATCTAACATAATTCTTCAATGTCTGTCTAGACCTAAAGAAATACGAATTTACCATATTGTTTACTTTTGACTTCCTTCAAATTTTACTCTTATTATTTTATTTTATTCATTAGCAATATTTGTTTGGCCTCGTCATGACACTGAGGGGCCTTGGATAACTGCTGGTAACTACTTCAGGCTTTATTTAGGAAATTGGAGGAGAAGATGCCTTTATCCTCATCTTTGGTTGCTTAGACTGTCACTGCAGCTTTCAACACTCATCTGTTCACTTCTGAGACAGCTGAGCAAATTAAATTTTTCGTGACTGATGGGGACTTGAGGGATTTTATAACATTTATCTCCCATCTTAAAAATTGTTTTATTGAGTTGTGTTGTTTTTGTATTATTAATTCTATTACTGGTCTAATGCATTTTAATGTTTGTAGAATTTTTATTGTGATTCCTCATAGCCATTTAGGAAAATAACTAATGTAAATTTCATCTTGGCATGGTAGGAAAAGTATATAAAATGAGGATCTGGTCTCCTTGTCAACACAATGACCTTAGACAAGGCTAGGCCACTTATCTTCTCTGAGCTTCGTTTCCATTATCTATAAAATGAGGATGATGCTGGCTCAGCTACCTCATAGACTAAGGTGGAAAGCTCAGTGGGATCATGTATTCATGAGGGCTTTATGAACTGCTCTACATATTGAGCTGTTGTTTCATAACTATTATTGTTATTGATCCACATGCCCAGTCACCATTATTTTAAAGAAAACAGCTACAGAAGTGAGCAGTGTTTCCTGTTTTATCAAGAGCATCACTAGTTTTTACCAACACATTGTTTCATACGTGGTTAGATAACCCGTATAAGAAACTGACAAGATTTTTTTTCCAAAATTTATTATGAAAAGATTTTAAGCAGCTAAAAAAGGCCGAAAAAAATCGTTCAGTAAACACCCACTTCCCATCCAGACTCTACGACTAATACTTTGCTATATTTGTTTCATAACAGAAGCAAACTTGGTGATTTTGATTCTTCTTTAGCCATCCCAGAATTGAATTCCGAGTCATTCTCTAAGTTCTTTACCATGGGGTTATTCATAGGTTTTTAATATCTTACTTAGAAAATCTGAACGTAAATAAATAAATTAAGTGGGAAAATAATTGCATTGTGAAAAGTGTTCAATTTTCTGAAAGTACCCATTTAAACATTTCCTTTAAATAGTGTCATGGAACACAAAATTGACCAGTTTATGCTTGCAATTGATCTATATTTATTAACATAATACTATAAGGGAACTTGTCCTCATAACTGGAGATGAAAAAGGCTGTGAAGTGAGCCCGTGAGATGATTTTTACATACAGGCAGAATAGGCACATAATATGATCAACTCGAATTTTTACAAATATCTTTATAGTCTTATTTCAGGATGAAAAAGAAACAGGACTTTGTCTAGTTGGCTAGTTTTCTTAGAGAAGTTCTTATTAACTAGACTTCTATAAGTAGCTTTCTGCAAAGCAAGGAGGTGGAGGGAGAGGGTATATATACTATATATAGTAAACTACCATACAGTATAGTCACCTAGGCTCTTGGAGGAAGCCCAGAAGGGCTAGAAATGAAGAAATTTGTTTCCCTTTTGTCTGCAGAAAACCGTCTGCAACCAGCCTTTTACATTGTATAAGAACCATTAGTGATCTCAAAATTTGTGTTTTTTGAAGTCATTCATAATTCCAAATGTTGTCTCCATCATCTCTCACGATGCATTTGAAACCGATTTGAATTTAGATGCAACTCTTCAAGAATTCATTTATTATATCTGGGTTATGAGGTCATTTTAAAAAGAACAAACCGGAAGTCTTTATCCACATGGAAAGGAGAGTCACAAGAGACTGACTGCTGAATGAGAAAGTAATTACAGTCAGCGACACTTGCTTTCCAGCTTTTCTTGGTACTAGGAGACTTGTCTGAGCACCAGGCTGTTTCAGTATAGGGCTAAGCCCTGGGATTTAAACTAGGGTTCAGAATTTACTTTCTAAGTCAAGGTAAGCCCACTGATGGCTGTCTTAGTTCTCATCTAGACTGTTCTATGAAGCAGGGCTTATTTGGGGTAAGTATTTCGAGCTGTTGGTTGGCTGCTATCTGTTTTGATCTTACTTGGACCCACTCCTGGGATGAGCGGAAGAGAAGGTGTTGACTTATGCTGATAGAGACCGAACTACGTCAACACTGTCGCTCAGATCTTTAGAGAGCTGCCTTTGCCAGAAATATATTTGACTTGACTTGCTAACAAAGGCATCTTCAGATTTATTTCTTTCCCTTAAACACTAGAGAAGAGGAAGAGAGTCCCATCAAAAGATACCAAGAAGAGAGAAAAGGCTGGCTCGACAGCCCAAGCAAATGATAGTTATCATTTCTGGGAGCAGCAGAATTGCTGATCCGGCCAAATTCCTGGAAGGAGCCAGAGGAGTGGAGACAGAGAACTGCTGTTCTTGGGGAATTTTGGAGGTTCTTATCATAAGTAATTTTTGCCCTGTCTGGGTGTTGCAGCTCTGGCTTAGAGATGTTCTCGTGAGAAAGTGAGGAGAGAAACATGACTCTCTCAGCTTGAAAGTTAAATAGCCCTTTAAGATTAACTGTTCAAATAAAGCAGCTGTTTCTCTTCGTGCTTTTCAAGGATCCTGTCATCCTCAACAACTCGTGCCTACTTTATTTTAGCATGCACACTCTAAGATGGACTGGTGTCTGATACATCTACTGTAACAAAAGTGACATGACACAGCTGAGTAATTTCCACTGTTGAAATTCTGATAAAACTAAGTGATAAAACACCTGCTTTGTGCCATCACTAGACAAGGGCATGTGGAATTACAGAAGATATTTAAAGCATGGCTCCCATTTCTCAGGAGCTTCCCGCTTAGTTAGGAAATCAGAATTCCTCACACCTATGAATCTGAGAATAGTAGAGGACAGTTCATCATCCAACACTGAATGTGATGGTTCAGAAGATTTGCAGATTTAAGAGTTGAGAGAGACCACTGAGGGCTAGAGGATTCAAGAGACCTCAGGCAAGAGGTAGGTCCTTAGCTGGCCATTGTAGGATGTGTAGAAATGGAGAAGGCAGAGGAGAAGGTGACCCAAGCAAGGGGCCTAAAGTAAGTGAACACAGAAGGCGTATTCGTGAGGCAGCGAAACTAACCCGGATGAGTCAAGGAGTGAGTGGAGAGTGGGGAATAGGTTCACATGGGGGCACAGAGCTCTGATAGGGGTCTTAAGCGCTGAGCATAGCTTACTCTTGAAGCGAGAACAGGTCCAGAATCATGATGGGGTGCATGCTAGTGGAAGCTCCTTTAAGGCAGAGGGGGCTTTGGCAGTTCATGGGCTGGATTAGAGGACAGAGAGCCCGCTGTCCGGGAGGCCAGCCGAGCCAGGGTAATCCAGCTTTGAAGGGAAGACAGAATTTCCTGTGAATATTTCTCTCCAGACCGAAGCTTCAGAAAGTGACCTCATGGCTGTCTGAGGTTTGGTGAGCCCCAGCATTTTGCTCAGCTCAGCATTTGAAGTCAGTCTTTTGATCGATTGTCATCATTGGCCAAACAAACCAGATAGGCTTACTTTCTGGAGTAAGTATTGTGCTCATAAATCTTCATCAGCTTTTCCTCTCTGAGCTATCACAGGCAGTGACTGGATGGGGTTCTTCATCACCTCTGCCCACAAGAGCAGTCATTCAGCTGCTGCAGGGTCATATTTGTTTAAAGATTAAGCTGTACATTCCTCATTTATTGCCTTTTTAGATATACAGGAGCGCTGTCAGTTAAAGTCCTGCTTTGGGGAAAACGTAACACACAGCTAGCTCATTAACAGGTTATCTATGTCATTATGTCCTTTTTGGATTGTACATATTGGAAATAGTCTTTTGAGGAGAAAAAAAAAATCCATCTAGGCTTCTAGGTTCTCATTCTTTTTCTTCTTCATTTTTATCTGCTTTTTTCCCCTCCATAGTTACAGCTATTCCCATGATGGACGGTCATATCTTTGGAGTCCACAATGCCCTGAGTAATCACTTGCAAATAGCTACAAAGTCACATTCAGATAACTGCACTTAAATGAGTCATTCTGTACCTCTCCTCACACACTACTCTTTGCCCTGTTTCAACCACAGGAACTTAATTGCTTCTTCCTTTTTATTCCACAAAGCATTATTTAATTTATTCTCCCCTTGGTCATTCCAAGGTCAAGGCTGCCTATCAGGTGCTTACAGAAGTGCCCTGGCGACCTTGCTTGCTGTGTTTGCCCATGGCTTCCACGGCTTTGCCAGAATGAGCAGCCTGCCTGAGCAGAGAGAGGGCTGGACTGTCAGTTAATTTTATACCTCTCGAACAAGAAGTACTCCCCTTTTCTTCCATCCTTTCAGAGTTTTGCTTTGGAGCCAAAAAAAAATCTCTGACACATAGTAGGCACTCATTCGAGTGAATAAAGTGGAAATTGCCAACAGTTATACTAAGGGACAGCCTCTGGCTTACACAGCTAGAGATAAAGTATGTAAGAGTGGACCTGCATTGTTTGCCAAAGAAAGTAGCATTAAATATTTGGCTTTTTGTTTCAGAAAAGTTTTAAATTTACAGAAAAGTTGCAAAGATAGTACAGATAGTTCCCTTACACCCCACACTCAGTTTCCCCTATCATTCACATCTTAGATTAGTCTGGTATGTTTGTTCCAGTAATGAACTGATGTTAATACATGCTTATTAATCGAAGTCCCCACCTTATTCGTATTGCCTTGTTGTTTAGCCAGTCTCCACCAGGATCCCATCCAGGAAACCACGTGACATTTAGTCTCCCTTTTTTAATGACCTTGACTGGGTTAAGTGTGCTGTAGAATGTCTTGCTACGTGAATTTATCTGGTGTTTTCTCATGATTTGACTGGGAATGTGTGTTGTGGGAGGGAAGATCACAGAGATAAAGTGACAGTCTCATCACAGGATTCCAAGCGTCCATGCTTTCAACACGACTCATCGCTGCCGACGTTAACCTTGATCACCTGGCTGGGGCGGCGTTTGTCAGGTTTCTCCACTATAAAATTACTCTTTATTCCCTCTTCCCATAATTTTCTATTTGGGAGGACAGCTCATGTACTCAAGGGTAGGGAATGCTGCTCTGCTTCCTTGGTGCTAGAGAATGTGCATAAATTACGTGGAATGCTTCTGCGTTAGAGATGCGCCCCTTCTCTCCCATTTTATACTTATGCAGTCATTTATCTATGACATCATGGACTCACGGATTTTTATTGTATGTAGTGAGTTATAATCCCGTACTACTTTATTTCGGTGCTCAAAGTAGTCCAGCTTTGGCCATTGGGAGCCATTTCATTTAGCGCTTATATCTTCTGCGTCCCTATCTTTGTGATTTTCAGCACTTATTTTCTGGCACTACCAGGTGCTTCAAACTCCATCTGTATACCTTCTGCCCCAGTCCTAGAATCAGCCATTTTTCCAAGGAGTCTCGGTTCCTGTTATTGGAGAATAGTATTGGCAGCCAAGATTTGGAGACTTGATATGCTCGTTGCTATTTGGGCATCATTACTTCTCGTTCCTCTCAGCTGACAGAGAAAAGAAATATATGTGTGTATACTAACACTCATGTGTATTTATGTCTCTGTATATTTCTGTACGTAGCCACTTATATCTATTTATTAAGCTAAAAATGAGTTTATACTGATGTCTCCAACTCTAAAGAGTTACTGTATAGATCAGTCTAGCCTCCTCCTCTTGCTTATCTGTAACTTTCGTCTTGAGCAGCGAAAAATCTGGATCCCACCACCACCTTTCACGTACTTAACTGTGCAGTTACAGCAGCGTCAGAATCACTAACCCATACCCTCGTGGGAAACAGCCTTACCAACTAGTGCACAGTTCTCTTCTACAGTTTCTCTTGCCTCTACTTTTACAGACTCAACTCATTTCCAGAATTCCTTGGGTCAGCACTTTTTTCTCCTTTCAAGAGGGTTGTTTTATTCATTTTTAATCCAGTTAGATGGTTTTGTCACATTCCTCATGCCATCCTGGAATCCCTTAACCTCCTAAATGTTTTTTTTTTTTAATTTGCATACATTAAAGTTCATTCTTTGTGCTTTAAAATTCTGTGAATTTTAACAAATGCATAATGTCATGTATCTGCCATTACAGTACCATACAGAATGGCTTTTACCACCCCCAAAATCCCTTACATTTTATCTCTTCAACCCTTCTCCCCTCACCCCACACCTAATCACTAACCTTTTTACTATCTCTGTAGTTTTGCCTCTTATAATTGGAATCATATACTGTTTAGCTTTTTCAGACTGGTTTCTTTCGGTTAGTAATGTGTATAAGATTCATTCGTGGCTTTACATGGCTTGATAGCTCTTTTCATCATAGAAGAATATTTCATGGTATGGATTATGGATGTGTTATCTGGTTCAGATATACCACAGCTTGTTTATCCACTCACATACTGAAAGACATCTTGGTGGCCTCTATTCGGGACGATTATGAATAAAGCTACTATAAACATCCATGTGTATGTTTCTGTATGGTCGTAAGTTTTCCAATCCGTTGGATATGTTTTTAGCTGTGTGGAAGTTGTGGGAATGAGTGGGGTTGTGGCAGTTTTGAGGACAGACTTATATAAAGTATACCACAGAGCTAAGTGTTTTAATAAAAGTATGAGAGTGATGAGTAAACTGTTAAATCTAAGAAAAAGGCAAAAGTAAAAATAATTTATTCTTACTCTTAGGTTCTATTTTAAAACTTACTCTTACGTTCTATCTTTAAAAAAAAACAAAAAACAAAAAAAACCTTAGCATTCCTTTCCAGGAAAAACACACTCTCCAGCTTTCCAGCTCCACCCCCCACTCCCTAAAAACCAAACCAACTTGCTGCAGACTTACCGCTACAGCAAAGCCCAAGTCAGGTGACACAAATCTTATGTCCAAGAAAAGATAGTCATAGGAATTCACTGGTAGCAGGCACTATTAGAACTTAATGGTTTTTCTTCTTCCAGCTCAAATAGTAGGGGAGAAAATCTATGTAAGGGTGAAAAATAGCTCTTGCCCATGAGAAGGTAAAAAGGCATAGGGACTCATAACTATCTATAAACTGGAATTAATGGGGCAAAAGAGCAAATACAAGCCTTTTACCAAGTCATTCGTACTAAGAACGAGTAGATTTATTCTGGGATTTGGGGTTCCTCCCCAGGGGTTTCTTATAGAAGGAGCTAAACCCAGGAGGACACAGTTGCATGGGAAGTGAAATCCTACTTTGTCAAGATCTCAACTTGTTTTAAAAAAAAAAAAAAGAGCTCAACTTGTGTCACTCAAGAAGGGTTTTTGTGTTAAGCTTCCTGGAAGAGATGCCAGGAAGAGGGGACGTTAAGAGGCCTCTTGCTTGCACACCTTGGACAGTAGGTATGTGTACTGCCTGGGCGATGGAATGCGTGTCCACAAGAGGTGGCACACACATCCTTCTCAATGTACAGTGACCTGCACATCAGTAAAACATAGCTGTGGCTCAAAGGCTTGATTCAATTACAAGGCCTCTTTGTTTGTAGAGGAATTAATAGGGTGAAAGGAGTATAGGCAGAGAGGCTGGATTATAAGTGCAGAAAGATCTTTCTCCAACACCCACCATGGCAAGAAATTTATAAGCTGCAAGTGGTCAGAAACTTTTTGATGTATAGAACATAAATTTAGTTGGTGAATGTTTTAAGTAGTCCCTAGACAAGCTGTATTTTTTAAAATCTTGCTATAGTTCATATATTTGTCTAAAATGCATTAGTTAAATATTTATGTAATTAGTTATATATTTATAATATCTAGGGTGTTTTGGGATAGTTTTATGGAAATAATCACATGTGACTAGATTAAAAACTAATTTCATTCTTAACTAGCAATGTCTAGGAAAAACCAAGCTAGTTGGCTCCTGACCAGACTCACTTCATCAGTACTGACCTAGTTGTAGACCTCGTACCTGGTCCTTGAGCCCTCTCTCTGCCTGGGACAGGATGGCACCCTCCCAAAGCAGAATAAACTGGATCCTTTTTTTTAAAAAAAAGCCTTTCATAACAGCTATTCCATACTTTATTATGGAAGAAAAGATCAAAATATAACATTCTCAAAAGCAAACTCTGAAAATGCCTTGTACATGGGTAGAAATAACTGATCTATTGCTTTAGAGCTAGCTTAGTGAATGCAAATACTTCAAGTAATGGCAAAAATTATAGGCTTTTAAAAGTTCTATTTTCTTCTCGGACATATAGGCAAAGCCTGGTTTACTTATATGACAAAAATATAAAAGCAGACAATGAACGTTGTAACTAAACTCATATACATGGGACAAATATTCTTTAGAAATCACAACTCTGTTTAATAAAAGACCGATTGCGTATGGTTAAACCTGCAGTATGAATTTTCCCCAGCTTGCGTTGCCATTCTCCATCATGTGAAGTCTAGATTTCAGTAGAATTTTAGAGCTAGAATTTTACTCCAGCTCTGTCACCAGAGTCAAGCTCAACAAGTGTCTTGCCTCAGGTGACACATCTAGTAAATGGCAGCTCCGGTGGTGGAATCCAGGCCCCTCTCCTGCTGACCCAGTTCTCTTTCTGTTCGACCTGCAGTGTTATTTAAAATCCTCTACCTTTTCATGTACTGAATTATTTATTTACGTTGGATTTTACATTTTCTTACTCGTGCTGTAAGAAAAGCGTTTTGTTCTGCCTGACTTGCCGGAGAAGTGCCGTTTGAGCCACCTCCTACTTAGGGCGGCTGTGCTTTTCCTCTTGCTCCTCTCTCTAAAGGCAGAGCACGTTTCACTCCAAAACCAAATAGCAAGCGTCTCTCTCCTAATTTATGGTTTTCAAAAATTTAGAGTGTTTTTTTTCCCTTGCTGTCCAGAATGCTGTCTGAAAAGTCACAATGGTTTAAATAATTGATGGCTACTTTATGAAATTGTCAGCCGGGATCCATCCTCCTGCCTCCCCCAACCACAAGTCCTTGAGCAGCTAATCCTTTTATGTTGTATTCTTTTTTTTTTTTTTCCCCCTTCCTGGTTTCATTTAGATAATTATATTATTCACTCTGGAATATAATTGCCGTTATCCTTGGGGGGAGGGAGGTGGAGTCAGGCGGGCTGCCTGCTGTTGGCATCTGCAGGTTATAAAATGTCTGTTATGCCCTAGCCTCTAATTTCTTTGCCATCCCACCTTTTAAAGATTTAATTATACCTGTGTAAAAGCATAATTTGAAATGTGACTTCTGATTCTTTGGGAAGATAAAAGAGAGATTAATCCATTGTTAAATAGGAACAAGCGTGGGACAATGGAAAAAACTCCGGATAGAATTCAGGGATCGGAACCATTTCTGAACGCCTGCCGTGTACCAGGCACTGAACTAAACACTGAGGAGTGCACAGACTTAAAAGAAGTGAGAAAACTGCGCCTTAGGAATGTACGTCTTGGTGATCTGCTACCAACGTGTGATGTGACAGTGGGCAGTGTCATTATCTCTCTGGGCCTCAGTTTCTCATCTCTAAAGGAGGGATATTGTGCCTCTTCAGAATGTTCTTCTAGCTATAACATTCCAAGACAATTTGAAAAAAAGACCATAAAAGTAGTAGCCACATTTCTTTCTTTGTCAGGTTTAATCAGAAGAGTGGGGGATGATAAAAGGTATAAATTTTCTGTGACAGAAGTCAGTTTGTCACCTCTAAAATCAAAGATGGTCCAGACCGAAAGCTCTAAAACAAAGGATTCCTTTCTCTTCAATATATTTTCTACCTGCTAAGTCCAGCATGCCCAAAGCAGGGTGTGTTTGGGAGCAGAAGATAACAACCTCTGAGCAATTAAAAATTATCAAAGGAGCAGTAACTTTTCCCCTCAAATTACTGCCTGACATCATTTTGCTAGCATATGAAGCTCTGTTTCCAGTGAAGAGCCTGATTCTAACATGTGTTTTTCATGAGTCTGAATTTCACTGTCATTGGCTGGAAGGGAAGATCACAGAATAGTTCTTCTGCTTCTTTGTATATTGTTCTTTTCTCTGTGGAGGTGTCTAGTTTGGATGGATATGGAGAAGCTTGCCAACTCAAGAATTTAGGAGACTTAAAGAGATTAAATATAAACACAACAATAGATCAGGCTTTGTAACTTTAAGAGGAAATGGTATTCATCTCAGCCAGAACCTTATAGTGTGGGATAAAGTAAACCCAAAATGACAGCATATACCCTGTTACAAATGGAACACAAATAACATAGGATAAAATAGAGATTTAGAGTGGATTTTATAACGTGTTTATTTTCAGGGAGCAAATCATAACCCATTTGTGTTATTGGAAAAACAATTTTTCTGTTACACAGGGAAAATGGAGTATTTAAAAAAGAAATGAATATGACAACCAAATGGACTTGGTCGAAATTGGTAAATTTGTTGCTCAATTACTTGTTGTTTTTGCACTAGGGAGGGTAATACGGGGCCTAGACCAGCTTTCAGCAGTAATGGTTCCTTTATGAAAAAAAACACCTAGCCATCTGGGGTAAAGTAGTTTTTACATGTCCCACTTTCTCTAGGGGTATAAATCGATGCTTAAAAAAATTTCTCCCTTCCATATACATTATTAATGCTTTCCATAATTTGCAATCTACCTCCTTCTTCCTCTTTTTCACCTTTATGAAAACCTTCATAAGTAGGCCACTCTCCTGTCATCTAGTAATAAAAAATTGTGAGTCTAGTAATAAGCCCACCTCTTTTTTGTTAATTTCATTCATCTTTAACACCGTGTTCTTTAGACCGGTGCTTTTACATTTTTAATATTCATGTTAACCACCAGGGGTTCTTTTCTAAAGGCACAGTCCGATTCATCCAATCTGGTTGAGCCCTGAGATGCTGTATTTTGAACACGCACCCAGGTAATGCCATTGCTGCTGCTCCAGGAGCCATACTTTGAGTAGAAAGACTGTAGACCAGGGGTCAGCAAGCTTTTTCCTGCCAGATAGTGAATATTTCCATATGGCTACAGGAGTCCGATAGTCGCTGTTCGAACAATTGTGCAGTTACCATATAAAAGCAACTGTAGACAATGTGTAAATGAATGAGAATGAGTGCGTCCCTATAAAACTTTCCTTCCCCCAGGATGCAGCAGCTGGATCTGGCTTGCGGGCCATAGTTTGCCAACCCCTGCTTTAGACAATGTCTTCGAAATGATGTATATCTTTTAAAACTTGAAGGTTTTCAGGCATATGTTTACAAGGGATTGTTTTACAATGTTAGGCACATATATAAAATGAGTAGAGGTTCATTTATGCCCTGCCGAGGTGTTATGCAAGAAAAAAATTAAACCAAATAACAAGATATCTATTCCCTCTAGAGGACTTAAAATAAGGTGAGAGGCATGATGTTTTAGCGCTATTGTGGCATAATGGTGACAGCATTTTGAAAAACCGCTTTCTATTTGGCAAGCAGTGGTTTACAGTGATATATTGTTATATGTACGCCTCTTTCCAGACTCTGACTCTTTCCTGCGTATGTGCATTTCTTTATCACATCCCTTGCCATATCATTTGGCACTGATCCATATTTGGGTAATGAGATAGTTTGTTGTGCCTGCAATGAAGAAAATGATTTAAAATGTTTTTTAATAAGTTAACAGGAGCAAGTGTTGAAATTACTGTAATGAGATAATGACAGTGCAGCATATTGCTTTGAAGATTGTGCTCTGGTGAAAAATGTACGCTCTTAATAAATTCATTTTCACTGTATTTTCCTTGGCAAGCTTGTTTAGCGTTTGCCTATTTGTCTGCTGGTGGTACAGAAACGAGCATATCAATTGGTAGTCAACAAAGAATGAAGACTAAAGCCGGTAATCATTTCTGAGTACTGTTGAGCTTTAGGGTATCAGCCGCGGAAGACTTATGCCGGTACCCAAATCCCATAGTGACAAGTGCATGATGGGTAGATTAAAATCTAAACTTATGAACCTCGGGCCAGTGTACTAGGTTCACCTTTTTAATCCGTCTGTTGATGTAGATCACATTTACTTTATTTCTGTGACGTTTAAGTGCTGTACTCGAAAGTTATGTCTCTCTCCTTGCACATTTTTCGCCAAAGTGCATCATGAGTGTAGTCATTAGGCAGCACGGTATAAAACATGGACTTACAGAGATAAAGAAGACCTGAGCCCTGCTCTCAAGTTTGTTGTTTAGTAGAGAGTGGCAGATGTACTAACAAATCAATATTATACCTGCCACGATCTACCTTTGTACATGGCACGTTGGGAGTTCAGGAGAAGGAATGGTCATTCAAAATGATTTCATAAAGAGATGATGCTTTGGCTAAATCTAGAAAGGTGGGAAAATGTTCCAAGTTTGGGGATCCATATCTAAGTAACAAAATCATAAGTAGCCCCAAAGGATTAAAGATTATTACAAAGGTCATCTCACTTGGGAAGGGAGTAGGTTTCAGTAGGGGCAGGGAGCACTTGGGATACTAGGAAGTTTTGTTTATCAGGTTTGTGGTTCCATTGAGTGTTCACTTCTTGATTATTTATTAAGATACACATCCATATTGCAAAATATGGGAATTGGAAAAGTTTCAATATGATGAACCTTGAGTATATAAATCCTTCCTGGCAAGTTTAAAATTTTCACTTGAGAACACTTAGATGGGAGGAAGACCGTCCATTACATTCACCATGGCACTGACTGACATGGTTGACAAACGATACCACAGACCACGTGGCATCCTCTCCCTTCTCCTACATTATCTCCCTGAAGCTGTGTACGCGGGTAAAGGGGGCCATTTCTGATTTTGTGATGTGTTGCTAGGGCTTCAAATTAGAATTGTATGCATATAAACACTTCAGTCTCCTGCCAACTCGTGGGGATCTCTGAGAGTTGGTAGGGGTTCTATCCCGAGACTCATGAGTTCCAAGGTACTCTTATACAGCTGTGGGAAACTAGAAATGAATCCCAATCCTTTGCTCCTCTAGAAAAACTGCCTTTGCTGCTGCTAATAATACTTGTTAGGGGAAAAAAGAAAGGGTATGTTTGCATAGTACTTCACAGTGAGTAAATCTTACTCATCTGTTATTTAACTTTCTAGGGGAGGCATGACAAATGCTGTTACTACAAATTTATTTATTTAAATGCTATTACTACAAATGATGAGACCCACTTAAGACCACATCGTGATGATATGGGTTTTAAACCTCATGTAAAAGCCTAGATTGAAATACAGCAATCCTGCCGTTAAGCCAGTGGTCAGCCATCTGAACAACGGTCTGTGGGCCAAATCTTAACTGTCGCCTATTTCTGTGAATAAAGTTTTATTGGAAGACAGCTACATGTATTCATCTACGGATGGTCTATGGCTGGCTGCTTCACTACAAAGGCAGAGTTGAATAATTGTGAAAGAGACTATATAGCCTGCAAAGCCTAAAATATGTACCATGTGGCCCTTTACAGCAGTTTGCTGATGCCCGCGCTATACCATATTGCCTCAGTTGAGTGATCCTAAATTTGCAGTAGCAACAGCACGAACTCTTTCAGTGTCACATGCGGGGGTAATCTATAGGTATCTGGTACTTGAAAGGGACTCTACGCCCGGAGTACCACTGTGGAATGCATGTCGCCTACCCATCAATCACAGCTCAGCTAAGCGTGGAGCCACTGTTCTGTTTTGAGCATTGTTCTTGATACTAGCAATGCTTCTAGAATGTTGCAGTAAGACAGACAAGGTCATGGGTTTCATGAAGCTTACAGTCTAGTAGTAGAAAAACCAAACAAACTAGGATATAAGTAAATAAGATGGTCTCGGGTAGTCAGAAATGGTATAACGACAGTGAGGCAGGAATGTCTATTATGATAGAAAGTGTTGAGAAAGGCAGTGGCTTGTCTTAGGTGCGTGGTGAGGGAAAACTCAGGAGGTGGACTTTGAACTGTCCTTGAATAATACAGAAGAACCAAGGTAGTATTGTCAGTAGAAAGGAAGGCCGCCTTGAGGAATATAGTAAGACAAGGGGAGAGTAACATGAACTTCTAACGGGTAGTCTGATCGACCTTGATGACCTACATTGGTGGTACGTGGTACTACTGTTCATGCAGCCCAGGATTTTTGTTTCTGTTATTTTTCTAAGAATCTGATCAAGTTTCTTATTCCTCCTGATTTTTGACAAATTAAAATGTCCAGGTCTTTTTTTCTTTCTTCCCTATGCCCTTGATAAAGCCAGTAATTTGGAATCTAAGTGAAAAACATTTGTTCTTAAGTTTCATAAGTTTGGTTTCCTGCTTGTCAGGATAATGTTGAATCCTGATGTTGTCATCCATAGTAATAGCAACATTTTCAGCTTTCCGTTTTTCTTTAATAAATCTTATGCCTTTCTTCAAAGTTATCAGTGAAATTGTTCAGGTCATTTCCAAAGACTGTAGTCTGTTACAGATTGCCCTTGATGTGGAGAAGAATCCATTAAGCAACTTTCTCATAATAGCTTTTCACGATTCTTGATTCTATGCACTGTCATCTACCCCATATTTTTAACATAAGGATAGCTCTCTAGATAAGTGAAGACTATAGATCACTCCATCTACCAATCCTGTAAGGAAAGGACAGAAAATTAACCTAACACCTTGAATGCGTTTGGATAACATTAGGTAATATTCAGATGTCTAATTAACTGAGATAACACTTATCTAAATGTACATAAATATTAACTTAGGCAACATTTCCTTTTCTAAGTGCTCATAACCGAAGAGATGATTGAAATTTAGTCAGTTCTTTCTAAAATGTATTTTCTCTTGTTTTTAAAAAATAAGGATTTTTCTGATTCCAGTCTTTGGGATAGAGATTAGAGAGCAAGCAAAACCCCTTACAAGACTAATAGAAACATTCTAAGAGAAAGGAACAGCAACACCTGCTGTCACTTAAAATTCATGGCTGACATGAATTCACATAAAACAAGTTTATATTTATTGAGCACTCTTACAATGACCTAGGGACCAATGATTTGCTAAAAACAAAACATAACGATAAACAAATTTATTAAAAGACTGGTATCTTTGCTCTGAAATACTCCATAAAGGCATGGGAGGTCTGAAATGAGTCGAGTTACTGTAAGCTAGATTTAGTCAATTTTTTGTCTTTTTGTTCCCAATGTTCAGAATCCAGTAAAAAAAATTCTAGCCTAAGGTAGAAAAGTACCTATCTAAGGTACTTAGATAGGTACTTTTGTCTTTGTGTTAGGCAATCAAGGTAGCCTCCGGCTTCTGGGGAACCAACACCGAAGATAGCTACATGCTTAGTCCCCAGCTAGAGCGGCTGCTTCCTATAGCTAGCTGGTTTCTGTTACCATTGCTTTTTAATTCTTAATATTGTTAGTGTCAAGATCTCGTCTGCTGTTTTGATAATCATCACCTCTATTTTATGAGAAAAGGAACTCTTTCTTTGACCTAACATCTGAGTGTTTTGGCATCAGGTTTAGGCACACCTGAGGACCTGCAAACCATTCACAAGTGTTACTACTCCCCAGACATCGTCCTTCAGTCTGGCCAGGTTTGGCAAGTGGTTATTGAACGTTAACCATGGGCTCATGTTCCTATTCACCTCTAGGGCACAGAGGAAATGTTCTAGAGACATTTCTCACCTTTTCTGGCCAAGTTAAATTTCAGAAGAACCTCTTGGTCAGCAAAGCCGCAGGTATGAGTTACACTCTTTCTCTAGCCCCAGGCTTTGCTCCCTCACTTCAGCTGGAGCTCATCCTCCAGGTGGTTCTCTCCCTGGCTTGTTTGTGAGCACAGAGGTGCTCAGGAACAGGTTCTGGCACTTCCTGGTCCCTGGTGTGTTTACAGACATCCTTGGTGTTTACACTTGCCTCATGGAGGCCAAGAGTTTAACCCTCAAGAGGTGGTAGTGCCTGGAGGCGACAGCTGTCTCCAAGACAGTGCTCCTCCGATCATGGCCATCTCGTCTGACTGCAGGTAGAGGCTTCAGAATGAAGTCCGCAGTGTCAGTTTACACTCTTCCCTCTCTAGACACTGGTGGTTCAGCTGCCTGTTTCTCAGGAGGAGTTGGGGTAAAGCTGTGAGTGATAGACATAGGACATGGGGGACCCTGGGGCTGGTGGAGGGAAGTGCCTTCAGGGACTGAGGACAGAGTCCCCTTATACTTGCGTGCCCTCTCTTATTGGTCTCCTGGTTACTAGGTATTTTTCTTGCGCATTCTCCTCCTGGTCTCTACTGTTCAAAAGAAAAAAATTAATCCTGTGCTTCCTATGCTCTGAAGCTAAAAAGAGCACAAGAGAGAGAAAGTTCACATCAGATCTGATAGTCTCACTGATCGTGCTGATAAAACCTGGCAAAGGAAGGGTAATGGGAGCCTTGGGAATACGATCCTTTCCTTTAATCCACTCAGCAGATATTTTATTTTAAGAACACAAGCACAGCAATCAGCAAAATCGAGAGACAGTGTAGAACCCTGAGGCGCTTTAAACTTTGGAGCCCTGTCACCTCCTACCCCATCCCCACCTTCAGGTAGCACTTCTTAGACAGTTCTTCTTTTGGGGTATATCCCCTTCACTATTCCTTTCCTTTACCTCCCACCGCCCCCCAAAATAAATAAATAAATAAATAAATAAATAAATAAATAAATAAATAAATAAATAAATAAGTGAGAACTTGCCTTTTGACGTTAAGAAGGAAGAAGCCTTATGGTCTAGACCATCCACCGGACGCTCAGCGGTGCACGATCCCTGCTTCTTGTGAGTCTTGCCATCTCCATGTCTACCATTTATCATTTGTAGGAAGTAGGTAGCACCCTGCTGCCCTCTAGCTGATCATGGTGTTGTAAATGGCTCTTCCTCCTCCTAAGGCACTGCCAAGTCAGCCTTCTTTATCAGCAAAGAGAAGTGGGCAGTCGTTTCTCATGCACAACTTACCCCAGGTGTTTGGTGGAGAGTGTTTCTGCTACTTTTTTTACTCTCCTCTCTCAGCCTTTCCCAAACCCCCAACCTTCCTGGAATAATCTAATAACCTAAACCAGAAAACCAACTTCGTTTCAGCTGTGGATTTCAATTGTTCCTCTATACTACAGCCGATACCCTGAAGATTTAGTCTGTCTAATAAGATATGATGATAAGATATCAGAACACCCATGTCCATATGTGTTCCACATTGGGCAGGCAGGATTGATCCTTTCTCAATTCTCAAGATACTAGCACAACTGCATTTAAAAATCTGTGGCTTTGAGTGTAGGGCCCTGAGATCCATATTTTAGCCTATAAACTATCAAATCTCCAAATTCATTTTCTCTGTGCTAAGTGCCCAAGTGGTGATATAATACTAGTCTAAACATAATATGGAATGTTGAACGATTTTGAAAAGCATGGTATGTACCTTGTTCTTTGGGGAGAGGATAGAAGCAACTAAGTCATTGAAAAGCGGGCGTTAAGTTTAGCTCCCAGTGTTTCATCTACCAGCCACAGTAGTTAACCCTGCATTCCCCTTCACACTCAGGAGTGATGGTGAACAGTGATTACATATGTAGACTGCCGTTGGAAAAGCACTTTGTAAAGTGAAACCCTCCATGAATATAGCTTTTAAGAAACTGGCCTGTAAAGTTAAAGAAGCATGGCATTTGGAATTCAACTTGGAGTTGGATCCCAGACGTGCCACTCATAGCTGTATGACCTTTCATGGGGAGCCCAACTTCCTTGAGCCTTAGTTTCCTGATCTCTATAATGGAAATAATACTAAGGTGACCCTTACAGCATCAGTATGGAGCTTAAATAAGTAATGCATATAAAAGTACATTGCGAATGCAAGTTCTCTACAGATTTAAGTTACTGGTGCAATTGTAAGTAAGAAAATATATGTGCGATGCTGTAGCGAGAATTGTGAGAGAACGTTAGGGTTGAGCAGCTGCGACACATTGCCCAGGCCTTATCCTGGCACTGCCACTTAGCAACAGTGTGACATCAACTTTTTTGTTACTTATTGCTTGTTCACTTCTCTGTCACCCACAAGTCTGTGAATTCCCTGAGTAGAGAGGGACTGTATTCTCACTGCATTGCATCTCCTAGGGTGGTATCTAACATGTAGGTGCCCAGAAGACAAGTCTATTGAATGGATGAATGCATGATTTTTATCATCTGCCATGCCTTTTATACTATAGTACCTCATAGACGTCACTTGCATTTATAAGAACAACCATAAGTGGGAATCGGTGGAGCCATGGCCAGTTAATGTAGCTCGTATGAACCCCACAAAGCTGCTTCCGTTCTGCATCTCTAAGCTTCTTAGCACTGCTTGACTCAAGTTTCTTGCCTGTTAGGCTCTTATCTGCAGCCAAAAATACAATGAAGAAACATAACACTTTTGAAAAATAAAGTCTCCACTTAATCTACCAGGATAATCGTCTTCTAATGCCCTGGGACTAAACAGACATAATTTTACTTGCCAGATGGCTCCGATGAAGACACTAAGTATGTCTTGGAAGCACACCTCTCAGAAATGCCTTGAGGGTAGGGACTTGGTATTGTGCAGGTGCTCAAGAAATGTCGATTCTGAAATGGAATGGTGTTCTGTTCAGTTCACAAACATCAGAGTTTTTCTAAACTTTTACCTCACAGCAGTTTCCAAACACTGTAATATTAAATTATTTTCAACTTAGTCAAAATAGTGTCACAGTCTTAGGTATCTCTTATGCTTCATCTGTTTTGAACAGCAAGTGGCACCTTGTTGCAGCTTGCTGTCCAATCCCAGGGCGCATTTCAAATTCCAGTTGCTTATTTTGTGACAGTCTTCCAATCCCAGCAGGTCTCTCTTGTCATCTTTGGCACCCTCTTGGTACTTGACTCTTCTATCCCAGAAACCTTGCAAAACCCCACCCAGTGGCACCAATTTGTTTTTCAAAGACCTGATTCCACTTGTCTCATTGATCTTCTTCGGCTGAGTTAAATCTACAGCCGTTGCAGACTTTGTGCAGTCTTAGTTTTTCCAAACAGCCATTACACGTAAATGGTACCACAGCTCCTGCTACATTTCAAGCACATGTCCCAGAGGTAGCAAGACAGAACATCAATCTTCAGTGCCACCTGGCTCCCTGATAAGCTTTTGTTTTATATGTGGCTATGTTGTCAGGAGCTTCCCTCCCTCTCTTCCCACCACCTCACCCAGAGAGCTTTTCTGAATATGACAGCCATCCAAAGACGAATTATCTCCTTGCAAAGTTAATTTCTGTTTCTCAGCAGGGAGCCACTGGTTCCCGCTGGGTTTGAAAGTGCTGCTGTTTGGTTAATGGACGAGTGTCTCTTGGATCCAGGTACCCACCCTGGAACTGCTGCGGCGCCTGGCTTTCCATCTACTTTAATTTCCTACTTGCAGCTGGCGTTAGGAGACCTAAATGGGTTTATTCACAGGGTAGTGACTTCCAGTCATTAGCACTGGAAGGAAATCATATTGAAGATGAGGACTAGAGAGCTACTTTCTCGCCATCCTTGATCAGTTAGGACAGTTTGTTTTTTTGTTTTTTTGTTTTTTTGTTTTTTTGTTTTTCTTTTTTTTTCTTTTTTAGAGAGTGAAGTCACAAAATCCTTCTAGAGATAGAACAATGGCCTAACGTAAGAGGTTCATCTCCGAATTTTAAGAGTTGAAAAAGAATGGAAGTTTTTGTATGTCATCAGTGTACAGGATTGTGAAGTTAAAATAAGATGCTGGATGAAAATTGCTCTGAGCACTTTTAAGTGTAATAGTCAATCTTGCCATCGCTTTGTATTCTGAAGCTTTTTTAAATGCAGGAAATTTTGTAACAAATAGTTGTATTATCATCTAGAAAGCAGAGCTAGAAGCTGACTAGAAAATCCCTCAGACCACATATGGAATGCTTCTATCAGGTTATGAAATTGCCACCGCTGTAGGTCAAACAGTGTCAGATATTGGCAGCTTCATATGCTTCAGCCTATACAATTCTGGCTTTTCGGGTGGAACTCTGCAGGCCAGCAGCACCACGGACATATTTTCCCCTTTGAAAAAATCCGAAGCCTGTCGGCCAGGGGCCATGTGTCCTTGAGAGGAAGCTGTCAGCTGTGCGAATCGAGAATGGAATTCGCTACGCGGGGGAACATCTGGTCACACAGACTGGCCAGTGTTGGGCAGCTCGCTCTTTCTTGCTAAGCCTCATTTTCTGCAGCGTTTCTGTGTGTTACAGTTAAGCTAATGGAGCCTGAGAGATCATCAAACCGAAAGTTCTGAGGGAGAAAGTAAAAGGGCCAGCAAGCAATCCCTCATTTAAAAAAAAAATGCCACTTACAGTGAAAAACATCAATTCTGGTGACACCAGGGATGTTTGGCTGTTTGTGAGAGAGAAGAAAGAACCATGCAAAACAAATTAAAAGCGAATCTTTTCCCTGTACAGCTGCCGTGTGACTTTGGACAAGTATCTTAATGTCTACCAGTTTCGGTTTATACTAAGGAAAATAATATTTCAGGGAAACGTTGGTGAATTGAAGATCAAATAGTAAAGTACCTAGTATAGAGTCAGCACACACAAATGCTTAATGGATGTTATTTCTCTTTTTCCTTGTTATTTCTGGGTTTCAGTCATGGAATTTAAATTCTTTAGGTCCTGAAATAATAAGACACTATGCAAAACACTTTAAATTTTCAAAATAGCATCCACATACATGATCTACCGAAATGCATTATAAGAATACCATACATGATGTCAATATGTATATCTTTATTTTTCTGTATATAACTAGAAATAATCCAAGTGTGTCAGTTAAAGTCAACTGCTCCCTATTCTCTGTACATGCTGGGAGAATTTTTGCTTTTAAGTTCTTATTTCTTCCATTTTCTCCACTGGGAATGCCCTGCCAGCCATCCCCAAATATCACTGGCTCAACCGTCACCTCCCTCACAACTAACCTGCATTTCTCCTCAGTGGAAAGTAATTCTCTCGGTCTATTCTCAAGCCAAAAAAGGAGTTGAGACATGTAAAGGGACAATTCCTTTAAACTAGACCAGTGTTCAGACAGAGCAGGCACTCAGTTTTCAGGAAATAAGAAAAAGCTACAGCAGGACCAGAAACAGTGGTTCTCAAATTGGGATGCTCAAGAATTGCTCCTGGACATTGTTCAAAATGGAAATTCCTGGGCATCACCCCACAGATTCTGATTCTATAGATCTGAACCCCCTAGTTGAGGAATCCACGATTTTATCAGTAAGTCCAGGGTGATTCTGGGGAAGATGTTTCCCAGAGCACACTTCGAGAAACACTGGTTTGAGGGGAGGTGCCTTGCATATCGAGATAATGAAAAGTAAAGAAGGCAAGGCCGGAATGTCAAAGGATTGCTTTCATAGTGTTATCGAAGGTCGAACTCATATGCCTTCGGTGAGAACAAATAAAAGTCATAAGACAAGGTACTTGGTCAGCTACTGTTTATGTGTAGCTTCCTGATTAGCCATAAGGCATATACCTACACTGGCTCACATGATTCATATCTTTAGTTTTTTAATTTTTTTTTTTACTTTGACCTGCGTCATTAAAAAGAGCTTTATTCCTAGAGGCTTCATTAATTGAGGCATTTTTTTCTTTGATTGATTGACTAATTGAAGTAGTAGTTACAGCACAAAGATGACCTCTAGGTAAGCTAAATCATTGCTTCCAGCTTTGAAACTGAGGGCTGTTCCTAAGAGTTTTCAAGGATCTCTACAAGAAGCCAAGGTTGCTTTTTAAAATAAAGATAGATGGATAGATACATACATACATTTCTTTTAGCACGTAGTTGTGGTGATAGATTTATGTTAGTGGTGAGAAATTAAGTTAGGGCAAAGATATGTAAGTAAAAGCTTTAAAAAATTAACTTTTATCTTTTTCCATCCCCATCCTTTGCTTTGAGGGACCTAGAAAGTATTTAAGTCAGACAGAAAGATAAATACTACAGAATTTTACTTACATGAGGAATCTAAGGAATAAAAAGAACAAAATAATCAAAAACAGACTCACAAATATAGTGGACAATTTGGTGACGGACAGAGGGGATGGGGGTTTGGGGAGCTAGGAGAATGGGGCGAAGGGTTAAAGAAGTACAAACTAGTAGCTGATGGATGGTCACGGGGATGGAGAGCAGGGCATAGGGAATGCAAACTAATTAAAGAAAATAAATTTTTAAAAAATTAACTTTTAAAGCAGAAGTTACCAGGCTGAAACTGTAAGTTTTTGCAGGGATCGTGAATCTGAATAATTAAGTCTCATACATAAATATATTATTTGTCAATACAGATAAAAGCTGTAATGACAGTTAAACTATAAAATCTATAAGCATTACCGAATTCATAGATTCTTTGGCTCACAAAATATTTTCTTTATCAATGAGTGTTCAAAGTACAAATGCCATCACAGGGAGGTCAGCACACGGTTTGCATTAAAGAGAAATCAGTGGAGTAGAATAGAGAGTCAAAAACTGTGACCAACGCTTGATTCATGACAAAAATGCCATCGCCAGGCTGTGGGAGAAGAGAGATCTTTTCCATAATTGGTTCTGGATCAGCTAGATGTACAACTAGAATTTTTTTTAAAATAGGCTTTTCAAAGATAAAATAGAAGAATATCTTTATAGTTTAGGCAAAGATTTCTTTAAAAAGATACAGAAAGCACCAGTGATAAGACAGGTAATTTGAGCTTCCTTGAGATCTTTTATTCATTAAAGACACCTTTAAAGGAGTAAAGGGGTAAGCCATAGAGTGAGAAAAGATATTTTTATTATGTATTTCCAACCAAAAGATGTATGTCCAGAATATATGGAGAATTTTTACCAACTAGTGAGAAAAAGGCAGACAAGCTAATAAAAAGGAGTCGGGGATGGGGCCAAAGACTTGAGTAAGCACTTACGAAAATAAGCCATTCCAGCAAATACACGAAAAGGTACTCATAATAATTAGCCTTCAGGGAAGTACAAAATAAAACGCCATGATAAGATACCACTACACATCTAACAATGACTTTAAAAAAACTCAATATCAAGTGCAGTAAGGATGGAGCAGCTAGAATTCTCACACACTGCTGGTAGAAGTACAAACTGGTATAACTACTTTGGCAATAGCTATTAAAGTTGACCATATACATATCCTGTTATCCACCAGTTCCACTCTGTGGTATAAACCCAATAAAAATGTGTACATATATTCACCAAAAGACACAAACTTAGAATGTTCATAGGCAAAATGAAAGCAACCCAATATATGTAAAGAACAGAATAGATAACGTATGGTATGTTTATATAATGGAATACTATAATGCAGTGAAAAAGAACAAACTCATGTTAAATGCCACAATGTGGATGAATCTCACGGACATAATCGTGAGCCACGAAAGCCAGACACAAATGTGCACGTACTGTGTTATTTTTTTAAATAAAGTTCAAAAAGAAGTCAGAGGAATCAAAGGGGTAGAAGTCAAGGCAGTGGTTACCTTTGGGCGAGGCTAGTGACCAGCAGAGCGAGTAAGGGAGGCTGTTAGAAGGCTGGCAGTGTTCTCTCTTGATTTAGGTAGTTACGTGGGTGGATTACTTTTGTAAAAATATATTGAACTCTATGCTTTTGATTTATGCATTTTTCTGTACGTATATTATATTTCACTTAAACATTTTGCCAGGAAAATAAAGACTGTGTTAGAGGATTCTGGCATCTAGTTTGGGGTGGCTTTTTGAGGGGTAGAAACTCCCCTGCTTAGCTCTGCGCCAGTGACTGACACTTGTGACATTCTGCAGTTCTCCTGGAATCTACTAACCAAACAGCCATGTGAGTAAACAGATTTCATAAAAGGCAGTAGGTGATCGACGAGTTATTTGTTTTACCTTGTACCTGTTTAGAATGGAATTAGCAGCAACAAGAAGTATATCTTCTCATGTTGATTCTGGAATTTGTTCTTTCCGCGCCTAGGACTTATTCTTGCCACAATCATCAGTTCTTTTGGTGATTGCTGACCATCTCTGCTGTAGTCTCTAATGGCTCATTCACATACACAGCCATGAAGAAATGCTACATCGTATGGCCACTGTGGGTATTGTTCACAGGTTTCTGAAACTTCGTTTGACGAGATAAACTGACTTATATGTGGAAATTTGCAATATCAGTGAATATTTAAATGACATTTTCCCTAGTGCCTTTGTAACTTGTGTATAACAACCTTGTGAGATAGGTTATTTCTTCCCTTGTACAGAGAAGGAAACTTATCACGTAGTTAATGTATCACATCTAGTAAGTGGTGGGTCAGGATTTAACATCCGGATCTTCTATGATTCAGTGTTCTTCACACTCCACTGCCTCTTCTGGATCAGGAAAGCTTTAGGGTGTCTTAGTAATTTATAAGAGTTGACAGGAATTGTTAGGTAATTCCATGGGCCTCCTAACTTTTCATGCAGATATTAGTATTTAATAACTTGCCAAATATCAACCCATGGCATATTGGTAAGCAGTAAATTGTGAAATCCTTTTCTTCTGGGTTTTAGACATTTGTGCTCAGATAAGGAAAAGCAGAGGGGGTTGGTGAGTATAGATAAATATGGAACAAGAGATAGATCTCCTGTCACTAAAATTTTCGATTTTATAATTAAATTGTGCATACCAGAGGTGGAAACATAAACATTGTATGCCGTGGAATATTTGGATCTAGTCGTCTTGCGCGGTTAAGAAGTGAAAATGTGGGAGTGAGGCTAGATGATCAGACTCCTCAGAGCAGAAACCAAAGAATGGACAGCTAGTACCCATAAGCCACGGTAACACTTGATGGCCCAGGGACAATGGACATAGAGGTCTTTCTGAGCCCTCATCTTTTCCAGCCCTGGGTGGACAGCCCTGGCTTCTTTCTCTGGTTTCTCAATTTAGACACATTGTCAATGTGCTCCCCCTTCCCCATTCTGTGTTCTGATGGGAGGTGTGCCCACCTGAGTCGCTCTCATCCTCACTGGAGGCAGTTGGTGCATTGGCGAGATGCCAAAGACTCTTTTTCTCTTACTCCTATGGTTATTTCAAGATATAAATAATAATTGATTGCTAACTAGGTACAGATATAATATTAGGCGCTCTGGGATATATAAAAATGAGTAAGACCAGGCTTTGCTTTCAAGAAACTTATATTTTAACACAAGGATATGAAAAAAATCCATCCATATCATGAATTCTGTCTCACTCGTCAAAGTACTCACATTACTTTTTGCACGCCTGGCTTATTGTCGGAGAAGACAGTGGTGCTCTTGCATTTTATTTTGCCTGAGCACTTGATTGATTCAGAAATTAAGGATAAAAAATTAGTATAAGCAAAATTGAAAGCTTTTGAGTTACATAAATAGTGATCATAATAAACCCACCATCCCTTAGTCAAAGCCTTTTTATTGTAGAAAAGTTTGCCTATCTGATTTTCTGGTTCACATTATTTTAAGAAGCAGCAAGTTAGGAATCACAGAAACTGACAACAAGAATCTACTGTTTTGTCCCCCCCCTACCTGCCCCCGCCTAAAAAAAACATTGAGATTTAATAACTGCTAGTCTCTATAACAAACACTATATAAAACCATAGCACAGCGTGCTGGTGTGGAGCCATTTAAGTGGGGTGCACACTGCTCTGCCTGCTATGAAGGCCATTAAGGACACGGGTCTGTTACTCAGTAGAGAGGTAGAGAGGTAGTATAAATAATGGCGAATCATTAATTTGTAATGAGTCATTATGGGGTTAAGCCAGTGGGTTCTGAGCCAGACTCTGCTTGGGTTCACATCCTGTTTCTGCCTCTTACTAGCTGTGTGGCCTTGGACACAGTTCCTAGTCTCTCTCTATGCCTCAGTTTTCTCCTTTGTAAAATGGCAATAATAGTTCCTTCTTTGCAGGGTTGATGCAAGGATGAAGTATTTCTAACTACGTATTAATATGAACGCTTTCCAGCATAGTAGTCAGCATTCAGTCAGAGATCAGCGGTGGCATTGCCATCACTGTCATCCGTCATTTCAAAGCTACCAAAACCTCCTACCCTTCCCCACGGAAGCAGTCCAGCTTCCTTTCCCAGAGACCTGGGTGGTAAATGTGCTTTCGGGGAGTTCCGGAAGCAAAAGGAAGCTGTTAATCCTTTCTTGGAGAATCAAAGACTTGGTTATTCTTTCACAAGTGGGATCAGAGAAGGAGAAAAATCTGTTTTGCATCCCCCCTGCCCCCACCAAGTTTCCTGTAGCAGTTAGAACAGAAGTTAGTCTCTCAAAAGATTATCCTGCCACATTCACTTAAATGTGATACATGGTATGACCTGTAGGATAACAGTGAGAAACTCTAATCACTTACTTAAACCTGCCAAAGACTAATTTTTAGAAGCCTCAGAGGTGGGTGTGCATATTAAAAGACACCAGGTCCTTTCAGTAGAACCCTGAGCAAATGTGTATTGATTAACTTAATTAAAAGAAGATTATAGCTCTTGCGCTGCACTCTGTGTTATCTGACTATGTGGTTCCAAGGGATCTTTAAAGCAAGTGTGTTAATGGCCTTCTCATTTAAACCAGCATGAGTTCGAGGTTATTTCATCAATTTGGTAATCAAATAATTTTCAAGACCACAGAAGGTTAAAACCAAGAGTTTTCTTTTATAAGTAAATTATTTTAAATTGTCTTTAGTAGTAGTTCTATATGGAATTTGGTTCAAAGAGATCCTTTCTGTTTTTCAAATATTAAGGGCAAGAGCTCTTTAGGTTTGATTTATTCTTTCAGTCTCACTGCCTGGCTTGGGCTGAGGTCATAGAACCATGAAGCTGTGACTGAGCCATTTGGCTGGGAAACCGCCAGTGTTAGTGTCTTGAGGTCACACTTCATGGACCAGACTCCACAGAGGAAGATGCTCTAATCTGCTATCTGGAGACTGAAGGCCTCACCACCAGCATCCAGAAAACCAAGCGGGAAGAAGATGGAAGAGGGCTGGGGATTCTTGGCTTCTGGTACACGTACATTCTCTTAATTCTCCCCTTTTTCTGTCCTCCCATCCTGAATTGTTCATCCTATCTCCTAGTCCAGAGACCCTCTATTTTGCTCTTTCCAGGGAATAAACCTTCAGATTTTTATCAGAGTGGAGGAGAGACGGTTACACAATGGAGGCAGGGTCTGGGGATTTGACTACTTCTTAAAAAGTCTTTGAACTAATCCTTATATTAGTCACTCCTTCCCATTTGTCCCCACACCCGCGTGTACCTAGGGAATTCACAGTAGAGATGTGATTGCTTCTCAGCTTTTTCTACTACTGACATAGGATTTCACTTTCTTAAGTTTCTTAGAGCAGTGGTCCCCAGCCTTTTTGGCACCAGGGACCAGTGCTCCTATGAGACTCCAACTCCTAATGATCTGAATGTGGAGCCGAGGCAGTGATGCTAGTGCTGGGGAGCGGCTGCAAATACAGATGAAGCTTTGCTCGCTTGTCCACCTCTCACCTCCTGCTATGCGGCCCGGTTCCTAACAGGCCGTGGACCGGTAACAGTCTACGGTCTGGGGCTGAGGACCCCTGTATTAGAGGCAATTACCACTCCGATCTGCTTTCCAGCTTCCAAAATTCTGTTGCTTTTGTCTACTCCCACCTATTCTCCTTACCCTTGTAGATTTATGTCGTGGAAAAAGATAATCTCTTTTTGGTCCTTTCAGTGAGATTTTGGGAGGGGGAGAGAATAGAAGTGTATGTTCAGGCTGCTTTCTTTACCCAGAAGTAAATCCCCTAGGTACATCTTCCTCATCCCTGTTCCTTATGCCTTTACTCAAAAGGCCCTGCTCTGCCTCTGCCCAGGCAACTGGAGGAACATGGAACACTCACCCGCTTCTCCCTCATCGCCTATGCTGTTAAGGTCCAGCTTTTCTATCTACCGTCCCTGAAAGCCCAACTCAGATTCTAGCTGGTCTGTAAAACCTTCCAGAGCATCTCAGGCCGTGATGAAAAGTACTCATACATACCTCATATGGGTAGCTAAATTTCTGTGTTATATCTTTTATATCCTTTTCAAGAAGACTGAAAACTAGATTGTAGCCTCCTTTATGCCAGGGCCTTGCCTGAGAATTTGGAGTTTTAGTCGCCATGTGGTGTAATGGAAAGAGCACGGGCTTTGGAATAACGCCAACCTGAGGGCAGCCTTGGGTCTTACCACGTGCTGTGTTAGCTCAGACAAGGAATTTGACCTTTCTGAGCCTCACTATCTTCTCTGCGAAATGAGCTATGTGAGGGCTAAATGAGATGACACATGGAGCTGCGCGTAGCATAATCCCTGCAGACAGGAGGCATTTAATAAAGGCCAGTTCCCTCCCTTCTGTGCTCATATCTCCTTAGCGCGGTGTTTTTCCGCAGTCGATGCTCAATAATATTCACTAAATGTTGTGCTGGAAAAAAGAAATCGATAAAAGTTCTTCATTAGCCAGGTATCCTACTTTTCTCTATCCAAGCTGTACCACATCATAGCAGAAAGATAAAATCCAGAAATTCTAATCCAGAATTTTATGGCAGGAAATCCTTATTTCTTAAGTAAGTGTGGGACTGGGGAAGGAAGAGCACAGTATTCAATGACACGGAAGGGGTCTCAATCTCAGTATCGGCTTTCTCAAAGCCAGCCTGAGGTTTACAGCTGGGTTTCCTTTTCGCAATTATAAAAGTGAGAACTATGTTAACTAACTTCCAATTCAGTCCACCGTTGGCCACTTGGGATCTGGAAGCTGGCCGATTTTTTGACCTCAGGTGCTCTGCTATGTAGGGTTGCCAGTTATAATTATATGTTCAGATGTCAATTAGCAAACAGCCCATTATTTGGCAGTTTGGAATAATGAGATGGATCTTGCACTAATCTTTCAAGTCAACAAGCATTTGATAAGTGCCTTATACATAAAATTCTATATTGTACTGTACCTAGTAAAGTTATATTATTACATATTATATAACTTTTTCAAATACCATTGGATTCTTGAGCAGCAAAGAAAAAGGCAGAAAGTTTTCCATAAAAACAGTTCTCTCAAACACACAAGCATCCCTTTGTATTCAAGTGACAAGAATTTCAAAGACAGTTACCTCATGGAACAGAGATAATGTAAATTCACGTAGTGCAGAAAATACTGACTAAATATGATCGTTCTAGACTTTATACAGATTGTGCACAATCTTAATATAGATTCGCTTGGCTCTGGGGAAACCTCAGTGAGTAAAAGAGACGGACTTTCTCTAAAGATTGCTAGTTCCCTGTGATATGCGACTTTTTCTTCTCTCTGTATCAGAGCTTTCCATGCAGATTTTTCTCAGTGCCACATCTAGATTTATGTATAAATAGTATTCATTAAATTCCTGAAATTGAAATGTTTTTTTCTCTTTTACACAAGTTCAGATTATTGTTCACCTACAGCTTCTCATTTCATGAAATAACCTCTACTCCTTCGTGACCTTCGTTTGTTTCCCATGAGTAAAGAATCTCCATAGAACAGGGAGGAAGATGCAAGGCCTTGCTTAGGGGGCGTGAGGATGGGTGGCGAGACTGCGTGGTGTTCTGTCGTTGCCACTCTCGGCCTGCAGCGTGCTGGGGAACGCAGACGCAGCCTCCTCTGAGCTTGCCCTCTTTCTCCGTTCGTCAGATTCGAGTGCATCTTCTCTCTTTCATGAGCGCTGTCATTTTTGTTTATGTCCCTCTTCCTGCATTTATTTCTTGGCTGTGGCAGATTTGGGACATTACTAAATTTTACTGTTATCTATGCTCTTGGTTATCATTGTGGCCAACGGCAGAAATACTGCGGCACCACGTATGCTACTGTGCATCTCGTCCCAACTCTAAGCTCAGTGACACCACTTTGATAGCTTGACATCAGCCGTGGCGGGAGCCTTTACTGATGGAGAACAGTAAATGTTGCAGACTGGGACCCCCTCGTCTCCGTGGAGAGCTGGTCATCAGACACCGACCAGCACAGCACCGTCACGTGCCTTACATTGCTTTGCACCACAGTCCAAGTGAACACCAAGCCCAGATTTTTACAGTGGATCCATGGCTTCCCTTAAGCTGTGCTCTCCTCCATCCTGCTCATCCCCTATGAATCAGTCATTAATTTCTTTCTCCCTTTATGTTCTACCTCCCGACCCTTCTCCTTCCTCCTCCTCCTCCTCCGCCTTTTTTTTTTTTTTTTTTACACCTACAGCACCTGGTCTTCCTAGGTGGTCTCCCATCTAAGTACTAACCAGGCCCGACCCTGCTTAGCTTCCAAGATCAAACAGGATTGGGCGTGTTCAACGTGGCATGGCCATAGACTTATTCTTCTTATTTTTAAAAGCAAAGGCTCTAGTGCCACCCTGACTAGCTTTGCATCTGGCTCCACACTTTACTAATTGTGTTATCTTGGCCACTAAGTTTTTTCTGCCCCAGTTTTACCACCTGTCAAGTGGGGATGATAAAAGTATCTACCTCATAGAGTTATTATGGGCACTAAATGAGTTAATCATTTTAAAAGCACCTAGAATAATGCCTGGTATATAGTAAGCAAAATATGGATATTTATTTAATAAAACACTTTTAGTTGTTATCCAGGCCTTAACCTACAGGCTTTTTATGAGGTAGAGAGTTCAAAACAGAAAAGAGAATAGCAAAAGGAGCATGTGAAAATAAGAAGAATGGCCTGGCATTCTAATAGAAATAGTAGTTCTATGGAACTAGGAAAGGGTTAATGACATAAACCAGAGGAAGAGTGGTGATAAAGAAGGCTGCAAAGATTAAAATATAAATCATATAAACTTATGTTTTATTTCAAATATGCACACCAGGAAAGTAAGGGCTACTTTATAAATGCATAGAAAATTTCCATTTTGATTTAAGCAATTAAACCAATTTTGATCCTCATTCTAGACAGAAATTTAATTGTCACATACTGAAGGTACTTAGGCTAAATCAAATTTGTATTGAACAAGAGCCATGGAGACCAAATGAGAGATGTATGTCCATATCTATGAAAAAACCAAGCCCAGGAGCCACAGTACTCATTTGTCTGACCATCTGGAAGGCTCTAGTGATCTAAGCACTTAATTTTACCCTCATTTTTAGAACAAAAGGGAAACAATAAAAGAAGAAAATGGACAGCAGGGACGTCCTCCTTTTCATTTAAAATAAAAAATCTTAGTGATAAAAGGAGCAGAGAGTTTAAAAGAAAAAAATGAGAAACCATTAAAATGATTTGAATGTTCTGTCCGCATGTTGCAGTGGGCTCTATTGTTTTCAGTTACATGGGAACTGTGGTAATTTTATGAATCATTAGAGTTTTCTTTCCAAATTATATCTGCATGTTCTTAAAGTGCCTCCTAAGTTACCCACAGTAAGAGACTATCGAACAATTTTATTATTCCATTTTGTACTTTTGAGTTTTATATTTTGTATTTCAAAAAATTTTGTACTTACAACCCAAAGATAAAATCATGACAGCCGAATCTTTGTGTACTTAATTTCTCCTACTTTTTAAAACATAATAGCCAGTCTCTGTTCTCATCTTTAGTCTAATAAGAGACCCTAGAATAAATATGAAGCCCTAGTTTGATAGAATGATGTCTCATTTAAGAGCAAACCTCCCTCCACCCCAGAATTGAAAATAATCACAACAGTTGAATAGTGTCCTTGGGCATATAGGTCTCCGCAGGCATAGTGACCTGCAAAACATGTACTCTTCCTACTGATGCTTAACATTGCTTCCTAGAGCAGTCATCTCCAAAGGCCTGTCCACCCTCCTGGGCCAGCCAGTCCCACATGGGACCTACAGAAAATGGGTAAAGTAAGGTAAATGTAATGTGCAGTGTGTTATATGCGCGTGTGTGTATACGTACTTGCGTGCTTTCCAGTTTACTTTCTTGGGAGGGACTGTCTTTTTCTCATTTTCTTGCTATTTTTTACTGTTAAAATATTCATACTTTTAACCATACTTTTATCAAAACAGTGACATTGTAGGTGATCTGTTTTTGTTTTATTTTAAGCATCATAACTTGGAAAAATAGAAAGTTGGATGTATATTGATCCATTTTTTCCTGGGTGGTGAAACCCTAAAGTCTGGAAATATAATAATGTGTCAGCTGTATCCTTCCCGGTGGCATGGGCGTTTCCTGTGTGAAAAGATTGTCTTACAAAGAAATACATCAAAGCTTCAGTATTCTGATTTTTAACCATTCACTCTTCTTGGATTCAAGAGAGAAGCTGCTTTCCTGGGCAGTACGTGGGTGGTACTCTTACTGTCCCTTTCACATAAACTTTGGTAGGGTGCCATTGAGCGTAGTTCGTCAGAAAGCGTTATGGTAATTTCTAATCTCGTATAGGCCCCTCTCTCTACAAATAATGTGCCTTTATAACGAAAATCTAGGAACAGTAAGCGGGAATGACTCATCTCCTAAACCTGGGAAAGTGAGTTAAAGCCCTAGTTGACTTTATGGTAGGTGGGCTGGCGATGTCACCATGGTTCATGAAGAATATCACAACCCTTGTGAATGAAGAGAGAGAGAGAGTAATTCGTTCAATACCCCAAAGACAGTCAGTATGAAAACCGTGTTTGGAGCCAGGTCTCATGTTTGCTCATTGTTTGATTTTTGCCCAGTGGTGCATAATGTTTTTCTCAGCATGCGAAGGTCAAATAAAGCAGTTAACTTTGTTCCTAGAATGAGCGAGAAAGCTGGGTTCACAACGACCAGTTTTCAAGAACAAGATCTACTTTTTAAAATTCATTAGTTCTTCTCAAATTTTATTGCCTCTCCCAGTATGAGGCATAGCTGAGTTGTATCTTTACCCTTGAACAAATGTTCCCTTGCGTGGACACACTTGCTCGTGTGCTCTCTCCCCTAACAGTTCCATATGTTCTATTTTCCTGGAAGCCAAGCTCCCTGCTCATTCTCCTCCTCTGAGGGCTCCAGATCTCACCTCTGAGGTGCACGAGTAACTGAGGCTGAAACAATTTGTAGGGAAAGTTGTCAGCATAATTGATTATTATATGGTGTGAGCCGCCGAAGACAGGCAAGCCTGCACAGAGTGGAGCAAACGTGTTTGTGGTGTGCATCTCCCACCGGGTCCAGCCGGACTTCCTCCTCTGACATGTTGATTTATACATTCATAGCTCTTCCCTAATGAATCGTGCCCCAACGTGGGTCACTGGGGCCTCCTGCCGAAGAGACCTTGCCTTTGCTAGCAAAAAGCAGCAATGGAAAGGCTCTGCTCTGTGAATTTCTGGATTTGTTTCTTTGTTGGCACCAAATGGAGTGACTGAGGACATGTAATCTTTAAAAGGACAAAATAATCACATCAAATGCTTGAATAATACAGCTACATCAAAAGAAGGGTTTCCGTGAATACAGATGCTTTGCGACATGACAGAACCTAGTCAGAGTGGAATGAGAATTTGAGAAATGTAAAGAAATACGAGCATCTAAGACCACCTTTGGTGGCAGCTTGACGTTCAGGAGTTCTTTAAAAACCTCTTTCTAAGTGTTATACTTGTTCCTTGAAACTGCTTTAAGTGTTAGACTTGCTGAAATTTAGGGATGATAATGACTGCTCTACTTTCTCACAATCTGTTGGGATATTGATTGAGATATTTGTGAAGTACTCTGAGTTCTCAGAAAAAAAAGAGTGTTAAGAAAATGCTACACTGATATTGTCAGCAAGGCAGGGAAAATTATGCAGAAACATAATTTTGGAAAGATAAGTTTAAGAAAGTTTGAATTATTAGCCTGAGTCCATATGACAGTCCTGTGTCCTTATGACCGATTGTTTTGTCTTAGGTATCAGTTCTGGGTAAATTCAGAGGCCAGGGTATCAGGGAATTGTGACGAGAGAAGAGCACTTGCTGGTGTGAAACTGTCACTGAAGAGACTCTTGGCTGGTGGCATTGGAGTAGCCTGTGTTTCCAGAAGGCTGGTCATACAGGACAGCCAAGGGAGCAGCAGGAGGGGCCAATCTTCATTTCCTCTCCTGATTCCATCCTTTTTCCCTTGTGAGTTACTTCACACCTTCCTTTCACTGGCAAATGTCTCAAATGAGTGTCTCCCTTCCCCACACACTCCCTTCTCAGCTTCCTGTAAACCTGGTTCTGGTCTCACCAAACCCACCATTGAAACTGTCATCTGTAGGTCACAGTAACCTTCCATAATCAGTCCTCATTCACTTTGACCGTGCTGCACTTGGCACTGTGCACTACCTAGGAAGACTAACTCATCACTTACTATCTGTGTTTTTACTAGAAGCAACAAAAGATTCAGGTTACCTGAGTTCAAATCCTGGCTGAAACTAAAACTTTCTGGTTGTGTTACTTTGGACAACTCTTTGGTCTCTTGGTACTTCAGTTTCCCCAGCTATAAAACAGGGATAAGTGTACCCACCTTATAGATGGTTAAAATAAAATTTATAGGGAGTTAATTGAGAGAATTCATACAGAGCACTTAGACCTATACTATATGGCACACTTTATTGTAGTTGTTATATGCCCAGAGTGTAGCATAGTGGTAATGCCTGGCACATAGTAAGTGCTCAGTAATTGTTGGATAGATTGACAGATGAATGATAGTTAAGTAGCTTATTCTAACAGTCACATTTGGATTATAAATGCTATTTACAGATATGTCCAATATAAGGGAAAGGAAACAAGGGTGCTGAGTACTTGACCTTCGCCAATCAAGTCAATTAAGGGCTAGAATTTGGTTATCTTTGAATCCTGTGTTCTATAAGCTCATCTATATATTTTTTTCATGCCTTTTAAATCATTTTTCTTTGAGCAAATTGCCTTTTTAAAAAAAACAACTTATATCAAAAACAATAAAGGATTTGTTTTAATGTGTGTATAACTAGACCGTAGAGCGTAATAGTGGGCCCTTTGAGCAGAAAAGAAAATATCCAGAAATATAAAACTGGGAAGTAAAATCCCAGGAGACACTATGACCCGGAGTAAGTCCTCCATCGGGGTTCTTCTTTCCTCATCGGAGGATTTCGTGGGTGGCTGGTTTGTTCCTTAAAAGTTGGATGCCCTTACACTAGCCTTTTTCCTTGAAATTCTTCTTCCTTAGTTTTTATCATACTTTGTCTTCTCGTTTTTTGGTTTTTGCTTTTGTTTTTGCTTTGTTGTTTTTTGGCTTTGTCCCTGCTTTTTTTTTCTGTCAACTTTTTTCCTACTGTCACTATTGTTCAAGCCACCCTGACTACTGCGGGGGCCTCAGTCAGCCCTCCCACGTGTCAACTGAGTCCATCTTCATCTAACACCCTTTTCCCCAGGACAGGGCACAGTACGGGGTAATCACGAGAACACTGACATGGGAATGAAAACGCCTGAAGTCTTCTTTCTTCCTTTCAAATCTCATTTCTTTTTTCTTGCTTTTTCTAAGATTTTTCTTTTTATCACTGGTTTTCGACAATTTGATTGTGCTGTGCTGCGCTATATAGTTAAATGTTTTCAGTAAGATGATGCTGCTGTATTTCATATTCCATCACATCTGCAGACCTGTATGAGCTGGCTTCCTAACATCGGCGATGCTGAGATTGACCCCTGGATGTGAGTGTGACCTTCCAGTCCCTCCACTGGGCGGTCACGGTGGTCCTCTTGTAATTCCCTCACGTAACCAGAAAGTGATCTATGTGGTGTAACTTCGCCGCTACAAAAATGTTCACTTTCCTACCAACTTTGATCTATTTGTTTTAGTGCCAAGTGATCATCTTTACCCCAATCACTTGTTCTGTTAGGGGCTGCCAAGTAGTTTTCTAATTCTGTGATTTCTCCTGCATTTCTTAGCGGGCATTCCTCCTTAACAGGGAACTTTCTCTATTTGGTAATCCTGAGACAGAGATCCTGCTGGAAAGACAGAGTAAATGCGTAATTCTTTCTCTTTATTAATTTTCAAAAAAGAACTTGATTTTATAGTCACCTCAGATGGTGGCAAGTGAATTTTTTCTGACTCACTCTCTGCATTGATCTTTTTCATTTTTTTTTTTCAATAAATATAGTCACCTGCAATAAGTTTTTCTGTTTAATGCTCTAATTATCAGCTTTGGCCAGAGGGAGCTGGATCTAGATTTTTCTAGACCTGGATTCTAGATTTTGGAGTACCGTAAACTAGCTATGTATCTTTGACAGGCTCTTTAATATTTATTTTAGCTGTTTTTATTTTTAAATCGGGAAAGTTAGACTGTGGATAGCAAGGGTTCCTTTCAGCTCTGGAGTCAGTTCTGAGCTCCACTTCCTAACGTGCTGCTCTGCTCTGTCCATCTGCAGGAAGGAGCCCTGGGTCTGTCATTCAGACCTTCCACAGGTTGGCTCCCCGTCCAGCCAACCTTTCCTCTTCCACCTCCTCAGCGGGAATCCCCTCCCCCAGCCACACTCGTGGAGACCAGCTCACCCCTTACTCCCAACCTTTTGCCTGCACCTTTTCTCTTGCCTGAAATAGCTTGCCTCTTCTCCTCCATGTGTCCAAACCTCACCCATCCTCCAGTACCAGTTCAGGCCTCTCCACCTTTTTACTCCTTTTCCCCTACATTGTCTTTGCACTTACTCGCACCTTCTCTTGGAACATCACTTGTTTCTTGTTCTGAATGACGTTATCCCAGCTAGACTATCTTTACTGGGAAAAGAGACTCGCTTTATACCAAGAGCATTGCTTGGAACAAAAGAAGTGCTATAGCTGCTAATGTTGTTGTTATTATATTTCTATGTTCCCTGAACATGTAGCACTATGTATTTTGCTGAATTGGCAGCCATAAGGTCTTTTGAAATATGTGGTGTATACGTGCGTGGATTGGGTGGGGAGGGAGGTGGAGCGGGAGGTGGAGCTGGGTATATTTGTTACAAGTAAGTGCTAATGCACACCTACTCACTGCTCTATTTCCACTCTCCGGGTTCCATTACATATCAAGGGGAATTGATAACCTAGATATAGAGTTACATTGATTTGAGGTATAGAGGTAAACAAATATTTCTTTTATTACCTAATATTAACTAGGGAAACAGAAATGCCCCCCTGGGATCTCGTAGCCTAATTATGCACAACTGTTGTATACTTCTTTTTCTGCTATTTTGTTTTGTTTTGAATATGAAATCACAAAGCCCTAAATAAACCTCAGAAAGAGCCAGCTGTACTTATAAGATACGTTGGGTACAGAATTTATTTCAACTGTAAATGATCCTCTCCCCAAAATGTTAAAAAATATTAGTAATAATTTACTTCACATGCATTTTCCAAGTTTTTAATTGGCAAACAAATTTTATAATCACTTATGTGCAGTCTAAAGGGGTATAGAATTTTCCGATTACCAAAAATTTTGACCTTATATTTTCTTTGTTTAAGCCTTTTTGTAAATTCTTCCTAACACTGTAGGCTGCCAAAGAGAGCTTCGGAATGTATTTCCCTGTTGGTTGTATATTTGTCTTTTCTGAGCAGTGAAACCCTTTGAAATGATCTTCCTACACTTGAGTGGATCATCTAGTGATTAGCGACATCAGATTGGATTTATTGTATGTTCTTGCCGGAGAGGAGGAAAAGAAGGATATTCAAAGTTTAGTACTATCTATGTGTACTATATATGTTATAAAAGGACCTCCAGGATCTAGCTTCTGACCGCCTCCCTCAGCCTGCCCTCCTGATCTATACACACACGCACGCACACACACACCCTTCCTTCACCACAGCCATGAAGAACCACTTGAAATTTCCTGAATCCCATGCTGTGTCATGTTTATGTCAGCCTCTGCATTCATTCAGGTGTTTTTGTCCCCTTTTTTTTTTTTTTTTTTCAATCTTGTTAAGGCACTGTCTTCCATGACTCAATTCAGTCATAACTTCCTCTTTTTCACCACCCGGTCCCTTTCCACCCTAGTCCAATTAATTCTTTCCTCCTCTGTGCCTCTACTGTACAGTATACAGATGCCCAAGACAGCGCCTTGACACTTTATTGTCCCTATTTGTGAACTTGTTTGTCACCTCCTACTGATATCTACAATCACTGGAGGGCAAGGATCTTGTCTCATCTGGCTTTTTCTCTCCTACAACTAGCCTAATATTTGGCACAGAGAAAATATTCACCTAATAAATATGTTTCTGTTTAATCCATTAATTAAATTCTCTGCTCTTTTCAGACAACTTCTGGTCCCTCTGAACGCTTGTCAGTAGTAGGATTGCCAACAAGACTGCTACATCTTCACGTTTTAAAAATATACCATAAGTGAAAACCATTAGAATGCAATACTTATACACTTATGGATGGTTGTTTTTAGACAAGATTTTGAAGGGGTGCCTATTCATTTATGTAATGAGTGGACATAAATTGCTCATAATTGAGATTTGACATGCACGCATGTAACCACCAACCACACGTCCATCCCAGGCAGTACCTCTTCCTCCTCTAGCAAAGGTATATTATTCTGGGTTCTCCAGAGAAAGAGAACAAAAGGAGGAGATATTCTAGGTGTTTCTAATAGGAAGACCTAATGGAGATTATGGAGAGTCTTCTCACAGAAAGGAGTTTTTAGCTGAGACACCTGAAAGATAAGAAAAATTATTCTAGGAAAGGAAGACAAAGGACAGAACCTTCTGGCAAGTACAAGGCCCTGGAATGGGAATGAGGTACTGAAGAAGCCCCAGGTAGCAGGACCTTAGAGTGGCAAGCGGGCAAGGGCAGATGATGAAGCTGGAGGGGTAGACAGAAGCCATGTCATGAAAGGCCTTATGGGTAACCTGAAGAATGTAGAGCCTAGTGCATTAAAGAGCTGTTGAAGTTGGTGACAGATGAAATCAGATATAATTTGAAATTTTTTGATATTAAACTAACTGTGAAGTGCACAAATCTTAAGAGTTTTTTACATATGTTTTTACTCGCACAGCTGCTACCCAAGCAAGCTATTTCTAGTACCTGGAAGGTTCTGTTCTTCCCCTCAGGACTGACCCCTCTACAGGTAGCCACTCTTCTGACCTCTATCATCAGAAATTACTTTTTCCTTTCTTTGAACTACAATAATAATCATACAGTTGTGTTCCTTTCTGTCTGATTACTTTCAGCACATGGGCTGTGAGAGTCATCCATGTCATCATGTGTATCAGTAGTTTGTCCTTTTTCACTTCCGTGTAGTATTCCATTATGTGAACACACCACAGTTTATTTGCCTATTCAACTATTTATGGACATGAGGATCACTTTTATTTATTTAGTTTAGCTATTATAAATAAAACTGCTAAGTGTATTGTGTTCATGTCTTTGGATGGACATAAACACTCATTTCTGTGGGAGATACAACTTTTTCAAAGATCATCCTGCTTATGAGGTGGAAGATGATTTAGACTGGAGAGTAGAAATGCTAGTTCCTCAGGCACCAACACCTGGATGTGCAGCCTTTTACCAGCTGGCTCATTAAAAAGGCAAACACGTTCAGAACATTCTCAGCATCATGCAAATCAAAATATACATTCAAAAACAGAAAGCAGATTTCCTTTTGGCTTCTGTCATTACTGTCATTGTTGTAGTTATTACTTTTTTCCTAATTGAGGTAATATCGGTATAACATTATGTAATTTCCAGGTATACGACACTATAATACAGTATTTGTATACACTACAAAACGATCACCACCGTAAGACTGGGATTATTATTGTTTACAGCCAGCTACAACTTGGAGCCGGTAGTAATTGTGAGGACACGATGGTATGACAGCTTTTACTGAATTGTAGTTGAATATATCTGAATAAACAAAAACATTATTGTCATCATCAAACATTCATGTAGCCCCCTTTCTCCACAGTTGCTGGTATGTGTGTTTGGTGTTGGCGGGGTGTGTCTGAAGCGATAGATACTTTATGTTTTCTTTCAAATTCTTTCTAAAGCAGTTTCCCAGAACCCTATGTTCTTGGCAGCATCTCTCAACCATTCCTGTTCCAGAGGCCAAAACAGCACAATTACAGAGTCTACATGGTCCAAACTAAAGGCTTTTTTTTTTTTTTGAGTTTATTCCTGAGTTATGAATATATTTGTTCACCTTAAAACTTTTAAATTGGCATATGTAGTTTTTGGGGGGGGTGGTGGTGGAATTGCCATTATAGAAAATAATACAATCAGGTGAAATTAGGAACGTTTTTATAGAAAAATCTAAGACCTTTAATCACAATAAATGATCAGTCTTCAGAACTGCAGGAATTAAGATACAGTAAGGTAGTGGTGAAGAGGCTGTGGTCTGACACCACCCTACCAACTCAGGGTTTTAACCCACTATTTGGCATTATAATTATACTCTAAATCTATACTTCACCGTATTCTGAATGTGCTATGCATTCGCATTAATTGAGCTAATAAACATTTATTGAGCACTTGCCGTATGCCAGTTACCTTGCTAGTTACACAAAGATGTAGTCACTGATCAAAAGGGATTTATAGTCCGGTGCAGGAAATGGTCAAGTGAACCAGTGGTTGCCATGCCCCATTTGGAGCTTGAGCTAAAATTATGGCCAGGGTATTCTGAAAGCACAGAAGAGGGGCATTTAAATCAGAGCAGGTAACCCTTGAGCTGACTCTTCAGGGATGAGAGGGCAAGAGCTAGGAAGGGCATCCCAGGCCTGGAAGCTGGGAGTCTTAAAGGCACAGAGGCAGGAAGTATAGCCCGGTGCAGTCAAGGAATGACTAACTAGTAACTTAGTGTGGTCAGAGCACAAGGTAAGCATGCGCCGCACAGCTGGAGAGAAGGCTAGAGAGAGGGGTTGATAGGAGCCAGAGCTTAAAAGGCTGGGCATGTGGGGAAAGGCATGGACTGAGAAGGGAGAGACCGGGATTCTCACCCTATTCCTACCAGACTCCTCCTGTGTCCTCATCAGTCTGATCAGAGAACTGGGGAGAGTTGTTCCCAAACCGTGTTCTGGAAACACTGTTCCAGTAGATGCGAAAAGATATGCTATGAAAAAGGATTTCTTAAAGCGTTAAGGGAACATAGAATACCACATTCTCCTCTCCATGACTCACGGTGACATTAGCATATTAAAAGTTTCCAGAGTCCTCCAGTGAAGAAACCATGTTTCTTTAACTCAGCGTTTGTCAAATTATTTGAACTTAGAACCAGTTTTCTATAATATTAATATCAGTATCATGCTCTGAGCCCCATTTTTGCAAACAGTGGACGAGGCCGCAAAGGTCTAGTCATCTTCATTCATTCGTTAAATTTTTTAAAAGTGCAAAATGAAAGAACTGGTCCTTGTACACCCTCTTTGTGTTTTAGATTGCTGGTGTATTCCTGTAAGAAATTTTAGTTGTTTATTTTTTCATAGCAATGGTTTTTTAATTGCATTGGCTATTCCAGTCTGGGATTTTTTTCCCCCTTTTCTCATTTTTCATGTCATGCCCAGACTTTATTATCTGGTAATAAGTTGCAAGAAAGAATTCAGTTGTTTCTGAACAAATATCAATCATTTGTGATATGTTTAATAAAAATTATAATGAATAAAATCAGAGTTTTACTTATTAGAAGTCATTATATTCAGCACTGGCAAATCCCCAAATTAAAAATGAATCTGCGAATCATTTGTGATGCCAAAGAGATTATATAAACAAAAATAGAATTGACCTTGTTAGAAATTGGATATTTTCAACATTTGTCTGTCAGAGCCACTGATTTGGAAATTGTTATAAATTCTTGAAAAATGGGAACTTTTTTCCCTTGTAAAAATACCCATCATTTGGCAAACTATCGTGTCATTTTCCATGAAGAGAATGTAGTGATTGATTATCCAGAGTGCTACCATGACAAGGTAAACCAACCAAATAGCTGGAAAATTGCATATAATCATATAGCATCACATAGGTCCTTTGTTGATCAGCACAACCATTCATATTAAACCATGGCATTCTAATCATTTCCTGCAGGTACTTTCTGCTTACCCCAAAACCTTTATCTCTAGGGGTTGTACCTCTGTGCTTACAGTCTCCCCTTCCCCCCAAGGGTCATCAGCATAGTTCTAGTTACTAGCAAGCCGTGGGATACTGATCAAACTGAATCCACCCAAAGAGATTTCAAAATGCAGAGATGTCTGTGCCTGGCATCCCTCACATATATGACATTCAGAGAGGTTTATTTGTGTGTATTCGTGTCATTAGTACTGTTTCTTTTATTAGTAGTAGTAATATCCTGAAGCTGCTGAGAAATTATAAACAAGTGGGAGGAGGGGAAGGGTGAGAGATGGACAAAAGGAGAAGAAGGCCAGTCTTGCTTTTAAAAAGTAGATAATCTAATCAGGAAAACCAAGCATACCTGGGGTGACCTAGGACAATTGCACAGTATTTCCTAAGTGTAAAAGCACCAGTGCACCAACCGAATACCTGAGTGATGAGGGCCAGGAGATTAGAGGAGCCATCTGATTATCTCTGGTTATTAGAAGACAAAATTGAGTCATTAGATAGGAAGGGGTTACCCAAACCTACCCCAGAGTTATCAACAGCATAATTGGGAGTAGGACCAGGTCCTTTCAATCTGAGCAATCTCCCTGTGCTTATTGTCCCTGCACTCTTAGATTTCAAATGGGATTTGTTAGGATGGCTGAACTCCACTCTCCCTTTAGGAATTACTGTTCGCATGCTGTAGGATATCCTGTGTTCTGAATCAAGATGAGGATTTTAGATTCTTCTTAACAGCATGGGGACATATAGCTAAGCAGAATCAATTCCTGTCACTCACACACAAATGCAGAGAAACGGGATTATGGATCGGGGTGAAGCTGCAGTGTTTTAATCTTAAAATCGATACAGAAAAGGAAGTTGAACTTGTGGGGATTCTATAGAGACTGTAATTTGGTTTACCTTACAGAGTATAACTGTTCCTACCTTTTCAGCTTTTGATTGTTTTACTTTGGGGCAATGGGGAGAAGGGAAGAGAGGGAAAGAAGATAAGAAACCTCTATGACCAAATAATGTTGAATAACTAAACACCTGTAAACTCATAATTTAAGCGGATCCTCCATCGTGTTGAGAAAAGCTGTATACTTTTATCCCTTTTTTTTTAATTTTTAGAAGAAAAAAATTAACCAAAACACTATACCCCATAGTCATTGATTAAGTATAATAATAAAACTCCTGTGGTTCTTTCATTGGTCCCTGTCAGAATAGAAAAAAAATTTTTTTCAAAGTTTACTTTTATGGCTAAGTCTGTCAGAGCTTAGGTAATTCGGTATAAATAAATACTCACCAAACCATCTATTGACCAAAGGATTCCAAGCTGCTAAGCCTGTGATTAATATTTACTCCAGTGTAATTCCGCTTCTTTTGAAAGAGATATGAACTAATGATTTAAACAACTCAGTCTTTTCTTAAAGATTGAGAATTTACTGAAGAGGCCTCTTTTCAGATACAACACTGGTTTGCCGCATAGTGCTCTCAGTCTCTAGCTGCAAGATGGTCTTACTTTTTCCTTGGAGATTTCTCTGATTCACTACAAAAATACGTCTGAGTCTGTTTGGACACTTCTGCAGTGGCAACCATAGGAACTACTCTGATCTCATGAGGAAATGATCGGGCTACAGACAGAACTCAGGCAGAATGGCACAGTTAAAAGAGCAAAGCCTGGAGCCCTTGCTTTGTTTACTTCCCTTTGCTAAGCCTGTTTCATCTTTAAACTGGGCATGATTACAGGATTCCTCTGCAGCTAGGAGTGCTGAGAGGATTAAATGAGACAAAGCATGTAGAGCACCTACCACTGTACTTTGCACTTGTAAGAACCCAGTAAACGTTCATGATTATTATGTGAGTCTGAGTGAGATAACATGCTGTGTACGTGAACACATTCTGCAAGCTGTGAGGCACAAGACTAATGTTAGTTGTTGTTCTTAATAGAGTGATTGTTTTGAAACTTTTAAAACCAATCTTAGAAGGCTTTTTACCTTGTGCTGTTTGTCATAGGTCCCTCACCTCAGAGTAGACCTGCAGGTGGTAAATCAGGCCCCAAATGAATATGTGTTCTCTATCTGAAAGGCCACAGAGATATCTTGTAGATGCCAGGAATTCCATGAAATCAATTTGAAAATCCCTGTCCTATGTCCTTCCACAGTAAACACTTTCTTGGGTCTTTGAGAGACCAGCACTATGTAAAATGCTTATTTTGCTGTCATTTTTAATCAATATTTTTAATTATCACATCTTCCCAAAGGAAGCTCAAGTGTCTTATATGATTGGATCGTTTTAGTTGTCCTTCCTTGTCAGACACATTACTTGAGTGAAAAGAACTCATGAGTTTCTGTGTCCCCTCTGTGTTTTTTTCCAGAGCACAATCATCGTGGAGAAGACGGTGCAGGACCTCATGAACCTGATGCACGACTTGAGTGCGTACTCAGATCAGTTCCTCAACATGGTGTGTGTGAAGCTCCAGGAGTATAAGGACACCTGCACTGCGGCCTACAGGTAGCACTTCTGTTGGGAGCTAAGCAAAGTGACTTTAGAACCTGCCGATTGTTCTGGTTTGTGATATTGCCTTCATAAGCTAACTTTCCACCACTATAGAAAAGGACCATCCTAGAGTTTGTCAAGGAGCTCAATGAGAACATGAGCCACAGAAATAGTCTCCTAGATGCTTATGTAGTTATACTCACTCAGGGAATGAAAGAGACAAAGGGATAGAGACATTTAAAACTGCCATTGGCTAGGTTAGATGAGATGTCAGCCTTGATTTTCGTGAAAGTGTAGAATCATAAGATTTGTCTTCCTCGGGGGAATTGTAGATCTTGATTAGTCCATCATGTGATTCTAAAAGATCTTTAAAGGAAAGCAATTTCAAACCCTTAGTAACTGTTAATAATCTATAATGTGATTTCTTTTTACTTCTTACAAATGTGTTTCTCCTGATGTTTGATCTATAGCTTTCCTACTGTCATGAAAAGACATTTTTACTGTTTTCAGCATCAGTGGAAATGAAAAACCATTGTTATGAACTTGAAAACCTTTAGTTTTCTCTCTGATTTCTTTTTTCTGGGTTCAAAAATCTCTTTGAACTCGTGGAAAAGATCATAGCGCTTCTCATAAAAAGCTAATAATAGGAACAAATTATGGTCTGGTTGACAAGAGCTGAAACAATTAGAGGAGAAAAGAATGTATAATAAAATGCTAAATTTTCTGTGATATATAATTAAGTATAGGTAGCTAAAGTACAGTACATAATCACGTACTACTTGTATAATACAGGGTATAAGAGCAGAAGGAATAAAACATGAGAGAGAAAAGGTGATTGGAGTCCAGAAAGATTTCACAGACAGTGAGATTCGTGCCACCTCTTAGAAAGACAAATGGCATTTAGGGAGGTACAGAGAATAGATAAGGACATCACAGGGATGGAGAGGGAACACAGATGTTAGCTGCCTGATCATTTGGAAGAGGACATGAGGAAGTTTGAATGGAACAGAGTTTCTAGTAGAAGATAGTAGGAACTAATACTTAATAAGAAAAGTAAGACCAAATGACAGAGTGTCTTAAAAAACAGGACTTGAAAATGTACATGTTGTGTATGAGATGACAGTGACATTAGAAGTGAGCCAGGAAGCAGTGGTTAGGAAAGACAAATCTGGCTGAGGAATCCCAACTTAGATGAATGCTTAACCTCCTTTATTCCAGCAGTGAGTAATATTTATCCACAGCTACATCAACCAGTTAAAAGAAACCCAACCACCTCACTGAGAGATGCTTTCTCAATAACATTTTACTTTTTCTGTTCAAAAATGATTTATAAAAAATTAGATTTAGGTTTAAATCATACATATAATTAATTATATTATAATCAAGGTAACAAAATCTTAATTTAAAATTTTTAGATTAATTTGTACAAATAACTTCTGGCAGAAAACTAGTCATCAATAAAATACTTTCAAGCATAAATATGTATATTCTTAATGGATAAAATTCAGCGAGGAACTGAAATAAAAATAACAATTCAAAGAAAAAAATGAAAAATATCCAACTGTCAAAGAAGAGCTTATTCGTATACATTTTAAATGTATAACGGTGGATATCAGATCCTCTGGTATTGAGATTCTATTGGGTACACTTAAAATCGTAATTTTAAAGTGTCTGTATTTATAATATGCCCCAAAATATGCATTTTGCTACCATTTAAGCTCATGCTGACAGATGTTAAATATCAATTTTTAAATGTCGGAAGGATAATATTTTTCAAAATTCTTTTGAGAGATACACAAATAAAAATTTTAAAAGCCACTGCTCATGGTCGGTTGTTTAAGATTGGAATTTCTGAGGAATAGACTGTTGTCTTTTCAGCTTTACAAAACCAAACTCGAAAGCAGTTGTACCAGTGTCACATCAACCAAATGAGACGTTAAATAGCGGATTTTAAATATTAAAACTTAAATATTAAAAAAATTAAAAATATTTTAAATCAGTTGTATTTTAATAACATTGTTTTAAATTCACTGTTATGTTTGTGTTTAATCTCCATTGAATTCTAAGGCTTTTTTTGAAAAAGCAAATCATATTTTCTTTTTCTTATATTTCATTATGTTCAACCAGTAGTTCTAATAAATAATAATGCTGGTGAATATTAATTATAATAGAGATGTTATGTAATCTGCCAAAATAAGGCAAGTTGATTCTAGAATTGTAATCCTACTTATAGCCATTTACATATTATTATTCTTGTTATTTAGAAGAAAGTCTTTTAACTTCATTATCATAGGAGATCTTTTCCTCATCATTTATGATCCTACCTCTCACATATCAAGTGATGGGAAGCTCGCTACATCCACAAAGCTGACTGGTTATCATTGAACAGTTTCTTGTTTACTGAACATAGTGCTTCCAAATTAGTGTAATTCTTATACTGTAAAGCCCTTCAAATATGTGAATATAGCTATCATGGTCCATTTTGTCTCCCCTCCTCCCGCCCCCGCCCTGGAACGAATATTCCTGGTTTCTGATATGTATTGGGTCTATAAACCATCCCAGTCTTATTTCTCTCTTGCCAGTGCCTGTCTTAAAAAGGAGTACCCCACGCTGAGCCTAGTGTTCCAGACGCGTTCTTTGTACTTCAGCGAAACCATCACCTCCTTTGTGTAGGACCTAGTGCGGGACGTAGTGCTTCTTAGTACATCTCTTTACATTTGTGAGGTATTGATTGAGTATTTACCAGATCCAAGCCACTGTATGAGTGTGTGAGGATAAAGCAGTCAATCGATCACATGTTATACTTTTAATGAGCTTACATTCCTGGTAGAGAATAGAAGGGGAAACAGGGGACAAAGAAGTAGGACATGTTTCTGTCCACAGCACTAATTTATGACAGAAAATATGGTAAGGTGCTCCAGAAGGAAGAAGTTACCTAAGGAAGACAGGAAAGGCTTGATAAAGGATACGAAGTCGGCCTTGCGAAGAATGTGGAGGATTTAGACAGGATTTAGGCTTAAGGAGTTGAAAAAAGAAAGGAAACAGAGCAATATCGAGAGGAGGAGAAGAATAGGAAAAGGAAAAACAAATGATGAGTGTTTGGGTTTTGGAAAGGAAGGCTGAGCCAAAATGGCGGAGGATCTTGAATGCCAGCTCAAGGAACTTGGCCTAAATTAGGTTGTGGGGAGCCACTGAAGGTGTGTAAACAGAGTACCAAGTGCAGACCCAGGCTTTAGGGACATTTTCTTGAGCTTTGTATAAGATGGGTTGGACATGCAAGAGTGTGGAGGTAGAAGAGAGAGGCAATGAGTGCCTGAGTTAGAGGAGAGGCAGGGGGAATGGCAGGCAAGAGACATTAAGGAGGTGAATTGCTGGACGCAGCCACTGGTTGGTTGTAAGAGGTAAGGGACTGTTGTAAGAAGAAATAATAGTTGAAATTCGCCTTATCTTTTTTATGCTGTATTTGTAGAGAGATTTTTTTTACCTCAAATTCAGGATCGCATATTTCCCATTAAATTAATGTTACTTTTAGCTCATCATTTTAGTCTTTTGAGACATTGAATTTTCATTCTGTCATCAAAAAATCTTAGCCGTTCCTCCAAATTCCATGACATTCTTGATTTTACAAGCAATCTTTGTTTCTCTTTGTACATATTTTTCAAAAATGTTCAACAGGACAGGGCTAAATTGAGAATTTGGGAGGCATATCTTTTGAGTCTTCTTGACATTCATGTATTACTGAGTACTTGAGGAGTTCATATGTTTTTCTAACTATGAGACCCAGAGTTAGAATTCTTGCTTGTGTCCTCCTAGTCTTGATCTTTTTAATGCAGTTAACCTTCCCTCATGCCTCCCCAAGATGGGCACGTAAAAGCCAGCAATGGACAATAGTAGGTATTTGTTCAGGAATCTTCTGATCCCTTTGCTTTTGGGACCGACTGCTCCATGCTCTGCCAAAACTGTTGTTAGAACTCTCATCTTGGACAGCTTACAAATTACCCTAGGAAACAAAATCTCTCAACCTTGAGCCAAGTTTACCATTTCTTCATTCAAGTCAATGAATTACCCAGTTAGGAAAGGAACACAAGTCACATGACTTCATCGTTATGAGATCTTCCTGGCTACTCGTGAGTACACTTGCTCACAAACCACCTAATTGTTCACAAACCACCTTTAATAATACGTTCTAGAAGTTTGCCTGTAATTCCAAACTCATCCAGTTTCTATAATTTACCTTCTTTTCTTTTATAAACAACAGGATATTTGCTCTCAGGCATTTTCTCTGTCTGCCAGGATGCCGTTAGGATTATTTGCAGTGATTCTGTGATTATATGCTTCAAATTATTTCTGTACCCTAATTAATTTCTGTGCTTAAACTTATTAAACCTGTCAGAATATTTTTTTATCTCAGTAACTGTTGACACAGTTGATTATCCTTAAAACAGTTTATTTACTAGGCTTCTAGGATTTTATTCATTTAACAAATGCTTCTTGAGTATACAAGTTTATAGATACAGCAGTGAACCAAACAGACAAACTACTGCTTTCATTGGGTTTAAATTCTCTTGGAGATGGAAGAGAGGAGATAGACAATAAATATAATATGTAAACGTATTATATATTACTGTTAAGAATTTTAGAAGATAAGTACTATGGCGGAAAAAAAAGTAGGATGGATAGACTCTGGCGTATAAGAGAAGGAGGTTGCAATTTTTAATAGGGTACTCCAGTAGGTCCTGTCAAATCGAGGTGTGAGAACAACCTCAAAGGAGTTTTGGGAGTTAGATAAGGTATCTGGAAAGAGTACTCTTGTGGAGAGCAAAGGCCATTAAGACTGCGTGACCTTTTTCAGGAACAACCACCAATGTGGTTGGAGCAGAGAGGTTATCAGAAGGATGTCCAAAAAGGAACACGGGGCCAGACCACCTAGTGCCTTTTAGGACATTGTAGAAAGTTCTCCTCTGAGTGAAATGGGGAGCCATTATAGGAATCATGCCTGTAGCAGCATTGAGATCTCACTTATGTTTTAAAATATAAGTATTGAGAATACTGTCAGAGGACAGGGATGAAAGCAAGAAGACCATTTAAGGCCTATGGAGGTAATCCAGGTAAGGAATGAAAACAACTCCTACTGGTTGGTAGCAGCAGAGATGGTAAGAACTGGGTGAATTCTCAATATAATCGGAAGGACTGGCCAACAGAATTCCCTGCCAGATTGAAAATAGAGTGTGAGAGAAAGAAAGGTGTCAAAAGTGACTCAGAATTTTTTTATATGAGTGGTAAAAATATAGAATTGTCAGCTATTGAGACAGAGGACACTGCCAGTTTATGGGCATGGAGATGAGGATTTCAATTTGCAGTATCGATTAGCCACGCACATGGAGATATGGAGTAAGCATTGGATATATGCATCAAGAGGAGATTGGTCTGGCTTGGAGACACATATTTGGAAGCCATCAACATATAAATAGTGTATCTAAATGGTGTTTAAAGCCATGGAGTAGATGAAATCTTCACGGGAATGAGTATAACTGTGACAGCGAAGAGGACTGAGGACTTCACAAGTTTGCAAGATGAGGAGAAACCAGCAAAAGAGACTGAGAAGCAACAATCGGTGAAATGGGAAAATGAAGAGAATGTAGAAACCAAGTAAAGGGATGGAGGGGAGTGAGCAGCTGGTCCAGTTGCTGCTATTCAGTCAGCATTAGAACTGAGCATCGATCGAGTGATAGATTTAACAGTGCGTACATGGTCATTGGTGATTGTCACGAGAGTTGTTTCTGTGGATTAGTAGGAGTGAAGCCTGTATCAGTGGGAGCTTATGAAAGAAACTGGGGGTAGAGAAGTTGTCAATACAGGCAAAATTTTTACAGTGAGTTTTGCTGCAAAGGGGAACAGAGAAATGGGATAGTAGCTGGAGAGCTGAGGTCACCTGAAAGGCTTTTTGTTTTATGTTATTTTAAATAAGAGAAATAAGAGAAGATTGAGAAAACTGTTTAGGAGAAAGGGAAAATTCTTGATGTAAAAGAGAAAGGATGAATTGCCGAAGCAACGTTCTGGCTAGTGAGTAGGAGTGGGATGTAATGCACAAGTGGAGTGGTAGACAGGAGCGTGGATAGTTTTGTCGCCATGGTCTGGTCTGCCCTTCTTATAGGAATTGAGTTATTTCTGTCATTTATATCTCACCATTTTGTCCAGACAGTGCAACTATATCTCTGGTTCCAATACTATTTCTTCTGGGAACAAGGCCATTGCTTTTGGTTCTTGACATATTGTGGTCATCAGGAATATCCTGATGCCTTCCCACAGGACACTAGTATACCACTTTGGTCTTCCTCTTGACCCAAGTTCCCTGTAATGGTGCCCACCAGCAGACCATTCCACATACAGGGTAACATCTGTAGTGATCTACCACGGTCGCCGAATGACAGGCCTAAGACAAATTATACCAGGGTTGGGAAAAGTAATTCAGTGAAGCTGCGAGGGGAAATAAATAGAAAACCCTTTACGTGGTTGTTGTACAACAGTGCGAGCACGCACGCTCGGATAACCCCATGGTGCCTGCCGCCTGTTACTCAGTCAGGATTTTCAGGCGAAGGGAGAAAGTGTTTTCTCATCGTATGAGTGTGAAGATGCAAAATGTCCTTACTTCCTCTCTTCTCATTATTGCTGTCCCCCCCGCCCCCCCGGATTGGCACCTGCTGAGGAGTAATTAGGGCAGGCCTAAATTGGACAGCCAAATCCTGATTACAGTGAGAGGAAAAACAGGAAATGTTCTAGTTTTGCTGCCAGCAAATGACTGACTTAAATAGAAAGCCATATACAATTCAAATGCTCCAAAATGATATAACACTGAGGAAGGAGGAAGGGAGCAGGGAAACATTGCAATCCGATTCTTTCACAGCAGATATCTTTTATAGAAATGATCAAATCCATAAGCTCACAATGCCCTCTGCTGAGAGCCGGCTTGTTTTCCAAGTTTACTGGGAGAGCCTGAGCATCCGCTGGGAGTTTAGAGATCTGAGGAAAGGTCAGAAACATGTCACCTTTCTGTGAGCACCTCACTCTGGAGGAAAGGGCTATACTGTACGATGATGTCATATCACATGCTTTGGATAAAAAGAGGTTTCCCAAAGGAGAAATGAAGACTAGAAGTCTTTGCCTTAATTAGTCACGCCCCTTGGGGCTTAAAGGAAAACTCAGCTGTGAATTGTCTACATCACAGCGCTGCATTAGCAGTGAGGCAGTTGGTCCATTAGTCTGCTACTTCCAAGCTGAGAGCTTCTCCCCCTCTGCTGCCCTCTGTCCTGAGGTGCAGCCAGCAGCTTGTGTCTCAAAAGTAGTCATTTAAAAATTGGCAGTCACAGCTTTTTAAAGTTTCTGTCTGTTCCAACTTAGCATTAGTCCATTAATCATTTTTTGACGGGCAGGGGGAGGGGCGCAGGGGAGGTGGCTTTCTACATTGTGTTGGGCCTGGTAGAGAACACAAAGAAGACATCTTCTAATCTTAGAGGCTCAATTGATGTAAGGCACAGGCATGGTTTTTTAAGATAAGGTCCATCCTCAGAGCCCACCTTTCACTTCTCCATAGAAGGCTGAGAACTCACGCCAGAACATGAAGAAAGAGTGACAGAGGGATAAACTTGAAGTCGCCGATAGCAGAACCCAGGTCTGGCACAGGGCTGGACACCTTGTTGGCCTCAGTATGTTTGATGAATGAATGAGGACATTCCTGAACAGGACAAATAAGCCGTAGGGTAGCATGTCCATCATGATGGCTGGGGAGAAGCTTGAGGAATCAAAATGACCAGACCTGGACATTGTGGTTGGGTAGGAATGTGCAGAAAAGGGGAGATTTGAAAATGGCCCCTGTGAAGTAAAGGAGTGCTATGTAGATTTTGATGAGAAGGCCGACCTGACCTCTTCCACGATCAAAGCGTTTGAAGAAGATTGCGGCCCCATTGTGCTAATGGCAGAGACTAGATACCGGGGCCCACGGTGGCTCATAAAGCCCTTCTGGTTTCCTGTGTAGCCATGGGCCATGGTCCTGCGGGAATGAGAGCCTAGTTGAGCTCGCCTTGTTGCCTTTGCCAACAAACTAACTTTGAACCTCAAAAGAACCAAGGACACGTCCCGGGGAAACCTCTGAAAGCTTCATGCAAGTTTGGCTGCTTATTTGCCTGTTTCTCGTGAACCGTCTCCAGAGTTATCAGACGTTTCTCTGCTCTTTTCCTATTTATTCTGCTTCATCTTACCTTAAGGGATATTTTGTATTGAATTCGTGTTTATTTTGTTTTAATCAGCAGCATAGTACTGACTTTCTTTTTGGCATCTCTCATTGTCCTTATCTCTGTATGGCTGGACATCGCACTGCAGTGTGGCCAACTGCAGGTCCATTCATTCCATCAAAAGCGACTATAGCAGCTTAATGTGGACTAACCTTGTCCAGAGTCCATTTGTCTAGCTTGGCTCCTGGTTTTTGAAGTGTCTGAAAGATTCAATCTGGGAAAGTAAACATCATGCCCCAGCTGTCACCAAACAGTTGAGTCCAATTAGCCCCACCTGCCCCTGGTTGTTTACCTAATGAAAGACGCAGCACCCCAGCTGTGTCCAGGGACCAGGCACACTTGCACTTTCCAACTGTTCCAAAGAGGAAGAATGCGCATCAGAGCTAGTCAACACCAGCAGATGTTTTCCGAATGAGATTTACTCAGCTGTGTCTAGAAGATGGACCCTTCTCCTGGCAGCCTTATCACCTGCTCCAAGAGATACACCTACTTTCCTCTTGCTCCTGGGAACGGGTACAAATAGTTACACAGATGGCTCTGTCTGTAGCCCATTGAGCTGTGAATTAATTAGTAGATTCTGGTTCTAGTAGTGGTAATTAACCCTACTCATCTTGTGGAATAATTGTTGGAGATTTAGCTCTCCTTTTTTGAGGCTATTTGTATATGTTCTGGAATTTTGTAGCCCACACAATCCACTCTTTTGCAAAATTACAAACTAATCAATGTAGTTGGTCAGGATGGAAACTTTGTAATTTGAACGAAAAATTCCATTTATGGTAATTGTATGTTCCTCATCAATGCCAGTATTTCCACTTAGAATATTTGGAATTGATGTTCATTCCAATATGAATCAATAAATTATTGTTGAGGGCAGTATATAGATAGCAAGTTAGTTCATTTGGATTATATATATATATGTATATATATATTTTTTTTTAAAAATAAGACAGGATCTATGAATATTAGCAAAGGCAGTAATACTGAATTATTGAATTAAACCAGTCTTCCAAAAATACACAAGTAAATAATGTGAGTACCTTTAACATAGTATCCCACTAAGCTAATTATTTTCATTCTAGCTAGTACTAAAATTAAAAATTCTAGATCCCCAAAATATGCAATACCATCTCATTCCTGCAGACCCAAACTGTTTACTGAACCCTAGGACAGATGTAGGCCAGCATGCCAGCATGAATGGGCTCAAAGATTTAGATGCTGGAAAACTGAGTTGTATTTGGACTTCTAACTCTGTAGAGCATAATTTGGCCTATAATGTGGGTATAAGAGAAATTGAACTACCCAGTCAAAGTTCTTTCTAGATATAGACACTGAAACCTAAAATTTATGTAATTTGTTCATGTCACAAAATATTACTCTTTCAATTTAAAAAAAAAAATTTAGAATGTCAACACTCTTCATAGCTTACAGGACATACAAAGTCAGCTGACAGGGCAGATTTGACCAATAGGCCATAGTTTGCCCAACCCATCATATGGGACAAAGTTCTAATTGTGAAGTTGTAGGTGTTAAGTATAAAAGGAGGGGTTTTGTTTGAAAGCTTTCAAAAGGGAGAGATTACTGTAGGCTGACATAGTCAACAAATTCTTCACAGAAAGTAAGACTTCAAGGAGACTTTCCAATAATAGGCCACCTAGGAATAAGTAGAGTAGAAGGAGAAGGCTTGTCGATAACCATTATTAGCTTATTCGTTTTGAGTCAGGACTTTTTTATGTTGAATTTTATTTCAGAGGTGGACACACTTGTATTCATTATTCTGATTTGTATTGAATTCAGAAAGTCATGGCGAGAGCCTGGTAAAGTGATCTGTAATTTGGTCAAAATGCTAAATGGCTTGATAGCTCACCTAAGTCATTTAGTACAGAGAAGAGAGAAGGAGTAAAGAAAAACCACTGAATTGGTTTTAGTTTAATGAGTTATCTAGACTCCTAAAACTGAAGAGGGCTTATTTTTTATCTCCAGTTCAGTTCTTATACACTTTTCCAATAGCAGATATTGTGCTAAGCACTGCAGGCACAAAAACTAATGAGAAAATAAACTCTGTCCTCAGAGAACTCATCATTCAGTGTAGGATCCAACTTGTAAAGAAGTGCGGTAGGACCAGTGAGAGTAGAGGTTGTATGTAAGGAAGTGATTCTCACCCTTGAGTTCACACTGGAATCACCTGGGAAACTTTAAAATTCTGATGCCTGGGTCCTATCCCCTGAGATTCTGACTTACTTGGTCTTGGGTGTAGCCTAGGCATGTAGTTGTGTTTTTTTTAAGCTCCTCAGATTATACTAATGTGCAGTCAAGGTTGAAAACCTCTGGTATAAAGGTGATGAGACATAAAAGGTAAGACTCGGCTGTCCTAGTGACATCAGTGAACAGAGACAAAGGAGGAAAGCGCTATCAGAAGATGAAGCTGAAAAGGTAGATGTTCATGCCTTGCTAAGTTTGCCTTGGTCTTAGAATTGGGATCAGTGAAGAGTTCTAAGGAGAATAAGTGATTGTACAATTTTAGAAAAATAACTCTTCTAACTCATATGGTGAATCCCACTCATGTGACATGCTCAAGTAAGGACCTCAAATTGCACTACTTGTATAAAGAGAGACACTTCAGCAAAAACAAAAAAACAAACAAAAACTTGGAACTAGTGAAATCCATAGGATCCCGAAGAGAGAAATGCAAACTACCTAAGAGTGACATCTCCAAAACTCAGGGCAAACGTGGGATTCTTGCAAAAGGCAAGTCACACGGAGGTAGATCTTGCAAAACAAAATCGCAGACCACACGAGAAAAATCACCATCATGAGAAAAGAAGGGAAATGCAACGAACACTACATCTGACATTCAAAGAACTACCACAAAATAGAGAGCCACGTAAAGGGCTCTTTAAAATTGCTGCTTTTAAATATTCAAAGAGACAAAGGAATAGAATCCATCATACAAGAACAGGACATTTTGGAGTGGATTTGTGAAAGATCTAAATAGAAAATCCGTAAATGAAAAATATATTAATTGAAAATTTTTCGAAAAGCAATGTTGGATTATTAAATCATAGAGTAGATCTGGGAGACAGATGTCATGAATTAAAAAAATGAAGTTAGAGAGTGAAGGCCACTCAATTAATGACAATATCTTTGAAGGAGAGAAAGGAGGTTACCTAGAAAGAAATGCTGGACCAAAGAAGAGATTCCTTCATTCATTGTTTTTTTTGAGGAGGTGGGGGAGGAAACCTTAGGGGTTCAGGGAATATATTGAGAGAGATACAGTAGTCTCCTCTTATCCACAAGAAGTACTTTGTAAGACACCGCAGTGGATGCCTGAAACCAGAAACAGTATACTGAACCCTATATATACTGTGTTCATAGTTTAATTTATAAATTAGGCACACTAAGGGATTAACAACAATAATAATAATAAAATAGAGCAATTATAATAATACTCTCCAGCTATTTTTATGTTTTTTAGTCCAAACCTATTCCTGAATCTATATAACTGTCCCTTACTTGCAGTAAATGACTTGGTGTCACTCCTTTCAGGGGGCCCCCTGCTGAAGTCCTCATTTGGGCTCAGTGCTTCTGGCACAGCACATTGCTGTCAGTTGGAACACATTTTCTGCTCACGTCTTCCACCTACAAATCTAATGCCTTTCCATCCTAACTAAGCACTTTATCATGCCCTGTGGCCGTCACTTTAGCAATTGGAGGTGCAACAGCAAAACTAGCATGAATTTCTTTTTTCTTCTTTACAATTTCACAAACAAAAGATCCACTCTTACCGCAGATCTTAGCAACCCCAGCATACAATTTTTTTTTTTTTCCTTAAGTCTAGAGCTTTAACCTTTTCACTTAAAGGAAGCACTTTGCAGCTTCTGTCTTTGGCATAAGCTGGTTGCCAACATCGCTGCTCTGAGCTTTGGATCCATTAAGTAAAATAAAGATTACTTGAACACAAGCACTATGATACTATGATAGTCGATCTGATAATGAAGATGGCTACAAAGTGACTAACAGGCAAGGCATGTATACAGCGTGGATACACAGGATAAAGGGATGGTTTTTGTCCCAGGTGGGATGGAATGGGAAAGCATGAGAGTTCATCACACTGCTTAAAAAGGCACACAATTTAAAACTTATGAATTGTGTATTTCTGGAATTCTTTCATTTAAGGTTCTAGATCATGGTTGATTGCGGGTAACTGAATGGGTCCTCTCTTTTCTCTCTCAGAGATAAGGGGGGACCACTGTACTAAGTGTATTAGAAAAGGGATAATTAGGGGGTGAGAAATGATCCTCAGAAGCCTAGATAGAGGGGTTACTGGAAATGAATGAGGATGAAACAGATTTGAGCATACTTCTGCAGGGGATGGGAGGTAGAATATTTGAAAGTATGTTATTGGGTCCTCTCCTTTCTCTGCCAGATAGGAAGAATGTAGAGATAAGCAATGAGAAGATAAATAAAGGGCAAGAGTTTAAAAAATAACCATTGAGGGAAACGGGAGAGGAACTTGATCAGAGATTTTAAAAAAAGAAGAATGCCGAAGAGTATTGAAGTTTCATCTGGCAAGGCATATCAAATCTGAGATAGTACCGATCTGTGAGATTGCACCAGCACCCAAGTTTAAAAGTGTGTAAGTTAGATTGTTGCATTAATCCTTAAGTATTTCGCGAATGACATGAGAAAATAAAAAGAGGAAAAAAAAGGAATTGAAGGTACCTAGTGAGCGTAATTTGAGAGATTAGGGAAGAAGGTTCTGGTGTGATTCTTGTATTGCTGACCATAGTTATTGTTAAAACGTTTTGCTTATAGTGAGTTAGAAGAATTCTAGAAATCAACTCTGGGTCTTTTTTTATTCTAGCTTATTTTCAGAGAACCAGGGCAATATTTACATCCTACAACATGAGACCATGTTACCTTGGGTCAGGTTATCATGAGTCAAGGTTTTCAACTTCAACTTCTTTTGTCCATAACTGTGTGCTGGGTAAGAGGTTTTGTCATACATACATGTGTATACACCATACATATATTGTATATTTAGAAGTGTTTAGTGCCCCCCAATATAACCCTTACACCAAGATCAATCCTTTTCTGTGGTGGGGGAGAAACCTCCTGGAGCCTTGATCAGCTTCCACGGGGTAGGCAGCTCCTGAGCTCTCCCTCATAAATAACTGTCACTTCTGCCACCTAGAGTTGCCGATGAAGATTTTTAGACCATTCAAATTTGCTATAGGGACAGAAATGTTGAACAGAAAGAGAAGCTTTTTAATTAAGTTGAAATTGAACATTTAAAATGAATTTACAAGTTCATTCTGCTAAGAGCAGTGTTAACAGCTAACCCATGGGCCCTATTAAAGGACTTGAAGCCTGACAACTCTTGGTCACTAGTCAAAGCCCACTGAAGAGAGCAGTAATCAAAGACTTTTTCTGCCTGACATTAGAGTCAGAAGGTTTCTCTATGACGGTAAATTTGCTCTGAAAAAAGGAGTGTCCATAGTTCAAAGGACAACTTCAAGTAAAACTAATTGGTAATTTAAACCAAAAACTCAGAGAACAACCCTTTGTAACACTTCTGTCACCTTTCAGGTGTCATTTATGTTGTCATTTAGTAGCATCTTTTATATGGTTGCCCCAACTTATTTAACATCTTCCTTGAAAGATTCCCCCCAAAACCTACCATACACTTTTACTTATCCTATGGGATTAACTGTGATGAATGGGGACTAATTAGTATTCTTAGCCTTCGTGATTGCTCAACAATGAAGAAACTAAGAATGAAATCTAGAAATGATTTTTCCCGTTAATGCGACCTATTAATGGGTGTCACTGTCCCCAACTCAGATAATGGACTATGCTAGTAAGAGAGGAGTGAGAGGTATCTTTTCTGTGCAGCAGAGGTAGACGAAAAATGCTACTTGGCTACCCAGTAATGTGCTGAAGTATCTCTTTTCTGCTGGTTGTGTTTAGGGGCATTGTCCAATCAGAAGAAAAACTTGTCATCAGTGCATCTTGGGCAAAAGATGATGATATCAGCAGACTCTTGAAATCACTACCAAACTGGATTAATATGGCACAACCCAAACAACTGAGGCCAAAGAGAGAAGATGAAGAAGATTTCATAAGGTAAAAGCTCTATTTTCTAAGTTGCACTAAACATGGGGAGAAGCAAACGCCTATTTAGCTGATTGTTTCTTATGCAAAATTTTGATCAATTCTAAATCTCGAGCTGGAATTAACTGAACTTAGTAAAATCTGTCTTCATCCTACCACACTTCATTTCTCATGCAAGTATGCTTGTGCTCAAGACTTTAGGAGGAAGGGATTGCTATGAATCAAATTTGGAGCATCGCTAAATTGAGTCTAGATATCTTTAATCTGTAGGTCATTCTCCCCTGTTAGTGGACAAATATGATTCATTCATTTATTCATTCAGCAAATCTGTATTGACATTATGTACCATGCCTTGGAAATATGACGATTAATAAGAACAGTTTCTGCCCATACAAATATGTTACAGTTGTTCTTAGCGTGTTCTTTCATTCATGGAACTGTGAGTCAAACTTTCAGGAAATACAAATGTGCTTCGCATGTTTGTTCATATACATTGTATCATTTCTGATTGTTTTCTGCTTGTTTTGATAAAAGTAAGGTATCTCTTTCTACTTTATCACTCAAAATTTACCTCTACAATTTAAATTATTTATTTAGCCATGAAAATGTGGCCTAATTTGATGAAGCTACTCATTTTCATATGGCTGTCTATCTATAGTGAAACATTTCACCTCTGTCATTTTAGAGCTTTGGAAAGTGGAAGAAAGTAATGGAGTTAACACTTTGTCAAATTAAAATTCTTATTGCCTTTTGCCTATCCAAGTGAATAAATAAATAGTAAAAATAAAAAAATTAAATTAAAACACTTTAAAGAAGCAAAGACCAGAAAAGGAAGAAAAGAAGTATTAGCTGATATTTTTAAATTTATCTTAGAACTATGAGTTGATCTCTTTCTCAGATGCAGGTTACAGCTGTTCATAAATAGGTATTTACTGCTCAAAAGTCAACCATATTCATATACTGTAGTGCCATAGTTTACCAAAATTTTATTATGAAATTTGCTACAGTGCCATTCAAAATTTTCTTGAATCATGATACTCAAAATTTTAGTTTAACCTAACACCTTCCTATTTATGTTTTTCTTCTTCATTATTCACATTACCTCAGGGAAACTTGTCAACTAGTTACTTTGATATAAGAAAACTATACAAATAGTTCATTAATAGACTTTATTGGAGGGAGCAGTTTTAGGTTTATAGAAAAAAATGATTGAAAAGCAGAGTTCTCTTATATCCCCTCACCCACCCAACCTCCTATTTCCTGTATTTTAACGTCTTGCATTAGTGTAGTACATTTGTTACAATCGATGAGCTAACATTGACACATTATTATTAACTAAATCTGTAGTTTACATTAGGGTTCACTCTTTTTGTTGTATATTCTATGAGTTTTGACAAATGTGTAATGAATGTATCCACCATTACAGTATCATTCAAAATAATAGTTTCACTGCCCTAAAAATCCTCTACATTAACTCTTATTCATCCCTATCTTCCTCTCCCCAAACCCGTGGCAATCACTGATTTTTTTTTTTTTTTTTTACTGTCTCCATAATCTTTTTCAGAACGTCAGTGTCATATAGGCGGAATCAAACACAATACAGCCTTTCACACTGGCTTTTTTGCTTAGCAACACGCACTAAAGGTTCCTCCGTGTCTTTTTCTGGCTTGATAGCTCACCCACACGCTTGCTCGCTGCTTGTTTGCTTTTTCCTTCCTTCCTTCCTCCTCCTCCCACCCCCTCCCCTCCCTCCCTCCTCCTCCCTCCTTTCTCCTCCCTCCCTTCCTGAATAGTATTCCATTGTATAGAAATGCCATAGTTAATTCATTCATCTACTGAATGACATCTTGGTTACCTCCAAGTTTTGGCAATTATAAATGAAGCTGCTATACACATTTATGTGCAGGTTTATGTATGGATGTAAGGTTTCAATTCATTTGGGTAGATACCAAGGAATGTAATTGCTAGATTGTATGCTAAGAGTATATTTAGTTTTATAAGAAACTGCCAAACTGTCTTCCAAAGTGGCTGTACCATTTTGCATTCCCACTAGCAGTAAATGAGAGTTCCTGTTGCTCCACATCCTTACTAGCATTTGGTGCTGTCAGTGTTTTGGATTTGGCCATTCTAATAAGTGTGTATCTCATTGTTTAAATTTATATTTCTCTAATGACATCTGATGTTGAACATCTTTTCATACACTTATTTGATATTCTTATATGTATTTTTAGGTGCGATATCCATTCAGATCTTTTGCCCGTATTTTAATTGGGTTGTGTGTTTTCTTATTTTTGAGTTTTAAGAGTTCTTTGTATATTTTGGATACCAGTTCTTTAACTGATATGTGTTTTGCAAAGATTTTTCTCCTAGTCTGTGCCTTGCGTTTTCATTCTTTTCACAATGTCTTTTGTAGAGTAGAAGTTTTTAATTGTATTGAAGTCTTACTTACCGTTTTTTTAATTTATGGGTTGTGCTTTTTTTGCCTTCTGATTTTAATTGATCATTTTATATGATTTCATTTTTTTTCTCCCCTCTTAGCATATAAATTACACTTCTTTTTCATGGTGGTCTTAGAATTTGCAATATACATTTACGACTAATCCAAGTACACTTTCGAATAACACTATTTTACTACATGGGTAATGCAAATACCTTATAACAGAGTATTCCCATTTCCTCCCTCCCATTCCTTATGGCATTGCTCTCATTTATTTCATTTACCTATAGGCTATAATCACTGCATATAATGTTGTTATTTTAAACAAACTATTACCTAATGATCAATTAAGAATAAAAGAAGTAAAAGGTTTTATTTTCCTTCATTTTTTTCCTTCTCTCATGTTCTTCCTTTCTTAATGTAGGTCCATGATTCTGACCTATATCATTGTCCTTTACCCCAAAGCACTTTTTTTAATATATAAAGAAGGGGACAAATGCTCTCAATTTTTGTTTGTCAGTGAAACACTTTATTTTCCCTCGAATCTGAAGAATAATTTCACTGAGTATAGTATTCTAGGCTGGTGATTTTTTTCTTTTAACACTTTAAATATTTCACTTCAGTCTTCTTGCTTCCATAGTTTTTGAAGAGAAGTCCTATGTAATTTTTATCTTTGTTCTTCTATAAGGTAAGGTAATTTTTTCCTCTGACTTCTTTCAGGATTTCATTGCTGTTGTTGTTTTGGTTTTGTGCCATTTGAATATTGTATGTCTAGATACATATTTTTCAGTGTTTTTCATGCTTGGTGTTCTCTGAGTTTCCTGGATCTGTGGTTTGATGTATGTCATTGGTTAATGGAAATTCTCAGTCATTATTGCTTTAAATATTTCTTCTTTTTTTCTTTCTGCTCCTTCTTGTATTTTCATTACACATACATTACACGTTTTGTAATTGTTCCACAGGTTTTAGATAGTCTGTTCTGTCTTTTTGTTAGTTTTTATTTTTGGATTTTAATATTTAAAGTTTCTGTTGACAATTCTTCAAGCTCACTGATTCTTCCCTTGGTTTTTCCCAGTCTTTTGGTAACCCCATCAAAGGCATGCTTCATTTCTGTTATATGTTTGACTGCTAGCATTCCTTGTGATTTATTTCTTAGAGCTTCCATCTCTCTGCTAACATTACCTATAGTTTACTTTTTATTGACTATATATTACAATGTACATATCAGAGGCACAGCTTGGTAAATTACCACACTTTCATTGTGTTACCAGTACCCAGATCAAGAAACAGAACAATAGCAACAAGGATTCTTTTTGTGCTTCCTCTGGTCACTACTTGCCTCTCCAATAGTCCTTATCTGACTTCTAAACACATAGATTAGTTCAATGTGTTTTTGATAACTATATAAAAGGAATCATGCAGTTGTTTATTCTTTTATGACTGGCTCCATTTTTTCACATCATATTGACAAGGTTCATCTATATTGTTGTGTATAAGTTCTTATTACTCTATAGTCTGTGTTGTAGTCCATTGTGTGAATGTACATATTTTTTATGTTTTATTATTTGTGTATGTGTGTATGTGTGTGTGTGTGTGTGTGTGTGCGCGCGCGCGCGCGCGCGTATATTCATTCATTTACTATTTATGGGCACCTGGATAGTTTCCAGTTTGGAACTGTTTCACAAAGTGCTGCTCTGAATATTCTATAGGTCTTTTGGTAACCATATACAAATATTTCTATTGATTATAACAGTAGAATTACTGGGTCATAGGATGTGCACATGTTCAAGTTTAGTGCACACTGCCAAACAGGTTTCCAAAGTGGTGGCAGGAGTTTACTCTCTCATAGCAGTCAGTGCATGAGCGTTTCAGTTGCTCCATATCTCATCTATGTTTTCTCTCTCTGTAATTTTAGCCTTGTAGTAGGTTTGTAGAGGTATCTCATGGTGGTTTAATATGCATTTCTCTCATGGCTAAGGAAGTTGAGCAAATTTTAATGTATTATGTATTTACTGGACATTTGAATATCCTCTTTTGTAACATATTTGTTCAAACTTATTACCCATTTTAAATTAGGTTGTGTTTTCTCTACTGATTTGTAGGAATTCTTTACATATCTAGATATAACTTTTTTATGGTAGATAATGTCATCTCCCACTTTACAAGTTGCATTTTTACTTTCTAATGTTGTCTTTTAACAAAATTTTAGTAAATCAAATTTACTATTTTTTAATGGATAGGACATTTTGTATCCTATGTAGAATTCCTTGCTTATACTAAAGTCACACAGATATTGTTCTCTAAAACCTTTACTGTGCTTAATATATTTTTTCCCCAACATCTGAAACTAATTATAAACTGTGAAATTTTATTTTCTATACCTGTTCTCTACATGTCCCCTTAATTTCGATGACATTGTCATGGTGATAGTAGCAGAGAGAGTAGCCTCATGATTTTTTTTTTTTTATCAAGAGAGGTAAAGAATAATTGACATGATTGATTGGAGCCCTAAGTAGGAATAATTAAACTGACCTTAGGACAGAGGCCAGGCCACAGGCTCTACTCTTTCTCAGTATTACCATCATTTTCCCACTGCCAGATTTAAGACGTCTGGGTAAGCACATTCCCACTCCTTCTTGAGTACTCATTTCAGCATATCTATAACCTTAATAGTTGTATTAGAAGCAACTTCTAGAGGATAGATTGTTTTCCCCAACTTTTCATGTTACTTTAAATCAGTGTAAGTCTTCTTCCTGTGGTTCCTTGCCTTTTGTGATGTCACTGCTTAATTGTATTTTATGCCTGCAAAGACATTTTCAATCAGTTTTATTATTAGTCTTCAGTAGCTTAGACTTAGATGGAAGAGTTTCTAGCCCTATTCCAGAAAGGAGAGTGTTGCTCCAAAGAGATGAACTTTCATATACCACCTCATGCTTCTAATTTAGAAGAGTTAATTAAGGTCCTAGCTTTCTTCACTCTTGTTTTGCTCACTGAATCATATCACTTTCCATCTTAAATTTGAAGGCAAAACAAATTATACATATGTTCTTTAATTTTTGTAAGTTATAATATACGTGAAGTAAAGTGTAATCTTTACTGTATAACTAAATGAAGTATTATGTGTGATTATACCCATGTAATTATCTCCCAGATCAAAATATAGAACTTTTCTAGCCCACCAGGAGGCCTGCCCTCAAGGTAACCATTATTCTGACTTTTAGCACCATAGTTTAGTTTTGATTGTCCTCAGATTTTATATAAATTTAATCATATGCCTGGTTCACTTTGTTGAACATTATGCCTGAAAGATTTGTCCACGTTTTTGCATGTAGGCATTGTTGAAAACAAATTATATTTTGCTTTAACAGAAGAAAAACATTTTGTAGGTCTATTTTGTTTTGCATGTGATTGAGTCTTTCCTCTTAATCTGTCATATTCCCTATCCTGATTAGAAGTTCAAAGCAAATGTAAGTAGGAGAGAATACTCTTCATTGATATTTCAATGCAATAGAGTTGACAGAGAGCCTTGATTTAGCACATTAGAGTATCATAGAGCATGGCATGTGCCAAAAAGACTGAAAAGTCACACCGTCCTCCTATAATTAGTTTTTAAAGCTTAGAGGGCTATTTGGCACACAGCTGAATATAGGATCAGTGCCCTTTGCATTGAATAAAGGTTATGTTCCCTTCATTATTAAATGAAGCCTTTTGCCATTCTTGTTTTTTAACTAAAAAAAATAAAATGTATTATTTCCAGGCTTACCTTTGAATGGGGGCGGAGGGGGGGGGGAATTAGGTCAAGCTAAGACTTTAAAAGAAAAAAAGAAAAATAGCAAACATCCTTTTGTTCCCAAAGAAGCTAAAAGCAGGCTTTCTATCTAGCCCATTGTCTTTGCACCTGTCATATATATGTATATATTTATCCTTTTGAGATCAGTGAATATCCACTATTAAAAGCAGTCCTACTTTCTGGAGATGTAATAACAAAAGGGGTAAGGTGTTGGGAGAAGTTAAAAGGGTGGAGAGAGGTTGTGTAGGAGTTGGGGAGGCCATATGTATTAGAAAGACTGTCCTAAAAAAAAAAATCCATTAACCCCATTTGACTCAGGGCTCCAGAATACCAAAGAATAAGAATCATTTCTCTAGAGTGAGGTTTGAAAAACCCTAAGTGGATAGATATGATCGGCAGGACCAGGACAGACTTTTCAGGTGATAAAAGTGAATGAGTAGAGAAAACCTACAAATTAGTCTTGAATTCTAGGAGGCAAAAAGATGAAAGAATTAAGTTTCTGGAAAAATCATGCAATCTATTTCAATCAGAGTCAACAGTGCCTGGCACTGTATAGCAACATTATGAGTTTTCAGATACTCTTATCCCCATTCAATAAATAAGGAAACTGAGGTGCAGAAAAATTAAGTAACTTCCCTAATTCACAGAGCCACAAAGTGATATAACTAGTTGAGCCCTGGTAGTCCGGCTCCCAGATCTTTATCACACCATGATTAACCAGCCTAAAAATGGATCAGGAATTTGTATTTTTGGACATTTTAGTCATATTTTCTGTGATCATCATAATCTTAACCGATATTCTAATCCTTTTCTGTGATCATCATAATCTTAACCGATATTCTAATCCTTTTATACCAATGTCAAAAACATTTATCATGTAGGTGCTTTTACTCTTGATTTAGTGTGTTGTCATCAGTATTATATTTCATGTATCACATTGTTGCAGGTTCTCTCCCTTTCAATAACGGACTGGTAACAAAATATCCAGTTCTTGGGGGGGTGGGGAGGGCAATATATTGAAACCAGGTGTAGGTGCTTTAAAACTGATTGTCTTGTTTTTCTTCGGAGTTTTTTGTTTGCCTAATCAAAGAAAAGAAAGAAGAAAATAATCATTATTTAAAAGAGAAAGAAGATAACACAAAGGGAATGGAAATATAAAAATGATTTAAAACAAATTATGTGGGTTTCAGATAGAGTATGATACAGTCCTGAATATGGAAGAGAGGCTAAAGGATATTTTCAGCTATTTTTATTTTTTTGAGTTATTTAGAAAATAACATTTTATCTGTAGAATCAAATGAGATATATGTTTATTAAGACTGCTTTTTGTTGTTTTATGAAATTATCAACTCACTGTGATTAAAGAACAGCAAAATATTATTTTCAAAAAGCAAAGCAATTCCTTTTATTTGGTGTGAGTTCTTTATTCAATATTTAATGGAAAAAAGAGTCAGAATAAAAACAAAACTAGTTTGTTCTTTTACCTTCCTTCTATGGCACCCTAATCATATACCACAGATCCTCAGTGAATGAAACTTGAATAAATGAAACTGAATTTAAAAACAGGAAAGATCACATATTCTTCAAATGAAAAGAATAAAATGTAAAGAATTGTGAGACAGATCTCTTAATTGAAAGGAAATGACTTCAGTGGCCTCCATGTTACTTATGGAGTAACATGTTCCTTTTGGAAGTTCGCAGGCCTGAGTTCAAATCCTAGGCACTGCCATTAACTAGGCTGTTTTGTTTTGTTTGTTTTTGCGTTTGGTAGGTCTTTACATGCCTTCAGGTTCTTCATACAGCTCAGATTAGACAATTAAGAGAAGCGGAATCTAGTAGACCTGGGAATGTATTTAGATATAAACATGGTATGAATAAAATACAACGTAAATTTTCAGAAAAATTCCAGTTGGAAATTTAAAAGGTTCTCAAAACAACCTGAGCAACATCTGTTAAAAGGTTCCAGATAACTATAGCTGTTTAAGAATCTTTAGATAGATTTGAAGGAACAACTAAAGATCTGGTGCAGGGAAAAAAACTTTAGCCTTAACAATTTTTTTTTTTTTAGAATGGAGACATTTACTTCACTATCTCTGCATGCTTAATATGACTTTTAATTTCTAATTATAAAAGGAAAGATGAATCAGAAAACATGAATATATTAAATAAGTACAAGGGTAGAAAATGCTTTGCTAAAATGTTCTTTTTCCCTCAATTAAGCAAGATGAAGGTCATAGATAGATGCAGGACACTGCCAGGCAAGACTAGATGAGAAGCAGACTTAAATCTCAAAATTAAACAGAAAAGACAGGTAATTAACTGGAAACTCAGCTACAAACATATCAATTAATGTTCAAGAAGATTGAATTAGGCACTTTGTTATTATATCAAAATGATATGACTCTTGTTAGCATGATTGGCAGTAAATGAAAATTTTTAAAAACCTTAAAATCTCCTATACATTACATAAATGCTAGTCTATTTAGACAATTATTTGAGGATTATAATTATCTGTTAGTATCATTTAAAAGTCACTGTAGAGTGTTTTCTACATTTTATTTTTGTTTAATATCAGATTATGCAGTTTTTCTTTTTTTACTTATGTGTACATTTAATACCATTGCAATTTCTCTTATTTGGAGTCTTAAAAGAAAAAGAAAATGTAACCCCTCTAATTTAGTCCCACACAGCCCTTCAGAAGGTGAGGCTAATAATGACGTTCTGTGCCACTGTGGTGGAGGGAAGGAGACCTGTCATGTAGCCTGGGGAGGAGCAGGAAGAGGTGTTTGTTCCCGAGACAAGGGCGACCAGCGAGATAGTCCAGAACCACCACTGGAAAGGCCTGAGTCTGCTGTCCCCTTTCCCCAATCTGTCTCCACTGATGGCTGCTCTCTGCTGCAGGCTTAAATCCCCTGCCAGATGGGGAAGAACCACGTGTCTTCTAACCCCAGTCTTCCTTTTCCTATTGGACTTCCTCAGGTCCCCAGTCCACCACACCCCTTCCTCCCTACCTCTGTGTCTTTGCCACGCCCCTTCCTCCCTACCTCTGTGTCTTTGCCACGCCCCTTCCTGGAATAACCACTACTCGCCCCACCTCCTGTACCTACTCAGTTCTGCTTTCAAGATTCAGCTCCTAAGTCAATTCCTCCAGCAGCTCCTCGCAGAAACCCTCTCCCACACACATCCCACCCTGCTTGCCTCCTGGGTTATGGGCTCACATTCTGGGAGGAGGAAAGCAAATGGGCATTTTATAGTGTGAGCGCTCCTGCTAGAGGTAAAGATATGTATAAATATAGGCCTCAGTAATCTGAGTAATTCCTTACCCATCCATCGACCAGAAGTTTAGAATAAAATGTCTAAAATTAATGCATCAACAGGTGGCAGCTTCCACAGATTATGTAAAGAAGTGGTCATAACCACTAAAAGAATTAGTAATAGTTTTTTTAAGTTGTAGATGCTTCTTTGGGGGGCACAGGACTAAAGATGGGGTGAGGTGGGATGGGGTTACTGCTCATAATTATAGGTGAGTTAAATATGAGTAATTATTACTTAGGTTTTAAGTTATATTTCCTTAAAAAATTTCACACATCCTCAAACTCCGCTACTCTTCACTTCTAGTTCACTAATTCTCCACAAATACACTGTCATTGTAATATTTTTTTATCCCTGAAAAAAAAAATCTTAAACCATCTTCATTTTTCTGTGAATTTTACGCAAGGCAGTTTCCCTTTCTCTGAAGTATGTCACTTTGCATAGGGCTTCCCACTTCTTTCTTTGTCTTCATCCTAAGAACCCTGAACCCCATCTACTCCTCAGTTCTTTGTCCCCCTCTTCCAAGAGAGCTTCCTTGAAGACATGACACTTAGTTGTTAAGTTTGTGACTGTTGCCATTGTTTGAGATCAGTTGTTCTCTGTGTCTGCTCTCAATAGACTTAGCTGCTTCTAAAGGAAATTGACAATTTGAGAAATAACCAGAATGGTCAGTAAGCTGGACTACTCAGACGAGGAAGTTCAGTGCTATATAAATTTTGAGTTTTACATCTGTAATCATTCTTAGTAGTTGAAAAACCAAAGTAAATGTTGAATTTGTAAGTAATTATTGGTTATTTTAATTATTATTGGTAATCTGTTTTAAAGCTTAAATAATGTTCTTTATGGAAAATTATTGCTGTTGGAATAAATGCATAATTTATAGTGACTCCTGGCAGAAAATCTGCATACCCCTGAGAGTCTCAGCATCTGCAGAAAAACAAAATAAAATAAAACAAAAAAAAACACACACCTTGTACCTTATTGTTTGTATCCGCTGTTGCTTGACAACATCCAATAAAGAAACTTAGTAGCCAGGATTATTTCGGTGGCTTGGCTAAAGAAAGATACATTCGGTTATGTTCCAGGCTAACTGAGCATTTCAGTGCAACTTTATTCCAGGCTGAGTCTAGTTCAGAACTCCAAGCAGGTACCATCAGCCTGGAAATAATGTGCAGCTTCACAATAAGCTCTTTGCTCATTGTTACCCCGTATCGATTTTCATGGAATTTTTCACTGTCTTTACTCATTGATACATCGTGTACTCATCTGTAGAGAAAACCTTGAGACTGAGCCTTGGATTCCTTCTCTGCCTTGCCCCTAAATTCTCTGTGTCTTTAGCAGGTCCCCTCACTCTTCTTTACCTCCATCCCTTATCCGTAAATGACAACTTTTGATTATAGAATGTAGGCTGATTTTATAGTGTGCATGTCTGTTTGTTTTAATTAGCATATTAGGTCATATGTAATGTCAGTTTAATTAGCATATTTAGGTCATATGTAATGTCACTAAAGTGCTTTTATGTAGTGTATTTATTTACACTTTAGATTGGAGCCCTTTGTATAATCAGTACACCTACAGCATTCTGTCCAGTTTGTGGAATTTTGAATGTAATTTTATTTTTTTTTTTTAGCTGCTCCTCAGGGTTCTAGTTTTAGTATGTTTACATTTACAACATATTTTTTTATAAACATTCATCATATGTTTAATGTCTCAGAATCACAGCCGTCAATTTTAAAGCTGTTTTTGTAAGAAAATGTGGTCAGTTCCTTGATACTGTCATGTGACATGCAGTTCTGAGTTCCACTAATTCTGATGAGTTCCACTGATCTACAAGTCTCATGACGACTCCTTTGATAAAGAGTCTAAGCCGTTTATCAAGTAGAGACCTGAATTTATCCAACAGATTGAACAATTCTGTCAAGAATCCCACGTAGGTGAAGTTTTGTGACTCCCACTTCGCTCCACATAAAGTCTGCCTGTGCTGCTGCTGGCAGTGCCAAACTTGACCGTTTGGTTAAGGCGGTCACTGCCAGATCTCCCCATTGTCAGGTACATTTATTTCTTTTTGAGGTTAATTAGTAATCTGTGTGGCGATAACACGTGATCTCATGATTTTTCTATTTTCTAACAACATTTCAACCAATAGTTTTAGCATCCATTGATGAGCTGTCTGAAACGTTTATTAGCTGGCATTCTTCTGTAAAAAACTTTGCCTCGACCTCCCTCTTTCCCTCCCTCCCCACCTCTCGTTCTCTTCCCATCTCATTGATAGCTTACATTTAGTCACTGCATCAGGCACAATTGGAAGGAGAGCTTGATGGCGGAAAGGAAGAACGGTGGTAAATGTACCAAAAGTATGTGCATTGGATAATGCAATACCCTTTAGTAATAATACCAGATAAGATATCCTTATCTCTCTAACGTGGACACTTGGTGGTGAGTCAGTCTGTGCTTTCACATCACAGCGATTTAAATGTTTGAAGGTGGTCATAATTGACTGCAGATACTTTCCTTGGCCTGCCTGTATGTTTTCCTTTTTGTTACACTTTCAGATTCAAGCTCGGGATGGGCGAGTTCGGGGCAAGTAGCTGCTTTCATTCTCCAGGAAGCCTCAGAAACAGCAAGGATTCCAGCATTGCTAAGATGTGATTGCATTAAGCAATTCCGTTTTCTCTGTTCTGAGTATTTAACAATCTCTTGTTGCCATTACTGGCATCTCACCTGCTGTAGCGTGACTTAGGAACATGACAAAAATAATGGAAAAACTGGAAGAGATTTTTATTTCCTTTTAGGAAAGATGGCTCTTACACCCCTCATGGTTCTTTTCTCTTAATAAAAGTCTCTCAGCCCGTTTTCCTGATGCAAGTATATGCGAATATCCTGTGACTCAAAAACAGACTTAGAGCATTGTCCCTCCATTTAAAAAAAATAATAATTTAAAATGAACACCGAGGCAGCTAATTAAATGGTCAGAGGAGCGGGCCGCTGGTGGAAAGGCTCGTCATCCTTGTTAAACCTGGCCCCTGGCTCAAGCTGACCAGCTGCACGGGGATGTCTTGTGACCCAGCTGAAGCACCGTGTCCATCCTTAGTCGAGGCCACATCCACTCAGCCACCCTTCCTCACCAGCCACTCCTCACGCGTGCTCATTTACTCATCTTCCTCTTTTCCTTTCAGAGTTCTCATGTTGAATTTAAGAGTTTTGTGTCCTCCTTCTGCCCCACAGAAACTCTTGAATCGTTTGTAGATTATAAACATATCAAGGAGCTGGAACAAATATTGTTTTCCCTTAGGAGGCTTTTGATTTACTTTATTGCTAGGCCATTGCCCATCAATCAAGCATTCTGGTCTTAAAAAGTAGGAAAGTGCCTATTATTATCAAGGGACTGTACTCTGAGATTTAAAGATCTGTGTATGCCCCCTCCTTTAGCACTGCTTACCAGTTGAGTGTTCAGGAAAGTCTAATTCCACAATCAAAAGCAATTTTTCTATGCCTTTGGGCAGGGGGGAAGTTGTTTGAGCCTTGGGCAAAAGAAAACACTAAAGCCACTACCACCTGTGACAGGCAGTGTGGCTTGTGACCCTGATTTGTAAACCAAGACCAGCTCTAGCTCTGTTCCCACCTTTGCTACAGTGTGCAAATGAGCATGTCTTCCTCTGTGTGCTTCAGGTTCTCTGTAAAATACCTGAGAAATGTTTGCCATCTTTAGGAGACCTAATCAAGGAACATGTTCACAGAGCCAGGCAGACTTTCACACAGTATTTTTCAAACTCTGTGTCATGGCATGTTAGCAGATTATGAAATCATTCTATTGGGCTCGAACCCACTACAGGAACTAGAAGAGAGCCTGGGTAATGGTGGATTCCTAGTAAACATCTTGATGACTCAATAATATTGATGACTCAGTAATAAAAAGACAAATGACCCTGTTAAAAAATGAACAAAGGATCAGAATTGACATTGCTCTAAAGAAGATATATAAATGGTCAATCAATAAACACATGAAAAGATGCTCAATATTATTAACCATCAAGGAAATGCAAATTGAGGCCACAGTGAGATATTACTTCACATCCAGTAGGGTGACAATAATGAGGAGGAGGAGGAAGAGGAGGAAAAGACATGTAATCAGAGTGTCAGCAAGGATATGGAAAAATTGGAACCTCCTTACTATCAGTGGACATGTAAAATGGTGCAGTCATTTTGAAAAACAATCTGTCATTTTTCCAAAGAGTTAAAGACAGTGTGACCATATGACCCAGCAATTCCACTCTTAGGTATATGTACCCAAGAGAAGTGAAAACATGCATCCACACAAATATTCATATGCGAATGTTCCTAGCAGCATTATTCATAATAGCCCCAAGTTGGAAACAACCCAAATGTTCATCACCTGATGAATAGATAAATGCAATTTGGTATGTTCATACAATGGAATATTATTTGAGAATAAAAGAAATGAAATCGTGTTACATTCTTGAACATGGATGAACCTCGAAACCATGTTAAGTAAAAGAAGCCAGTCACAAAAGACAGCCTATTGTGCGATTCCATTCACATGAATGTCTAGAACAGGGACATCTCTAGGGACAGAAAGTAGATTAGCAGTTTCCCGGGACTAGGGATGGGGGCTGGGGATGAGTGCAAAGTTTGATGGGGACAGGGATTCTTTTCGAGGTGACGAAAAGAATTGATCGTGCTGTGATTGTATAACGGTGACTATACCAAAAACCATTGAACTGGGCATATTAAAAGGGTGAATTTTATGGTATGTGAATGATATCGCAAGCTGTTATTTTAGAAAATGCCCATGCCTGAGCCCCACCCATGACCAATGAAATCGGAATCTCTGAGGGTAGACTTTGGCAGCAGGTATTTTGTTTAAGCCACAGCAAGTATTACTGGTTTAGACTTCCTACCAAGATCCCTCTAAATCCATAAATCTACTGTTCTGTGTCTATTCCAGTGAGCAAGCTGATTTAAAAACACACCTTACTTAATTTCTCTGGCTGTCATCTCTGAGGGGGTAGGATCCCAGAAACCCCAATTTCCCGGCAGCCAGGGAAAAAAAATTATTATTTTTCTAAATCCCAAGCAGATCGTGGGAGGAGTTGCTAATATTTCACATATTCATCCTGATTGCGAAGAACACCCCGAAGCCCCTCCCCAACCTCTGTCCTGCCTCTATACAGAATGTAGACTGCTCAGCCTCATCTAGGCAGTCGAGAGCATTGCAGGTTTCTGAATGGTAGGAGAATAGTAGGCAAGGAAAGCAAACGAAAAATCCTTGATTGTGATTATTGAAGGAGGAGACAAGTTTCTAAAGAGTAGGAATTATTTATTAAATATAAAAAGTAGCTCCTCACATGATAGTGTGATGAATGCACATGCATGGAAACCATTGAAGGACAGACTCAGTGATGAGTTTTAGCAGTTTCTAGGAGGACAAAAATAATATTGTAATCAAGGTAACTGGACTATTTTATTACTTCCTATTTATGAGAGTTTAGCCAAGATCAGATTTTTAAAACCTAATTAAAGAAGCCATCAGAACGGTCCTACCCTCATTATTTCTGACACAGACAAATTAGACAGGTTTGGAAAGTGTTGCAGATGGAGCATTTGTAAAAAGCAGAAGTGATAAATGGAAGTCATTGTCACATCTCATAAGAATGAGTTGGTTTTATTAGGAATCTAGGTGAGGTGACCTGACTTTTTTCTAACCTTCTTCATTTAGGCACTGACACATAATAACTACATAATCTTAACAGGTCACCTTGACATGTGTCAGTTTGGCTATCTGTTCTACAGAACTAATTAATCTCCATGCCAAAACATTTCCTCAGATCCCAGTAGCACTGAATATGGTCAGACGTCCTTAGCAGGTCTTTTATAAGTCACAGTCTAACGTGGAAAACATAAACCACTTCCAGTACTTACCTCAGAGAGCATTTAATGTAGGGAATCGGTTATACAGGTTAACGAGGATATGAGTGTCCAACAGGGGACATTCAGGTAACCCATAGGGTAGCAACACAGAAAGCCACCACCTCCCTTAAGCTGGAATGCCAGCGGAGGAGGCACTTCCTGCACAGAGGCGCGCAAAGGAAGCCGAGGCGTGGTGGGAGCTGGAGCCGGGGAGGAGGTGCATCTGTCGCTGGTTGCTGGAGACATCACCCAGGAAGGAGAGGGAGGGGCGCAGATGCCCTGGCTTCTCCTTTCCCTGGGCCCGGCAACGTCCCACCAGGGCCTCAGCTGGGCGCCTGGCATGCAGCTGGCGCGGTCAGCTCCCCTTCTCCCCGGTGCAGATCAGAGAAGGGAAAGGCGGGAGTGGATCTTAGGGCAAACTGGCCGAGGACTTTTAGGATCCACCCCTTTTGTTTTTCTGCATCATTACCTATATTTTAAAGCTTCATACTTCTGCTTAGTATAAGGTAACTATTCATCGCATATAAAGTCATTCTCCTCCTCTCCCCAGCAAGGGGGAGTCAGGCTCCTGAGCCTGACTCAAGTCTGGGATCTCCACAGTCCTCCATTTCGAGTCGGTGTGATTCCTCATATCTGGAGTCCTCAGAAGTAACTGGGAAAGACCACCTCGCACCCATTAGGATAACTTATTTTGGGCCTCGCCCTCCCCCTACTCTGTTCTGGGTCATGGAGGAACTGGCTCTCTTGCACTGTTTCCTAGGCTCCTGGGGCAGCTGCCTCACAGCAGGATTCAGCAGTAGGAAGCAGTGGTGGGTGATTCAGGAAGCGGGGCAGAGAGAAGGAGCAGTGAGTCTGAACATATATATTATGTGACCAAATATAGCACAGATCTGCAAATCACTGAGAAGCTATTTGTGATGTTCCTCTCATAAGTACATTTAGCCTGCTGAAATGCAGATTTTTTTTTTTTTTTTGCCTTCTTAAGATTTCAGTGGATAACACAATTATTTAAAGACTAAATGGAGACTATTTGAGGCATCTTTGGCAAAATTCTCTTAAATGAGTTCTTGTCAGACCTCTTTAAAGATTATGATTGTGTGGTAAAATGAAGTTAAGTATGTTTTACACTCTTGGCAAGATTCTCATCCGATCGAGCTCTTTAAAGATTCTAGTTGTGTGGTAAAATTAAGCTTAAAAGGTTTAACACCCTTCAGTTTCTAAGGCTTCTGTGTGAGCATGCTGGCCTGCTAATGATGACGGTGACTCTTCCCATGGGGCTTAGCACCTACAACAAGTAAGTTTCGAGCTCCGATTTCTGCTCCTGGCTATGTCAGATAATCTTTGGGCAATTACTGAGTACCTGTTACTTTGTCTTCTCAAGTTAATCATGATTCTGCTGCCCATTTCACTCAAAAATACATATGTTTTCATTAAATAATGTGCAGAAGATAAAGAATAAGTAAAATTTAGATCTAGGAAGAGGAAGCAGTATCGGCCCAGTTGTAGGGTGGTAGATGGTCTGACAGTGAGACCCCCTGCAGGGGACACCGTCCCAACCAGCCTCAGACCAGCCACTCATTGCCTCCCAGTTTGGTTCAAGTAGCTGTAATACCCACACCCTCCAATCTTCCATGCTGAAATTCTCGATGTGTCCATTCGAAAGGTTTTCTCATCTGTCGTGTGATTTCCAATATGTATTGTTAGTTAAAAAGTAAACATGTTTTTTGGAGAAAACTTAGAAAATACGAAGCACAAAGCATGATCTAGTCACATAATTAACATTTTGGTTAACAGATATCCAATCTTTTTTTAGTTCATATAAATGTGTAATTATTTTCTTTTTTTAATGTTATACAGTTTGTACCATTTCATAACAGCTTATTGTGCTCAACTATATATCATGGCTAAGAATAAACTATATACAACATTTTTGTATGGTATCAAGAATTTTCTACTGTGTAATTTCTAATGACTGCATACTTTTCCACAGTATAGATATACCGTAATTTCTTTAATAAGTTAGAGGGTTTAGAAAAAAAATCTGTAGTCAGGCAGCTGGAACCATCCCTTTAAGGTTATTATAATACATAAAATCCGTCCACCAAGCTCTTTGACACACACAATCCTCGAAGGAATGATTTTTTGTGTGTGAAATGGTTCTAGCTGTCAATCATTTATTCTCAGTGTCATGGCTTCTGTGCTCTCTCCAGGTTGTTAGGGGGTGATTATGGATTCCTGTCAAATGAGATGTCTACTATGTATTCAACATGAGGCAGTTTGTATTTTTCTCAGTCTATTGCTCTCCCTTCGGAGGAGGTTAAGCAAATCTCAGTGAGCAAAGGGAAACGGGATAGGCATTGAGTGCTGGAAGCTCACGGCAGACATGCCCGGGGCCCTCAGATCCCGCAGGAGGAGATTAGACTTCTACATAAATACATTTGTCTCGATTGTCACATTCTACCCAGGGTTACACCTACATGCATAAAAATGGCTGCAAGCCTGGTTTTCAAAGCTGTCTTCCTCCCCTGTTGCTTTTTAACCGCCTAGCTCCGAGGCATTTTTTGTGTTATATCTATCAAAGATGATTAAAGGGCTGCAAGAGTTGATATATAAGGACAGATTAAGAAAACTAAATATTTACAACTTGACTGAGTGACAGCCGAAGGGAAGATATTATAACTGTCTGCTGGGCTCAAATCATGGAGGAGACATTGTTTTGCTTTGCCCAGTAACTCGATTTTAGGGATATTTAAATTCAGAGAAAGTTTTCTGAGGATGACATCACTTATGCTAATTAGATAATTGTGTCAGTTAGAAATTACATTTCGCTGCTCGTAGCAAAAACTTGGAATAGCGCTGGCTTAAACAGACAAGGTTTCATTTTCTCTCCTATAACATGAAGCCCAGAAAGTATGATCCGGGCCTGCATTGCAGCTCCGGGGTGTCACCAATGCACCCGTGCCCTCCTGTCTTTAGTGCCATTATTCTCAGCACCATTTTCATACTCAAGGTCACCTGATATTTGAAGGAGAGCTACTGCAACGTCACTTGCAATGGCTGTGTTCCAGTAAGGGAGAAGGTAAAAGAGTCCTTGACAAATGAGACTGCCTGAAAGAGCTCTTCTGGAAGCCCATCTACTGATGTCAGGTGCCATCTCATTGACCACCTCATCTGCAAGAGGGGCTGGAAAACGGAGTGGGGTTTTTTTGTTGTTGTCGTTGTTGTTTGTTTTATTTTGTTTTTAGGTTTGGTACATGGTGACCCCAATGGTATCAGGGTCCTTTTACTAAGAAGGCATCTGATTTAAAAAAAAAAAAAAAAAAAAAAGGCACTGGATAATGGATGCTTAGTAGGCAACCAATGGTTTCTGCCACAGTAATTTACCCCTTAAAGATTTTGAGAAAAGTCCGGACTCTGAGACAGGGTGACATTTGCTACAATGTTACGAGGTTAAATTTTAAAAGTAGCCCTTGCTATCTAATTTATTTAATCCTGATTACTCTTATCTATTTCCATTCATTCATCATAGCGTACCTTGGGTCGACACTAAATAAACCAGTCATTTCAACAGACCTAAGAATAATAATTGCTGTAACTTAGTAGCTTTCACCAAGTTCCACGCACTGTGTTATGCACTTAATATCATCTGAATGACTTCAGAATGCTCCAAGGGGGAGGAGTTGTAGATGAGGATAGATGAAAGATAGACTCACTGTGGGTTACTAATAATTGAACTTGAGCAATGGCTACATGGGGATTTATAATACTCTTCTCTCTACTTTTGTAATTATTGAAATTTTCCCAGTAAAGATTTTAAAAGTCACCTCGTCCACCTCTCACATCACTTCATACGAGGTCAGTTCTATTACCCCTGGCTAATAATGCTCAGCATCACACAGCAAGTAAGTGGCAGATTCAGGGTTGAGATCCAGATTTGCCTGACTTTGAAGCCTGTGCTCTACTCTAACCCATGGGAACTCAAAAGACGCATGCTTCCCAGACGGGCAGCCTGAAACTAGTAAGAAATGCAGATTTTGGGTCCCACCCCTGGACTTTTCACAAGACCACCAAGCAGGGTTTATATGTACACTCAAGGTTCCTGTGCTCCATCCACTGCACTGTATTGTCTCCACAGCCATGACTTACCCAGCTCAGTCCATCAATTTGACTTTTCCTTACAAGTGTAACCTTCTTCTGCAATAAGAAGCCTAATCATGAGTCACTACTTGGTAGCATAAACATTTTAATACGCATTTAATTCACAGCAGTTGTTTCTTTCAACATTGAGTGTCTGCTGTAGTGTTGGACACTAAATGCCTGTGTCAATTATTAAGCATCGTTCTGACTATATGTCAGCTATTATTAATCAGTGCTTGCTTAAAACTTAATTCAGTTCGTTCTACTTAAATAAAGCTTTTGCCTTTGCTCATTTAAGGTGTTTTGAGTTGTAAAAGCCTTGGGACTTCGGCAAAGCTCTCCAGGTGCCTGTTCTAACCTCCACCAGCATCAGCTCTGCTTACCCACCTGTGTGTAGCTTTCCTGAAATTTCCGCCTAACATCCTCAGTCACCTTTTATCTTTTCAGGCATCTTTTGTTGAAAGAAACAGCTGTGGGGATCAGACAACGTGAGTCCCAGATCTGCCACGCTGTGTCCTGTAGGCAAAACAGTTAACTGTCTGAGCCTTCATTTTTCCATCTGTACAGTGGCTCCGTCATATAGTCTGTAGGATCCCTTCTGACTTCATCCTTCTGAAACTCTATGTAACATGATTTTTCAGCTGTCCAAAACTTAAAGACACTAGACTCTGTTTGAAATCCACCTGACTATATTTTTCCAGTCAGTAAAAGGATCACAGTGTTAATTTTTACTGGTTTCTCTTTCCAAATAATGAACACCTTAACGCTTTATAGTTTATTTGCCCCAGATCCTTTTTAGAATAAGCAAATGAGTGAGTGAATGAATGAATGAATGAATGAGGCCTATCATCCATCTCACCTGTAACCTGCTTTCTTAAAGAGGCTGGGCCCTCTTTGCTTTTGAACATTTTAAAACAATCGTCTAGATGCCAGATTAACTTAGTTGTTTTATTTGTTACAACAACCCTCACAAATGTATATGTGCAATATCCCAAGCCTTTCCTCAACTTCCATAGGAGAACGAGAGGTAAGGGGAAAAGCCTCTGAAGGAACAGGCATCAAAGTTATTTATAGGGACCCATCAAGCCCCTACTTGTTGCTGTTGAAGGTGTAATCATCAGGGTCGCTTCCTTCTACCAAGAACTCTCTCTCTCCTACCAGAGTAATTTTAAGCAGGTATATGGTAGTTTTCTCATGAAATTAAACCTAGGAAAATGGCCTGCTGCACTGCAGTGAGTATAACAACCATCGTGCTAGATACGTCTTGAAAAGTATTGCCCACGCCCATCTTGTCCCTTCTGTATGGGAAATGTGTCTCTGGTTTGTTTTTTAGGGCAGCCTTTGGCAAGGAGTCAGAAGTCCTTATTGGGAACCTGGGTGATAAATTAATCCCTCCGCAAGACATCCTGCGTGACGTCAGTGACCTCAAAGCTTTGGCCAACATGCATGAAAGCCTGGAGTGGTTGGCAGGTCGAACAAAGTCAGCTTTCTCCAGTCTTTCTACGTCTCAGAGTAAGTATCGAGGAGGGGAGCTGTTGTGGGCACAACTGAGAACCAGCCCAAGTACTTTCATTTGAAACGTGAGTGTCTTTATGCATATCACCATGTGGGGACCTGTTTAAGCTGTCAGAAGATTCGTTGCCAGAATTCTTCTGCTCGTGCTGCACGTCCCATACTTTGCAGTTCTGCAAAAGGAACTATAATCTCGGCTTCCCTGTGTAGGGCGTGGGAAGGCAGAAACGGTCCATGTTAACGTAGCTTGATGTTAAACCTTAGCAACATAAAGTCACCTGTGACTGAACCACTGTGTCTCAGGAACAGAAAGCAATACCTTTTGTTATCCTCGCAACTTCTCCAGGGTAGAAACTGTCTTAGGGCTCAGAGCTGAGCATATGGCTGATGCTTTCATTTTAACTGATACGAAGTTAATGAAAAAGTGTCTAAAATGAGAATAGTAGAAGTGATTGAGGTGCTAGAAAATGAAGAATATGAGAAAAACAATTACTCTGGAAAAGAGATGGCCGAGAGATAATTATAGATTTCAAGGAAATTAAGGAATAGGATATGATATAAAACTGTGAAACCTTTTTCTATCAAGGACTAATGACTCAGAGAAAAATAATTTGAAAACTTTAGGGCATGTAAGCTTTATTCAATAACTATAAAATAAATACGTTTTAAAGGTATTCATTCATAAGTATGTGTTAGGCAGTTATAATAGAAGCAAAGAAGAAAATGATATGAAGAATGAATAAAGGAGATAACAGATTTGAATGTATAAATGGAGAGGTACAAACAGGATGGAAAAAAAGCAAAAAAGCAGCAAGAACGTGAAAGAAACAAAATCAGCTCTGAACTTAACTATTAGAAGATTATCGGGAGGAAACACTTGCATTATTTGGAACGTGAACTTCAGAGTAAGTTATTATCATTGTCTTTTGAAAAGTTATAATTACTTGATTAACCATGGTTTCAAGGGTAGAGATGGAAGAGGTGTGGGTGAGATTCACAGGGGTAAATTATTCCCTGAAATTCAGGACCCGCAGGCAGAGTTCAAGAGTCCTTGAATGCTCACCACTTCCGACCTCATGCTGATTACGTAGCTGTCCTGAGGATCAGTTGGGGGTGAGGAAAATGGCCAGAAGGAGGAGGACTTTTGAGCAAGATTATATATTCTGCTTTAGAAATTTTTTAAAATATTACTTTTTATTTATACTTTGATTTTTTATACTTTTTATCTCATGATAAAATTACACATGTTTATTCTCAGAATCTATAAGAATAGAGCATGTACCTACGTATCAAGGATGGTTGGGCACAGTATTAGATCTGAGCAGATTCCACATAAGTAGGTGTCCTTGAAAGGCCCACAGCTTTATACTCCCATCCTATCAGGCAATCTGTCACAAGCAGTCGTCTAAATTGCCCATTTTATCTCCCAGTCCCACCCCATTTTACAAAAAAAAAAAAAGTTTATTTCTCTTCAGCTAATTGCAAAATAAACAGCTCTGAAAAGGGACCAGATGCCTCTTTTCCTGCTTTCCTTTGACTCTTGCAAATGCAGGACTGCCTGGGTAGGTCTATTAGTGATGATTGGAAGGTGTTCTTTCTTTTGGTGAGCCATCAATACCTAATATTTAAAAATGTAAGCTCCAGTGGCATAGCATTCCTGATTTTATTGTTTATTCTGCAAGGGCTCCATAAGGCAAGATAGTACACAGCCTCTAAAGCAAGTAGCTGAGAGATTCACACAGGCTAACCTGGCAACCACTGTTTTCAGAAAGAGAGAGGTGGGGGTGGCTCCATAGTGTAGTGGTTAGTACATCTGCTTTATATGCAAAAGGTCCTGAGTTCGTGCCCCAGATGGAGCCACGGACCATACCCTGGGGGTGCCAGGCCCTGGGCATGCCACAAGCGTGTAGGAGGAGACACCCTGCCTTCAGAGATCCAGTTCTTAAGGGGAAGACGGCAATATGTATAGGTCAGGGGTTGGGCAGAATTAAAGGTGGAGGTGTCGGGGGTTGAGGGGTGGAAGAAAGGCGCTTTCTGAGTTATGCTCAACTTTGTAATTGTACAATTCAACTGTTGTGTTTGTGTCACTAAGAGTACTCAGTACAATCACTATCTAGTTCATGTCTTTAATCATCTCTGTTATTCTGACAAAGATCTCTTCTACCACGCCCGTTCACACTTTGTCTCATGTACTCAGTTCCATTTGATAATATAAGTTGTATCTTCTCAGTTCCTCTCAAGGTGATTATTCCACCCAGTGAGTGATTTAAGTAACTGTCAGCATTTTGATGATCAGTGCAAAACCCAAATGAATTATAATCACTACTTATGTTGTCTTTGTTAAAACAAAGCATCAAGCGAATCTGGTTTATTCTGCTAACAACAAGCCTAGCTCATCTGCACTAGTCTGTTCTTTAAATTCCCAGGAGCGATGCCTACTGATGTTTGTAATTTGAACAAAGCAGAGAATTCTCTGATAATGGGTTACTTTGATTATTCCATGTCAGTGTGACTCTAGAAAGGGAATAAGGGACAGCTCTTTATTATTCTTTGAAAAGCGAACCGGATGATTACCTCAGCACAAATGTTTTCAGGTCTCCAGACTAGGTAGCATGAAGAAAATGCCCGCCTTTTGTCTAGCACTCATGGATACTCTCAGCGGGAAGAAATCAAGAAAGGATCATAAGTTTATTGCTTGTTCCCCATCCTGTTAACTATTTGGCATGGTAACTTCCATGCTTTATTATAATTAACAACCTATTAATGTAGTGGAATAGAAGAAGTTGGCAGAAAATTATTCTCATAGAATATCTCCTCCAATAATACAGCAGGATTCTTATCCACCCGAAACGTTTGCTATCATACTGAAGAGTGTTGCATTTTAGTGGTAGAGCAATGTTGGCCATTTGTCCAGGAGATAAACTTATCTTTATCTCCTGATATCTTCTTTATGTTCAAGATCTGTTTTAGCAAAGATACTTTCGGTGTAAGGGAGTTGAGCAGGATCATATTAGGGTTGGGCATTTGGGATCTAGGTTATTACATATTTTCTTAATTGATCACAATTTCAACTTTCTTGTAAAGTCACAGAGTAATATCTGCCCTTTGTAGTAGCTGCTATTTGTAAGAAACCTAAATCAAGACCCCGAGATTAACTATTATGGCAAAGAAGATTTTTTTAAGGATACGTTTTCCATCTCTTTTAGTATTTGCCTGAATGTCGCTGTTTTCTTTACACTTTAAAGGGTCTCCGCAGCTCGTGTAGATCCCGACTCCTCCAAAGGCACTGTTCTAACTTCCGTTCTACCGCAGCCCATGTCCCTGCTCCATTTCTTCTGGTGTCCCCCCGCTCGGTCTTCCTTAGACCTGTTTTACTTAAGGTTCTTTCCATTGAAAGCCACAGACCAGTTGAAGGAAAGAGAACGCATCGATTGATAAAACTGGTCAATCAAAAGACTTCAGGTGTGGCTGCATCCAGAGGTTCACAAGATAGCATCATGTCACAGACATGCTTACACACCTGCATGTGCTCCCTCCCTCTGCCTCCCCTCACCTTCTTCCCTCCTTTTCTCTCTCTCTGTCTTTTCTCTTTATCGCTTTCCATCACAGGTGAGTGATTTCCGTGTGGCAACGTCTTTGGTCACCAGCAGCCCCAGCATTATTTGGTCCCAGACAAAAAGAGCATTTTTTTGTCAAGAGCTACAGAAGCAGTCCCAGAAGGGACTTGGATGGACCCAACCTGACCGTCTCTCATGGCTCCCTCCACTGCTCTTTGCATATGCCTTGTTTTCTGACTCTCATTCACAATTCAGTCTTTGTCTCCCACGCCTCACTTTAGAGTTTCTTTATGTTCAAGATCTGTTTTAGCAAAGATACTTTCGGTGTAAGGGAGTTGAGCAGGATCATATTAGGGTTGGGCATTTGGGATCTAGGTTATTACATATTTTCTTAATTGATCACAATTTCAACTTTCTTGTAAAGTCACAGAGTAATATCTGCCCTTTGTAGTAGCTGCTATTTGTAAGAAACCTAAATCAAGACCCCGAGATTAACTATTATGGCAAAGAAGATTCTCAGCAAAATGTGACCTACATAAAAATTGTTAGAGTGTATTCGATTTGAACACCAATGATTTTCTTTTGTATTTTATCCTTTTGTTTTAAGGATGTGTTGCTTTTAAAAATAGACAACAGAACAGGAAGGGGGCTTCATGGCTCTTTTTGTCTACACTGCTTCCTCGGAGGGTAGGGAGAGAGTCCTCTCTGTCTTGGATTCTCTAAAAGTCTCCAGGATTAGAGATTCTAAAACTTCCTTGATTACATATTCTGCTTTTTAAGCAACCTTATGCTCTAGGAGGTTATCTATTTTGTATTAAAGTCCCTCGGCTTCGGTCTAAACCTCTTTCTTCTGTCCTATTTTTCAGAAATTAAATGTTGAATATCTTCTCTATAAAACAGTTTAATGTGTGTGAAAAGATTTTCCTGGCCCCTACCTGTTCATCTCTGGATATCAAAGACTTTGGGCCTGAAGATGCTAGTAGACCGAAGTGAAATGACTGTAGCTTCCTTTCTGTTTGTTTCACACTCGACGGCCGTAGTGACCCTTCGCCAGTCATTGCACTGTCCGCACTCTTCTCGGAGAGTCTAGCTGCTAATGTAATTCCACACGTCAGTTCACCGATGAATGCTAATACGCCCATGGTGATGAGGATCCTGGGATTGATTTTTTTTAGAAAAGTTTTAGATTTAGAGTAATGTTGCAAAGGTAGTACAGAATTCCCATATCTGGTACCCAGTCTTCCCTATTTTTAACACCTTGTAGTCGTCACAACTAATGAAATAATATTGACGCATTATGATTAATTAAAGTCTATACTTTATTCAGATTTCCTTAGTTTATATCTAATGTCCTTTTTCTGTTCCGGGATCACATTTAGGACATCATAATACATCCGGTCATTATGCCTCTTGAGGCTCGTCTAGACTGTGACAGTTTCCTAGACTTCTCTTGTTTTGATGACCTTGAGAGTTTAGGGGAACAGTGGTCAGAGATTTTGCAGAATGCCCTTCAGTATGAGGTTGTCTCGTCTCTTTTCATGATGAGACTGGGCTTATGGGTTCGGGGAAGGAAAACTACCGAAATAAAGGGCTGTTCTCACATTGTATCGGGGTAACTGCTGTAGCTGCGACTTCTCACGGACGATGCTCTGGGATTGATTTTTATGCCTCCAGTTCTCGTAGAGTCCTCTCTAGACAGTGCCTTCTGGATTCTAGATGGACTTCCCACCTCACCACCACACATTGCTTTCGTTTGTTTTTCTAGTGAGCATTTTTTTTAACATGACAAATGCATCTGTTACAAGCCCAATGTTTGGACAAGTTGAATAGCTGCTAAAAAAAATAGCTATTCACCTTAAACAATTATGCAGTTGATACTGACTGAAATCTTATGGGTCTGAAAGGCTCTGTGTAGAAGGAGCTGTTTTGCCTCCCCTGAGCCACTTGGTTAGGGCCTGCAGCTAGTTAGTTCTCAGTTGCCACTTGTGCTAAACAATCCTTTATAAATGTACACAACCATATTCCTTTCAGAAAAAGCCATGCTGAGATTGAAAGAGTTATCCAAATTTTCTTCACTAAATATAGTCTTATTTTAACCCATCTTCATTAGGTTCTAATGTGTAATATTGACTCAAAACCCTACAAGTGAAACTTGCTTCCTGAAAAATGTCCTTTTAGAGAGCAATTCTCCACATTGGTGCATGTCAGTCGTAATCAGTTGGGGAACTTTTAAAATACTAATGCTGGGGGAAAAAAATACTATTGCTGAGTCTCACTCTGAGAGATTCACACTTACTTGTTCCCGCATGTGGCCTGAGCATCCCCAAACCAATCAAATCAGAGGCCGAGAACCGCCCTTCTAAAGGACTGGCTCTCAGTCTTGGCTCATGTCATAATCGCCTGTCGAGTTTGTGGTCAGACTCTTCGGGGGACATGCCCAGGCTACCTACCGTGCCTTTTAACACTTTCTCAGGCAATTTCAACAAATCACCAAGATTGGAAAACACTGATTTAGAACCCCCCAAATTCCTTCTTTAATCTCTCTAGCCCTTTACATTTGGGAGCTCCTTCGCAGTTATTTTGCCAGCCCTTCTGTTGTCAAAAGCTTGGGCTTTCAGATGATTTCCCATTTCATGGACAGGAACACCAGACATAGAGACGTCGTCTTCAAGTCTGTGCCACAGTCAGGTCCACAGCCCACTTCTGCTGAGCAGTTTCAGTTAACCAAACTGTCTCCCAAAATCTGATTAAAAATAAAAACATTCCTCTCACTCTTTTCAAGCCAGCTCAATGAGAAGGGCACACGGAATCCGTGTCTCTTTTAACACAAAAGGCTTTGATTGCCACACCAATTGAATGAATGTAGAAGTGTTTACAAGTCAATCATATCATTGAAAATAAGGATGGAGAAGGTCCAGGTGTGTCTGCATCCCCCAGTGCGTGGTTGTGTGGCATACTTGGAGACCATTATGCATTGCCATTTTCCAGAAGGTGAACTATGAATTCTCCCACGCTAGAGCTCACCAGCGTGGGTTTTTTCTGCCTTAATAGTAAATGGAAGATAAAATGCAGACTGCCCCCAGCCCCGCCCCACTGTTTGTTTTTCTGCCTTGACACAAATGAGAATAAAAATGTCTCTAGCCAGGATCTCACGAGACACTGTCCTGTTTCAGCTTTGCTTTTGCCAATCCATTAAGCGAGAGTTTTTCCTGTCATAATTTCATCTGATTATTTTTAATTAAAACTCCATGCATGGTAATTCCTCTCCTGCTTCAGTATTTACAAGTTTCAAATATTTGTAGACCGTTATCAGACAGCTCCTCCTCAGACATTTGCTTAGCCTCACTCTACATATTTAGTTTCTCTAATCATCTTTCCGAGGTTAGGCTTTCTATACCATAATCATTTTTTGGTCTTATTAGTTGTCATTTTTTAAAGCTGACTCTCATTCTATGGCTTCTTTCTTGTCATTCCTCCTCCTCTATTGGTGATCCCTTCCAGAGTCATTGTCATTGGTTAACTTTGCGATCATGCTGTTTACAGAGAACATTAAGTTACCCCTGACATTATATCTTGTTTATGAATTTCCCACTGTCCAATTCTGAATTTGTTTTGATCATATCTAATTGACACTTATACTTTTGTATGAGACTTTATCCTTATATATATTTCCTGTGCTCGCTTTGGCAGCACATATACTAAAATTGAAACAAATATATTTCTGTGTTGTACCCAATTTTACAATTAATCATAGATTTTGTATGAGTAAAGACACCAAATGATAATTTTAAAATTCAGTTTTGTTCATTTTCAGTCTTAATTATACTCTTGTTATGTGTAAACTAATTGAAATTGAGCTTAATGAAGAAAGAATTGTGTGGAAGGCCCCTGTGCTCAGGGTGTTTACCTGATTATTCTCAGGAATCCTCTGAAACCCCTGTTGTTACCAGCAATGGTGATGCTGGTCATTCTCTGATTTTACAAGGAAAAGCATCCGGACCCGTCCAGCTCTGTCTCCACATTGATGTGCTATGTACTATCATTGTTGATTATCCTCCAAGCTTCAGAGTGATCAATAGGTTTCTCATGTTCTCTTGCTTTTAGCACATTTTAAATACCGATACACGAGGGTCAGTCTCCTTTTAATACATTTCTACTATTCTTTTCCCTTTCTCTCACTGAGTATCCTCACATGGCTTCTAAATCATGGTCATGTTGCTCCCCCACCCCCTTCACCCCCTTAAACATCTACATTCTTTTTTTTTTTTAATTCATAGACTTTCTCATGCTTTTCCCTTAGGATAGGAGGCATAAAGACATATTTGACTTTGAAGTCAGGCACACATGGGAACAAATCAGGCAAGTTATTGTATCACCATAGGGAAATTATTAGCCTCTCTGAGCTGAATAGGTTTTCTTACCTGTTAAGTAGAAATAATGATGCACACTCTTTAGGTTGCTGTAGCCATTAAATGAGATGATGACCTTCGAGTTCTTAGCAGCATGTGACACACAGTGGGTACTCAGTATGGGGTTCCTGGGGTCACTGCTATAAATCTTATCACTGGAGCTCCCACTCATTCCATTCCTTCTCTAGTATTGCATCTTCGTCTCTCTCCTACCCCTTCAGGCTTCTCTTTTATCTCAAGTCTTGTGGTTGCTGTTAAAACTGTGTTAACAGCTGTCTGTAGTCCTGAAACATTCCTAGTAAGTCATGGCTGTCACTCTACCAGAGTTCCCAAAAGTCTCCTAGGTCATGAGAATCTGCCTGAGAACAGATCTGCATCTGAGAGTCACCTCTGTCTACAAATTACTCATCTGAGAAACCAAGTTGAATCTCAAAAAGATATCTTTTTGTTCTTCAAAACTATGAAAAGAGCACTCAGCTGTTATTGGAAGGCATGCCAGAACCAAACACTGTTCCCTTCCTATCCATCAGCTAGCTGGTCATCTGTAGCGTTTGCTGTCTCTGTACTGAGTACTGCTTAGAAAGCACCGCCCCACCTCCCTCAGCAAGGAGACGACTTCAGTTGTGAAGCCGTAGAAGGCTGTGGGCATTTCAGTGTAATTATGGAGTTCTAAGTATCTGCCCATGAAGAATTATGTGGCTGTTTCTTTGAAAATGCCAACATTTGTATTCATAAGGGAAATATTTTATTAAAATATGATAATATCATTAATGCTTTAGTGTGGAGGCTGGGGGCTTCCAGCTGAATGATTATATCTTCAAACAAAACTGTAAAATGGTAATAGGAAGAAGAAATAGAAATGAAAAGCTCTGGGAAAAGGGAAAGGCAGAAGAAGTTGGAAAGCAAGAGAAGGCTCTAAAGTGGCATGCAGAAATTACAGAGCCGTACCGAAGAGGTGGCGGAGATGCAGAGCTACCCGAGGCGACAGCCAGAGCAGCCGTACGGAGTTCTGGCTGCTGGAGCAGCAGGACCCGAACCACAAATCTGAAAGAACCGAGTTGGTTGCCAAATGGGAAAGCCTCTTTCAGTGAGAATCAGTGAATCACTATACCTGAAGGCACTGTTAAACCCAAGCTCTTATCCAGAAAAGCCTCAGGTAGTTGGGAGCTTTAAAACTTCCACTAAGCCCACTAACCAAGGTCAACCCATGACTTAATGGACTCTTACTAGAAAAAGTGCATCTTTTAATTTCTTCACTTGAAACCAAGTGTAGGTTTGGCCCAAAATTCAGTGGGTAGGAGAGAGAGATCTTTGACAGGGAAAACAAAAAAAGAGAATAAAGGGCTGGCCTCGATTTAATGGAAGAAATCTCCATTACTTTGTGGGATTGAATTTAGAAAAATGTTCTACGTATAAACTAGATATGTTCTTTCAGATGGCTTACTTATTAATCAATAGTACGTAAAGTCCCTTTCTAGACTGCTAGCCCCAGGAAAGTGTAACAAAGGGATGATGATACGTGTGAAAGTGTTGCATGTGACAGTCCCCGAGGATGCCATGATGATGATAATGGCATTCAACACTTAGATTGCATTTCATACTTTCAAGGACCTTTATAATTATTAATTTTTAATCCCTTATTCCTGCCTCAAGCTGTAGTTGACAGGCCAGCCTTTATTCTCTCAGTTTTATAAAGCGTGATCATGAAACACAGAAGTTTGGCCATTTGCCCAAGGTCAAAATGAGTCAGTGACAAAATCTAGACTAAACCTGACCATTCTCAGAATGCACCATAGCGTCTAGAAGGACAACCACCCATCACTAGTGTGCCTCAAAACGCCAAGCCAGCCTGCCTGTTTCCTCCACTTCAGGGGTGAGGCTGTTCTTCAGCTGTCTGCCAAAATGACAGCAGCGAGATGAACGTGATGCTGCGTTCCTGGTATGAATGCCACTGGATGCACTTTAAAAGGGGAGGGGGAGCGATCTTGACGTTTCACCCACTTTAAGAAACTGAAGTATACAAGCTGCGCCCCCCATCCCCCACCCACACACACACAAGGATCTATTTTAGAACCAATTTTCTATTCATGTATTTAGGACAAGGTTCTTTTACTTTATTATCTTAAATTCAGTACTGTAATTTATCGTCCAGCGTTATAAATTATACAAGAAAAATATAAAAGACCTTCTTCCTATGAGGTACAGGTATAAGGTGAAGGTCTCCAAGGAACAGTGTTGCTTGTTAATAGCAGTTAATTCTAGGTACCAACCTCTTTGCGCTCTGGTTGTCGAATCCTGGGTAGATTTGACTGGAATTCTTAACTAACAACTTAATCGAATTTTTATGAAAGGAAGAATAGTGAGGGCTTTTCTGTAAGACTCATGAAAAACCTAAGTGTCTTTCTGGAAACCAAGAATATCTGATCTGATTCTTCAAGGAAGCAAAAATCCTGTAAATGTCAGAAAGATGTTACATGCTGGAAACCCCTTTTGGTCAAATTCATCTAAAGAAGGTACTATTTGTAGGTGACTTTTCAGCAAGTCTGTCAAAAGCTTCCAGCTACAGATAAAAATTCAATAACGTTTCACTGTGGATGTGCCACAATTATCACTCATTTAAAAACAGTCCCTCTAATAGAGTATTTTATCATGCTGGACAGTCTCTGCATTGTTCATTATTTAGTGTTTGCTAAGCTGATGGCACTTTCACAGCACTTTTCTTATCTCTACTGCTTCAGAATTGGATTTTATATTTCCAACCCAGTCAGATATGACAAGTCATTTTCTTCCCTCTTGTCTTTTAAGAAACGCAAACTTGATTTCTTTTTTTTTTTTTTCCCAACAATCACCACTTAAAGATTAAAGTTATTGGAAATGTCTGTATTAACTAGCTTTGGGTCACACAGTGGAGGACTGTTGCATTTTAATTGCAGTTGGGGTTTTCCTCTCTTCTTTTTTTCTTTTCTTCTTTTCCAATGCATGTGTATTCTATATCTCTTTGAAACCTCTTTCTTTTAAAACACATAGCGTATGGCAAAAATGAGGTATTATGAAGCTTGACATGGTTAGAAGACAAGAGAAGGTATTATTGGAATTATTGTATTATAGAGCCTCAGTAAAGGTGATGATAAGCTATGTAAGTGGCTCTCTGTATATAAAGATTGTCTTTATATGAGAAATTTCCTGAAAGGAAAATGATGAAGTCATTAGCCTGACACCTGGGGGAGAAATGCCAGTTCAAACATCTCTCCCTATATATAGCTCATTATTGAGAATTTTAACAATTGTTAGTCTTAGAAATTCAGCTACCTGTGGATCCAAATGAAGTATTTTTAAAAGGAGCATATACTTCATCCAAGCTTTGGACCTGATCTACAACACGTACTTTTTAGATGCTTACTTTTTCCTCCAGGTTTTATCTTACGTACTCTATAGTATAGTGTTATTTTCTAATGAAGAACAAGTCCCTTCTCTTTATAATGAGAAATCTCTGGGAAACAAAGAATCACAGTAAAATGGCCACATATCCTCTTCCTTCATCAGAAGCTGTCTCCTTAAGCCTACTGAAGACCTGTCCATTTTCTCCATGAGAGTGTCTTGTACAATTTCTAGGGAAATACAGAACTTCACTCAAGAACTGTGGTAACGAGATTTTGACCTTTTAGGGCACAGTCTTCAAATAGTGATATCAAGATACTGAGACAAATTGTGTAGAGAGAAATTCTCACCAAAATATCAATTTTAGGATTTATGGATTATTATAAGCATCAGAACAAATAACATCAGAGTTTTTTATTCAATACACTAATTATAAAGGCCATCCTTTAGGATTGATGAAGAAAAATATTTGCTCAGACTTGACCCAGAGAGAGAGATGTTCTGATCTTCTGTCATATCTACTTCTAAAAGAAAGAGTATGACAGAAATTTCACCAGTGTATTATTTGTTTAAAGGTACTATGAGTCCAATTAACGCTTTTGCTCAAGCCAACAGCTTTTGGGCTTTTCACAGAAATCTTGGAAATGTGCTAGAGAAACGCCCCCACAAGAGTTTTGCATATGCTGCTGTATCTGCCTCGCTCCAGGAAGCAGAGAATGGGTCAGTGACAGACAGATGGCTGCCAAGGCACCACCAGCAACCGGAAGCTTCTCCCACCACCTTCAGTTAACTCAAACAAGTGGGGAGAGGCGCTTTCCTTCCTCACTGTGCCCAGACTTTCTCTCCCTGACCCAACCCCACTCCTGCCCCCGCCATGGAATACTGAGGCAAGACTGACATCTAATGTTAGACTCCTGCCTTATTTCTGTTCCTTGGCACCAGCACAACTCAATAAATGGGCATGAGCTGGCCTCGGACAAGGCATTTAACATGGATGATGTTGTCTGTGTTATAAATCCCTCACAGGATTGCTCTGAGGATCAGGTCAACTAATGTATACACAACAGCTGATACATACAGTGTGTAGCAAACAGTGATCCCTCGATAAATGGTAGTTTTTTCCTTCTGATCTCTTTTTTAAAGTTCCTTACCTCATTCTTAGCCATCCCAAGAATATTTTGTTCCTGACTCTTTTCATTTTACTGCCAATATTTGCCCATGGTGGTACTCAATGCGAAATGCCCAGGTCTGCCTCCAGATGATAGCTGGGCCATTCTGCTTAATAATTTAATTTCACTGTCAAGGGATCTTTGGGGTCTTGCATTTAAAATTAGACTTTGAGCACTTATGTTTAACAGCCTTCCAGAATCCATATGACCTTTGAACTCAGGCACAAGGTAAGATTGTATTTATTCGGGCCCACAGTGAGTGAAACCTCCAGCTCTCATTAAGTGACTGCTTTAAATATGTACGTCATTGTATCAGGGGATATGGAAATGAAGAAGCCGCTGCATTGCGCTTTTAGTAAAACCTATAACAAAATGACAGACCGTGCACCTCCATAGCCTGTCGTCTCTCTGGAGCTCTTAGGCCGTTTACATCAAGGGGTTCTGTCTGTATCAAAGCAGCCTTATGGACCATCTCTAGTTAAGACTTACCCAAGCTGAAGCTTGGGTTCCTATGAGTCTGGCTTTTAAAAATTCCGCCTATCAGTGAGATCATACAGTATTTTTCTTTCATTTTCTGACTTATTTTATTTAGCATAATGCCCTCAGGGTTCATCCATGTTGTCACAGATGGCCGTATTTCCTCCTTTTTATGGCTGAATAACATTCGTGTGTGTGTGTGTGTGTGTGACGTCACATTTTCTTTAGTCATCCATAGGTGGGCACTTAGGTTGTGTCTCTCTCTTGGTTTATTGTAAATACTGCTGCAGTGGTCCTGGCAGTGCAAATATATCTTCAAGATAGTGATTTCATTTCCTTCAGGTAAATACCCAGTCATAGGATTACTGGGTCATATGGCAGTTCTATTTTTAATGTTTTCGGAAACTCCATACTGTTTTCCTAGTGGCTGCCCAGTTTATGTTCCCATCATCACTGCACAGGGGTTCCCTTTTCTCCACGTTCCTACCAGCATTTGTTATTTCTTATCTTTTTGATAATAGCCATTCTAACAGATGTGAGATGATATCTCACTGTGGTTATGATTTGTATTTACCTGATGATTAGTGATATTAAGTACCTCTTCATGTACTTTTTTTGGCCATTTGTATGTCGTCTTTGGAAAAATATTTCTTCAGGTCCTTTGCCTTTTTAATTGGATTACTTTTTTGCTATTGAGTTGTATGTGTTCCTTTTGTATTTGGGTATTAATTCTTTATCAGATCTATGGTTTGCAGATATGTTCTCTCATTTTGTAGGTTGCCTTTTCATTTTGATTGTTTCTTTTGCTGTGTAGAAACCTTTTAGTCTGATATAGTCTCACTTTTGTCATTTATGCTTTTGGTGTCACATTCAAAAAATCAATTCCATGACCAGTGTCAAGGAACTTCTTTCTTATGTTTTCTTCTAGGAATCTTATGGTTTCAGGTCTTATGTTTAAGTCTTTAATTCATTCTGAGTTAATTTTTGTGCGTACTGTATGTACTGCATGTGAATATCCAGTTTTCCCAGCACCATTTAATGAAGAGACTGTCCTTTCTCCAGAGAGTGTTCTCCAGAGAGTATAATTGTCAATTATTATTTGACCGTATATGCATGAGTTTATTTCTGGGCCCTCAATTCAGTTCCACTGGTTTACGTGTCTGTATTTATGCCAGTACCATGCTGTGTTGATTACTATAGCTTCATAATATAGTTTGAAATCAGGAAGTGTGGTGCCTCTAGTTTTGTTCTTTCTCAAGATTATTTTGGCTATTCATAGTCTTTGTAATTCTATACTAATTTTAGGATTTTTTTTTTTTTCTATTTCTGTGAAAAGTGCCATTGGAATTTGGGGAGGGATCGCACTGAATCTATAGATGGTTTGGGGTAGTATGGACATTTTTACAATAGTAACAATATTCTGATCCATAAAAGGGTATATTTCCATTTATTTGTGTCTTCTTCAGTTTCTTTCGTCAATGCCACAGTTTTCAGATCTTCCACTTTTGTAAATACAGTCCTAAGTATTTCATTCCCTTTGATGCTTTTGTAAATGAGATTTTTTCCTTAATTTTTTTTCCAGAGAATTCTTTGTTAGTGTATAGAAATGTAACTTATTTTTGTATGTTGATTTTGTAGCCTGAAACTTTACTTAATTATTAGTTCCAATGGTTTTTTGGTGGAGTCTATATACAAGATTATGTCATCTGTAAACAGACATAATTTTACTTCTTCCTTTTCAATTCAAGTGCCTTTTCTCTCTCATTTGCCTGATTTCTCTGGCTAGGCCTTCTAGTTGCACTGTGTACAATGGGAATGCGAGAGTAGGCACACTAGCCTTGTTCCTGATATAAGAGGGAAAGCTTTCAACTTTTCATTGTTGAGTATGATGTTACTTTTAAAATTATTTAAAGCCCTCAATACTGTCTTCCTTTCATTCCTTGGAAATTAGAATTTTACAATTAAGATTCAAGATTATTAATCTGTTCTATGGATCAGCGGCTTTCAATATGGGTTTTATGCCTCCCAGGAAGTATGAAAAACAATACATTGGAGAATGGGAAGAAAAAAGAGACGACTCATTTATACTTTTAAAATTAAAACCATCAGAAACAATGTAAGTTTTACTCGGCCATGTGTCAAGTATTGCATGGGAGACATCCTGAGGGAACCCCCAGGGATTCCACAACAAAGAGGGGTCAACCTTGGGACCCTCTGCCATTTTTGATTGTCAGCATTTTGGAACATATTATATGCGGTAAAGATTTATGGATTACATTTTCTGTTTTGTTTGTTTTTACTAAGCCCACCTTCAAAATGGATAAATGGCTTAAAAGGAAAACCATAGATTGAAGATATAAACAAGAATAAGCAATAAGAAAATAGCAGAACTGATATTTTTCTTGTTCCTGGTGGAGCTCTTCATCAGTCCTATTCTGATGTTTTCTAATCAGTAATAACAATCTAATCAGATATGACTGGACATTGGACTTGAACTTGTCAAGAATGTTACTTGGAATATGGAGTTATATCCATCCACTGCCATCAGTCTGAACTTTGCTCTAAGTACATTTATAAAAAATATTGTATTTCCCAATTGATAACTCACTTGTTTTTTTTTTTTGTCAATATGAGGACTATATTTAAAGACTAAAATGAATAATAAAAGTGATGCCTCTTTTTATATATTCCTCAATGGCATACTCTAAAGGGTCTTTATATTCATGACTTAAAATTAGCTGAATTAAGTTTTTCAATGCAAGTATATTTCTCTAAAGTCAAAGCTTTTTTTTTTCCCCATTATAACATGTCTCACTTGAGTTAATAGTTCATATGGATTTGTTTTTCAGTTAGATGACTTTTAAATAATGTTATATTTAAAAGCAGAATAACTATAGACTGTTAAATGTCTGAGTGGCTCTGAATAACCTTAGGTGACCAGAATACTGACACTTCATTAATGCCATATATAGTAGAATTTTAAAGTAAGAAATAAATGTGCATTAATTTAAAACATCGTCCATAACTTTAAAGTGCTTAATTTTTATTAACTAAATCTTTAGTCTTCAATAAAATCCTGGTGGCAAAGTGTAACTTAATCTAAAGTAAAATTTTCCTTATCAGCTTCGAGGAAGTTCAAACCATTCTGGTCTTTAGATTAAGAAGTTAAAATTCTTAAGAGCTAATGTGCTATTTTATTTTCTATGTCTACTATTTCGATAATGGATTATTCCATGATTTCCTTTGTATACCAGTCCTTTCTAAGGATCACTTCTTTAGGTTTTACACACATCATGAAACAACCACAAGGCTTCATTATCGTGGAGCTTCTAGTAACTTCACCAACACCATTTGAAACATCTACACAGTTGAGACATGCATCCCGGGAATATACTTAGAAGCCTGAGGAACAAGAATCGTGAAAATAGCTATTTTGCTTGAATTCATTAGAGGTCAATTACCCATGTTGCAATTTACTTAATTTTGTACTTTCCACCCTGAATTAGTCATGTGAATTACTTAATCCAGCCACAGCACCAGATCAGCCAGCACTAAGACTCCTTGCCCTCATCATAATCCGTATTAGATCAGATCATAAACCAGAGCAACAGGTAGGAATCATAACCAACTTAGGTGTGTGCAGAGGGCCTAGTGAGTATTTCATGTTGACACAGATGTTGTCAACATGATATAATTATCAGTATCAATAAAAAATTTAAAAAAAAACAAACAATTCAGGGCATAGCAGGTACTCAGTAAATGTTTCATCAAATTGGATTAAATTAACAGAATGTTTCCAATGAGGGCCTGAAATCTGCCACCCTTCTTCCATTTGCTGAATTGGCTAGTAAATCTGTGTCTACAAATGAACCAGCCCTTTCTCTTATTTCTGCAGGAACTACCATCCCCTCTTTTACCTCTCATTTCAAGCACCGATAGTAACAGTTAGCTTATATAGCACAGGAAGATTCTTCCCAAGTCATCCATTTATCTCCCTTAAAACTTTCTCCTAGGATTAAACAGTATGGTTGCCTTTGGATTTCCACAGTGTTTTGGCCATTAAATTCCTTATATAAAGCAATATATTAAATCATATGCCTATTTTATTCCTTGCTAAATGTGGATTTTATTTACTGAATATGTTCATTCCATCCTTCTACTTTGACTTGTCTTTCATTTCCTTAAACAGTTATTCTTTCAGTACCTGTTTTGGTTCCAGTATTTACTTACCAAGTAATGAATGTGTTAGGTTCTTTTAAACTTCAGCTTAGGCATCACCACTTCAGGAGACGTTTTTGGACCCTGTCAGACTGAATTAAGTAACCTTTCTCTGAGCTCTCATAATACCCAAGAGCATTCTGTAGCAGTTTACATGCCATATTATGCTATTTATCAATTTCTATATCTGCCTTTCCAACTAGATTGTAAGTACCTTGAAAGTATAGATTTTTTTTCTCTTTCCTCTATACCAACAACTAATATAGTACATAGATGGGCTCAAAAAATATGGATTGTATCACTTAGCAAGTAAATGGACAAACTAATCGACCTTTACCATCATTAATAATATTTCAATGTGGAAATATATATTTTTATCGGAATGACTTCAAGAACATAGTTCCCTGTGCTGCAAGTCCCAATAGCCGCCCCCTAGTTTTGAACTCTAACATTAACTTACCATGAAATTACACCTAAAAGAATGTGACGTGGACCACAACCAGTGCTATAGTATAAACAAGAACAGCCTCTCTCATTTGGGCAGTATCATGGCACAGATCCATTAAACATTTTTGAGAGCCTGAAGGAAGGGCTATGAGTACGGTCAAAATCCTTCTCAAAAAACAATTTCAGGTTCATGCTGATGTACTAACAAATGGTTGATTTAGCCCCCTTTGCCCCCCACCCCCCATTTTTTTCCCATAGAGCAGTGTTTTCCAGGCAGTTTCAAAGGGCCTTGAGCAGGCCTAGTCCTACACTTTCCACCTTTGACTTTGACCAGAGCCCCTTCCAGTTTTATGCCCATAGCTGGAGATTAGTGTGGAGCTCAGCTCATAGACTTAGCTGCGAATCGTTCATGTCCTCAGAGTCAGAGGCTATGAAAAATCAGTAAAAGATGCTGCCTCCATCTTTTATGTTGTTCTTGGAGATTTCTTCCCAAGACATTGAGGTAACAATGATCAATCGTGATGCCTGAAGCCTGCCTATTATTTACATAGAATATGGCTTTGATACATTCAGGCCTGCAGTTTGACAAGGAAGAGACTGGCATAGGATTCAGAAGGAATTTGGTAAATCGAAGGATCTACAGATTGGGGGAATTGGAATAATGCCATTTAGAGTAAAATATACGCCAGGTCCAACCACGTGGCAAATAACTATAAAGTTAATAAGGATAAACAATTTATCACTTAGTATGAACCTTAAATAATTGTTAAAAACCATATAAAGGATGAACATACACATTTATCTGTGCTTCCTTCATTAACCCCACTGAAACAAAACAAAAAGGATTTGTAAAGGTGTAAGTCCACAGGAACAAAGAAAATACGAGAAGCGAAAATCTAAGAAAACTAATTTCTGAACTAGTAGTGGGAACACCAAGAGGGAATGAAAATGGGGCTGAAAACAGGAGACTTGTTGAAAGTCTGTTTATAAGACATTTACCCTCAGATTTTCTCCCCTTCTTCACATAGCTGTGTGTGGCATTGCTCCTATCAAAATCACAGCAGAGCACTGAAGGTTTAGTCTCTAAAAATGGTAAAATAGAGATTCCTTGGGCTGCGGGACATAAGTCCTAGTTGAGTGTGGGGCTACCACCTAAAATTCGGGCAGTTAATTCATAGCTCACATCAGTGACTGTTGAGACCTACCTGTTTTTTCTGATTGGCTGGCAGCCAGCTTTGTAACTTCTAGAGACTAGAGACTGGAGAGTCTTCTCTGAGGAACCCGACTGGCCCAGGAGGAAAACACAAGGACAAATCCAGACGTGGACACCTGTGGTTCCCTAGTGAAGTGGAGCAGCCAGATCACCTACAACGATGGCCACAGTTCACAAACTCCATCTCGACACTGTGATCGCCCAGCCAAGGACGGGAGACATTTGAGGAGACTGTATAATATGAAACACAAAGACTTTCAAAATAAAAAGCAAAACTAACATAGAGGAAACAAGGATTATCCCAAAAGAAAAGCACTTAAAAAAAAATAACTATAGTTAATATCTGTAGAAGAAACAAGGGAAGATACTGCATCCATGAAAAAATAGTATGCTATATGAAAAGACTATTCTGAGAACAAAATATCTTTAAAAGTTGTAGGACCCTGAGGATAAAGAGAAAAATCTTACGACTTTACAGGAGAAAAAAAAAAGATTTTATAGAAAGGGTCAAGAAGCAGAAAAACAGTGACTCTTGAGAAGTAACACTGGATACTGGAAGACAATAGAAAAATATCTTTTAGATTCTAAGAAAGTTTATTTCCAGTCTAGAATTATATTCCTAACCACACTCTGAGTTCAGTGTGAGGGAAGAATAAAAACGTTTTCAGACATACGAGATCTCAAAAAATATACTTTCCATGAAGTCTTCTTCAGATTTGCCAAACCGAAGGAGTTTACTTAAAAATAGGAAGCCATGGTATACAAGAAATGATTCTAACACAGAGAAAGAACCCCCAAATGACAATGACAGGAGATGTCAAGATGGCAGCTCTGTTACAGGCATAGGGAGTAACTAGCTCAGAGGAGAAGATTTAGAAGGTCTCAGGAGAGATTCGTCCAGGAAGTTGATGTTGATAGAATGCCCAATGTCTTTGGATTTATTGAGAGAGAAATTGTTCAATCGGGCAAGTATTTTGGGTTGAATGACCCCTAAGTCCATGAAAAAAAAAAAATGAAGCAAACAAATAAAAAGACTTATTAGCACCAGAAAAACCTGTTGTGCGGGGGGCGGGGGTGAGGGGAGAAATGGAATACTACGTGGCCTTAGGCGTCTGCAGCATTTATCTAGTCTTAACAATGTCAACATGAAACGTTGTTGTAACCCAAGCTGTGAGACAACTGTAGTGAGAAAGTTGAGGAGAGTGTGTGTATGCGGAAGGAGTTAAATCCTCATCTCTCATAGTGGGAGGGCAACCAAAAACTGCCAGAAACTGAAAAGTCGAGATGTAGCAAAGGAGACAAGTTCTTTAACTCTACAGAGGTAAGAACCAAGGAAATCAACTAACAGTTGAAAGTGACTGCATAGTGAAAAAGCTTATAAAAAAGTCCTTGACTCTGTGTGTGTATATCCAGCTTCGATTGAAAGAAAGTGAACTAAAAGTGAATGCAGTAGCGAAAATTCTCACTGGGTCCTCATTTTTAAGTTTTTAATCATTCTAATAGTTTATACTACTATACGAAAATGGCAGGCACACCCCATCAAAGAAGAGCCTGTTACCACCCACTTCTATTCAGTCTTCATCATATCTGGGACCTACAGAAGAATGTCAGTTGGAATCTGAGCTTTCACAATTTCTCACAAAATTTATGACAAGAAACGATAATAATCAGCCCTCATCCTTAGTACTGACCACCAAACCCAAATCTTGTGAGAATAACTTATTTTTTCAGGTTTGGGTGAGATAATAAAAGCTCTCCTGTCCTGTAGTTAATATGATCCCAGGTGGTGTCTTCTACGTTCCGCCTTGCTCATGGACACATTATATTGACCGAGATGTTTTCTGCTTTCATAAGGACTATAGATAGCTAAAATCAATGGGATGTCTCACACGAAAGAGACGGTACTCGGTCCTGTTTATCAGCAATGCTTCCATGAGAAACAGCAGAACGCTGATCATTTGACTTGGGTTTTTTAGGTATAATGAAAAATGTTGAGTCCTTATATCATGTGTGTATGCATGCATAAATAAATACACATGAGAAAAAATTGTAAAATAACCCGAGTATGTTTAGTATTTGGAGATATAACATTATACCCCCGTAAGTACTATTATAAACAATTTACTATTTTTTTTATTATAATTCACATATAGTGTTATGAGTTTCAGGAGTATAACATAGTTATTCAACATTTATGTACCTTAGGAAGTGAACACTGTGATAAATTAGTAATCATCTGTCACCGTGCAAAGTTTTTATGATACTATTGACTATATTCCCTATGCTCTACGTTACATCCGTGCGACTTATTTATTTTACTACTGGAAGTTTGTACCTCTTAATCCCCATCACCGTTTTGGCCCATCTCCCTCACCCCCTCCCCCTGGCAACCATCAGTTTGTTCTCTGTATCTATGAGTTCGTTTCTATTTTGTTTAGTTTGTTTTATTTTTCAGATTCCACATATACGCAAAATCATATGGTATTTGTCTTTCCCTGTCTTATTTCACTTAGCATAATGTCCTCTAGGTTTATCCACGTTGTTGCAAATGTCAAGATTTTATTCTTTTTGGCTGAGTAATATTTGATTGTATATATGTACCACATCTTCTTTATCTATTTGTCTATTAATGGGCATTTAGGTTGCTTTCATATCTTGGCTATTGTGAGTAACGTTGCAGTGAACATAGGGGTACATATATCTTTTCAAATTAACAATTCACTATTGTTATTTCCACACGCTATTTGACAGAGTTTTCAAGACAAATCCCTATAGGGATATAATAATCATGAGAGAAGATTTAACTTGCCTCAAATTGCTACCAGTATGTTAACAAGAGAGCCAAATACTATTCTGTTATATATTCTGGCTATTAATAGACAGATCTTTGTAGATATATAATCAGAACTTGGAACCTACTTCTTTATGATCAAAACATAAAGCTATGAGCAAAACATATAGCTACATGATTATAAGATCACATCATAGAACTTCCAAGATTGACAGGACCTTAGTCACTAGTCGACTCCAATAATGAACACTGACATCTATTAAGAATTTATTATGCACAAAACACTATACTGGGAGTTTTAGAATATTTTTTCTAATTTTCATGATGCTGTAAGGGTGAGTGTGGTAGGCAGAATGTAGCCCCCTAAAGGTGTCAACCTCTTAATGCTCAGAACTTGTGAATATGTTCAGCAAAAGGGAAATGAGGTTGCTCATCACTCACCTTAGGGGTATTAGCCCAGATGATCCAGGTGGGCCTGATGTAATTACAAGAAGGATCCTTAAAAGTGGGAGAGGGAGACAGAGGAGTTGGTCAGAGTGATGGAGTGCGAGACTCAACCCTCTACCGCTGGCTTTAAAGATGGAGGAAGGAGCCACACGCCAGAAGGGAAGGGGCTAGAAGCCGGCAAGGGCAAGAAGGCAGATTCACCCCGAGAGCTTCTGACACCTCAGTTTTAGCACAAGGAGACCCGTGTCACCTTTCTAATCTCCAGAACTATAAGAAAATACATTTGTGTTATTTTAAACAATGACATTTTTAGTCATTTGTTGTAATTTGTCACAGGAGCAATAGGAATCTAATACAGTAAGCATTATTGTTTCCATTTTCACATGGCAAAAATAAGGTTCAAAAGATTGGGTAACTTTTCTAAGCGATGCAGGTAGTGAGTGACAAAGCCAGGACCGGAACCTAGGACACCGTGACTCCTAGACCTGATTCTTTCAACTGTAGCCATAACTGGCATTTATTAACACCAGCCGGGTCTGAGGCAGGCCATGGGCTAAGATCTGCACTGCATTATCTTGTCCAGTCCTTACCGCAGCCTGTGGGGGATGTGGCGGTCAGCTTCGCTTCCGAGAGGATGAAGTCAAGGTGGAAGGAGGTTAAAGCGGGTGGTGGAGGCAGGATTCAGACCGGCGCGGTCGGGCTCACGTGCCCCCCACTCTTGACCTCAGCGCCACTCCGCTGTCTTCTCACAGTTTATGAACAACATAACTGAGAGCCAAACGTCCGGCTCTCCCGAGGCCACACATCAGTCAAGGTGGTGTCACAACCAGGTCTAGAATCAAGGTACCTCCTGCTTCCTCGAGGACTTTATCTTCGTGAAGAACACCCTTGATGTGGAAATACAGGTCAAAAAACCCCACAGAGCAGAAGTTCTAAACGATAGCTCGAAGGAGGAGAGGGTGCGTTCGCTCTCTACTCCTGGTTAGCGTAGTTCGGTTTCCTGAGAAACTTTACGCTTAAACTTTGCCAAAATCTTTTCTGTCCAAAGAAATCGTGCAGTTCCCAGTAGCCGTCCCATCTGTATTTTAGTAGTTGGGCTCATTCCTTTTACCTTAGATGAGGCTTCTCATTAGGTTAAACGAGTTAAAAAATTATCACCGTGACTGCTGGGATACACACCTTGACCTTGTCGTTCCCTCTCACAGAATCTCCAGAGAAACGATCCAAGTCACTGAAAGAGCTGGACTCTTATTTTGTCACTTTCATGCAAATCTAAATCTTATCACACAAACAACACTTACCTTGCAAGTTAAACAGATTTAAATTTAAGCAAAATCGAGTGTCCCCACATGTGCCTGTGCCAGATCCATGTAATTCTTTTGAGGTTTCTGGAAACATGAACCAAGCCATTTACGCTTCATAGGAACAGATTATCTCATTTGAAATCCTCAATAAAAATGCAGTCTCATATTCTACAGATGGGTGTCATTTAATTAAAATATGTATTTAAAATGCAAAGGGCTACATTAATTTCGCACTGTGGCTGAGATTTTAATTGCACTCAAGTTAGGAAATTCTGAGTTAATGTTCCCCTGGCATCTCTCATTCAGCCTCTTAGAACAGATGTATTATGATCTGAAGAGGATTTCAATATGTTTCACATGCTGTACATGTAGGGTTGGCTTTGAGATACTAGGGTGGCAGGCTTTATAAAAATAAGAGTATTCCTGGGTGGGGACACTGCAGCCTGTGGCTACTTCCCACGATTCCTATGTCCTTCTAGGTGGCCTCGGCTAACCCCTCCCTGCAGTTGTGCCTCATATTACTCCCCTACATCAGATACCACAGAAAGGTTGTCATGGGGCTCCCATATTTATGGGCGGGGGGAGGGGAGTGGTTCCCATATTTAAAGGGCTCAGAACTTTGAAAGACTCAGAACAATTTTTTTAAGTCAATTCTGTGAATGCATTTTTGTTTTAAAGCACATTTTAGAGTATACTCTAAGTGTTTAATAAATGCTAATTGGCCACAAAGAAAACCATCAGTCTCACATAAGTACTGTAGTGACATAATAAACTCTAAAATGCATTCCACAGTGAAACACAGGAATTTTGACCTCTTGGGAGCTTCTCTTTAGAATAGAGACAGTGCAGGGACAAAAGAAATGCCTGCACTCGGGAGTGTTTCTGACAAGTAAGGCAAGAAATGAAAGGACAATGACAGATAATAGATGTCGTAGGCACCAAACTGTGGAGTAACCGCAGTGTCAAGGAGTTGGGGGAAAAACTGATACTATACTGAAGTTATTAGAGGAGAATCCATGTTATGAAATGTCCAGAAAGAAAGAGATGAGATCTCCCATGAAGGGAAGTGAAGGGTGAAATTGGTACTTAGCAAGAAAGGATGTTGTCCCTTCGTTCACTCTGTCACCGCCGTCGTTCAGCCTGCGCTGTGCCGAGGACGGGGCTAGGCATGAGGCTTCCAGAGAGAACAAAGTATGTAGTCCAGGCCATCTGGGGCCTCACAGCCTCGTGGGGCCATTATCTGTATATGACACGAATGCAGACAAATGGTTAAATTAATGCAGAGGTTTGGGTTTTATTTTTAACAGTTACCTAGGAAATATTGAAGATTATGGAGAAAAAAAGAAAGGTAGTTCGTCTTGAAGGAATGAAGGTTAAGAGTGTTACATTTAGAAATAGAGACTTGTCATATTTTATGAGGTTGTTTTTATTATGTATGTATGCCCATGTGAAATCTTTTTAATTAAAATCTGCAGGGCTAATATGAGGTAATATATGAGAAAGAACTTCAAGTTCTTAGGAAAATAGGCAGTATATAAATCTTTGGGGAAGAAAATAAATCCAAAACCCTCTTAGAAAAATCAGCAAGAGAACCAATCATAGAACTCGGCCTTCCTGGCTCCTCATCTAGTTCTTTGTGTCAGAATGTAATACAATCTCCTCAATATTAACTTTTTATATTAAAAAAGAAAGTAGCTAAATAGAGGACACAACCATATCTTTCTGTCAGGCTTTTACACTTAGTTTTATTGTGTCTGCGTACGCTTCGCTGGTTCAAGATGGTCAACCATGGAGCTAACAACCACCACCAGAAAACTCGTTGCCACACGGCTTTCCCCAGACCTGTCTTCTTTAAATGTCTTCTAGATGAGAAGGCCACCGAGAGGCTGGTTAAAGGCTGGAAAGAGAACCTCAGCCCTAACCGCACAATCCTTTGTGAGCTATGGCGGTTATAAACCCCAGAGAAATGAGATGTGATTACATGCTTCAGAGGCCCAGGCCTGACATTCTACTTCTGCAGGGGAAATAAGGTCTAGAGCAGGGGTCTCCAGCCCCCGGGCCGCAGACTAGTACTAGTCAGTGGCCTGTTAGGACCTGGGCCGCACAGCAGGAGGTGAGCGGCAGGAGAGCGAGCGAAGCTTCATCTGTATCTGCAGCCGCTCCCCAGCGCTAGCATCACTGCCTCAGCTCCGCCTCAGATCACCAGGCATTAGATTCCCATAGGAGCACCCCCCATCAAGGTTGGGACTACTGGTCTAGAGGACCTTGGTAGATGGAGAAACCTATTGTCAGGCTTAATGTGCAAGATTTGACTAATAAGAGATTGATTTCTCTTTATTGCTATAGAAGGCTAATAGGGCTTCAGAGTTGTTGTTTTTTCTTTTTTTTAAGCATTACCAGTTCATATATGGCTCTTATATAAATCAGATATAACTGTAACATTTTATGAAGGATTGTTTTGCCTCTTTTTCCTTCAGTTTTTATTAGATAGATTGGGGGAGGCGGGAAAGGGATAAAGGAAAGAAGAGAAGAGGCAAATTTTCAGAAGGCAGGATGTTTGCAGAAACTAGTAGAAAACAAACCTTTTTTAAAGGAGTTATTGCCTCCTTAAAGTGCTAATTTCCATGTGAAATTTATGCCTTTTTGCAGAGGCAGAGAGGAGTACCCCAGGCAGGTCTAAGGAGGTAGTTCATTACTGGTTAGTGTACATACGCCATGAAGGACATTAATTCACCAAATGAAAAACTAATAGAGTGTTTAACTGGCTCTTTATCACCAGTGGCAGTCTGTACTCTCTTCATCATAAATGTTTACTAACCTAATAGGGACCCTACCCAGACCGGCTTGTGTCAGCTCATCTCAAATCCGTTTATATCATTTTTTGAGCTTTGTTGAACATCCCTCCTCTCTTCGTTGAAATGAGCAGTCCAGGGGTCCTAAGGCAGCTATGAAGTAATCCTGTCCATTTTTTTAATTTTCTTCCCTTTTCTTTTGACTTCCTGCCGTGTCCTCAGCAGAAGCTCTCTAGCACTAAACACTTGTAATTTAACACTATAGTCATCCATTGGTTAACCCCTACAGCCACTTTCTGAACTAATTAGAAAGCTAGCATCTTATTCCCATTTTGCAGATGGAAAAAAATGAAAAATAAAAGTATGAACTGTGCTTCACCAGTGACAGAGCTGGGATATTGATCTTGGAGACACATTACTTTTCATTAAACTAAAAAGAAACATTACTCTGCTTCTCTAACTTTTTCCTTCTCGTGTTCTGTACTTTACATTCTTCAGCACCCCTCCTTGTGGATGATCTGTCCTCTCTATGATTTCCACTTTCTTATATGACAGACCTTTACCAGCCTTTAATCTGAAGTGCTTTAATTATTTCCTCCTAAATCTCTGTTTTGGTAATTCTTGGACATGTTTTCTACTTTCTGGATTAGAGAGTCTTACTTCTTCTCCTTATCATTAAGTCGTTTCTTTACCTAATAAAAACAAAGCATGTGAATATAGTCAGTAATATTATAATAACTATGTATAGTGTCAGATGGATACTAGACATAGTGGTGATCACTTTGTAAGATAGATAAATGTCTTAACCACTATGCTGTACACCTCAAACTAATATAATACTGTATGTCAACTGTAATTGAAAATAAATTTAAAGTTTTTTAAAAAAGTAAAAATCCAAGTAGAGTCACATTTTAACAAACTTGAAATATCAGAATTGCTTCATTAAGTTCAGAGCATATTTTCCTTCACTTCATTGCCTTTTATTTCTCCTCTCCTCCCTTTTCCTTCTTGGTTTTAGTGAGGATTGACTTTACCACTGATTTCACAATTACTAATCAACTTCTTAGCTGTATATACGAGTGCTTTCAGCTAAAAAAAAAAATGGCAAAGTACAAAATGATCCACTTGTAGCACCCCAAAATATTAAAACCCTATAGAAATTCCTGGATGTTTGAGTTGTATATCTATCTCATAGGGAAGAAAACACAACGGTTTGAAACCATCCTTGCTAATGTGAGAGATGTTGCATGGGAATTAGAAACGACGTTTACATTAAGACTAAAGCAAACATAAAAGGAAGAAGCAAGTGATTTCGATGTAGAAGTATATACTACAGACCACTTAGTGAGATGTAGGCTATAGATGATGCTTTCTTGATATAATGATGACACCGATGTGGTGATAGTCGTGATGGGAAGTTTCGATTAACATCCAGAAATCTCAGTTCAGCTAAAATAGGATGAGAAGGAAGTTCTTGACCTGTCTTTTGGATGATTTTTTTTTTCCTCAAGAGGGAAAAATATGGAAACCTAATATCCTGTAGTACTTAATTCTGATCAAAAGGAAGAATTTGCTGGGAAAGTAAAAATTATAATAGTCTTTGGGGAAAGTTATCATATCATATTGGAGTTTACACAGCAAAGAAAGTAAATACCAGGTATAATTGGATGTTTTTAGAAAGTTAATTTTCAGACATTTGGAGAAAGCATAGGTGTGATCCAATGGTTAGAACATATCAAAGGGAATAAAGTTCATGGCGAGGGGTAGGGAAGACTTAAGACATAAAATTTGATCCACACAATGCTAAGTAATTTTTCAAAAATTAATAATATCAACACAACACTCAATGCAAGGATATATTCTTACACACACACACACTCATATTCATACTCATTTAATCCTTACAATAACCCATAAAGTAGATACCATAATTTTCTCCATTTTTACATACTGGAAACTGAAGCATGGAGAGGAGAAGCAACTTCCCCCAATGACCCGTTAAGTTATTACGTGGTAGAGCCAGAATTGGAGTTTATTCAGTATGCCTCCACAGTCTGTACTTTTACCCACCACACTTGGAATAGCATCCGAAGAACTCCGATGAACTCACACAGAAGAGTATAAGAATGAAAACAGAGACCTGTAATCACAGATGAGTGCATAGCAGGCACACAGAATATAAGGTGAGCCTACAAGTAAAGTATCAGGGGGCACATTCTTGGTGACCCTTTATCCCACTCCTAATGTTCTCTGAGACTTGAGTTGCCAGAGCTCAGAAATATCTCATGAGCAGAGATATATTTATTCATCAAGGATCGTCAGGAAAACAGAAGCCATTTTTAGGTATTTCAAGCAAGAGGAAATTTAATACAGGAATGTTTTAAAAATTAGGTGTTTTTAAAAAATTGCTAAAAGGCCTTAGAAAACAGTTGGAAGGAAGCAAAGAACAAGGAAACTAGCTGCTGGCTTACGGAAAATGAGGACGTACAGGAAATGTGCCAGAGGCTTCACCAATTGCAGTGAAGAAATAGCTACTGCGGGAGCCCTCCTGGAAGCAGCTGCGGCCCTCTCACTTGCCATCTGCCCGAGCATCTTCCCAGCATGACGAGACGAGAACGATGCTTTCTCTTTCCCTTTGCCTTCCACAGCTTTTGGGACTGCCTTTCGCTGGCAGAATCTAAACCCGAAACCCTACTGGCAAAAATTTGGAAAATATAGTGTGTGTATATATAAGTATATATGTGTGTGTATACACACACACACACACACACACACACACACACACACACACACCCCTCTCCTCTCCCTCCTCCCTCCTCCCTCCCTCCTCCTCCCCCCCTCCCCTTCTCTCTCTCCCTTCTCTCCTTTCTTCCTCTCCTCTCCCAAACTTTCAAGAAAGGGTCTGGAATGATGCTGAGTTGACAATAGACAAGGACACAAGGTATTTTCCTGTCTCACTTTCTATAGTAAATTTAATCTAGGGGGACATGTTCCCAAGAAAGCAAATAACAATTCTCCTATGGTAGTAAATACGAAAAACATCTTTCCAAAATAAAACCAATTCAGCTGTTTTAGCCTTAATAAAAGACCTAATTTGTCAGTGTCTCTATGGGCATATTGAAATATTTTATAACATAATGTCTGTCTCTTCAAGTGAAAATAACAATTTCTGTCATACCGGGTCAGAATTTTGGGCTATATCAATTCCTAATCATTACTCCCTTATCTATACCACATGGACACACACCCATGTGTATATCTTCTCTCCTCATGGTGACTGTGACAAGAGGAAAATAAACTGTGACTATGAAATAAATGCTGATTCTAAATACAAATATAAATATGACTTTTCAGGCCCTGTTTGAGTAAGGCAGACCTGATCTCTCAAAAACATAAAACAATTTCAAAGCTTTGTTGAATATCCTTTCGAATTCCTAAGATAACACCTAAGTTTACTTTCCTAAAGAACCAGGCTCTGCAGATATCCTTTCCCTGTAAAGAGAGATCCCTGTCCTTCCTCCTTCAAAATAATGTGAGAAACACTACTTTATCTCTCCCAAGCTCCTTCTGAGTGTGAGTCTTTGCTTTCCCACCAAACTACCACTTCCTCGTGCCTGCCTGAAATGCCACCTCTTATACTGAATGTGCAACTCTGGAAAAAGTCATTCTCCCCCTTTTGTGGATGAAAAGATAAAATTTAAGCCTGCCATCCTCAGTCTCCTTTTTCTCCTCCTCGTCTTCACTGATTTGAACATTTCCAGAATTCTGTAGCATTCTGATACTTTTGGGATTCCTTCTTTTAAGGAATCACAAATGTCATGAGTTTACAGTTTAAATGTCTTACTATATCAATATATCACGTCCTTACTGTCCATTAGCCATGTGAATAATGAAGCCCGCAGTTTTTTGCAGGGTGTTTTGATAAGTGATGAGACCGGTCTAGGAGTTTCCATCTTCTGGGGTTCTCACTAGGAAGTCCAACAGTAACTTAGATTTACCGAGCACTTACTAAGTGTCAAGCATTGTTCTAAATGCTTTGTGTTTTGACTCACTGAACCCTCACAATGATCCTCTAAGGCTAAAACTATTATTTCTCTAATTCACAGGTTTAACAATTTAGCCAAAGTTATTCAGTTAGTAAGTGGTTGCGTCAGAATTTAACCACTTTCTGAGCCTAAACATAGGTTTATGAACCAAATTTTCTTACCTGCGACAACATTTCTCTTGGTTGTAGGTAAGAAAATTTGGTTCATAGTTAATGATTATACTCATATCTTTTTTACTTAAGGAAAAATATTATTTAGATTTTGAGGCAATATTCTGAAATTATATAATTACCTGATAAATAATTGCTTTTCTATATAACTTACCCTTAACTGACATAAAAATAGATTATTAATCTTTTGGTTTCGGGAAAATTGATTCTGGAAGATTCTATATGCCCTGTTAATTATTCTAGGGATTATATAGCAAGACTGGAATGGATGTGTGAACAGTATTCATGTGTTACTAATATACAAAGACAGAAATATGGCTGTTTGTTATTAACTTTCACAAAGCATTAGTCAGTATGTGTATGGCACCAATTCATCAATTCAGCCTGCATGGAATATCTGACAAAAGAGAGATTAAAGGGGAAGAACTTAACTATTATCTTTACCACATACCGAGGAAGTGGCCACGCTTGTTCTCACTGACTGGACATTCTCTTAGCAAGATTTACACCTGCAAATCCTGCGCCATGTGTTAGCAAGTCAGTTCTCTCTGTATTTCTAGCTTCCAACGTGCTTCAAAAGGAGCCGTTACCAGCTACACAGCTAGTCTCAGTGGCTGGCTGAGTGCTTGGTGGCAGGGTCAACTCTCTCTTCCAGATAAGTCAGTTGTCTGTGTGTTTTCCACACAGCGATGGAATCAGAGTGACCAGGGCTTCTAGGATTCTGCAGGTTTTACTTTGCAGTCACAGTAGCTCATCATATTTTTGCCATTAAATGTATGAAGCTAGTCTAATTGTTCCAAAGCCTCCTTAAAGCTATAGAAGGAGGGGAAGGATACTGATTTTTTGTTATTTATTCATTGAACATATATTTATTGAATAAATAGTAGTAATAGTAGTGGTAATAGTAATCGTCATTTATTATTTGTGTGTCAAATGCTATTTTAAGTGTTTATATATTTTCTCGTATAATCATCACAATCCTGTGAGTTAGGTGTGATGGTATTCCTTTTACAGGTGGGGAATCTGTTACAGAGAAGTTCACCCACATGGTATATGAGAAAGTCAGAATTTGAATCAGTGCTGTCTGTTTCAAGAGCACTTTCTTGTTCACTGAACTTGAACTTACTTGCTAGTTTCAGAAACTGCATTGTATACTGAGGACACAAAAATAAAAGTGAGGTTGTACCTGCTCTCAGTCAAGAAGATAATTTTTGCAAGCAAGAAAAGCGGCTATCGACATAACACCCTTGAACGCATTGTATCTTTCCACAATGCCAGGTTTATTGAGTGGAACCTTCTCAGATAAACAGATTAGGTACCCACGCAGGTTAACACGCAACACAGAGGGGAAGTACAGAGTCTCACGTGACAGAGTGAAGGAATGAAAGTCTTTAGCGTCTCTGAAGCAAGGTCTGTTGACTGGCGACAGGGCGAGCTGCTCGTTGGTCCCAAGCCAGTGGCTGCAGGTCAGGTCAGAGTCTTCAGCTCTGGAGCACCATCCGTGATGCTCTCGGGTTAGGCTTGAGCATCGTCTGTCTAAAGTGTTCGGCTTTCATGCACCTTACAAGGCTGAAGCCTCATGCTTGCTGGCTCCTGCAGACAGGGGCTGACATCTTCAGTTTTGGGCATTCTGCTCACACCCTGAGGGTGTTCCCCTTATGCGCAAGTTGACATCGCTGTCACAGCTCCCGTGGAGTCCATTTTGTAAAGTCCAAACAGTCCTCATGTCTTTATGCTCTGTACAGTAATGGTTATTTCCCATCTGGGTCCAAATTTATGAATGATACAGCTGCCTGAACAGGAAACTCACGAAAAAGGGCAACTGGCAAAAGTTAAATTGAAGAGAAACCCCATATAGGACTTTGCATCGAACTCCTTTAGTTCTGTCTTTATTTGTGGCACTTTTGCACTGTCATATTTGTAAATAGACCTAATCATTCTAATTTCCACAGTGAATAAGCCATCCTCTCAGGCCCTTTGAAAGATTTGCAGGTGCTAAAGCTGGAAGGATGCTGTTTGAACACATGGATAAACGTTACCTCTTTGCTATATATGTAATATTTTTGCCTCTAAAATTCTGTTAAAACTTAAATCTGAGTCACTTATTCACCTAAAATATCTGGTTAAGTATTTGTTAACACTTTAAGATGCTCTTTGTTGCGGGGTTTTACAGAAATACAAAAGACTCGCAGAGTCCCTAAACTCGACATAGCTCCACAGTCGTGCCTTTCAACAAAAGGGTGGGAGCTGTTCGTTAGTTTTTTCTCCCCCATTTCTCTTTCATATCTGGCAGGAGCTGATTTGGCCACACTACACACCTTTTTGGTAGACGATTAGGTTTTTACCAAGCCTCAGGGAGGATTATTTGGAATAAAAGACAAATCAATATTAATGTTTTCCCCCAGGTCCAAAGGAGACTGAGTCACTCCTGTCACTCATAGGGTGGAGAAACCACGCGTCTATGCTGGTTTGCGCTGTGTGACAGTAGAGCCTAAAGCCACGTCTTTGAGGACACGGGGCTCGCTCAGGCTTGTAACCGTCAGGTTCCATTTCATGAGTAACTGGATGTAATTTTCCCTCTGCGGATCTGTGCTGTGTGTAGTGTATACTGTTGGCTCAGAATTGGCCTCTCACCTGTGCTAGCCTAAGGAAACAGCTCTCCTTTTTTGACCTTGGTTCACATTTTTGTTTTGTTCTTCACAATAAGCCTTACATGAATCTCCTTTGTTCCCGCTATATAGGTCAATATTTGAAATTTGTTCTTCAGTTTCAAACATCATAGTCTTTCTGGAGCTTCAGTTTCTTACCCTGAAATAGAATGATGTTCCAAGCTGATGAACTGTTTGGAAGATGTTAGGTTAAAGGCACCGTAAAGAATTAATTTAAAAAAAAAAAAAGATAAAATTCTTTGATCTGTCCTTAAAGATTAAATTCAACAGGCATTATTGCTGCGTATAAGGAAGAGTCATAGGCTATGAGAGATGCCAGGAAAAATAATGTATTGCTTTTGTTTTCATGGATGTCACAATCAACTGGGGATGCCTTAGGCAAACACGGTGCGGGATGAAAGAGAGACCGGGTGTCACCAGAGTCCCAAGGATGGTCCCTGGCTTTGTGGCAGGCACCTTGTTAGGAGCTAAGTCCCCCATTCGGTCCTCAGAACAACTCTCTAAGTTGTACAAATGAGGGAAATGAAGCTGAGATATTAAGAAATGTGTGCTAGAGGAAATAAAAAGTGAAAATAAATTCTGTGCTTCTGGGAAGCAGCAAGAAAGAGTATGATTTTATAGCGATGAAAGTTACTCTTAAGCAGCATTCTTAAAGTTAAGTTCTTCATTCAGGTTTGATCTTTGGGCTTTTTTTGGCCTCGTAATAACACATTCTCAAGCAGATGTTATTGACCATCTCAGTCTAGGCTGGGCAGTGAGTGGGGCCGGCATATATTTCTTTCCCCAAAGAGTCACTATCTCTTGTCTATCAATATTTTCTGGAGGAGAGAGAGAGAGGACTGAGAGAGATGTCCCAAAGAACATTACAAAGGTATGTTGCCCATAGTTTTATGATTAATAAAGGGAAACGATGTAAAACATGGTCATTTAAATAACAAATAGTACCACAGAAAAGAAAGTAGTAATTCGCCTCCTGCTTGTAACCACTGGCAGCATTTTTTTTAACCGTAAATACATTATCAATTAGGTGAATAGTCCCTAGAAAAGCAAACATAAATAAGACACCTTCCGTGTAATCTAGCTCCCCTATCTTTATCTCTAGTTTCCTTCCTGGCAATGAATTTCTTTCACTTTTCCCCACGCCAATGTGCTAAAAAAAATTCCTTTCAATTGCCCTTTTTCCCCTGTACGAGTGAACAAAAAAGAGCTCCCTTCCAGTGGCAACGGAATAGGTTCGGCATAGGTTCGGCATAGGTTCGGCATTGATGCACACAACTATTAGATAGAAAAGGAGTCATCGGTTGGGCGTTAGGTCTCAAAGAGTAGGCTATATTTCCAGAGCCGATTATACACATGTGTACACATATAGGATCTAATCTGAATGATACACTATGTCCCCATTCTTTGCAGTCGTAATTCTGTAGGTCAAGGAACAATCTGAGTCAGCATTTTGGCTTTCAAAGTCAATTGGCTTTGCTAGTTCAAACCCAAAATTTCTCGGGAAACCTGCACTGAAAAGGCATAGTTATTATTTGAGAACAGCAGAACCATCGCTTCTGAAATAAGAAGCAAAACAAAGAGAATTTCGAAACTGTTTCTTAGATAAGACTCATTTTTGATGTAGAAACATAACAAAAGAACTTAAAACTAGGTTATAGTTTGTTTAGAGGGTGTGAAAGAGTGACTAAATAGCTCAATAATAGTGGCTAAAGCTAGGACTGTTGGCAAAGAATAGCTAGGTGTTAAAAATGTATCTGAGGGGAAAAAAAATGATCAAAAAGAATCACCACGAAACTTAAGTTCAGAATAATTGGATAAGGAGAAAAGACATCTCTATCCTAAAAAAAATTCAGATTCGATGCTGATAAGACAATACATACTTAAGTATATGAAGATCACCTATCCATTCCAGAAGCCAGAGGGTTTCATAGAGAAATAATTTAATGAACATTTATAAAGTGCCTATTGTGTACAAAGCACTGGGCTGGGTGATGGTTCACTTGTATCAGTTTGCAAATAATTCAAGAGCATGAATAAAAAGTACAGATAGTGGTGTAGAGAAATTAAGAAGGCTGAGGTTAGAACTAGCTGGCATTAAAATTCTAACTTGGAACCGTGGTAATATATTGTATGACAGTTTTAAATCCTACCCCTGTGCTGGGCTGAATAGTAACATATCCCACAGGCATTTAGGAGAGAAAAGAGGTGAGATAGAAGGTCTCCTGTCGCGGCCTCCATTGCCTCTGTGAGCCCCGTGAGTTCTTAATGTCACAGGACTAATCCGCATTCCTGTTTTTATTTTTTAAAAATGGTAGCCAGATAGCAACATAAAAAGATCTCAAAATCATTTGCAGAACCTAATAACACATCGCTCTAGGAGTTAGGAAGGTGATATTACCCCAATTTTTTAAATGGGAAAACTGAAGATTGGAAATTAAATATTTTTATTTCACGTTCAAGCAGAGATCATTATGTCGTATCTGTCATTTTTCTGTACAAATAGGAAGAGAAGAGAAGTCAGAATAATGATTAGACCAAAATGTGATCTTCTGAAATGTTTTCCAGTGAGAAAAATCTCATGGGATCATTCTTCATTGTCTTTTTCCATTTTCTAAAAAGTTTGAATTCACAGAGTTAACCTTTCTTTTCCTGTAGCGATAACCATCTTTTTCCCCTTTTCGATTTATCACTTTCATGACAGCTGATACCAGTCTAAGCTAATATTGTAACAATTTTAGATAATATTGCAGATGTACAAGGACATTCTCATATGAATCAATTAAAGAAGTCACAGTAAGTTGCCATTGAAAGTGCAGCAGATGCATCCTTGAAAACAGATGCTCTTCTGGGTCTGAATGAGTCCAATTTTGACTAATTTTGAGACCTAAACAGATTTCAGTCTGGTTAATATTAGGATGTGGAACCACTTGAGACATCCTAATGTCTTATGCTGATTGCTTTTCCATGACAGTTAGTATGTTGGCTTCCTTGAGAGATGCTGGGTATTTGATATGCCAGGGATTTTATGTCAGTAGAAAAGAGAGACCCCGTGTCTCAGGGGTAGCAGGATGGCCTCGTGAAATTAAAGCGACTTCTAAAAGCAACACGGTTTATAAGGAGAGTGCTTGAGCTGTAGGGAATGACCAGAACTGCTTTAACCTGTACTTCTACAAGATCGCTGGATAGCACAGGAAACCAGCTATAATGAACCCCTTCCCTATCTTTATTCTGCTGCTAGAATATACTCATGAAAATAAGGAGAAAGTTATAATTCTAAATGGCAGGTTGTTCCCTCTCTTTCCTGATCTTTATCAATCATTATTACATGAATTATTCTGTTGGTCAATTAAATCATTTGTACAGTTTAATTTAAAAAACATTGATTGAGCTCCTGTAATGCCTCCAGTTGCTCTGCTGGTACTAAAAAACAGGGAATGAGATAATGTCAACGGAATATGCTAACTACTATAATAAAATTGTGTGAGGAAAAAAAAAAAATCCATAAGAGCAAATGACCCAGCCTGGAGAACAGGAAAGCCTATCTGAGCCAGAAAGCATGAACAGTTTTTAAAAAGTAACGAGAGCCATCAAAGGTGTAGAATCCTGAAACAACATGATGTTGAGGGAAGTTGCTTTAAAAGGGTGACGGGTCAAAGGGCTGGCGAGAGGAGAAGTTGGAGAGGAAGGAGAAAATGGTGAAAGATGAAGAAAAACTGAAGTGTTTGGTCTGAAACCAAAAATGATGGAAAGCCTTGCTAAGGAGCTTAGACTTCATCATATAAGCAGTGGGAAACATCGAGGTGATTTTTACGAGACAGTAACATAGTCAGATTTATGTCTTAGATAAACAGCTCTGTTTGTGTAACTCATATTTAATTAGCTAAATATGGAGGATGGAGTTAGGGTAGGGTCCAGGCATGAGGCGAAGATATCAGTCAGGAGACCATTGCAGTAATTTGTGAAAGAGATGAGGGCTAAACCAAGAAAATGACAGTCCATATAGAAAAGACGAAATATATTAAGAAAACATTTAGGAAATAAAGTATGCAGAAATGAGTTTCTGCCAAGGAGAGTGAGGGAGAGAAGAGATTCAGAGATTACTGTTATGTTCGCAGCTGAGATTCCTAGATTTACATACCATTGATAGAAAGGGAATTTAGGATAAAGAGCAGATGCTAGAGGGAGAGATAATGAGTTTAGTTCTGAACACATTGCATTTGAGATGCCTGTGGGAGGTACAGGTAAAATAGCTGGCAAACAGTTGACCAAATGAGGTTTAAGAGTCATCAATTCCTAGGTAATAGCACAAGCCATGAAAATGGATGAGCTCGCTCAGCGAGAACATATGGAATGACAAGTAAGGGAGACCGGTAGAGAAGAAAATCCCTGGGAACACCAGCATTTATGGATGAGCTCAAGGAAGAGGAGCCAGTGGAGAAAACTGTGAAAACAGTGTCAGAGAGGTGAAAGGACACACCCAGGGGAACGTGCTACCGTACGAGCCAAAAGAAAACAATTTCAGGAAGGAAATGGCCAGTCATATTGCACGTAGCAGAGAGTCTTTCCGCGATTAGGACTGAAAAGCGCCCAGTGGATTTGACAGTTAGGCTGTCACTGGTGACGATTATCAGAATATTTATTTAATAAATAACTCAAGGCAGAAATCAGACTATGGCACACGGAAGAGCTAACAAAAGGCAAGACCATGGAGAAAGCAAGTGTTCACAATGCTTTTGAAGTCTTAAATGAGAATCCGAGATCCACGAGAGAAGAGTAACCGAGAGGAGGAAGGACAGAGGGCCTCAGAGAGCAACATAAATCTGGGAGGGTTGCTGAGGAAGGGGAAGGAGCTGGCCCCACACTGGTGAAGGACTGACAGGTGATAGTGAAGGCATTTTGAAGATTAAAATCCAAAAAATTTTAGTGGCAGCAATCTATACTTGTTTGTGTTTCCCTGTCAAAGGACACGTTGCATAATTAGCCCAGGGTTACATCAAGTCGCCAAAGAAGAATCTACTTAGAGGATCAGTGGCCACACGGTGACACACAGCCACCTCTAGCTATTAAAGCAAGGCTGGCAGTACAGACATTTAGTTTGCAGAGTCTATAGTGGAGTGAGCAAGGGAGAATTGAAACTATCTGTTGATTCATCTAACAAGCAGTGTCTGCCCCAGAGACCAAGGTTCAGCTTCCTCATATAGACCAATCAATTTAGTACAGAAAGCCATAGTTAACATTGCCACAAATAGTTAGGAGTTTCAAAGATGCCTGCATTCATGCAAGGATTCTAGGAGGAACAAGGGTATTGTGAATAATCTGATGTGACCCATACCCAGTATTAGAAAAGCAGCTCAAGGTGCATATTCTAATAAAATGATCAAGAATCAAACAGCAGCTCCTGTCAGCACTGCTTTTTTGCAGATTTCCATTTGACATATAAGAGCTACTTAATTGCTTTGTGTTGTCTTTGTTTACCAAGCTCAGCATTTCTTTGCTCGGTGTATTCCTTCTTGTCAAGAAAACTTTGTAAATTTTAGTGAGCCCTCAAGCCAACTTTTCGGTAGAACTCTGGGCATAATTTTTCATGTCACTTTACTAAACTCTTATGTTTCTGCTATAGATCACAGTCCAGCAAAACATAAAGTGTACTGCTGTTCTAAACTGTTTTTACCTCACTCATTGCAAGCTTTATCTTGGCTGCTTATCTTGCCATTAACTTTCTCTGCTCGGATTTATTTTTTTTTTAATTGCACAGTTTGGTACTGGCCAGTTGCTCACACAGTGAAATTATATATTTCTATAAAAAGAGTTTTTTAACTTTCCGGCTGGAATTTGTCCATAATGCCTTTGATGGAGTTTGTATAGTAGTCCTCCCTGACCTGTGGTTTTGCTTTTCAATGTTTTAGTGACCCATGCAGTCACCTGCCGTCCTAAAATATTCAATTGAAAATTCCAGAAATAAACAATTCATAAGTTTTAAATTATGCACTATTCTGAGTAACACGATGAAATCTTAGGCCACCCAGGATGTGAATCGCCCCTTCGCCCCGTGTATCTGCACTGTATATCCTACCCTCCAGTCAGTCACTTAGTAGCTGTTTTAGTTGTCAGATCGACTGTTGTGGTATTGCAGTGCTTGTGTTAAAGTAACCCCTATTTTACTTAATAATGGCCCCCAAATACAAGAGTAGTGCAAGGTGCTGGCAGTTCGAATACGCCAAAGAGATGCCATAAAGTTCTTCCTTTAAGTGAAAAGGTATATATGTATAGGAAAACACAGTGTATACAGGGCTCAATACTATCCATGGCTTTGAGCATCCACTGAGGGTCTTGGAATGTATCTTCCACTGATAATGGGGGGACCACTGTCTCACTTTGAAACTCAGACCATGAGTCTAACTTCTTCAGGGTCTGATTTTTGCTTCTTTTCATAAATACGTAGATAGCTCTCTATGCCACAGTTAGTGTCACACAACAAAGGAATCCAGGGGCTCAAGAGCCCTAAAATGCTTTGAGATATTCGAACAGTGTTACTTATAATTGCTTTCATCTAGCCTGCCAAGTAAAAACATTGTGAAGGCAGCGATCTCACTAGCAAGCAAACAACGTAAATCATGTTAACATTAGGGGGCGGCGTGCAGCGCCATATCCAGCTTCCTGCAGAGCGAGTTAGTGCTCGTCTTGGATGATGCCAAGGCTGGTGATAATTTTAAACTACATCACTACACTCCCTTCCTCCTTACATGTTCCCTTAAACAAAATTCATTTTCTGTGTTTGCTGTGATATTTTAATTTACCGAATTCTGGTTTCAGAGGGGATTAGCTCATAAGTCTTGACTGTCTCTCTGGGCCCTTCTTTCAGTTTGGCAGGAGCCTGAGAATAGATGCAGCATTGAAAGCACGTAACTGTAGACACTGCTACAGCCAGACGTTGACTCCCTACCCTCTAAAGTGGACACCTCCTGACATTTATCCCGCATCCCATGAGCCCTAAGTCCAGGGAGCCCTTCTCCCAAAGGACACTGCATCCTCTGATAGGGAGAAGAATTTTCAGATAGAAAAGCAAAAAAATAGTGATAAATGGAAATTGAACTTCAAGAAGATGGAATTATCTCAAGTTCCTTGTTGCTATAATTAAGCTTAAGATTCTTAACCTGGACAAATCACATGCTAATGAATAATAATTATTTGTGTTTATTGTTTGTGTTAATATTGAGTGAGTTTTATATGCTATTGGTCTAAGTGTCTTATCTACATCCCAACGGCCCATGCTGTAGGTACTAATATCTCTATTTTCCAGAAAAAGAAACTGAGGCAGACAGAATTCAAGTAATTATTCTTGGGCACATAGTAAGTAGTGGAGACAGGACTCAAGGCCAGCCTTTAAAGATATAGAGAACTAAAAGAACTTTCTAATGAAATTGCCAAATTATTGTTGGTGATCTTTGAAAAATTGTGGGGAACAGGATATACAGCAGAAGTCTAGACTTAAGCAAATGTAGTTCAAATTTTTGCTGTTTAGTATTTTCCTGAAGACAGCGTCCAAGTGTTATTATATATTTCATCAATTACTTGGGAGACATATAGATCTTCTTGGGACTTTTAGTTGACTGTAGGCTGTATATGAATTAAAACAGAAAACGGCACACTACCATTCCCCCTGTCCCCCAGAAGACTTTAGGTTTACATGTAAGCAGCGTGGGATCCAGACGAGGAATTGACAGTCCTCTCTAGACAAGCGGGCCACTCTGCAGTATTTATTATATATTTTGTTCTGCATCCCACATTTCAAGGGAGATATAGAACCATTGGAATATTTTGGGGGGGAACTATGAGAATTGTAAAAAATGATTCAATCCAATTATTTGTAGGATAGTTTAAAAACTGGGGACATTTAGCTTAGAAAAGGGAAGACTTCAAAGAAGCCAGAAAAGATATCTTCAATACCTGAAGCACTGATACATATGAGAATAACTACAAAGTCAGAATCAGGGCCCAGTGATTAGAAATTGATGGTGACAAACATGGCTTGATGTGAGATGGTCAGATCTTTCAAAGGTAGACTAGCCTCAAAAGATATTGAGTTTCCTTTCACAAACATTTGTGTGGATATGCAACCAGAAGCTGAACAGCCGCTTGAAGACGTACAGATTACACAGGCAGAGACCATGTGGTTGGGCAGATGACTGTTGGGGTCACTTCCAGCTCTGAAATTCTGTTTCTATCATTCTGTGAATTGATTCAAGACAATCCTCTGGGCTTCTATGTTTAATCAAGTACAGAAATAGCTTCTCATGTCTTGGACGTTTAATGCTGCCAATACGAACATTAGCCAAATTGGTAAAAACAACATGATGAGCAATAAAATAACATGTCATTACAAAAAAATCTGTAGGCATTTAGTGAAATGATTGGTGTTTTGTCCTCACCTCTTTTTTCAGTGCTATCTCCTGCTCAGGATAGCCACGTGAGCATGGATCTCACCCCCGTGTCAGAGCAGATCATGCAGACCCTGAGTGAACTTGCCAGATCTTTTCAGGACATGGCCGACCGCTGCTTGCTGGTCCTACATCTGGAAGTCAGGTATGACACAGCAATGCACAAGACTTTGCGACTGGAAGACACTATGGGTCATACATCACTTCCATATTTCTGGGGAGTATCACCGTAATTTTTGGTTCTTATAAGTGATGTCCTTTTTTTTTTTTTTTTAAACACTCAAAGTAATTTTTAGTGTTATTCAGCCACTATTAAATTTTGTGAGCACATGTTATATTGTGAATATGATGGTTCAGAGTTTGCAAGGCCGGCGATATCATAATAACCTGGATTTGAATGTCCATACCAGCCAGCTAGCTAGTCGATCTTAAGACAGTAAATTAACTTTACTAACTCTCAGTTTTCTCATCTTAAAAATGGAAACAATAATACCTAACCTATCGAGATTTTATAAATGAAATGATAAATAGCATTTCGATTGTAGTAACTTTGTCGCTGATGTTTTTACTGAGATACTCTGCTAATCAAGAAGGTAGTATACAGGTACAAGGACCATGCTCCCTTCCTTCAAGAATTTAAAACCCAACTGAAGAGATTCAGTTAAAATAAGAATTCAAAAAAATAGTCTCAAAGTTGCTATGCTTCTGGACTCTTCTTTCTTCTGCTACGGTGTAGCGTATTCTGATTAGCCTTGGTAACCTCCGGTCTTACACATTTGGAGAGGGTAGGAAGAAAGGGCTCGGAAGTCTTCAACTGTTCTTTCGTTTATTCAATAAATATTTATCGAGTGCCTTCTTTGTGCCAGGCAGTGATCCGAAAGTTGGGATATAGCAGTTAAGAAACACACTCAGCATCCGTGCTCTCATGGAACTACATTCTAATGGGGGGAAACAGCCGATGAACAAACAAAAAAGATAATTTCAGATAAGTGTGGTTAAAACAATAAAATAGCATAATGGAATCGAGCAGTGCGGTGCAATCGAAGTATAAAGTGAGCCACACGTGAATCAGATAGATCATTTAAATTTCTAATAGTCACATTTGAAAAAATGGAAGGAAACACATAATTGTAGCATTTTATTTAACCCAGAATATCGAAAATATTATTTCAACATGTACTTAACATAAAAATTATTAGAGATATTTTGTATTTTTTTTTTGTACTAAGCCTTCGAAATCTGCTGTTTTACATTTGTAGCACATTGACATTTGGCCGAGTCACGTTTCAAGTGCTCGATAGCCACATGGGACTGGTGCTGTCACACTGGACAGTGCAGAGAGTGGATGGGGTTGACTAGAAAGGGGGGATTTTTTTGTTGTTGTTTATTTGCTTTTTGTTTTTTAGATAGATAGAGAAAATGTGACAGGGTTATACAAAGGAGCCATCTGCACAAAGACCTAAGGGAAAAAAGTTTCGGACTATTCTGAGGTAGAATCACTCACAAGGTCCTGGGACAAAATCAAGCTTGCAGTTTCGAGGAACATAGAGGAGTCCAGTGTGGTGAGGAGGAGGGGAGGACAGGTAAAGGAGGAGGCTGGAGCCCGATCATGTGGGGTCACGGAGCCCGACACGTTATAGGGTCTTACAGAACAAGTGAATAGTTTGGATTTTATTTCAGGTGCATCAAGAAGCCACAGGAGCCTTTTAAGTGGGGAGAGAGATTCATTTATTCATCATTCATTCACTCACATTTTTAAAAGATCACTTTGGTTGTCAATGGAAAAGGAATTGCAGGGAGAAATAGGAATGGAAGCAGAGTGACCCGTCGAAAGCAGTTATGAGCACCCAGAGGTGGAAGTGTGGGAAGTGTTGGACTTTAGACGGATTCTGAAAGTAGAGCTGATAAAATTCGTCGATTGGTCAGATTGGGCGCAGGGGCTGGAAGCAGTGAGGGGAAGAAAGGACTCAAGGAAAACTACCAGCTCTGGGGCCAGAGCAACTATGTGGCTGCCAGGGCCGTTAACCAAGGTGAGAACGTGAGGGAGGACGAAGATTGGGATCGGGGAGAAGATCAAGAATTCCATTTTGGAGACATTCAGGTGCGGTGCTTATTAGACATCTGGTTAGCAATGTCAAATAGGTTGCTAGATGTAGACTTTTGAAACTTTAGGATCAGAAGCCTCAGGATTGGAAAGTGTATAGTAACACATTTTCTTCTGTGTGACCATGAGGCATTATCAAAGTTGATAGAGTATTTTCTTTTGGAGTCTTTACTATATTTAGACTTTAAAAATGTAAATAAGATTTTGGTTCATATGTTCGAACTCCAGTTGGAACCTGGATATCTTTCGGGTGTGCCCAGGCACAGCCTAATTGATAATGCATTGTTAATGTCACTTTTTTTATGCCACTTTTTCATCCTTCATTGTCTTGTTCAGTGAGTTACTTCTTTATTGCTTATGAGCACCTGTGAGTGGAGCAAGTACTACAGATTTAGAATCTATTTTACTCAGCATTATTTCTCATCTTATTTTTACATTCAGCTGTTCAGAAATAAAGCTTTTCCTCTATATTTTCCGATTTGTTTAATAATAATTTCTAGACTTATTTTCTATTTATTTACAAGCTGACAGTAATATAAATCAGGTGTTTTCTACAAATAGATGAATGCAATAGACATGAAAGAAGAAAAACCACCCAGGAACATTCTGATGCCTCTGTTACCTGGGCTGCACAGGCAAAGAAGGGAACGTCTAATTCATTACTATCACAGCTCCTGGTGTTTGTGCTATTGATTATGTGGGCACATGATGTGTTCTACATTCAGAATTTTCTGCCTATAGTCTAGTTAATTCCAAGTGGGGTATTTTCAACACATTCGAGTAAAATCTCTTAAATCTTTAACCTCTATTCCGCCCTTTTTATTTTTGTACATCTTGGCAGTACTGTTCTGTAATGCTGAATGTGTTGTAGTCATTATTAACTTTACAAGAAACCATTCAGCACCATAACACCCATTGCTGTATCTCCTTCAACATTAGTTTAAAAACAGCAAAAGATCATTTTAAAAATGAATAACAAAAAACACTGAGTTTTAGACATGCAGAATTATCTTGACTTTTACTGATAACGCTAAACATGTTTTTTCTAAATCGTCCTCACCACCTCACGTAACATGGTTTCAACATCCAGGTTGCTCTCTTTTGAGTATGCTCCATTTTGTTTTTGTTTCTTTTAAAGTGTGTTATGCGAAACGGGGCAGAACACTCTACGTATGGCTCCCATAGTGAATGTTCACACACTTTATTCCTGTCACAGTAGAAAGCTTTTTTTGTTTGTTTGTTTGTACAGTTGATGTTACAAAATGAATAAGACACATATGAAGCAAATCATTATACTGCAGCATGATAATGCTAAAACAGACGAGACGACTGAGTGCTCACCCACAGTGGGTAACTATGGGAAAGACCGTTTGCCCCCAGAAGGCAGGAATCAGGTGTGTCTTGTTCACTGTGATGTCCCCAGAACCTAGAACAGTCCCGCTGCATAATAGGTGCTCACTAGAAATGTCAGTGACTCTCGGAAATTAGCTGGTTCGAAACCATACCTGGGTAAAATAAGTGCTGTTTCCCCAAACGAAACATGTTGCTCTCTAAAGCAAATGAGTCTATTTAGAGATTTTGTTTTTACTCAGTAGTCACTCCATGTATTTAAGAGGTGCAGAGATACTGCATGGCCAGCGTCATCCCTGTCATGATAATCAGCGAATGCTTGCTCTGTTTTCATCCTGCTGTAAAAGAAAATGAGAACTTAGGCCCTTAGGAGCTGGTACAGTGAAGAAGTAGCTGGTTACGCACTGTCTCTGGCACTTTTCCCCAAGAAGCTACTGTAATAAGAGGTACAGATAGAACAGACCAAAAAAAAAAAAAAATTAATGGGAAAAAAGTTAATGGCAAGTTCTAGCAGAAAGTCCAGAACAACTTCAAATGCAAAAACTTGTCGTATTCCTCCCAATATTTTAATATCCATAGCCCATATTTTTCTTTAACAATGTTAAAGTTTAAATCAAAAAGTGTTCTCAAATCCAGTAGGTTCTGTGTGACAGGGCCCATCTAAAGTGCTTTAGACCCTTTACCTGTGTCCCTGTAGGTCACATTTAACCACAAGAAGTGCCTTTCCACAGTTTGAAGCATGAGGCGAATGACACCCTCAAGAAATGAAAGACATGGTAGACCATAAAAAATTGTTGAGTATTTTTTCCTGTTTGAACTTTAGAAGAAGAAAATTAAGTTGCCGTTCGAGTCCAAGATGCCAAGAATGTCACCTTCATCTGCTGACCCTCCCACCATCGGGAAGGGTCTGAGTGGGTTCAACAGCAACTGCCTGTCACCATTGGGATCCTACGCGTACACTTTCTGAAAATCAACCATCCTGCTGTGTAATCAGACATATTTGCAGGAAACTTTAATGCAAAAGTCACGTTAAGGTCAGCAACAACATGCCAGGATTCAAAAGAAAAGGGAAAAAAAACGCTTTTTTGAATATGACATTTGCCAGAAACTATTTTAATTTCTTTTTCATCTCTGATCATTTTCAGAGAGAAAAATAGTGCCTTAAAACAGTGTTTATCTCTCCTTTCTGCCACTCACTTCAGGATCTCATAAGCTCTCACCTCCAATTCATAATCATTTCTTGAGTAGTCTCTATATTTCCAGTTGCTTCCATTCTCTACCCTCAGTTCATCCTTTATGCTGTGCCAGAGTGATCTTGCCAAAGCTCACATCTGATGACACCATTTCACCTTCTAAAATCCTCCCAAAGCTCCCTACGGCTTCTCAGATAAAGACCAGAGGCCTTGAATGGCCCCTAAAGCTTATGGTGACCTGGCCTCTGCCCATCTCCCCCAGCTTACCTCATTGCAGTCACGTGACCTGTGTGTGCCAAAAGGAACCACTCATTCCTTAAAACTGCCCTTCACACCCTCATGCCCTTGTCCACGCCCTTCCCATTGTCTGGGGGTTATAATTTACTGTAAAAATACCTAAGCATTGATGGCTTGCTTTTATTATCAACTGAAAAACACTTAGTTTAAATTTCAACTACAATACCAATCAGTTTCCCTAGTCATGATCCTATTCCAAGGTTGGTCAACATTTATTAGATCAGAACAGTCATGGACCAGAGAGGTCTGTGACTGGTGCAGTTACTAGTATCTTGATCATAACTAGACATTTTAGCCAATTAGCACATGAATACCTACATGAGTTTTTATTGATGAAATTAATCATTAGTTGATTAACAGCTAAGATGATCACCTATCATAAAAATGAACCAGTAGTCAAGATATTTGGATTCCCGTTCATGAACAGGTTATAAGAATATTACACATCCTGTACAAAACTTAGCTCAAGATGGATTATAGATCTAAATGTAAAACCTAAAACTATAAAATTTTTGGAAGAAAACTTGTGAAAAATCTTTGTGTCTTGGTTGGGCAAAGATTTCTTTCATACTCAAAGCACCACCCATAAAAGAAATAAATTAAACTTTATCAAAATCTAAAAACATTCTTTGAAAGACATTGTTAAGATGAAAAGACAAGCCAAAGACTGGGAGAAAATATTTACAAAATGCATATCTAATAAAAGACTTTATATCCAGAACATATAAAGAACTCTCAAAATGTAATAAGAAAACAACCTAGTGAAAAAATTGGGCAAATAATGTGAACACAGAGACATGGATAGCAAATAAGCACATGAAATATGTCTAACATCATTCATTAGAAAAATGCAAATTAAAACCACAGTGAGATACCACTATAAATCTATTAGAATGACTAATTAAAATTCAAAAAAAAAAAAACTGACAAACACTTGAGGATGTTACACTAAGTGAATTAAGCCAGACAAAGATAGACAAATACTCCTGGTATAATTTATATGTGGAATCTAAAAAAAAAAAAGAAGTCACACTTATAGAAACAAAGTATCAGCTAGGGGCTGGAGAGAGCGGGAGATGTTGGTTATTACAAGAGCACAAACTTTCAGCTGTAAGACGAATAAGGTCTGAGGGTCTGATGTAAAACATGGTAACTACAGTGATAACGTTGTGCTGTATAATTGAAATCTGGTAAGAGAGTAGACCTTAAATTTGCTCCCTCCCCACTCTGCAAAAAAAAAAAAATGTATAAATATGCAAGGTGCTAGATGTGTCAATTAACTAGACAGGGGGATCCTTTTACAATGTATACATATACTTAATCGCCACAATGAACACTTCAAATATCTTACAATTTTATATGTCAGTTATACCTCAATAAAGCTGAGATTTTCTTTTTTTTTTTTAATGACAATAATAGATGCTGGTGAGGATGTAGAGCACCTGGAACTCTCATATGTTTCCGATGGGAAAGCAAAACAAAACAGCTCCTTTGGAAAACAGTTCGGCAGTTTCTTGTAAAATTAAACATATACTTTCAATGTGACCCACCAATCAATCCCAAGAGAAATGGAAACATTTACACAGAAACCTGTACACGAAGCAGCTTTATTCATAATCACCCCAAACTAGAAACCACTAGGATGTCAGCTGGTGAATAGTGAAATTGTGTTACATCCATACTCGGGAGGCTGCTCAGCAGTAACAAGGAGTGAACAATGACATGGGTAGATGGCAGGTGCTTTAGGTGGAGTGAAGGAAGCCAAGCTCCAAAGGCGGCATACTATATGATTCCATTTACATGGCATTCTGGAGCAGACAAAACTATAGGGACGAAATAGATTCGTGGTTGCAAGAGCTTTGACGTATGAGTAGAGATTGACTTCAAAGGGGCACGGGCCTGTTCTATAACTTGATAATGGTGATGCTTATACAACTGTATGCATTTGTCAAGTCTGAAGAACTGTACGCTAAATAAAGTGGATTTTACTGTTTGTAAATAATTTCTCAGTAAAACCAACTTTAAAAAAAAGGAAGATGATACTCTAGCCTATAGTTGCATCATTAGAGATAATGCCTAAGCCTTTTGTAGCCATTTATTTAGGATTATTTCTTATTAGTTTATGCTAGCTATTAGGGTAAGAGAATCTTGACTCTTGTCTACCTCCAGAGAACCTTCTGTAGCGAGATCAGACACAGCATCCAAAACAGTAGAGAGTTAGGACTTCACTGAGCTCACAGAACGGCCTGTTTGAACTGTGCCTGCCGGTGGATGATGTTGTGGTTGTTGCTGTTATTAAATAAATACTCGTATGCGCGGTAGAATTATTTGGACTGAAACTTGCTTTTATTACAACTTAATACACAGGTTATGAAGTAGCCAGTCCTTACCTACCTTAGACTTTTTTGGCAGTTACTGGTATCTACCAAAAAGAACCTAAGAATTGTACATGATCAAACCAACTTGCCATTTCAACACAGGGATGCTCTTTCTCCTCAAGCTCACTCAGATATGTCCTGTGTGACTCAGGTATCACCTCCTGTCGCAAACCTTTCCTGACACTCTTGACAGACTTCCATAGGACCCTGCATACGTGTGTTTCAAGTGACACTCTGCCCTCTTTTTGTCATTTTTTTCTTGGTTGGCCCCATTAAGCTGTGGAGTCTTTAAGGGCACAAACTGTGTCTTACATTCCCAGGGCCTAGCACAATTTTTAACAAATTCATGGGTAGTTCAATGTTTCGTTTGAGTGATAGATTAACAATAATAAATTTGATAACAGTGCTAATAGCCAGCGCGTCTTGTGCACTTCCGCTGAGCCAAGCTCTCAGCGCACTGTATCTGTAGTGACTTCTCAGAGCACCGTATGTATAGTAGCTCCTGAGGTGTCGTTATTTCCCTTCCACAGATAAGGGAACCGAGACAGAGAGAATAACTTGCCTCGAGTCACACAGCTAGTCAGTGTTGGAACTGGGAAGAGACACCAAAGTCGTCTCGTGACAAAGCTTACGCTCTTAGGATCTGCGACCTCTGCCTCTCCAACAGTATCTGCTGGAAAATGTAATGCTTTTCACATTGGCCATACTGTCCTGTCACTGAAAAGAATTTTAGAGCTCATCTATTTCTCACCCACAACATATGGATTAAACAAGCAAGGGCCACGGAAGCCGACTTGCTCAGGATCACTCGTTCGTTGTATAGAATAATTAAGATGGCTTTCTGCTGAAAAGGGCAGGGGTATATAACTTTTTATAGAGCTACTGCTGCTTCAAATATGTGGGTGCTCTGTCACCAGAAGATCGTTATTTTCATCTGAAAGATTTATTCCTAACCTACCTTCCAAATTCATTCCTCTCTCTCTCTCTCTCCTCTCTCTCTCTCCTCTCTCTCTTCTTGTCTCTGTCTCTCTCTCTCTCTCTCTGTCTTTCAGGGTTCACTGCTTCCACTATCTCATTCCTCTTGCAAAGGAGGGGAACTACGCCATTGTCGCCAATGTGGAAAGTATGGACTACGACCCTCTGGTGGTCAAGCTCAACAAAGACATCAGTGCCATCGAAGAGGCCATGAGTGCCAGCCTTCAGCAGCACAAGTTCCAGTACATATTTGAAGGTCAGCCCCTACCTCGGTCCCTGGAGTGTGAGAGGAAGGGAGGATGAAGATTTTCCTGATTTTTCCATATTATCGAAGTTTAAAACTTGTAGGAAAAGGTTGTTCGGTTTTTCTTTCTTTTTTTATTAAAGCTGCAATACCTAGTCTCTCTGTGTATGGCTAAGTAGACAACAATATGGCTGCCATCTGCTCCTGGTTGATAAGGAGATTTAATCCAAGATAAGGCAGATGGCAGCCCGGCTGCCTCCCCGACATGCCACTCATGAGAGTTGGGTAAATGTGTGGAGGGCCACGAATTAACTCCAGAGCAGCTCATAAAAGAAAAGGAAACACACACACAATGAAGAGAGAACCCAGAAAGATCCTTCATTGGTTAAAATTATTACTGAAAGGGGAAGTTTTCTCTTAAAGAATGTGCTGTTGTCTGAAAACAACAGAAATCTCTGATTAGCAGTGATTTTAGGGAGGCCACATCCATAAATGCCTTCAGGGCAGGCAGGCAGGCAGGGAAAGGTGCGAAAAACAATACCATCTAAGGCATTCACCTTCAACATTTGAAAAACACAATGCCAGCCAAGTAATTTTTCATGCTTAATTGTTTCCTTAGGACCCCTTTTAGGACTTCAAATTATCTTCCCTCTTCTCTTGTTTTGGTGTTTGCGTGTAGACCTAGGTGCTAGAAGTATCCATGGTGTCTCACAGAATCAAAGCAGTGTTACTTAAAACAATTAAGCAGGTACATTGTCTAACGGATCGTGGCGACCTGAGGATAGGAAAAAAAATGTCGATGCGTGGTCATTGATTGCTTTATGAAATAATTATGTTCCAGAAAATTTGGATCAATAAAATTCCTTCTTTTTTATTAAATTATGTTATAATGACAGAGATGTGTTCTGAAGGGAAATATCCCTAAAAGACCTAAGCCAAAAAGTATAGGTGATTAAAAGGTTAGCTGTTAGCCCCACGACACTGCGAATTTGGGGGCAGCAGTAATATTCTGTAGCTCGAGGCCGCTGTGCCCGCTGAGCAATAACTTCTTCCCTACCACACTGAGCTTCCTCCTCGCTCTTGACTGTGGCTCTCCCAAGCCCTATGTATAAACAGTCAGTCCCACAATTTTCCTCTCATTTTGCCCAGACATTTCTTTAACATCTAATCTTGCTGAGAGGCAACATCTTGAAATGCAGGTGTAATCCTCTGACGAAGGATAGATGTTAAACAGGAAATCATAAGTTGGGGACTTCCTGTTCAAAAATACAGTTAATTTTCTGTAATATAATTTTCTAAACTCTAAAGGTACAATAATGGAGTTTCCCAAAGTGGGGTGAGGGGAGGGATGAGTGGCAGGGTTTTAGTCTTCCTTGGTGAGGCAGGGAGGTACCTCATCACAGAGACGGTTCAGAGCTGCTGGTGTATCGTGATAACATAAAGCAGACCAACTTCCACTGTTTTATTATTAATTAGTACTATATTACACAAATTTATTATATAAACTTATTTAGTATATTATTTACCATTCTCTGCAAACAATACCATCCCCCGCACCCACACACACACATACACACATTGCCTACACTTAGGGCTGACTACAAATGACAGAACAGAATTATAGTCGAAGTTAGGGACTCAGGCGTATCAGCCAAAACTCAACCTACAGTGATTTTTCTCCTAAATAAATTTTATGATATTAAATGTAAACTCATGTGAGTGTTGCTTTTTCTTCGAGTAAAAAAAACGTTTTACTTCACTCGGAAATAGTAGCATATACAAGTGAGATTGTGGTCTTAGAGTAACGTTGGGTGAGTTGCAGAAGCAAAGGAGAAGGCATCCTCTGCCTTTTCTGCCTTTGTCCTAATCAAAAGAAAGTGTATTTCAAAGACAGGGGGAGCCGTGGAACCTGAAGATGTGCCCTGAGCTCTGATCTGAACCATAAAGAGTCACCATGGAGAGACTATGAGTTTGGAAGAGGAAAATAGCAAAAATAGTAGACCACTTGTGACTAGTCAGACTAGCTTTAGAGTTTTGGGGGAATGGCTTGTTAGAGTCCAGCTTTGCATGAATAAGGGGAAAAGAAGGAAGATAAATTTACTTAATTCCAAGTATTTAGAGTTAAAATCTAGCTTTGAAAAATGGTAACCCATATGTGCCTCAGGTTGTTCTGAACTACTGCTTCTCCAGCCTGATTCCATAGGATGTGCTAAATGGGACCTTGTAGTTGATGTACTGACCTGCTCTTTGCCAAATTTCATAGACCTTAAGACAGCCCGTAGGATGTGAGAACAAACCACTTATGAGACCCCAGAAATGTCCGTAGGTGTCTCATGGAAACTCAACAGTTAATGCATGATCTCCTTTTCTTTGGCATTTTGTCTGATTGCGTTCTCTCCAATTACTGTTTAGAATTCCAGTGTCAGTGTTGAGGTGTGCTAGCATCGATGCTAGTAGCCCAATTTCTTATTGATTTACTTCTGCTTATGTAGGTTCCCAGTCAACTTTTGAGCTAAAAGTACTCTATCTGTTTTGTGGGAGGAAGAGGAAGCCAAACAGATCATTGTATTTACATGTGTTCTTCTCTGCTCCCAAAATACCTGTAACGGAAAAACAAGAGTTCCTATGCACTCTAATAGTTTATAACAACCTGGTATATTCTCTAAGCCCTGGCCTGGTGGCTTTAGGTATATATGGCAATACTGGAGCTGTAGATAGGCTAGATCTTGTTGCCAGCAAAGTGTCCCCATTTGGTAAGTACTAGGGCAATGTATAAATACTCTGAAAACGTTTTGAGATCGGCTGGTGCAACATCAGAGATGTGTATTCTTTGGTTATTTAAATTTGTGGAGGGTTAGAAGAGAGAAATCCTGTGTGTCCGCTTATGCAGGATGGCACTGATCAGTTTCCTCTTTTCCCCTCACTGCGCTGTGCTGATCCCTCAGGCCTCGGACATTTGATCTCCTGCATCCTCATTAACGGTGCCCAGTACTTCAGGCGCATCAGTGAGTCTGGCATCAAGAAAATGTGTAGGAACATCTTTGTTCTTCAGCAAAATTTGACCAATATCACCATGTCGCGGGAGGCAGACCTGGACTTTGCAAGGTAAGAGGGAAGATTGAGTTTGGTTCCTTGTACCAAAGCCAAGACCTCATTGCTTATAAAGTCATTTTTAAAAATGGACTCTTTGTTCTTAAAAAGTTAGTTTAAAAAAAAAAACGAGTGATAGATGTTAATTAAACTTACTGTGGTGATTATTTTTCAATGTATACATATAGCAAATAATTATGGTATACAACTAAAACTAATATAATGTTATATGTCAATTATATTTCAATTTCAAAAAAAGGGAAAAATGAAACAAATAGTTCTTTAGTCATAGAGAAGGAAATGCTGTAAAATGCTATTGGATGTTTAATATCTCTTAGGTAATTTTTCCTATTGTCTATCCTAAGTTCTTTTTACTACAAAACTCCAGTAACTTATGAAAGTAATATATGTTTATTGGCGTAAAATATGTAATATAAAATACAAAGAAGAATATAAACATTACTCATAAACTTTCAATCTAGAGATTGATGTTTGGTAAATTTTCTACTGGTTTTTGTGCGTGTTCTGTGAGTATAGGTAAGTTTTCATATATGCGCACGCATGTGATTTCTCTTTTTACAAAATTAAAACTATGTTAATGTAGTCTTATAGTCACTTAATTGTATTTTCTCATATCAATAATATTCTTTGAATATATGATCTTTCCCATATCCATTAATGTTCCTTGCAAATATTATTTAATGCCTGAAAATATTACTTTTTAATTCCATGGTATAAATGAACCATAATTTATGTAATCATTTGACAATTTATAGACATTCGGATTTTTTTCATTTTTTTCTCTCATTATAAAGAACACCTGTTGAATGTATTTTTACATGAACCTCTATTTGCTCATCTCTTGTATCTTGTCTCTATTGAAACCCATCTGCTCTTCCTGTTTTCACTGGGTTTCACTATCCATGCTCCCCTTTGTGTAACGAAAGGTTCTTTTAAACAACACTTTCATTTTCCCTTTTCTAAGTTTGCTGATCTCAATTTTTAATTTTTTATACAACATACATTTTCAAATTTGAGAGTTAGTTTTAGTCTCTCTTCATGTGATCTCAACACTATATCTTACATAAATCATCAGACCTTTGGCGCTTTAATGAAAGCTTAAACAGTTTTGAAGAGGATAGTTGATTAAGAGGATAGATGATTATGGTATCTCCATGCTTTATTGCTAAATTTATATCTAGGTGAATTATTCCAGAAACTTTTTTATGCCCAGAAAGTTATTTATTTTTAATAATCCAGAATGCTCCTGCCTAATATTTAGTATTTCTGTGTCTTTTTGCTTGCTATTTTGATTCCTTGAAAATTCGAGAAAATTTGAAAGAATTCTCGAGGCGTTTAAGGGAAGAATGAAGTATTATGTTACTTTGACAGTTATTAAAGTGTATGTGCTAGGATCGTGGTTTTAGAGTCATATAACCATACATCGTCGTGTTCAACCTTCTCCAGTCTATCACTTCAGTTGTTCCATTGCTACCCTGGTTTTCTGCTTTTCTGTCCCCTCTTCCCTGTCTTATTTTTTCCCTACGTGTGTGTGTGTGTGTGTGTGTGTGTGTGTGTGTGTGTGTGTGTGTGTGTTCATTAAATTCCCTATGTTAGGCTGAATTTGATGGAAAGCCTTTCTTGCTCAGATTAGAGAAACCAGGTGTGACTGAATGTTGCATTTATTTGGTCGCTCTTATGGGGAATGATCTCATTATTGAATTAGTCTCATAATAACATTGACAAGGGGAACTTAAGAACATGGAGGCCTGAGGGATATAGAGAAGCATTACTAATTCTCTGAGGAATATAATTTCCTAAATTCAATCATCTTTCTTTAAATGATTTTTTTTACTTAGCTGAAATAAGTAAATTAACACAGTTTTTGGCAGATTGTATGAGACGCAGACACATACTAAAAAAACATGCATCTGAATAATGAACTGTTGACTGGGCGGTATTGAGGTTGGCATTGGTGGGTTGTGTGCCAACGAAGCGTTTCTTCAGGAAATAATTGGATGGCAACTAAGTCATGGGTTTCACAGTTGGATTTGTAAATGATATTCAAGGAAGTGTGTATGAGCTGAAATGTGACCACTTGGGCCAGGTGCTACTAGTGTTACTCTTTACTCTTAGTGGATTCCAACGGGAAATAGGCTAGCATAAACATGCAGCGCTGGGTGACTCAGTTCTTCTGATCATGGCTCAGAAGATATCTCCTTACTATACTGTAAGCTCCAAAAGGCTGAGACTGTTCCTGTCTGTTTCCTCAGTGCCTGGACCAGAGTAAGTTCTCATCATGTGTACTGGATGAATGAATAAATATCAAATTAGGGCTTCTTTTGGTGTTGGCGAAGGGCTTGGATGATGACAAGATTTAGTTTACCTTTAAGGCCCTGAACATTTTAATCAGCTGACAAGGATCAGTTTTCTCCTAAGCTTGTGAGAAACTGAGGCTATCCTTTGTAGTTCTTTCTTTGTAGAAAAGAAAGTGTTACAAAAAGGAATAATTTGTCCATACTCTTTCTAGACTCTTTCTCCCTCATTTTCTCTTGCTCTCATACATACACACATACATAGGCCAACTTCATAGCCTTATTTTTTTTTTCTGTTCTTATTTTTGTTAGGAACAGGTTTTGCGAAATGGGCTCCATCAATTCTACTGAATTTGAAGCTATGTAAAGTAAATATAACAGCGATACCAAAATAGCCAGAAATAATAGACTGGAGCCGTGTGCCTCAGCATTCCTTAAGCAATGCCTAATCAAGCATGGACAGCATCTGTATTTCCAGCAAATCTCTACAGGAATGTTATCTTCTAACACAGTAATTAATCACTAGTTGCCATGTGTCAGAAAACTTATTTAACAAGAAGTTGCAAGGCTCTTGTAGTTTTTCAGTTCCGTGGCCTCCCTGGCCAGTGGAAAATAAACACCCTTTCCATAATAAAGAAAGAACATGAGGGTTCTGGAGCAATTCCATTTATGTTGATTCTTCTGCTTATGGTATTGTTGTCTGTCTCTTTGTATACGCACCTGATACTCTCATCTCTAATAGGAAGATAAATCTTAGGTGAGCAAAGGATTAAGATGACCTTTATGATCACCAAAATTACAGAGAGACCCTGTCACCTCTGGTAATGATCTCTGCTGCTGTGGTTTTGACCCTTTTGACCCCACTGTTAATTTTCACACTAAAAAACAAACAAACAAACAAACAAACAAAAACAACTTTGTTCCGGAAAATGACTGCAGGTTAACTAGAAAGTGGAGGAGCTTTGCAGTTGTACCTTTCATCAGGGATCACCTTACCCTGAGCCGTCTTAGGCTTCTCCAGAATCGAGTCACTGGGGCAGAGTCCAAGCAGAGTATGTAACAGGAGAAGTCTGAATGGGCACTGAAGTCCCCAAGGTGGACCTGGCAGTCTTAGTAGCCTAAGTGAAGCCATTACTCAAAAAGAATATCCCAAAGTTTTCTTCCTAGTTCTTCCCTCCCCTTCCATTTTCCCTGTGTATCTGCCTCTCCCATTACCATCGCTTCTCTTTTCTCTTTTCTCTCTCCCGTCACCTCTGTTTTCTGCTTTTCTTCTTCAAGCCTTCATCTCTCTTTGCTTTTCTTCTAATTTTGGCTGTCTTTAGACACTGTCACTTATTCTAAAATCTGACAAACCTAAGGAAATTAAAGCTAAGGTTCAGGAAGTGGTAAGGGGAGAAGTTCTAACACGTAAGAAAGCTTCCTCACGCTTCTGTTCACTCAGTTAGTCAACAACTATTTACTGAGTATGCATTCTCTGTAGATCTTGCCCTCATGGAATTTACAATATTGTGGGGCAAGACAGACAAACTAATAAGTAAAACATATGTATGCCCATGGTTAAAAACAGACGTGGGAAGGAGAATTGAGTATGCCAGGGTATAATGAAATGTACAATTTTAGAGTGTTCATGGAATTCCTTAAAAAAATGGTAATATTTGAGGACAAACCTAAAGGAAGAGTGAAAGCAAACCACGTGGCTATCTAGAGGAAAAACATATCAGGATAGGGAATCCAACAGTAGGAAACCAGAGGGAGGAGTATGCTTGGCATTTGAAGAACCGCAGAAAGGCCAGTATGGCTGAAGTGAACGAGCAAGGGGAAGAATAAGATATGAGGTCAGAGGTTTAATCTAAGAAGCTGAGATCTTGAAGACCGTTATAATGACATTGGCTTTTACTCTGAGTGAGTTAGGAAACTCTTAGAGTTTGGAACAAAAACGTGCCATAATTTGCCTTATATTGTAAAATAATCACTGGCTGCTCTGTTGAAAATAGACGATTGGGAATAGGAGGTCATAGGCAAGGGCAAAAGCAGACAGAGCTGTTAGAAAACTATTGCAATAATCTAGGTGAAAGATAGTGGTGATTCAAACCAAGATGGTAGCGGTGGAGAGGATGAGAAGTGGTCAGATTAGGATTTATTTTTATAGTACAGCTGACAGGATATCCTGAGAGATTGGAAGTGAACTAATGACTCGAGGTTTTTTGCTGTGAGCAATTCACAGGATAGAGTTTTTATTTACTGAAACGAAAACGAGCCAGACACTTGGAAAGACAGGTTGAGTTTATTGGGGAGGGGCAATGGGGCCAATAGGGAGGAGATATCAAGAGTTTGGGTTTGGACATGCTAAATTTAAGATGCGTGTTAGACATCTGAATAGAGATAAAGAAGAGAGAGCCGGATTTACAAATCTAGAGTTCAGAAAAGAGATCTCGGCTGGAAATAGGAGGTTGGGAATCATCAGCATATAGGTGGGATTTAAGGCTATGAGACAGAGTGAAGGTGAGAGAGAGCTCAACAAGGCCACGAGTAAAGAAAGAAAGAGAAGCTGTCCGAGAATTGAGCCTGGGTACTCCACTGTTTAGATGTTGGATTATTGAGGAATCAGCAAAAAGGGAGCAACCTATAAAGTAGAAAGGGAGCAACCTATAAAGTAGAAAGATAACCAGGAGAGGCTGTGTCCCAGAAAGAAGTGAAGTAAGTGTTTTAAGTGTTTATCTTCATCTGTGTCAAATGCTGCTGAGATTAAATTAGCTCAGGACAGAGAACTGGCTGCTGGTAGGCCTCACAAAAAGCCTGCAATGCTTCGGTTTTCATTCCTTTATCTTCCCTACACAATTTGCCTAGTATATGAACAAGCTTTAAATGTATTTGGGAACAGGCTTCTCACTCCTCAGTTACCTGGTAGGGAATACAAGTAGAATGTTTCTCATGTGATATATAAAATCAAATTGGCAGCTTCTTTTTTCTCATTGGATGGTCATTAAGAAAGCCCAGTGCTTCCCAGCTTAGGTACTCAATATATGTTTCTCATCAGTAAGCAGGATTGTGATCCCTCTAAAAGAATACTAGCTCTAAGGTTTCCTTTTTAATGATGGGCAGTGTCTGCTCTTAGGTGCCCCACCCCTCCCTTTCCCAACCCCCATTCCAGTAACTCAAAGTTAGCTTTGGAGCTGTTTTATGTATGTTCATTTAACTAGTGAAGCCCTGCGTTTCCTATGTATATTGTCCATACATAGGAACATTTGCTGTGTTCCAACAGAAAGATCTCAGTGGTAGAGAATGAACCATTTGTACCCTGGGGATCAAAGGAGAAAAAATCTTGCCTGAAATACCTCCTCTGAACCTAGGTTTATATGGAGAAGTACGATATACCATATTTGTTTAACTCAACGAGAGGTTGAATTAGAAAGTCAAAAGACAGCCAGTAGAATGGGAGAAAATATTTGCATATCATATATCTGATAAAGGAATTTGTATTTAGAATATATAAATAACTCTTTCAACTCAATAATACAGAGGCAAATAACCCAAATTAAAAAAATAAATAAATAAAAAACAAGTAAAGGCACCCCAATAGAAACAAGCACACCACGTATCCAGATCTTGGTTTCTAATTCTGTTCTCCAATAAAAGCAACCAGAGCTCCTAGGAGAAATGGATAATTCCATGACCGGTGCAGGAAACATGCAAGAGGAGCCTGGAACATCTTGTACCAGAAAGTAAGGAAGCACTAAAAACACACACACAGAGAACACGTTGATGGGGATGGGTCAGAGGGGCAGAGGAACCAACTGAAAGAACTCCCAATGGCCAAGGTCAGACAATTTGAGCAGAAAATTAGATAAAGTAACATTGGATTATAACCCAAAGTATAAAATAAATATCGATGAATCCATGCTGATGTAACTAAGTAATTGAATATGTTAATGAGAAGAAAGAAGACACCATATCCTGTGCAGAAGAATTCCAAATAATTCATGTAGCTACTCTACCCTAAAGGAAGGGAATCCTAACTCTCCCCACTTCTTAAGTTTAGGCTGCACATAGTGACTTCTTTCCAAAGAACACATACAGGATGAGGAAAGTAACTTTATCGCAGAGAAATCTGACAAACTACATTTGTCAGGTGATCAAGGTTAACATCAACATACATAAATCATATTGACAGATGTACACTTGGTATGAGGGGATAAAAATGACACTTTACTTAAGCGATCTTCTTCCCTAAAACCCACAACCCTCATTTAATCATGAGAAAAACATCAGATTTCAAGAGAGGAAGATTCTACACAATACTGACCAGTACCCCTCAAAGCCGTCAAGGTCATTAAAAACAAGGAAAGGCTGAGAAACTGTCATAACCAAAAGGAGCCTAAGAAGACACGACTACTATATGTAATGTGATAATTGGATGGGATCTTAGAACAGAAAAAGGACAATAGGTAAAAACTAAGGAAATGCAAATAAACTATGGACTGTAGTTAATAATAATATATCAATATTGGTTCATTAGTTTCGATAAATTTACCATATTAAATAAGATGTTAAAAACAGTAAAACAATGTAAGTTATGTAGGAAATCTCTGTACTATCTTCTCAATTTTTCTCAATAATTTGTAAAATTATTGAGGGGGGGGAATCTATTACTTAAAAAAATAGGCACAAGATTTGAATAGACATTTTTCCAAAGAAGATATATAGATGGCCAATACACACGTGAGAAGATACTCACCATCATTCACTATTAGGTAATTGCAAATCAGAGCCACAGTGAGATACCACATTGCTCCCACTAGGATTGCTATAACCCTATAATCCAAATGTTGGAGAGGATGTGGAGAAACTGGAACCCTCCTGCATTGCTTGTAGGAATATTAAATGGAGCAGGCGCTTTTGGAAACAGTTTGTCAGCCCTACTGGAAGTAGAATGTGAGCTTCATTAGGCAAAGACTATCACTTCTATAGCCACAGGGCCTAGAGCAGTACCTGGCATGTAGTAGGCATGCAGTAAATACTCGTGGGTGATAACGTTAAGGTGTTTGGACTTTACCCTGTCAGTGACTGAGGGCTTTTACACAGAAAAACGAGGCGGTCAGATTTGTATTCCGAGTACACTGTTTCAGCGCCGTGTAGGAAATGGATTAGAGAGCGATAAAACTGGTAGCCTTGCAGACCAATTGGAAGGTGACTGTTAAGAGAGACATTTAGGGCCTGAACTAGGTCCGTGCTGGTGGGGATGGAGGAGACAGATTTGAGAAGTAAGAAGGAGATAAAATCAGCAGGATTTAGAGAGTGATTGAATAGTAAAAGTAAAGAAAAAGAAAAATCAAGGCTGACCCTCCACTTTCTGACATGGATAACTAGCTGGGTCACAGACCATCAAATAAGATAAGCCTGCAGGAGGAGGGAAGAGTAGGTGTGATGGAGGTAAGGTCATCAGTGGACATGATGAGTGCAAGATGCCTGTGATGTCTCAAGCGGACATGTCTAATGTGCAACGGGATATTGTAAGAAAGAAGCTTTGGGGAGAGGCCTGGCCTGAACAAACAGAATTGGGAATCATCAGCATAGAGTTGTTGTTTAAAAACATTAGAGGAAATATACACTCTGGATGGAGAGCAGTCCCCTGGGTAACACCAACATGTCTAGGGCATGAGAAGGAAGAGAAACCCCGAAGAGGATAGGGAAGGAATTCCCATGGTACAAGGGCCGGGAGGGATCGGAGCATGAAAGTGCCGCCCGCACTGAAATGGTAATTTCCCATAAATTGATATGACATCTTACTTCCCAGTAAATTAAAACATCTTTACATTGTAACTTCTTCAGCTCCTCTTTGAAGTAAACTGTTTAAGTGCCTTGTCAAGGTGACAGAGTGAATGACAAAGGCAGCCTAGAAGCTAAATATTATCAGTTCCGACCTCTGCTTTGTCCTTGACCTTGTACTTTCACTAAGGCCGAGAATGATCTCTGGCATGGCTGAGAATGTTGAATTCCTTCCAGGTAGCTGTTTAGGTAGACTTATTTCCTACAAACCTATCATTCCAGGATCATTACTTTGGTTTTCTGCAGGAAAGGTTATAGGTTTTCCTGTTTGCAGTGACCAGAGTGTAGTGTGGTAGAGAGGGATTAGCAGTGATATGCTGCCATCTGCTGGAAACGCCCACGGACATCCAGACAAATGAACATCTGTGGTCTCCTCCGTCTCCTAAAGAATGGGCACTGCCCCTGAATTAGGCTTCAGAGGCGACTTGGCTGAAATGCCCTTACCCATCAAATAAAATTTTCTTTGAGTGCCTTGCTAAAAAAGCAATTTTGTGTCTAAAAAAAAAATCTAAAATATTTTCACACCTTTTTCTCTGTTTTCCCAGCTTTTGTCTGCCATTGTTCTTATTTGTCTTTTCAATTCTGGGGTAACCTACCCATTTTCCAGCCTTTCCCTGTAATACTCCAGGTTTTTGACTCCAGATTATTAACCATGTGGATTTGTGATTAACTTTGTAGGAGAGGTTACTCTGCTACCCAAATTCTTTTAATGATGATGCCCCCCAAAATTCTGTTATAGCTCTTAGATTTGATGGTGATGCAAAGGTAGCCCTGACTTTCTTGGGGGCCTAGAGTAAACTGAAAAACACAATAGGTTAAATAGCTTTTGCTGCTTGGTAGAAGGAACTGTGCCAGTTAATAAAGTTTAATAATAAAACAGAAGTTTGTATGGCTCAATCTCTGAGGGGAAAATTTAAAGATCTTTATATAAGTAGATTTAAATACTATTACATCTCCTTAATTAAACCTTCATTTGACTTTGCTACCCAGTTTCTGACCATCTCACTTTCTTCTGATCTTTTTATATTAATTGTACTTATAGTAGGTTAGAACTAATGGTTCTAACAATTAATTGGTCTCTAATTAATTGTTTAATTAGGACTCTTTGAAGGCAGGTGTGTACGCCTGTTGGTTTGTATATCCCCCCCAAAGAAGTACCCCAAAGCAATGAGTAGTTATAATGCTCTCAAAAAAATACCTGTTAGTATTTGTGTTTGATTTTTCATAAACATATCTCATGTGTGAGGCTTTGATTAAGTAAGATTTATTTTGGTTATGCTCAGTTAATACTACCAGACCTTGTACATATATAGTGTCAACGTATAATTTAGGGGTTACTGGCCAACAACGGCAGGCTTCCCTTTGTAGCACGTATGCTGCCACTGGAATGATTCAGGGATTAGTGTAGGTGACAGGTGCTATTATTTCCAATAAAGATCCTAGGGAATGGAAATCAGAAGTGACTTGTCCAAAATCTCTCATCAAATTGGACTATTTATATCCTGTGCAGTACCTCCGTAGTCATCAGAGTCAGGAAATTAAATTAATTCACCCAGTGAAGCCATTTTCTGCCGGCAAAGTGTTGTATTGTACTAAAAAGATATTAAGCTTGTTCTGTGACTAAAGCCCAGAGTGATCATTTATTTACTGACTCTCTTAGAGTTCTTACTGAAAAACTTGAGGCCGGAAGCTGACCTTTCTTGTTTTCTAAATAAGGATATAATGTTTAGTTTTGACGCTTAAAAGTAAGAAACAGGCACAGTTGTTACAGCCGTGAAAACAGAGCTACAGCTCCTTAGAAACCACATCAAGGCCACACTTCCTCCCAGCTCCTCCCTCACCCTTTTTCTTGTCCCATCGTATACAGAAAGCCCTTCTCTCCATTCCCACCTCCGGCTTTGCTTAACAAACCTTTGCCAGTTTAAATAGAACAAATTCAACGTGCCAAAGGGAGACCAGACAACTGCCTTGATCCCAGTGGTCAACACCCAGCTGAAGTGCCTGTTTACATATTAGTAAGAGTCAGGATTCAAACTTAGTTCAGTCCAACCCCAAATGCTCTGCATGTTGTTAACCATATAAAATCAGGGCTGTCGTTTTATAAATATTGGGTCTCTGTTTTACTTTGTTTAATTAAAATGCGATTTCATTTTTCAATTAGGCACTTAACTCTCAAGTATTTGTTTCCTTTATTTTTTCTCTTGTCTTTCCTGCTTGATTTCCATCAAGCTCTGGTCTCTGGCAGCTTTAGTTAACTTTAATTAGCAGTTTCACTGTAGATAGCTCTGCAGATCTCTCATATGCCAAAACCATTGGGGCCGATTTTGCTGAGCCATTAGGTTCTCTGTGCTGCTTGTAGGTTTTCTGCCCACCTTCCAAGCAACTGCCTTGGAGCAATAGAATTTGACACCCCACACCACTCTCTGGGAACCACGCCACAGATTAGAACTGGCACATGATTCACACCACTGGTGAACTCAATCATTAATCCCAATACATCCCCCTGTCCTCTTAAAACACCAAATAGATTTATCAAGTGGTTCTCCGAAGCTAGAGGGTACAAGGATTTCCTAGGGAACTTGTTTTAAGTGGAATTCTTTGAGTCCATCTCTAAAAAATCTGATTTAGAAGGTCGAGGGCGGGGCCCGAGCTTCTGCACTTTATTTAACAAGTGCCCAGGGGCTCCTGATGTGGGTTGTTCTTAGACGCTCTTGGAGAAATACTGGCCTAACCCCATGTTCTTTGCGACTCATAAAATATTCAGGCCATTTTTCTCTCAGACTCTTATTCTCCTTCAGAAAGTCTCCCACCCAGCCCCACCTCCTACAGATAGTAAAAATAACCTGAAAGCACTTTCCTGGATTAACTGGAACCATTATTAAAACTACCCCTCAAAGCAGTCACCATTTTTATTTTGAGGCAGAGTCCAGTCGTGTTCTTGGAAATTTAGGGGTGAACTACATAGTATTTCATTTATCTAGTGGGCGGCCAGTAAGCAAATTCAACTCATAATGGCATTAAACTTGGGTAAGTCACTTCAGCTCTCTTGGCTGACCTTTACTCATCTACAAAATAAAGGGTTCAGCAAGAAGATCGACTCCGGGGTCTCTTGCAGACGTGACTTGCCCAGAGTTCCACGACGTAGAGCCAGAGATATGGGGTCCAGAGGTCGAAAGCTCCACCTCAACCCCTAGTTTTTTTCCAAAGGAAGGAAATTAACTTTAATCCAGTTCCATAAAGATAAATATCTCTGAGGTATACAGTAATAACAGGCACTTTAGTATTCGTGCCCTGGATAAACAGATGCATGCGTGTATGAATGGATGAGGAGGCGTTGCCCTTGGGGCCAGTCGGGGAAGGGGGAGAGAGAATGGCGGCAGCGCGGAATTAGCATTTTTTCCACGGTTCTTCCTCATCAATGCAGTGAAGAATCACAGGTCAGTAAGATTTAGAAAAGATTTATTAAAAGTATGTTTTAGAAAGACAAAGCATGCCCCAAGGAGGCATGTGGTTACAGTGAAGAGCTGTAACAGATCACCGTAACCACAATAGCCAACAACAAAAAGGACAAAAGGCCACAAAAGGAAAAGGCCCAGAAGTGGAAAGGTCTGCATTATATTTGGGCTGTGATGGGTGGTTCCAAGGCAGATCTAGGCTATTGGCACATGAGGTCATTTTGATTGGCACTTGGCTGCTATATAACTCTTTGCCTGGCGCGCATGTATGAACTCCGAATTCTACTACCATTGAGGTGTTCTTTGGGAGGTCTCTAGACTGAGCCCCTATTCCTTTGTCCCCCCTGTCACTCATGTCTGACTAGCTATCTAACAGAAGGAAGGAATCCAGGCCTGTTTCTTTACGTGGTTAAGATCGTGGCTGTAGCATTTCTCACCAGGTACTGGAGAGTAAGACAGGCAGACAGAGATTGAAGCCGGCTACTGCTCTTACATGACCTATAAAGGTCTTATAAGGCTCTGAATAGTAATTCAAAAAATAAACATGTAGGTACTCAAAAATATAAATGTCACATCTGCTGTAGCTCTTCATCTCCGTTGCTATGCTGTGGTTTTCCAGTTGATGGAAAGGTTTTATTCAGATCAGCATTTCACTTTTTCCTCGAGGCATTCTTCATCTTTGTGTTCTAACCTTTAAAGATAGAGGCTTCGGTTGCTGCTGTAAAGATTTCCATTGCCTTGCATCGACATGTTTCATTCAGTTCCTCCAAAGGACTGCACAACTTCTGTTTTTCTGGGTTGGAGATGGAGTCAGAGGAGGAAGAAGACAGATAGGGGGAGGGGAGGAGGACCAGCCCTTGAGTGACTGGTCCTCTTTGTACCCAGGTCCGGGGAAGGAGTGGATCGATGGCCTCAACTTTGCAGCCCGCATTCAGACTGCATCGCATTCTCCTTGAGGCAGTCTGATCCGCAAAGATGCTGATTATACATTTTGGGGTACTGGGGACAGAGGAGGGAGGGAGAGGTTGGGGATTTTTAGTTGCTAGAGCATTTTATTGACAACATTAAAGGCCTTGTGATATATTCGACCAGAAATTAATTACAGCCCAGTTCCCCATTTCTCCCTTAGGTGACAGCCTTCTGTTGATGTGTGCCACTGTGAAAGTAATAATAGGTTTCAAATGTTTGTAAAAAACATAAAGTAATTACTCGCTGTGATAAATCAGTCATTTGAAGTTTCAGCTTCTCTCCGCTCCATGTATGTGGCAGTGGGTCTGTTTCTTTTGTTAACTTTAATTATATAGCATGGGAGAATTTTTCTTTTTCAGTTTTCAGAAATTTTGCTTTTTTTTTTTTCCTTCATTTCTTGATTTCCTGGTTCTCCAGGGATGAAAGTATGGAAATGATAATGACACATAACTAACATTTGAACAAGGGAAGCATCTGTCTGCCAGGGAGCTGATTGCCTTAGTTAAATTTCGTAGCTATTGGCTATCAGCTATTTGCCAGTTTCTCTAATGAGCCTTAAATATTTACTGTTTGTCATGCAGAGGGAAAGAGTATGCTCTTAGGCATTTCAAGGCTCCTCACCAATAGCATATGTTTAAGTTATGGGCCCTGAAGCCAACGAGCCTCTAATAGCTCCTTTCCCATTTTTAAATGAACACACACAGAGTTTTCCACTAAAACCTACGGCTCCTTTCCTGGCATCTCTTTCTTCCAGTAGGACCTACATGGATCTGCTTGGATAATACCTGCAGCTCACCTATAGAATGAAAGAGAAATGTCCTTTTTTGCAGCTACCTTAAAAGGGATCCTCACCCAGGCAGATACAATAGCGAGAACTTTATACCGGCCAGACGCTAGCCAGCATGACGTAGCATCGCACACAGGTCTCCTGCCGTTGGCACTAAGGCTGCCTCACCCCTAAAAATATGAACTGTGCGTGTTCACATTTCTTTTTAACTCAGATAATTAGTATTAATGTTAAGTTCTTCTGTCTGATCTGCGTTGTCCATTCCTGATCAGTGAGCTGTTATTAAGTTCTAACGTTAGAGATTTGCTCCATCTCCTAGATCATGCTGTCCACGCCCTTACAACCAGAAGTCGGTGTTTTCCCTCCAGTTCATCTCTTTCTTTGAACTATTGTTTATATTTAGAACCAAACAGAAGAACAGTAAGAATTGTTTTCAATAATTCATCTGTATGGAAAAGCATACTGACTGGGACTTCTGTGCTTTTTCATTGCAATGATAATTGGGGTTCATGATGTTTGACCCTGAGACTAGAAGATTCTGTCCATCATCAAAGAATACTATTGCTTTTACTATAGTTTCAGCATTATATATGTTTTACTGTGTTCTGTCTTGTAAAACTTGATGACAATATATCTCACTATAAGTCAGAATATCTAATTAACTGTAACCCCTCGTTTTCTTTTCATGCTCATCATGAAGTTTTTCTCTCTGTAATTCTGGCATTTCATTTTTACACATATAAGTAAGACTAGAGAGTAACAAGTGCTTAAAATAAATATTACTATTATTGTTAATATTATTACTAATTACTACTATGTATTGAGTACCTACTTTGTATAAGGCAATCTACTTATGTGATTTCCAAACATTATCTTATTTAATCCTTAGAATAAGTCAAGGCGCTCAGGGATTAGCATTTTCATTTTACAAATGGGAAGATTGAGTCTCTGAATGATTAAGTAACCCAAGGTCTGCACAACTAGTAAATGACAGAACCATGATTCAAAGCCAGGTCTATCTGCATTTTAGCTACTGTGCTGTATAGCTCGTGACAATGTAATATATTAGTATTTCAAGAAGATATACCACAGCCTCAGTGATTTTATAGACTCTATTAAATGGTGATAAGGGGGATATTCCTAGTTGAAAGGGCTTAAAGGAGGGGTAACGATTTTTTATCTTCCCTGGGGGAAGTTGAAAGGAGATGTTGTTTTGTAGGCCTGCAGGGATAAACAAAAGAAGACCAAAGGCTGATGAGAGAGGATTTTAGCACCACACCTAAGGCCTGCCTAGGAGTGGTCCTAGTCCTCCTTGGACCCACAGAGACAGGAAGTGGACTTCCCATCAACCAGGCATGGCAGCAGCAATAGAGCTTGTCCAGATTAGGGAGGATGGCTGGACCCGACAGCACAGGGAGTATGGGGCCACTGCCAAGTGCAAACCTCAGCTCAACCTCAGCCCCCAAAGTGTCAGTAGAACACCTGCAGATGGCGGTAATACAATGACTGATACAGTTGTCTAAACTAGGTTTTAAGAAGCTACTATGTATTTTCTACATGAACGTAAAATATTCAGGAAAGATGGGAAAGCCAGAAGCTACGTCTTTTTGTCCTATCAGTAGAGAAAACCTAGTCATTTTAAAAGGAAGATAAAAGCAGTGATGTATGATTTGCATTTGTCATTTTTTGACCACCTAGCTTCAAAATCTCTCTGTGTTTTGGAGATTCCCCACGATCTGGTCTTCGAGAGAGGCAGAACCCACTTTCCTTCAGGCTTGCTTTCTGTGTGGGCCAGACCTAGGCTGGGCCAGTCCCATGGACCTACTCCAAACCCCAAGCAGCGAGCTAGGGACACTTAGCACAGGGGTGATGGAGAACCACAAGGCAGTAGCAGCCGCAGTGGCTGTGGTATGGTCAACTGGACAAGGCGTGGTGTCTGTGTTTAGCAGCGACGGCGGTGGCATCTTCAGGAATCTGCCTTTGAAGAGTGATTCTGGAGTGATTTTGGCCGTGATCCCAACTACTGCCTAGTTTTGTTTATTCCTGCTTCCTTTCCAAGTTCGATTCTCCAGTCTTTCCTGGCTCATCTGTGAGTTAGTTACCCAGTATCCTTTCAATGATTTCTTCTCTGCAACTTAGAACCTTGACTGTTATATGCATACATAGTAAAACCTAAGGAATCTAGTAAGTGTTAGCCTTTAGTTCTATCAATTGTCAACAAAGTTCAGAGTCTTACATTATTACTCATTACTGTTAAAGTTTTTATAGAAAACGACATTAAATTTAGCTTCATCAATTATATAGAATACTTAAATATCTATCAAGAATTTTAATTTTTTTAAAGAGAAAGCAGAATTGGCTAGATTGAATGCCCTGAAGCTTGGCTCCCCATAGCTGGAAAACATTATTGGATCTATACACTTGTTTCCATTATCTATTGCTATATAATAAATCATCCTAAAACTTAGGACCAAGAACAACCACCGTTATGTTAGTTCTCTTGGTTTAGCAGGTTGACAGGGGCTTAGGCAGTACGGCTCTTCTCTGACTGCCTTGGGGTCTCTTGCATGGCTGTAATCTGAGGGCAGCTGGGGTCGGAACATCCAACTTGGCTTGCTTCAAATGTCTGGAGGGGAAAGCCGGAAGGCTGGGTCCCATTGTCTTTCTCTCCATGTAGTCTCAGAAATTCCTCCATCCACATAGCTTTTCCATGTGGTTTCTCCATCAAAGTCATCTTATATGTTTTCTTAGAGCTTCCCAAAGCATGAAAGTAGAAGCTGCCAGGCCTTTTTTAGGCCTACATTCATGATTGGCACTGTATCACTTCAGCCACATTCTGTCGGTTAAGGCAAGTCACCGGGCTAGCTCAGATTTAGTGCGGGAGGTGACCACCCAAAGTCATGAATAACGAAAGACATAGTTCAAGAGGAGTTTTCTTTGGAATTTAATGACCGCCTAGCAACCAGTATTGTGTGTGTGTGTGTGTAAACTTCAGGCCTCAGGTTAGATGCTGAGCACATGGCAGAGTAGACATCAGATGTATTTGTCAGAATTCTTTCAGTTGCAAGGAGCGGACCAAATCCAAACCAGCTTGCATCAAAAAGAAATGAATATCAGATCATAAAGCTGGGATAGTCAAGGGATTATTGGTGTTAGATTTGGCTTTGCCCAAGGATTCAAACTATATGAGCAGAACTCATCTTTTTTTCCATCAAACTCTTGCTTCTCTTTCCATCTGTTTGGCTTTATTGTGGCAAAAGAGTAGCCCCAAACTTATATCATACTCATAGCTAGGAATCTAAGGGAAAGAGAGACTCTCTTTCTTCTAAAATCAGTGTATCAAGTCTTACGGAGGGACTCTGATGGGCCCTGTTCATCTCTGAGCCAATTGCTGTGACCAAGAAGAATGGAGCATTCTGATTGGACATCCTGTTGTGAAGGGTTGACCAGTGCAACCCAGACCTCACAGAGCACGTTCCAGAGAAAAGGAAGGTTTCCGTTCCCAAAAGAAGCAGCACAAGAAGAGGCACAGATGCTGAATAAACAAAACGAGAGATGACTGCTACACCCAATAACAGTTTGCCGAATGACTAAAATTTAAGTAATAAGCGAGTGGCATAGACAATAAAATACCGAATTTATTATGCGCTAATGAAGATAGACACTTTAAAAATTACTTTATGAAAAGGCATTTTTATGAGAAGAGATAGAGGTGCTGCTGGGACATCATTCAAAGTGTATTTAAATAATTAGAGAAAAATGTTGTAGAAGAGCCACTTTTAGAGCTGTTCTGTGAAAGAGGCGGGATTTAAAAGGAAGGAGGATATTATGGGCAGAAGAAAGGTTACCTTCCTAAGAACCAAAACTTACTAAACAGAGAAGTTTGCAAAGTATAATTTTTGGATGCTGCTTCTCTCCATAAACCTTACCTTTAAGAAAATCTAGAGTTTTTGTACCATAGTGTGTCGTACTATATAGTTTCAAATTTAGTTAGTTCCAAGGAAGATTTTCTTTAACCCTGGGTATGACAAGTGTTTTAAGTATTTAAGGGGCTCAGATAAAAATAAAATTTCCAAAGTAATTGTTATCAAAGAAAAAGAAAAGTCTTCTTAAAATATATATTCATTTGTTGTCCTCTCTCACTTTGATTAAAAGTAGTTGCTGAAATTACCAGAAATACTAGTAATCGGCGTTTCTGTATTTGTCGTCCTGTCGTGAAGCTGAAGTTGTCTTTGAATATGAATTGATTTAGCTCCTCTCTCACTCACATGCTAAGAAGGAAAGGAAATAAAGCCCAACTCAAATGGAGCTCACCTCTCTCCTCTGTCTCTCTCTGTCTCTCTCTCTCTCTTCCTGTCTGTCTCTCCCCACCTCGCCCCCCCTCCCCCCACACCACAGTGAAAGAGGACTGTGTATTAGGAGAGAAATTAAGAAGAGTCCTGATTGGTTCTCAGCTTACTGAGATCATATTATCTTCCCAGAAACCTAAAAAGTCTTCATTAGATAGGACTTTGAGATGGTGTCATCTGGCCCCTTCCATCAAAAGGCAGGAAACTGGCTCAGGAAGCTGGAGTGACTGGCCAGGAATGATCCTGATAGGAGAGGACCCGAATGCTCTCAATGCCTCCTGCAGGCTGATGTCAGAAGCTCTCAGGGGTTCACATTCACAGCAGAGACAATGACATCCTGGGCAGTGGCAGGCGACCTGGAGAGAAGGGGCGTCACCGTGTGGTTTGAATAGACCTCCTCCTAGTTCTGATACAGCCCTAAGGGAATCATGTTAACCACACTCCCCATAACGTTTCTCTTCTCTAAAACTGGAATGATTAATTTTGCTGCTGGGCACTTCTTTACAAACAGAAATTACGATGTGATAATAATTATGACTTCTGTTCACTACACATATTCATGTCCTCGTTACTAAGTAAATACAGAAAGATTATTAGTTTTATTAGCTTTTGATATTGATATTGCCATGTTCTCTCTCAGCTATAAATATCTACTCTGCCCACATGGCTTTGAATCTTTTTTTTCTTAAGTAAATTAAAATAGAAACGATAGCACAATTAATTACTGTCTAAATTTTACTAAACTCTTATGTCAAAACAAAATATAAGGATTGTGGTTATGTGAGAGGGAGATATTGCACGGGGAGACTTGTGATCCTATGGAGCAGAAAGTCAAATCCTTAGTGACAGAAGCTTGAGTTTTGTGGTCACCCGCAGTGGGTAGCCAGACTCCTATACCAGTAGGCGCAGAGCCCTTGACCAGGCTCAGGCATTGCGTGTCGTCACTGCCTTGTGAGATGCTAACTCTGGTGCTAATCTCTTGGAGGAGAAGACTAGCATATTCTCCACAGGTGTACAGGTTCCTTTCCCGAGCCCCAGAGTTCATGGTGATAATGTAGAGGGGCCCCTTAAAGTGCCAGGTAGGCAGAGAGGACCTGTGTGTCTCCTGACCCACTTGAAGGAGAGCTGAGATTTAGTGTCGGGGTCACTTACACAACACCTTCAGATTCTTACTCATTACTTCCTCTCTGAGAGGAATCTGGTCTAATTTAGATACTGCTGTCGCCTTGAAACAAGCTCCTCAGCTGCGTAGCCATGTCTAGCAAATGGACGGGAGAGGACTCTGAGCTTCCAAAGTGGTGTTTCTGAACAGTTGGGAGGGAGCAGGGGGAAGCAGAGCTCTTGAGCGTGGGACGCCCACCTCGGCGGCTTTCTCTTAGTCTGATAAAGGAAGCAGACCTTGTCTAGACCGAGATATGCCCAGCCAATGGGTTATCTGTCTTATGTTCTAAAATTGATGGCAGTGATGGTTGCACGTATCTATAAAGATGTTTAAAACCATCGAATTGTATAATTTAAATGGGTGTATTATATGGCATGTGAATTATTTTAATAAAGCTGTCTTTTAAAAAAAAAAAACCTAATAACAATTGAGTGTAATGGCAGAAAATGGCAAGAGGTCTTCCTCTCCTCCCCCCCTCCGCCTCCCCCCATCTCCCCATCCTCCTCCTCTTTCTCCCTCTTTCTCTCCAAAGGGGAACAACTTTCTATGATTGAGGAAACACAGCCAAAAAGGTTGAAACACTGCCTCTGGAAGTGAAAGAATGCTTTTAGTAGCCCTGGTGGTTTTGTAAATTATTAAGAGTTGATTATGGAGCTAATTAGGACTAAAGAATTTCCAGCCAGAGAAAGAGTAGATTACACTTGGGAGAGTAGATACAGGTATTACTAGTTCAAAATCCAATACTTCCACCCCAACTGGAGGAAGATTTTCTTATTATAGAAAAGGAGCTATGCTGCAGTAAGCTACTGAAGAAATAGCAATTCCAAAGTTAAAATAGATGCATCTAATGAAGAGAAAGAAACTTCTTTGCAAATGAATCTAAGACTCCATTACAGATCATTTAACGTAAGAACAGCTAAAGAAATGTAAGGGAATTCTTTTGTTTTTTTATTTACAATGACGTTGTGTTTCTAAGTTTTCATTTGTTATCGAATCTCTCAGTTCAGATTGTTTTAATAAGCAGACAGTGAGTTTAGTTACAAAGTCATGATTCTGATCTCCCTAGTAACCCAGACCACCTGGGATTATAAATTGTGACTCTTTATTGCCACCTGATGACAACAAAGAGTACAGCCCTTCTGGAAATACCAGCCTTTTTAGAAACCATTTACCCCTTGCAAGCTGAAGTTCAGAATCAGTGATACAGAGATGGTGACAAAGGCTCTTTATAAGTTCCTCTGACCTTGGTGTTAGAAAGAAACCCCTCGTCATAGGCTCTTCAAGCAAATTCAAGTCTTTTCTTATAACCACGTTACCTAGAAAGTAGCACTCTATATATATTGAAAGCGATTTTCAATATATCACATTTAAAGTGTTAGGTACGTGTTACCCTAAGTCTGTCACCACTTTCTTCTGCAGTTGTAGCTGCTGTCACTGTCCAGTGGCTGCTACTCTGGTGTCTGTGGCACCTGCCAACCTGTTCTCACTGTTGCTGTCATCGCCATCGCATACAAGCTGTTACTCCTGCCACTGTCTTCCTGCTGCTAATGGGACTGATTGGCACCTCTCCATGCCACATCAAGGTGCCGAAGCTGTTCGCCACCCCAGGCACAGAGCCATCTGACACCCTTTACTGCCATTGCTCGTTACCACCCTCACAGCAGTGACGCCAGCTGAGACCAGTTCAGCCCTGAGCTGGGTGGCTTCGCTGGTGAAGGGAGTTTGAAGGGAGTTTGATCGTCACCTTGTCACCTCTGGAAGCAGCTGGGCCTCACAGTGAGACTGGACCTAGGGACTCAAAGAATCCTGCACTTTTAAGAGCCAGCACATTAGAGCCTGGCATTTCTTGTCTTTATTTGTTTTTGGAGATGAAAGCAATTTGGAAACTATTCTATCTAGGCACAGAAGACAGCTTTGGCAGCTTCCTCCTCACCGTATGCTACTCAGGTAGCAAAATAAGCAATACTGTGCTCCCCCGACCATGCACGGAATTTCAGTGCCGTGTATTAAAAGTTGTTTTAAAATGTTCTGCATCATCTTCAGTATTTTTAACCAAGCGTATAAGATTTAAATACTACGTCGGGTTCAAAGTGACAGACCCCACCACTGTATTTTCACAGGAAAAAAAAAAAGATTAAATCCACAACTAAGAAAGAATGGGGGCGGGGAATTTACCAATGAACAAAAGCTGTCAATAGATTTCTGGAAAATAGGAAGAAGATGGGACACAGTTAATGGATATGCCAGTGGAGAAAAACTTCCATCTGGAATCTGTAATGAATGTTTTGGAGAAGTTCCAGGCTCATAATCAAGTTAAAAAAAAAAAAAAGTGTGGGAGAAGCAAAAGAAACTGAAAATAGAGAGATTCATGAAAATTTTATAGATGTGAAAATATATAAGGCGATTTTATTCACCCCTTCAAAATGTTGGCATCCAGAATTGATTTCTGAAAGAGCCATCTTAGGAAATACTAACAGAACATCAAGGCTTCTGGTATGGATGTTGGAGCCCCAGAATAAACCCCCCTCGTGTGGCGCTGGAGAAGGAGATTCCCAGCCTGCCAGTTGGTACCCTACTCACCCTAAAGAGAAACCACAGACATACCACACACATAACACTCCCAGGCAGAACTCCCTCCCACCAAGAGGAGAGGCTTTTTAGGAACGTGATCCTACCTGTACTGAGAGGCCTAGCATCCAGCTAATTGGAGGCCCAGGAAAAGAGATCAGAAAATGGAGGGGAAGGGCAAGCACTGAAGAAGTCCTAGAAATGCTTTTCTAAAACTGAAGCAAGATACACGTCTTCATAGTAAAAGAGTCTACTGAGTGTGCCCTGTGGTGAATGGAAAATGGTGTCAGCTGAACACTGCCTCATGAATTTTCAGTGTCCAAGGTACAGTCATTAGAAGCGTTGGAGGAGCAGGAGGGAGGAGAGGCAGCCGGCATCAGACCTGTGATCAATAGCACTAAGTGCTAAGAAATCTTGAAGCGATGTCTTCTTGGCTCTGAGGAAGAATGATTTCAACCTAGAATTTTATATCCAAAGAACGCATCAGCCAATTCTGAGGGAAGATAAAGATTTTCAGATTTATAGCGATTCAGAAAGTTTACTCAAGAAAATGGATAGCCTGATTAAGAAGATAAAAAATAATTTTTTAAGAAAAATACAAATAATGCAAGGAAAAAAAAGTCAAACAGATATTTTCGGGAAGACAAAAACTATACAAGAAACGCATGGTCCAAGTACAAAGCAAATGTCCAGAAGCATCCTCTTCGAGAGGCCCACAGGCTGTAACTGACCTATGGAGAACGAAGTATAATCGGTAGTGCTGGCCTTAGCACTGAGTGGTAGTTAGTATGCACAGTGACCTAAATGCTTCTTGTTTTTTCATGAATCATCATGACAAAGCATGAAAGACTCGATTGTTTGTAGGACGCTACAGCAAAAGCAAAAGTGTGACTGAGAGAAAATGGATGATGAGGCAGAGCGAAAGTTGATGTGTGGACAGTAGAGGGAGGAAGAGAGATTTTTCAAAAGGTCAATTAATAGCTTCGTCTTAAAAAGTGGGGCAGGTGGGAGATTAATGGAAGTAAAAATAGTGGTTTAAGTAGTTGATTTAAATTATAAGAAAAAGTATTTTTGCAGTAAAGTCATAAAATACTAGGAAGAGGAGAGAGGTATTAAAGGTTAGCCATATCTTTATCTTTCACATCGGGAAGTTTATCTATAAAGACATTTTGGACTGCACTTAGCTGGTTTTTTGTTTGTTTGTTTGTTTAATGCTTTATCTCATAATGTGAAGTCTCAAGTTGGGCGGCTTGTAGGTTGGCTACTTCGGTGGCCCATTGATGTCATTAAGAACCCAGGTCCTTGCCAGCTACCTCTCTGCTCTTCCTCCCTCAAGCTGTGTTGGCTTCATCCTTCACAGCCTGCTCTGGGGTCCCAGGCTGGTTGCTGCATTTCCAAGCATCTCAAAAACATCCAATGGAAAAAGGCCATTTCCCTTCCTGCGCTTTATTTTTGTTAGCAAGGAAATATTTTCCAGCAGTCCCTCTGCAGCCTTCTTATGTCTTATTGGCCCAGATCGCATCACACACCCTCCTCTAAACTAGTCACTGGGGCAGCAGAAATGGAAAGCTGCCTTCTCGCGCTGTCATCGTCAGCTGACTTGACGTGGCGATGGTCCTTGGAAATGGCAATTTATATCTCAGCACAAACTTAGGACTTAGGCATAACAACAGTTAACCTGATTTCTCTCTTAATTGATAAGCTTCCGTATCAATAGGCCTATTAAAGAAAGGCTGTTGTCTGTGTTATCCCTATACTCAGTTCAATTATAGTCGTAATTCAGAAAAAAACACTATAGTGACTGTCTAGCTTCCTTATTCAGTAATTGTCTCTTGAGATCCAGAAATATAGATTTCTTCTTTTCAGTTTATGTATCAAATCTAGACTCTTGGAACTAGATTTTTTTTTTCTTGATTTAAACAGCTTTATATAATTCATAGATCTTAAAAGATCCTTCATCTCTTTAGATAATCTATAGCTTTCCCATAATCTATTGATTCTATAAAAAAAGAAGGACTCTTTCCTCAGAACTTCCTTCTTTTGGAACCTGGTAAAGAGGAAATAAAATGCAAACCAGGGTTTGAATCCCAACTCTACTACTTAGTAGTAGTTGCATAACCTCCAGTAGATTTTTTTAACCTTTTAACACTGTGATTATAGTAATCTTAACTCTGAAATAGAGATAGATGATTTGTTTATGTGTTGGAGTGATTTTAAGGATTAAATGACACTGCAGATAGAAGTGCCTGGTATAACTATAAAGAGGATGCCAGCAATTATTAAATCTTTCGCTTCCTTTTGTAATGTGCAATAGGATATTAGCGCTCGGTGTTCCAGTTTCTATGTGTATGATAGTGGATTGACGTTAGTGAAAAGTGAGTCAAATTAAGGGGCAAAGCAGAGGAATTTAATTCTCATTTGAAACATGAATATAGTAACAAGAGGAGAGATGAAAAGCAGCAAGGATAAAGACCTAAGGGAGAAGATATCAGTGCTTTTGACCAAGTTTTCACAATCAAAGACTACACGCTGTTCCCACATTGCCCTGAGCTGGGTCCTGGGAGCCGCCATCAAGGGGGCTTCCAGTAGAATGGTTTCCTCACAGGAGACCAGGGTAACTGTGTTTCTTCACTGAATCACTTTGAATTCTAAAAAGAAATCAGGCTCAGGTAATCAAAAAGCATGAGATGATGGATGAAATACATTATAGGATTGTAATTCAATAATAATTGAATTTCTCCAGCATTTTTCCCTGGTGGAGAGGCTCAAAGAAGTTCAGATGTATTGTCGCAATTAGTTAAAACGTGCCTCAATCGAGTTGAGGTCCTGGTGTTAGACTTTCTTCTCTTTACATCCTACACCAAGACAAGAAGACAGAACAGTGTTCCTACAGCTTTAGCATCTGTGGGTTTATATACACTGCCATGAACATTTTAGGCACAAGTTAGAAGTAGATTATTCCCATCCCTTCTCGCAGGCTTTCTTGCTTCAAAGTGGAGGCATCATCATCTTTCTTGTTTCTTTTCTGAATGTCCTTAGAGAAGTTGCTCTAGGTTCAAACAGCTTGTAGAACAGAATGCCACAACAAAATAAACCGAAGACTTCCTGTGACTTTTTACAAGTTGCTATTCCCCAACTGTAGCCCAGGAGTTCTTGAATAAAAAAAAAAAAAAAACCACATTTTTATTGCCAGGATTCCAATTATAAAATAGTAATTCTCAGCATCTTACTGCTTATCACCTGAGTCTAAATCTAGAGAGTTTGTTTCAAAATGCCAAGCACCGTGAATAACAAGGGACTAAAACAAGTAACTTGTTTTCCCACTATTTACCTTTAAAAGGTCAAGATGGGAGCAAAATCTAGTGCAATATCAGCCTCCTTCACCTGCTGTGGACCTCGCGGTGGAACAGACATCACATTTTGTGAGGCAGGTGTGAGAAGCATGGGGCTAAGGAGTTGCGGTATTGTTAAGAATTAGCGTATCTGGCAGGCAGATGGGGACTGTCTTAACCTGTTTAGCGGAGGGACATCGGCACCAGGCGGATTGGCATTGCCGCACTTTGACATGGCAGATTTCGAATTTTAACATGCAGCCTGAGATGTAGCAGCAGCCTGAGACTTCTCCCATGGAGATCCAGAGAGCACATAAAAAGTTTCAGCGCCTATTAATTCCAGGATATGTTACACACTGCAGAATAAAAATATTTTCCCCAAGTGCCGTGTTGATACTCTAGGCAGCTATATTTACATGTATGCGCTTCAGGGACCACTGCATGTAACTGGTCATTCAGAAGTTACTGGCCTCTCTAATTTATCTTGCCTATCTTTTAACTCGTCTTAGAGTGCTGAGCTAACTTACATGAGTAAATTAAACTTCGTTACTTCCTTCTGATTTCTCAGCTCTCCCTCTGCCTTCTTGTCTGTTTTACTTCTTTCTCTGTTTGTTACCTTATGTTTCTTCACTGTCCTCGATGGCCCCCAGGCCCTCACCTTGCCAGAGAGTGGTGTGAGGCCTAGCTAAGCAGCTCAGGCACTGCGTGTGTTACAGTCAGCAACAAGGAGAGGCTCTTGTAAGATCTCTGGGCTATAAGTTGTTGCATTTTTGTTTTGTTTTGTTTTGTTTTGTTGGCCCATGCCCATTCATACTCACTCACAAGCTTATTGTAAACCGGCAAATCTTGTTTTCTTCCTTGAAGAAGACCTTACGTCTTAGGTTCGCTGGTTTGTGAATTCTTGGCCCAGTGGTTTTTTTTCCATGGAGAAGGTAGATAGCATCCAAAAGCCTCTTTTCTATAAAGCAGAGTTGGTGCCACTGGGAAGAGAGGGATACATTTGAAATGAAGAGGTGTGTGTTTTAGTTCAAGTTCAGCCACTAACAGGAAAAGCCCCTTCCCCTCTCTGGTCTGGCTTCCCTGTCTGTCCAGGGAGCAGTGCGCATGTAGTCAAAAAATCTTCCCACTCTGCTTTCCCTTGGGGACTGCTTTGCAGTTTGCTCTTGGTCACCCCTCATTGTCATCGTGCCACAGTGCAAGGTGTGCCCCGCTGTTCCTCACTAGGTTACCAAGGGTTCAAAATTGTCCTTGTTGCTTCTAAATTCAGATATTAGCATATGCTTTAGTTCACTCCCAAGTGAGGAGAAAAGGCCCCAGAATCATCACTGAGGCCAACTGCGAGACAACCCAGGCTGGGGTACAGGGAAGACACATAGAAACACTTTGCCTGGTGGCCCCTTTACACTAAGCTGATCCTCTGTTTTCACCTCTATTGATGCAGAAAGGAGGCCTGTGGTGAGAATGGCTCCCTGGGCTATAAATCTGAATCTAGACATTTCTGGGGCTTGACTGGCTTTAGGTATGGACCCTAAGAATCAAGATAAATGAAGGTTTGCTTCCCAGCAATCTCAAAGCCCTCAAAGTGAACATGGCAAAATATACATATATATGTCTATTCAACAAATCTCATAACCTGTGTTCCTAATTCTTGAGATACCGAGGTTTCTTCCTTCATTTTCCTCAGTGAGACATTGAAAAATCTACCCACCTTTACATTGCCCCACTCTCCTGCTTCCTTCTGGTCTGAATAGAGATCCTGATTAACCAGAAATAGAAATGGGTGGAAGAGAGCTACATAGATGGGTGGATGGGTGGTGGTTGGGTGGGTGGATGGATGGATGGATGGATGGATGGACGAATATGCACAAAAGTATGGTATATGTGTAGAAAAGATGAGTGTGTCTCTATACAGATATAAATAATTGGTTGTGGGGGAGGTATAATATTTAGAGTATAAACCATATAACCTTAACTCAGAGTGCATGATGGGGCTTCAGGGAGCCCATAAACACCAAAAGATCATATGAAATATCAGTATTATGTCAGTGTTAATTGTTTCTGGCAAGAGAGTCCATGACTTTACCAAATTTTCAAAAGGTGCTGTGAGATTCTAAATCCCTTCTCCATGGAGCTCTGTGTTTGCTCTCTTGTCGGGACATTCTGAATGAAAAGTCTGCGATCAGAACAGGCCATCATACTCATGCTGCAACCGTATAATTGCACCAGGCCTGTAGTGTTGTCTCCCGCTTCACGCCCGCCATGCAGTCCTCCATTCAGAATTCACCGCCACCCGCAATGTTCATATTGTTTTGCTTAGCTGCCCCGTGGAATGAACAACCGTGGAGACACAGTCTCAGAATACACAAGCTTTCACCTTATTGAAGAGTGTACATTTGAAAAGAGCTCATCTTCTTATCCCATAAAGCAAGTTCCAATTTCTAAACTTGACAGCATTCTCCATTCAGGAGGAAAATCTCAATAATTCCTTGGCACCTGATTTTTTTCATCCTTATCTGGCCCTTAGCAATTCTTCCTCCAAGTTTTCAGATATGAATAACACATTCATTCACTCTGGTTTTGGTTCTCTGTAAAAACAGGTTCATGACCAGCCAAATCTGAACGTTCATGCCCCTCCCCAACTCTTAACCTTAGATTCTACATATAAAAATTCTCACACCCTCTATGGCTCATCCATCTATCTTGTCAACCTCTTGTATCCAGTTATGCACAAAGACTTGTTGACTCTTTTTTCCTCTGAATCGTTCTCAGTTTGTTTCCTGTTTTGCTGTTCCCACCATCACTTATGTCTCACATCTGGAATAAAGCAACAATCCTTCAGCTGACGTTTTTATCTTTCAGTCTCTTGCCTTCAGCCATCCTTTGTAATACTGCGTTCCTTAAATTAATGTTTTGCTCAATCCTTAGAGTGACTTTCTGTAAAGCATCCAGCTCATACTTTTCAAGCTTGAATAGAAATTCTCCTACTAACTGTTCTTTCTTAACTAGCTAGTTTCTTCTTTCATTATTTATTCCAGAATCTTCTGTTCTCATTGATCTCACAGTCTCCCTTACATGTGGCTTATAGTTCACCCTACATGCCTTTGTTCTGGCTGTTCTTTCTTATTAGACTTTTCACTTTTCAAAATACACACCCCCACCCTTTTCTGGAATGATTGACTACCCCAGTTCACACTCATTTTTCTGTTCTCTGAAGTCATCAGCATATTATTTGTATTTCTCGTAATGCAAGCACCTGACATATAATAGATATCTGATAAATATTTGATTACTTCAAAGACAGATTTCCAACCAGTGGAATCCCAGAGTAAAAAAAAAAAAAAGGATATTTAGTGGAAAGCAGATAATAACTGGTTCAGAGTAATCACTGCACAGATTTTTACAGATATGCAACTAATTCTGAGGTCATTGAAGCTCAATTAACAATATTTCTCATACAGCTTCCCAAGCATATTCTTCAATTGAACTGTAAAATGTATGTACCTGGTATGTACCTATACCTTCTGACAAACATAACAATGCATTTCCCTTCCCTTCCCAAAACTGCTGTTAACAACACCAAATTTGTATGCGTCCACCTCTCCCTGTGCTTATGGCATCATGTTTGTGTACAGTTCCATCCCAGTTGATCCTAAATAAGGGAGATTTTTATCACCGTAATTACTGCCCCCAAAGACTAACGTAAACTACTTTAGTCAGCAAATATATACATATATATATGTCATCTTTGCCTTGCTAATATATTAAATTGCTGACTCTTCTTTAGACCCAACGGTCATTTCTTTGCCTCCTTAATTTATGCATAAAGCGAAAAGAAAAATCACTTAGTATTCCTAATAAAACGGCGTAGGGTTCAGATAATTTTTTACTGTATGCAGTAAAAATGCAAATGCGTGTGGCTTATTTGCAAATGCAGACATTAATAACTGATATTTAAACAGGCTGGATTAGCAATTTTACTGATATATTCAAGAGATTTTTCCAATAATTTGCACACTCAAAATCAATTTGAATACAACATGTAAATTGAATTTAATTTTTTGATATAAAATTGTAGTTATCAGCTTGAACCATTAAATTTACTATTTAATATATGCTTTCCAGCTCACTTGGTTAGAATTTCATTGCGCCTTATCTATATAAATTTAATTATGCTCGATATCATCAGTATATTATAGAACTAATTAAAGATTTAGATAAGTGCTGAGGGGGCTTATTGAAAACTCCATAAAGTTCCATTGGAAAATGAGATATTCTGCCTTCAGTTCATTGTGAGAGAACGAGGCAGCAAGAAGTATTTCTTGCCGTGTCTCTGAAAAATTATTTAACTGGATTTAATGGACTTATTCCATTCTTTGAAGGGCTTTTTAATTACTCTGTATCTTTGTGCAGTCCGACAACAGTTATAATCTTTATTTAAAGGCTCTAAAATCCTCATTTTCCTCTCCTCCCACTGAGCTTGCTATCTTGTATTCTGGCGTGAACATGTGAGTGTGTGTGTAGAGGTAGGTGGTAGAGGATTTTTATATTCTGATTGAGATCATATAATATGGAATGGTTTTATTGGAAAGCCTATCAGCCTCACAAATAGAATAAATATTGAGAAAGATCAGAGTACCCACCACAAACACAGTAGGAAAAAAGAACAGATTAAAAACAAAAACCTTGACCCAAGAGATAGAACCTGACGTTCCCACTCAGAGATGTGCCTACTCTGAGAAAATCGTTTTATAGAAATCACTTTGAATTCTCTTGTATCTGTGTCTCCACTATAGAGTATAAAGCAGATTAGTTTAAAAGACTGTGATTTCAACTAAGTGCTTTATGTCTTCATTACAAAGCACAATAAAGCTTTTTATTACAATGAGGCCACTATTACTTTCGATTGAATACGCACTGAAATAAAGCTGCATCCGCCACATTCCCAGGGTGCTCAATGCTCTTGTCAAAAGCACTTTTTTTTTTCAGTGTAGAATGAGTGACACAATGCCTGGTAGAAAAAAATGGAAGGACAAGTAACAAATGTGGGCCATCTATGACTGTGTACGCTGTTGTTGAGTACAGAGGCACCCAGGAAGCCAGGGAGCCAGAAAAATGTCGAGAGCCTTTGTGGCGTGATAGTAAAATTACAGACTTCAGGCTCAGGAGAACCAGATTAAAGCTCTGCTGTTGATTAGCCGTGTGACCTGGACCCTGTTCTGTCTCAGCCTATATTTCTTTTCCTGGAAAATAGAAGTAATAATGCTGCCCCTCCCCGCCACTTCAGTCTGCCTCCTGAGTTGAGATGGTTTGTAGATGTCATCTGTTCTAGTCCAATCCATTTCATTTTTCCAGATATGGCAACTGAGGGTGCAATGGGATTAAGTGATATGATCAGGATCACTGGTTAGCTAGTGACAGGGCAAAGACTGGAACAGATGCATCTGAGATGTCACATCATGTCTACGCTGTCACATGGAATGTAAAAGAACACATGGACATTTTCTTAATGACGTCCTTGCTGTGGTAGCGCTGGGATTTTTTTCCTCTCAAGCCACTATTTCTGAAACACGTCACTGTACTTTTCCTGCCCAAACAGTTAGTAAACATTTGCACCCCCAAGCCTGAAAGAACATGGCAGAAATTTGGGTCACAAACCAATGTTTATTCACCACCACACTTGAAATGTTTTTCTTGGAACACATTAGAAATCTTTGCCAGTAAAGCAGATTCTCAAGTGTAAGCCCGGAGTGGGAGGAAAACCCCCAGTAACCTGGCTTGGGACATTTGGGAACCTCCAGCCATCTCAATTTCTTCCTGGCTCATAAGTGACGTGTAACAACATCTCCCAACATGACCTTCGATTTTGACATCCTTTGGTTTTGAACTGTAGTAGGTCTACTGAGGAGTATTATGGTTCAGGTGACTTTTGTGGGCAGCGGGTAAATTCTGTCCGATCCTGTAAATTGTGACTAAGCATTGAGAAGGAGGAGTCGAGAATGGAGACAGGAAACTGGCCAGAACAGCCTCACTGCAGAAAAGACAGACCGAGGCTTCCTTGCCTTTTCCTGACGTGTTCCACCCTCCCCTGCACAGCGTCTACAGCTCCAGCGTGCTTGTTGGAGGCAGGGTATTCGCATAACCTTGGTTAGTAGTGCTGGCCCGAGCAAGGATGGAGCGTGGTCTGGTGACTAGATCAGCCACTGGGGGCCCAGGCAGTGGCTTAATCGTAACACTATTTCTGACTTGCTGGGTAACCTCAACCAACACCCCTGCCCCTGCCTCTCCTTCTGTTTTCTCCACCAATACTCAGGTCATACGCGGCAGGTCGCGAGAGCCGCATACCTCCAGGCCACGGGAGAATAGTTAATAGGACACATCCCGCTTGCTGACTGAGCCCACGAGACCGCACTGAAGCACTGTGCAAGTACGTCAGGTGTTGAAAGCACTGGAAGTTTGGAGACTAATTCTGAAGGTAGCCAAGTGAAGGAAATGCTCTTTCCTTCCACCTTCTGCAATATTTGTGAAAACCTGGTTCAGATTTCCAGGCCATTTTTGCTGCCTTTTGACTAACTTTTGATTTTTCCTGTTAAAAATGAACATATTTTTTCTTTAAAATCTATGCTGGCTGAGAGCACAGGCCTTCCGTCCTCCTTCGTCAGCCTCACTCACCCTTGAAGAGTCATTTATTACCATGAATAAAAAGATCCGAAGGGCAGCCATGTAAAAGAACAGATAATTGCAAGAATTCTCATCTTTCACTTTAACCTAAGTTAGCACAGCAGTCACACTTGGAGCTTCTAATTTTCCCCCATCCAATACCCAAACTGAAATAATATTAATATATTCTTGCCAGGTATGTGCAAGAATATAGCACTTCACAGTTTATATAGGACCATCACTGACCAATATGATCTCAGCAGGTCTCTTGATTATGAGTAAACATTTTTATCTCCCCAAGCTTGATTCTGGGCGTAAACTGTTTTCTCATAGCCCAACTTGGAGTTTTTCTGGAATAAACCGGGGAGGTAATAGGGTAGTGATCATTATGTAGGCAGAATTCGGTCTGGCTGTCATTACCAGCCCGATGACCTCCGATATTTAGGTTCTGTAAGCCTCCTTGTGAGGAAGAAATCAGGTACACGTGTAAAGCACCTGGCTCATAGTAAGTGATGAATAAATACTAGTTGTTCCCCTTAATAAAAACATTCATTAGCGAATCTTTGGCTCAATTATATTTCAATTATTCTGTAGTTATACACATAGAATTGTTCCCAGTTCTAACCAATGTTTCTAGTAGGGGTTATTTATTATTCATTGTCATAAATTTTTCTTGAGATTAGTGTATAAGGAGGGAGAGAGTTCAGAGGCATTTAGTGTGAAAACGGGTCACAGAACCTACAAAAGTGTGGTGCCCGGGCAAATGGCTTCAGTCCATTTCAGGGACACGTGGTGAAAACGTTTTCGTATCTGTCAGCTTATAGAATCTTTTCTGCAAATATCACAGGAGAGTGTCACACTGTGGCAAACGTCCTGATTCGTGGATTAACCTGCAAACGGTATTGGCTGTAGACAGATGTCTTCTGTGCAGTAAAGAAGCTGTGATCCTAGTTCACAAATTAGCATTTTCTCTAACAGCTTTATTGAGATAATTTATATACCATAAACATTATCCCTGTAAAGTGTATAATTCATTGGGGAGTTTTGATAGTTGTGCAGCCATCGTCACTAACTAATTTTAAAACATTTTCATCACCCCCAAAAGAAACCCTCTATCTATTAGCATTTACTCCCTATGCTCCCCATTTCCCTTCCCCACCCACTAATCCACATTCTGTCTGTGATTTCGGGGTATATCATAAATGGAACCATACAACATGTGGTCTTTTGTGTCTAGCTTCTTTTAGTTAGCATAACGTTTTCAAGGTTCATGAAAGTAATATCTGTCTTTATATTCGGGTATGAGACTGAATTAAATATATATACCCAGGTATCTCTTTTTCTTCTGGGTTTTTTTTTCCCCAGAGAGAAGGGGTGAGAAGGAGAAAAGTAATGTTTCTTTATCAAAGTATAGCATACATACTGTAGCATACAGTAAACTGTATAAATATTAACTATGCAGCTTGATTACTTTTTATAAAGTGAATGTACCCATGAAACCATCACCCAGACAAAAAACATCTACTATTAGAATGACCCCAGAAGCCTCCTTGAGCCCCCTTCCTAGTCATTACCCCCACCACAGGTATTTTCTGATTTTGTTTTATTTTTCTGACTTGGTTTCCCTGGCTCGTGGTCTCCAGCCTCCCTGCCTTAATTCTGATTCCAAACAGACCTTCCCCCAGCCCCTGGGGCCTTCCTCAGTCACTGCATCCATGACAGTTGGTTCCAGTGGGAACTAAGGCAGCACTACACCTCTCAGGAGTTCCCGCCCCCACCCCGTGTCCTCCTCGGCTGTTCTGGGCGAGGACCCCAGGCCTTACTGCTCCCTCGTTGCCCTAGTCCCCAGCTTTCCTTCCAGACACCAGAGCTCCCAAAGCACAGGCCATTGCAGGAAATGGTTGGCGAGGGGCGAGGGACAAGGTATCACCCTCCATCGGGTACACTTTGTGGCAAACTTTCAGCTCCAGAGGCAAGTCTTTTGAGGACAAACTCCTATTTGTGACACAGGCAGCCCCTGACCACTCAGCGCTGGCAAGTCCCTGCCCTCAAACTCATCTGCTGTGTGGCCAGCTGGTTCTCACCCTGATCAGAAGGTTTTTCCTCTCCTGAAATTCCATGTGTTCGCTTCTCTTCAAAAATAAAATACCTGTTCTTTAAGAAAATTAAGGTTTCTTTTAAATTCACTTTATGGCCTTTGAAAAGCTTTTATTTTTGCTGGTCCAGAGCTATAGGTTAGCATTAGCATTTAAATAGAGGCATTAAGCGCTCGAAGACCGTCCTTTCTTAATGTCGCCCTTTCTGGAAGGTCTTTCAAATCCGATACTTTTTTCCTTCCTAAAAAGGGAATGCAAATGCTATATACATTTTCCCATCAAAGGCCCCTTTCTTTATGGATAGAATTAGGAGAGCAGCTTTGTTGAGCAGTCTCAGTACTAGTCTTTTATTATACGGAAAGGGCCAGTTTAAAAACATTGCTCTTCTGTCCCTCAATGCCTGATTTTCTCTGCCAACTCTCAGAATGTTTTTTCCTATGGTTGTTTTTATCCTATTATATATATTTCATTTTCCTCCAGACACCCTCCCCAGACTTAAATCCTGATTCTAAACTAAGTATCTGGTGTAAGTTCTTTCTATGTAATATGGAGCTCCAAGTAACCAGAGCTCCCAGAAGCTCCCCATAACTGTAGTAGGGGATCCAGGGGACCGGGGGGCAATCTAGTCAGTCACACGAAGACTCATGACTTTCTTAGACCCTTTATTTACCTGCCAAAGTAAGGTTATCAGGCCTACTGCATATGGTTGTCAAGAGATTAAACGAGAGACCGATCCTGATCGTATATATAATTTACAATTTCATATACAATTATATGAATCCTAGGTGCTTATTTACATTTCAACCAGACAAGTGGAGGAGGAGGGACAGCAGGTACCTTTTGGCAAAGGGTGTCCCTCCTGCTTGCTTCCGTTCTCACTGCCCACCCTCCCTTTCCTGTCTGCCTCATCCCAGTCCGGTCGTGCGTGTTTCGATAGTTCCATGTTCGCGTTGGTATCTGGTGCTGAGAGCTGGGTGTGCGTTTCTGGCACCCTTCACTCTTCTTGAGGTAGACCGTGTATAGCTACAAGCGTGGGGGACATGAGTTGTGAGGAAACCAAAAGGTTGATAGGGCCTGACAGAGGAAAAGCCGAGCAAATCAAGGAGAAGTGGGTCTTCCGACAGCCCAAAGGCGCGCCTGCTTCTCACACTGTCCATCCTCCACCCAGCTGCTGGAGATGACTTTCTAAAACACAGTTGTCATCATGTCTGACTTCTCTCTTAAATCCTTTGTCCTCAGATTGCTACAGCATTAGTTTCCAAATGCCAGGGTGTAAACCGAAGCTAGACTGTCTTCATCCATTGGAAAATTAGAAGAATAATGACAGTATAGTGAGTTTATGAATTTCTCATAAAGGAAAACATGGACCTTTTGTTCAAAGATTATTTCTTTTCTACTTGAAAAGTATTAAAATACCTTCTTTTATTAAATCCTGGTAATAGTAGATGATAATTATTTTGTCTTACAACCTAAGTAGAGAAAAAGGCTAACAATTCTGATCAGTCTCACCCTCAATGCCCTTCTTCCACCTACCCATGGAAGTCCACAGTCCTGAGCATGACAGACAAGGCCCATTATGATCTGGCCTCAGTTTACCTTGCTAACCATTTGCCCGTCCTTCCCCCTCCACATACCCCTTGTACACCAGTGAGAAGTAAACCATTGTAGTTCCCCCCAAATACCGCATTCTTCCTACTTTACACCCACGTCACACATTCCATTTGCTTTACTTGTCCGGTACTTTCTCTCTCTGTTTGCCTCATCATTAATGCCACCCCCCAAAACAAAGTCCCCCGTGACTGCTCTAAGGGGTCTACAGCCTTCCTGTCGGTGATCTTAGAGAGTCTCGTTTGTACCTTTATTAAGCCACTGTCACATTAACATAATTACATGGCCACTGTCACAACTGACTCTGCATCTCCAGATAGCAAGGACTGTGTTTTACTCACTTCTCTATCCACAGTACCTGCTATATACTACCTGGTACATAACTGATGCTTAAATGTTTGTTGAGCAAGTAAACAAATTAAAAAAGTTTTTGACAGGTACTGTGTAAGCACTGAGGATGCTACAGAGAGTCATAAGACATGGTCTTTGTTGGCAAGAAGGCAGTATTCTGGGAGAAGTTAATAAATATATGTTATGGTACATTCGTACAGTGGAATTCTCTGCAGCCATTAAGAATAAGGCAGGTCGATATGTACTGAAATGAAACCATCTCCAAGATATACTGTTAAGTGGAAAAAGCAAGGTGCAGATGAGCATGTAAATGCCATTTCTGTTTAAATACTGGAGGTTAATCTGGAAGGAGTTAGCGATGGTGAGATGAGTGTAGTAACCCAACGAGAAGTGATAAAGATCTGTGATGATGAGATTAGAAAGAAGAAATGAATGTAAAAAATATTACATCAATAGACCTCGTAATTATCAGACAAAAGAAAGAGCAAAGGCTCAGAAGGGACACTGACATTTTGAAGTTTTGTGAACTATAGTTCTGTTAAGCAAAATTTGGAAGTTAAGCAAAATTTGGAAATGTCTACAAATCAGTGAAAATGAAGCTTTGATCTGATGAGAGAGAGAGAGTAAGAACATCTCATATACAGATAAGATTTGGAAGCAAAGCGAGAACAAAGGGCCAGCGCCTGACTGGGAGGCACGCCTGCAGTGGGCCGACAGAGTAGAAGCCAATAACGAAATCAAAGGAACTGAGGGAGCTTGGAGAAGAATCGAAATAACTGGCTCAAAGAGAGTTGAATTTAAGATGGAAAACTGTAAGGGGAAGAGTAATAAGCAAAGGGCATTGTCCACTTGGATGTCATTGGTGACCTTTTCGAATATAGTTTCAGAAAACATTGCGGCTTTAGAAGGACAGTGAATACAAATGATTTTTTTTTTTTTGAGAAATTTAACCATAAAAGGAGAAGAGAAACGACAGGAGGAATGGACACAGGATCACAAAGGGTTTGGGGTTTGTTGTTTGGCTTTGTTTTGTTTTCAAAACGTGAGAAATATAAGGGATGTTTGAAGGCAGACATGAAAAAACATTATGAGTGAAAGGGGTAGATACTAGATTCAAGAGTTAAAAACAAAACAAAACCCCAGCAAGGTCCTAAAGACATTGGGAGTGACCGGAATCAAAGGCATAGGGTTAATCGTAGGAAAAATAAATAAGAGAAAAGAAACCCCTCTTCTGAATGGAGAAGGAAGGATTAATACAAAGCCTTTTCAACATGGAGAATATGACACCTCATACAATTCTGATAAAGTAAGAATATTATGTTGCCGGTACAGAGTACAGTAAATGTCACCAGTTATTTTTTTTTTTAAATACCAAGTGCCCTACCATCCATATCATTTGATTTAATCTACAAATTTAACCTGCGATGTGTTATTATTTACCCTATTGTGTAAATGAAGGAACTGAAGTTCAGACAGGCCAAGAAATTTCTAAGGATTCACGTCTAATTCCACCAGAGAGTAAAAGAAAAGTTGAGGATCACAGATCATTAGTCAAAAACAGATCTCTTCCCCCCGTGCCCTCCCCTTTCTTCATTTCTGCCAGCTATCCCAAACGCAGAGGGGCTCCACACCTACCTCAGAATTGACGACATCAGAGTACCCCTTTGCCTTTGTAGGGGGCAACTATTTTATTCAAAGTTCCTCCATTTCCGGTATCAGAGAATCAGACTGCTTTTTACATTGCGCTCTGTCTCTTCATGAGATATGCAGACAGTTGGCTTTCACTTTCATTCATTCCTTTTCGTTTATGCAGCACCACTAGACGCCCTGTTCTCAGGCCACGGGGTTATAAGGAATGGTACAGAGTCCAACTTGCTCTCATCGAGCCTGTGTTCTAGGAAGGGAACAAGAGCAGGCATTTATTTAGGCAATAAATACTTATACATAACACTTTCTCTGCTCCAGCCACTGTTCTTCGTCATTCCATCCTTGCAACACCACAATATTACTATTCCTTTTTCAAGTGAACAAAATAAGGTGCAGGGAAATTAATAAATTTCCCAAGATCATACAAATAGTAAGAGGCAGAACTGGGATTCATTCCCCACGCCCCTGGCTCCTGAGTCCGGGATCTTAACCACTATATTATACTGTGCCTCTAACTTTATGTATACATATATTTTTCAAATATGTATAATATATAAAATATATATTCAAATATTTTTCGGAAGTATGTATTTTTTTAGGTGGAGGTGAGTGCTAAAGAGAAAGGTAAAGCTCAGAAAAAGGACAAAGCAGTCGAGGATGGGGCAGGTATCATTTTAGATAAGGTGATCAGGGAAAACCTCACTTATTGATAAGCTGACATTTGAGCAAAAACTGGACTGAATCTCTTTTAATCTATTTTCCAGCAACCTACTATCTCTTTAATCCTGTTTGGCGCATTTTTCTGATTTCTATTGGCTTATGGTATAAAGCAATATAGAACTACAAAGTACAGCAAAGACAGGGATTATCATCTCCTCCTTGTCCTTTTACTGGTAGTTTTTTTAAACAGGAACTAAGAAACGCTCTGGTTCCACGCCCTTACCACCACCACCACCCCCTCTCCTCCCACACACACCCCCGCAGGGACCATTTTTTACCAGGGCTGTTCTAAGGTTTCTCCCAACTACTGAATATATAGGAGGCTAGGATTTCTTCCAGACAAATTCACTTGGGTTTTCCCAAGGCAAATCTCATTTCGTCATTTGCCACCCATAATTCTAAATTCTCTGGTCCTTTATGGTATTTCTCTTTCTTCGTTGCTGTTCACGGCCCTTCCCCATGTAGTGATATTGGCTCTTTCCACCACGCTGTATGTTCTTGCACATTTATTATGGTATTAAGTGAGACCAGTTGTAATCCATTGTCCTTAGCATTTGCTAGATGCTTTCTCTTCTGAATTTGTTGATTTGCAATACCCTTTGTTTGTTTTCAGCCTGTGTCTTATTACAGGTAGCCATTCAGAATAAATTCTTTTTGCTAGTAATATTTTTTAGAGGCACCGTATAAAATGGTTCATTGACATCTAAATATATCATCGGCCACAGTGGTCTTTTCATCCACCAAATTCACATGGCTACCCAAAGCTATCCATCACATTTGTCAGAGCGTTTGGGTCTTTAATTAAACCCTGCTGGATGTTGTACATATTTCCATTAGCTCCTTCTGATTTAGTCTATTATTTTTCTAATTGACATCCTGAGTCACATGTCCTTGAATCTCAGGTGCCTCATTTTGTAGCTTTGTTTTATTTAGGCTTTCTCTCTTTCATAAATAACGTTAGGGGTTTAGTAAATACACTAAGTATTTGCCATTGGGACCTACTGATTTGAATACATTCACACTTTTTAAATAATCTGCTGATTTCTTGATTTTTCTCCAAAACTGTTTTCCTTTATGGCCTTTCAGTCCTAAAAGATATGGTCTTTCGTCTCAGCAAAGTAGAGAAATGCCCTTTAATAATATCGAGAAATGTACTTGGGTTCCTAACTGGGACAGAAAGATCAGGAGTCCAGGTTTGACTGACTCAGCCAACTAATGACTGAAAGCAGTCTTTGCATCTTAAGCACCTGTAGGAGCAGTGATAATGGCTGGCAGCGAACTATCCATTCAGCCTCACCCAGTCCTTGGCTTAACACACTTGTGGGCTAGCTGGGTAGGGATAGAGTCAACGGCTAAAAAATAGAACTAACTGGCACCTATCAGAATCAGTCCATTATCTCGGCCTCATTGGCATAACGCTCTAATGGGCATGTTCTCCCATCAAAGCCATGCAGTCCATGTCTATCTATCTGACCTTTTCCCCATATACTTACAGGTAGAGAAGGATCCCCATACTGTAAGTGCAGAAACCCAACACCTGTTACTCTTCATTTCTCTATCCCATCACCACCTCTGGTTGTCACTGGAGCAGAAATCTTGGTTTCTGTACCTTGTCTAGGACCCTCCAACTCTTTCCTCCTTTCCCATGTACCAAGAGAGGGGAGCACTATGGGCAGGCAAGCAGGCTGGCTGGCAAGCCCCAGATTTGTCTTACTTTAAAACATTTGCCTAGCGCCTTAGATAACTTTGGTCTGGTCCTGGATTGGATTTTTTTTTTTTTAAGTGTAGATTTAAAAAAGCTTCTTGCAGCAAGGACTATACCTTTCTATGTTATATTAGCATTTAAGATGTTGTTAGAACTTCCTAAGCATTAGTAAAAATAATACTAGCTTGTCTTTTGAAAAAATTCTTTGCATTATTTAGTGAAAAGTTGATAGTTCCATTTCATTGCTTAAAACTGAAAAAGCCATAAGGCATCTGAATGATTTTTATTCAGCATATCTCAGCAGTTTGCCAGATTGTTAATCTGAGAAATATATAGTATAATAGATAATATCCAATATAACAGCCTTGTGCTAATTGGTAAACAGTATGTATCTTTGAGGCCACCAATGTTCATAATGCTATGTCCTTTTATTAACCTGTGCTATTAGATAATTTATTTTTTTAAATGGAAAGACTCTCTAAAGTGATATTCACAGTATAGCTTTCCTTAACCTGGACTCACCTTTTGATAATCAAAAGAACATTTACAGAATATGAGACAAATGCAGTTATGAAAGTAAAATGAAGGACCTAAATAAAAAATCACAGAACAAGAGGGTAATTCTATTCACTCTTTCATATTTCATTATTTGATAACATCAGAAGATGAATCCATCACAATTGCTTTGGCAAGTGCAAACAGAAATATGCCTGATCAATATTTATTAAAACCTTCAAAATGGGAGAAGGAGTTGAACAGACTTCCTAATGGACTGAATAATTATTCATACAGTTGGGGTTTGACCAAAGGCAGTGCCAGACCAAAGAGACACAGTTTTAATTGTGCTGAATTTAAAATGCAGATCTTCCTCTAGCCCTATTGTAGAAAACTTAATTTAAAAAAATTATCTGATGTAGCAGAGAGTGACATATGAATCCTTAAGTTGTTGAGAAGGAAATTTCAACCATGGATCTTTACAAATTTAGCATATGTTCCAAAGGTGGGGAGCCAGGTTTCTAGCTAAGGGAAGAAAAAAAAAATTTCTCCCGTTGGGAAGAGAGTCATCATCTCAAAAGGGATGAGTCTCGGAGGAATTCCTTGGTTTTCAGTGCTTGTATTTTTTAAAGAGAAATCAAGCAAGACTCTGGCTGCTGCTATCAAAAATATCAGGCTATGTTCCTAAGAGGAATGGACACAGGTGACTTTAACTGTTAACATCTTTCCAGGGGAGAGCTTAAGCGCCCCTACCCGCCATATTGCTTAAGCATGGGGATTATCAGAACTAGGCCAATAGGTAACTGCCATTTAAGCATAGTGCCACTGACAAAGGACAGTGGTGTGTGAGGGTGTCACTTTATATAAAGAAAACAACCAATCAAAGAAGCCCATGCACATCTTACAGCAATGCTCTCCCAGGCTCTCTTCTCAAATGATTTTCTGCTGCCACCAGCTGAAGGAATTAGAATTTCTGCTCTCTTTGCTAAAGCCCATACATCTCTGCTGGAATGTCCTGGTCAGAACAAAAACCTACTCAATCTGTGGTCAAGAGTGTTAAAAACTATCCCAATGTAAAATAGAAATCTAATTCTGCCCCTAACACTCTAAAAATTATTTAGCTTTTCTCTACCTTAGTTATCTCATTCCTGAAATGGAAATAATTTCAGCTATTTCAAAATAGAATTTTCAGTCGTGTTTGTAAGCTCTTTGAAGAGGAAGACAAATTAGAGCAATTATATTTTTTAATAAACTATTCTTTCAACACATGGGATTACCATCTATTTCATTGTTGGTCTGAAAAGTATAGCCAAACTAAGTTTACACTTGTTAAGAATATTTTAAAATCAATCACTAGTGCATCTTGCACCATTACCTTAGGGGAAATTAGCATTAGCTAATTCTGGTAGAAACCCATGATTTTAAAGGACCAAGAAGAAGATGCTATAAAGGTTTTAAGACCCCAAAATGCCAGTGTTTGAACAGCACCCACTATAATCTCTCTGTTTTTTCTATGGGAAGCAGAGACCAAAGAGCTGCCAGCATTTGCCCAAGGTCAGTCACACAGCTGGTTAGGGAGGAATGAAAGACTTAATCAGAGCCTGAGTTTAGTTGATCTCTCAAGTGTTTATTTACCGCTCTAAATCTTTCCACTGTAACTACCTCTCAATTATTTATTGAATGATTATCTAGTTTGTAGATTATTCAGTTCCTTTCTTTTGTCTCTTTCCATTTCCCAGCTTATTATCATAAATACCACTGAGTGAGCTAGAAAACAGGAGTTGAACATTTTACCTGACAATTTAGTGACTCATCTACTACTGGGTTTTTATTTAAGTGCTCCAAATGCTGCAGCTGTTGGCTAAAGAGTTTGGGGAGCTGGAGTCAAAACTAAGCTATATTCAGGTAAATTTTTCTTCCTTCGAAATTTACATTTAAGAAGTCAGCTTCAGAGCCTAATTCTCTTGTTGATATTAATACCGTCTTTATCTCAGGAAGGACTAGATGAGAAAGTCTTGATAATGAAATTACTTAATTATCTCCCTTCCTCAAGGAAGTAATGAATCAGAAGGGCAGCCAGCTTTTGGAAAGAAAAGGTCACCTTGTCCATTACCACCTTGGAGGGGCAAAAAGGGAGAAATAAAGAGAGGTGACAAAGTAAATGAAAAAGCCAAAAAGCTTTCATGTAACTCCCGAATGCTGAATTCACAACATGACTTCATTATTGGTTTAGAGCACTGAATTCCCAGATCAAATCCAGTGTTATTCAAATATAACTGCAAAGTATATAAATGAATTTTGTATTGCCATACTATTGGCTTGTTTCATTATAGCAGAAGGCAGAGAGCTGATTCAGTCTGTGAATTTTATTAAATTCATATTTCCTAAACCATGACTAAAAATGAATCAGCTATACAAGCATTCTTTGAAATTAGTACTTTAACTTTTTACATTTGTAGATATTTCTGTATTTTGGTGGCTATGGAGTGAGTCCAGAGTTCAATGTCCTTCATTTTGAGGCCTTAGACAAATCACTCAAACTCTCTAAAGCTCAGTTTGCTCATCTGTAAATCGTGGATGACTGCCATACCTACTTCAAAGGGTCGATTATGTTAATTCATCTAAAAGGTAAATGTTGTTATTAATATTAACATTTGCCAAAAAACACAAAGGCAGAGGGTGAGAGAAACCACAGGGAGAAACTCACAAAATGCTCCACCCATCAGGGCGACATGGAACTCTGGTTTCTGGAACAGGATATTTGGTCCAAGGCTAGCAATTGGCCTTTTAAAATTATTGCCATGAAGAGACCTGCTCCACAAGTCATGGGCTAGAAAAGGTCTAAATCAAATGTGTGTTCACTCACCCCACCCAGGCAGCTTAGTCAAGTGCCATCTGCTATAAAATGTGGTGCCCTGGAAGCCATGGCTGCTATTTTAATGCCTGTTGACAAAGACCAAGTTTTCCTGGGGCCTCGATAAGTGCTCTAAATTATTTATCTCACTTGGGTTACATGATTTCATTTCAGCATGTCAGTGTTCATCATGGAAGCTCACTCAAATTGTATAGTTTGGGGCATTTTCCTTAAGGCACCTCATAGCACCCTTTCTCCACTTCCAAGGGTAACTGTTGCTATGCTGATTTACTAGTCTTTGCGACTGGGTACTATTCTGAAAGATGAATGAATTTCATTCTGTCTTTAAATATTTATGTTTCTTTATGATCTAATATATCATCATGGTTATGGGGAATTTTTTCCCTAACTATAGAAAATACGCCATCAGTTACCTGTCAATTTTGTTTAATAACTCAGCTTTGCAATTCCGGGGCATCATTTATCCAGGCTCTTGAGGACTCTTTTCGTCTCTTAGTCTACTCCGGAGTGCCATTCTGGGATTTTTAAAGGTCTCCATTGCACAGAGAATAGTGAAACATTAAGGACTTAAGTGGCATGCCCTTTATCACTTATCACACCGGAGGATCCAGGACTAGAAATCCAGGCATCTTTGCTTTGTTGTTTGCTCCCGGCGTGGAACAACAGTCTCTGGAGAAAAAAACAGCCATTTACCTCTGGAAACAATTCATCAGATTTTTCAAGACAAATCAGTTTCATCTGGATTGATGGGTTCAATGTCACTCCTTAGATAAATGATGAAAATATCATCATCATAATACAAAGAAACCCAATTCTCTTGGTTTAATCTCATGGAGAAGCATCACAACCCACTTACTGCTTCAGTCTCTTTCCCTAATGCTTTTAGGTCCTTGGCTTAAGGAAATGGGAATGGTCTGTAACTCTTCTCACATCAGATTCAGGCTCAGAGTCCTAGCTGGTTCAGAACCTTTGGCGATCACGGTACCTGGAGATGGGGCCTCAGAAATCTGCACTTTTCCTAAGCATCTCAGGCACTCTACAGTTTGGGAACTACCAATCTTGACTTGTAGCTATCAGCTCTCTTCTAGCTTCGAAAGAAACCTGAGCCCCGAGTTCTCCCTCGTTCCATTTGGTAAATCTAGGCTTGACCATGGGTTCTTCTTGAGCAGTTTTTTTAGTTCTGTAAATGGACAGCTCTCTTGCTTCCCTGCGCATCTAAGGGAAATAGAATTAGATGATGTAAGGCCTCACTTCTCAAAACGGGAGGAAGCTGCGGTATGCCAGGGACACATGAAGCTCCAGGATAAATGTGATGCATCTCTCTACAAAGTGAGGCTTTTAAAAAAAAATAGTATTTTTAAATTACAACAGGTATATTGTGGTGGAGTAGGAGTTGTTCATGTGGATTTTATGCCAAACATGAAGTTTCAAAACACTTCCTGACTCTAGCTGATATTGGGCTCCCAGACCTCTGGAGGTTAGACTTCACACGACGCTTCTGTCAGAAGTGCTTCTGTCTACATTCAAGGTTAGCCTTGACTAGCGATCCCTACATATGTGGTTCCATTAGGTTAAACTGAACACTCATTTGAAAACTACAGAAAATGATCCCCAAGAGGATCCTCTATACAAGGATGTTGAACCACTTGCTGCCAGGAGTCACTCATAAACTTGCCAATCTAAGATGAATGCTTTCCATTGCTGACACCATTTAGGAAATGCCCACCAAAGAGTATTATTTCTCCTATTTAAAAAAAAAAAAAAAGTGTTAGAAAAAGAGGTTCAGCAGAGCAGGAAAAGAAGATCGCCATTGAAAAGACACCAGTGCTCTTCCTGGTCACGTTCCCATTGTAGCAGCAACTTATAAAACACTCCTGACATTGTGAAAGTCCCAGAATATATTCCTTACTTCGAGGATGCTTAGTTCTCCCATAGGATGTTCTTTTTTCAAGACGTTCCTGATGAAGGAGAAACAAATCCAAGGCCCCAAGTTCAATAGTGCAAAGTTTCTGAGCAAGTAATCCTGACAGATCTGCAACATCCCTTCACCCCCAGAGTTGCCTTGGCTCCCCTGCCTCGTTCTGCCCCTTCAATCCTGGTGGAGCTGCTTTCCCTGTCGGGGAGAGAAAAGGAGTCAAACTGCACCTGGGAAGGCTCCTCTGTCTTTCAGCTGACCAGCTGCCATAGCACTGCTGAACTATACCCCCTGGGTAACTGGTGGCTGTGCAAGTCGTAGCCTCAGAGTCCAGTAGACTCAGTGAGGGATGGGAGTGCATAACGTCGGTTTTAAGAATGGCAGGTGGCTCCCACCTTCACCTTCCCTCTGCCTTGAAGAGTCACCCTGACGCACATTTCTCTTACACGCCCTGCTCATCTCTCCACCACCCAGGCCAAGCCTGGCAGCCAGATGGCTCTCGAGTCCCCAGCTTTTTGCTAGAATTATAACCCGTGTCCTCCTGGACCGCTCTACGTACCGCTGTCACATTAATCCGCCAGAAGCACAACTTGGACTGCTGCCCCTGCTCTCAGCAGAACCTTGAGGGATGGAAGACGGAGGGCATTTCTTGGCTTAACTGGGCCTAACGTTCTTTACTGAGGTAACTAGCCGGATGTCAGACTCTCTCCCTTCTGGCTTTGACTGCCTTTTCCCACAACTTCTCGCCATTCAGCTGCACTCAGGATAACCGGAATATTCTTCCCTGCCTTTGCTCACGCTCTTCTCTTTTTCTTTAATCTAGAATTTCCTTCCCAAAAGCCCCGCCTGACAACATCCTACCCCATCTGGAGTCTTCCTTGATCCTTCACCCTTCCCTCAGCGTGGTGCGATTTCTCCTTCCTCATAACATTCATGCCTCACTCATGGCACTTGGACAGTCTTCTCACGAAAAAAGAGCATTGGACTTAGAGTCAGAAACCCGGGTTCATGTCCTGGCACCACCACTCACTCTCTTTGTGACTCTGGGCAAGTCTTCTAACCTCTCTGCTGTCAGTTTCCTTATCTGAGAAAAGGGAGTAATAGCTCACTGGGTACAGTGAGGGTGAATGACAGTACATGGAAATTAGCTTGTCAGCAGAAATGCAACCATGACTTCTCTGTTTTTCATTAGCTTTCCTACTTGCCTCTGAACTATTTGAGGAAAAAGGCTACGTCTTGCTCATCACTGTATACTGCTATTACTATTATTGCATTATCATTAATACATTATTATTATATTTCTAATAATAGTTAATGTTTATGTGTAATTGTTTAATTATATGTGTAATTGTTTTGGGCACCATTCTAAGTGCTTTAAATGGATTAATCCTTCCAATAACCTAAGAGGTAGGTACTACTATTATCTCACTTTATGAAGGAGAAAACCATGCATTTCACAGACTCTCCAATGAATGAATGAATGAATGAATGAATGAGAGATTGAATGAGACAAGAACCGTTGGCAATACCTGCCAGATGATTATTTTCTCTCTCTCGGTTCTGTACCCTTACTTCTCTTTCTTTGGCTCTCCTGAGGTAAATGTGAAATTAGGAGAAAGTCTTAAGTGAACTGAGATGGAAAGGTGAGGTCTCCGTTCATGTAAACTTATTCTCACACAGAGAGATCACGTCTGTCTTCTCCTGTGTTCATAAGGCCTAGAACAATGCCCAGTGATCAGCAAATGCTCATTGAATAATTAAACCGAGTAACTGATAAGCAGCATATTCATTACCACTAAAACCGCCCATACAAAGCCGACAGTGGAGGTGGTGAGCCGTGTTCTGTCTTGCTGTCTCAGGCAGTATTACGAGATGCTGTACAACACGGCCGATGAGCTCCTGAACCTGGTGGTGGACCAGGGTGTGAAGTACACCGAGCTGGAGTACATCCATGCCCTGACCTTGCTACACCGCAGCCAGACAGGGGTGGGAGACCAGACCACCCAGAACACGAGGCTGCAGCGGCTCAAGGAGATCATCTGCGAGCAGGCGGCCATCAAGCAAGCCACGAAGGATAAGAAGATAACCACGGTTTAACCGGTTGCACTACTTGGGGTCGGGGTGGGGAATGGTCATTTTTTTTCCTTAGTCATACTTACCGCTTTCTTTGGTCTGTCATGTGGTATATTCTGAGCTGACATTGTAGTTTTCTCTACACTGATGCTTTAGTGGAAAGGGGTAAGGATTCTTTTTCTCTTTAGTTTTGGCTTTTTATATAAACTCTGAAGGGAGTTTACAATACAGAATATTTTGATTTAACATCTACTTTAATGCAGTGAATTCCAAAGGGACTAGGATGAGACAGGGAAGAAGGCTGTATCAAAGTGGACTCTGAAGAAAATGGATGCACAAATTACTAGTACCCAACAGTCTTTGAAAAGTAGACTGCTACCCAAGTTTCAGTCCCTTCCTAAAATTGTTTAATGGGGTTCTACTTCATAAAGAGTAGGATTTTCTTCTCTCTTGACCGTGTTAATTTAGGATTCAATGAAATAAGTATATGTGCATTGCTTTGTCTCTATTGCGAAGATCAAATCAAAGCCTTCTTAACTGGCTGAAGTTTTCAACAAATTTCCCTAACCAAAACAGAATTTCTTCGAGGCTATGGAAGAAAAGTTCTTTTATGTCAATCCGTGGGAGAGTTTGGGTTTTTTTGGGTTTTTTGTTCATTTGTTTTTTCTTTTTGTTTTTTTTTTTTTATGCAATAGATCGTACATAGATTATAAGTCGGTATATTGCCTTTTCATTTTTATTTCTGCTGTGTCAAAACCAAGACCTGTCAAATCGATGGAAAAAAAAAGGAAGAATGAGAAGTGATTCAATCATCTTCTTGATTTTGCCCCTCAACTTTCCAAGAGAAAATAATGGTTAGAGAACTTTGCATCTCACTTGTAACATTGTCCGAATGTAAGTGATTCTCATTTGTTCTCCTTATGAGCCCCTATGTTTTTCTCACCTTAGAAAGTAGCCCAGGTCTGCTCAGCTGAGTGCAAGGAAGATGGGACATCTGTGACATTCCTCCACCGTGCGCCCACCAGCTGAGTCCGTTCCTGAAATGCTTTTGGGTACTGTGAGCCCTCACTGCTCCTGATACGCTGGGCCTCACCACTGTCCCCAAGTCTCCGAGTGCTCTTGCTACTCATGGTTAATATGTCACAGAAGAAAGCAATGCGCTGACTGGGGAGCCATCTTGAAAACACATGGAAAGGAGAGGAGGAAGGACTCTGACCACACACAGTCCTTCTTCACACTCGAATGGTCCAGAATTTTACACCTATTTGTACAACTTTGGTCTTGGTGAGAAAAATAGAAAATTAAAAAAAAATATGTTGGAGAAGCTTAAGTGTTGTGTATTGTTTTTCTTGTATTCCTTATTCAGCAAATAGTCCCTGAGGGCCTGATGTGCGCCAGATGCCGGTAGGTGTGTGGCTGATATTAGATGATGAGGACACTCTTATTATCTGTAATAGGACAGAATAGGGGACCAGCCTGAGTTACCACAGCCCATACCCTTGAGACAGTGAGTTATAAGAAATCTGTAGGGGGGGCCCTCCGCCTGCTCAGTGACTTCATTCACAGGAGCCCCAGTCCTTCTCCAGGACCTCATTCTTGCCTGAATGTTTTCTCAGCCTGACAGTCATTAATTTATGTTTCAAATAGCTTGAGAAGAAAAATTCAAATACAGCCAAGTTGAATTGGTAACCCACCCTGATAATTCTTACTGTCAGGTCATATCCGAGAATGTCGTAGCACTAACGCATTCATTCAATGAGTCAAAAAGGTATAATTGCCTGTCACAGCTCAGGTGATACGGGATTCATGCAATGGCAAGCCGAAGAGACAGTCCCTTGTAACATGGAGCTTATACTTTCACTCTGATAAAGAGTCATACAACTGCCACTTTGATAACGTCCTCCCCAGAGGCCCTATTTCTCCCTCAATCCACCAAAGCTATCCTTCCATTTAGGAAGACATCTTACAGGATTGAGGATCGAAATCTTCATCCCAACCCCGTGCTGCTCTCTTCCTCCTAGAAGCTTCGAACTGCGTCTCACTATTTGCTGTCCCCTCCGTGGCTAGCCCAGAGCCCGGAAGTTCACCACTGATGAGAAAAATAGATTCCCGCCTCACAGGCTCCGGATGGGCCGAGACCACTGCCTTCAGGATTCTTGCTCTGAGGCATAGCGACGAGGGCACGCAAATTTCATAGTAAAGAATAGAGGGTGACAGGACTCAGACAAACCCAAGCTACACTCACTCCGCTGAGAGCAGATGTGAGAAGCCCAGCAAAATGTCTGGCCTAGCAGGACATGAACAAAAGGAGCATTCTGGTCAACAAGATTTTGCTTGAGAAGCAAAGTACGTGTGGAAATACACACATCTGAGAGCAGTTGTCTTAAGGTGTCAGGGATGTAAAACAAATTGGGCATAATTTGGAGGGAGTGTAATGAGGTACCAAGAAAAGAAAACAAAGAATGACTGGGCTCAGCCAAGGTCCTGACTCCATCCTAATTAAGCACAGTTGTCATAAGAAGTACATAATTAATAAACGCGTGACCAGATGTGAAATGCAGTGGAGTCTTTTCCTGAAATGGAAGTCGTAATGAATGTACACAGCTGGAAGTAGTCGTCCTAATTTGGCGGAGGCAGAAGGCCTGCCTGGAATTTTGAAGAGGTGTAGTAAGAGGCACGCCACAGGTTTACACCTGAAAACAACAAATCCTGTTCCAGCTGGGCTGGGATGTAATGAGATATAGCTAATTATCAAGAATGTAATGAGATGCCAAAGCCACTGGAATTGAGCTGGAAATGTCTTTAAAGTGAACTAAGATGTAAACAGCAGAAGAGAATTTCTGCTAACGGGGCTAGGTGTGAGTGTGATGAAATGTGCGTGGTTTGAGAAGCTACTTTAACATACCTGGGTCAAAGACTGATGTCTAATCTGAAACGTTGCCAGGAACATTCACATACCTGGAGCAGGAGTCCCTGGGAACTGAGAATGCAGTGACCTGTAAAAGCTGCACATGTATTTTGTAATTGTATATATGTATGCTCACGCAACTGAAAAGAAAAATAAGAAGGCTGGATGCTGTCAAGCGAAGGTAGTTTCCATTATACTCCATCCCATTTAGAATGTGGCCTTGGGTTCCTGCTGACTTTGCAGAGATTCCCCACGAGGAGAAAACTTTGCAATCTACTCATCCCAAATTTATTTAATTCCCTACCAGACTGAGTTTTCTTTCACAAGAATTTGCTTTCTGTGAAAGATCAGGAAAACATTAGTACCCATTTTTTTTTGTTATTGTTTTTACTTTATGATTGCTATTCCATTCTTTTGAGCATATATTTATGAAGCATTTATGTCAGATGCTGTGCTAAAATGCTTCACTACATTACTCCACTTAATCCTCACCATAATCCTACAAGATCTTACCGTCCCTACTTTATGGAGGAAACTAAGGCTCATCCAGACAGATGCCAGCACCAGAGTTCATGCTCAGAGCCCCTCTATTCTCTATTCTGAGCCAAACTTCCTCATTCCGTGTGGCAAAGTGAGGGGACCTCACATGCTATATTTGAGCTCCAAGTAACATTCTCTGGCAATCTAACACCCCACTCTGGTTTTTGAATCTGGTGTACGTTGGCTCAAAATATCACCTCAGCCTTTTACGAGTGGTTTGCTATTGTACGGATCATTAAATTCTCGATACCTCAGTTTTTTTATCTGCGAAATGGAATAATATTAATAGCTTCTATTCAACAATGTTGCTGCATAAAATGAAAGAGGTGTTGAGTGCCTGGCACATAATAAATGTTACGTATACATTATAATATTCTGGTTCCTCGAGCCTGCTTCCTTTTTAGCTATTAATGGGTCTGCATCTCTGCCCACCAATGTACCGTGTACATCCCATTAAACTCTGAGGGCTCCAGTACCCTGTAAGGGCCAGGCCTCGGCACACGCAGTGGCCTTCTGCTGGATTTGAGGCTGCTATTATGCTTCCCGCTTATGCTGAGGAGTGTCAGGTCATGGAAGTCTGAGACATTCACAAAGCGCTCTATGAAACAGGTAAGAAGAATGTCACTTTTTTTTTTCCCCCTAAATCTAGCTCTGAGCTCCTACTTACCATTCTCAGCAAAAGTCCAACCTAAGTCATTTTTTTGGTTTCCGGTTTCCCTTCCTTTGAGTCGTACCAGCATTCTGCTGCTGAAGCGGGTCAGGAAAATGGGTTGAAGATAATATCATCAATGTGTCCTGATCATGTCGTCACAGATGCCCACTGTTCTCAGAGACTGCAACTCCGGATCCAGAGGTCCTCTCTAGTGTCGCCAGGCTTCATTCGAGGGCCTCCAGGTACAGCGTCCAGCTCCACAGGTATCCCTCAAAGTCACCCCACCCGAGGTCCTGTCCCTTGGGAGGCACCATGGAATCCACAACCTGTCTCTTCTCAACTTTGGGGATCCAACGTTCTCCCCTCTTTCCTCCAAAGCCAGAGTTCCTCTCCCTTCTGCCACTGGGACATTCCAGGGTCCTTCCTACGGCTTAGACCTTGCAAGATAATAGCCTGCTGGAAGGAGTTTCCCAAGCGACTCTTCCTGCCCCATCTTTTCCCTCTTCTTTTTTGCCCCTGAAATAGGAAGCCTGTTAACTAGACCCCTGGGGATGACAGGAGCTGGGATTCAGGAGCAGTCACAGATAACCTTCCTCTAATGTGGCAGAAGGAAGGGATAGCCCTTTGATTCTCGTTCGGGATTCAGAGATGACATCAGTTAATTCCTCGGTAACTCACCTGTTGTGGATTTGTAAGAGCTGGAATGAACTTGAAAGAGCTTTAGTTCCAGCCATCTCACTTTCCTGAGGGGTTAAGTGAGGAGATCCAGGAGAAGGAAGTGGAGACACTTAAGTTAGTGGCTGAGGCAGCATCAGCACCTGGACTTCGTGACAGCCAATCCCAGGAAGCCTGCATTCGGGAGCTCAAATGCGCTCCTCACGGTCAGGCTGCCATAGAGGAGTGGAAGGCAAGGCCCTGCTTTCAAAGATATGAGCATGTCATGGAGAACAGGGCGATGCTCAAGAAGCAGCCATGGAATATCGCAAGTAGTTCTGACTAAATACTTGAGAAATTCAGGAAAAGGAAGAATATCGTAGACTATTATTAGCCAGAAACAACTTAATGGGGGAGGTGAACTGGACTGTGGTCTTGAAAAAAGTGTAGAGTTGGAGTAGTCATGGGGCATTCGAGATAACGGGGTACATTTTGACAAACCCTACAGTTTAAAAAAAGCAAAAAAAGAAAACTTTAACAAGTGAGAGGAGGATCAGCAGAGTATAGTCATGAAAACGAGTCAAGAGGGAAAACTAGTGAGGGCGAAGCCCACCACATTGGATGCTATGTAAGTACTTGTTGTAAACCTGCTGGGGGTCAGCGGAAACATGGGAGCTTTGCATCCTCTGAAATTGCATGTATGCAGCATTTGGAGGGATGGTTTGTTAGTGCCTAATATAAAAAATGTCTGAGATTTTAAGCAGATCCTCAATATATCCTACTCGCCACCTTCCATGAATACATTGAGATTGCATTTTCTAGTTCCTTTGTGTTTGGGTGAGACCATGTGATTAGGTGGCCAGTGAGTCGTGAGTAGAAGAGTGTCACTTCACAGCCAAAGCATTTAATTACCTGTGTGCAGCCCTCCAGAGCTCACTGCCCCCTCTGCCACAACATCCAGCAACATTCCAGACAGCGACCGCATTGTGGTTGGGTCTCAGAGGGAGGACGATGCAGACTAGAGCCCCAGCTGACCTGCAGTGGACATGTGATGTAAGCAAGAAATGAATCCTTGTTGTTTTAAGCCATTGGCATTTTGGGGATTGTTTGTTACTGCAGCATAACCTTGCCTATCCTGACTAATACACACAACAAAGACATTGACCATGATGAGGAGAGCAGAAAAAGCAAGGGAGTTTCAAAGAAAGATGAAGTTATTGCATCAGAGAGAACTATTTGAGCGGAGTGATAGGGACAGGAGCCAAATTTAGAGGCTTAAAAGAAGAGATGGTGCTTTGCCAATATCAAGTGTTCAGTCATCACATTGGTCCTGGAGACAGAGGCAGCCAAGATGTGTTGTGCACTCAAAGAGTGACCCTGGACCCCCAGTTTATTTAAGCCTTTTGCTTTCTCTGCCCCCTTCCTTTAAATCCTGTAGTGTTAATGAGCCATACACACGGGTCTTCGTTCAGTGCTTCTAACTGCTTGTAGGAAAGCTTATATATATATTATATCTACGTGTAATATAATATATATTATAATAATATTTTTTCTCTTCGTGTATGGGATATATATACATAAAGAGAAAATAATACTATTATAATTAACTGTTACTAAAGTTTAAAACTCCTAAACTTTCACTGAAGTCTAATCATCTCACCGAACCAGCTCCTTCCGTCACGGTGTCCTTCAGTACCAGTCCCTAGGTTAGTTCTTATCCTCCGACGAGCCAGGCCCACTTACCGAAGCATGAAAAAGACTGGGTGAAGAAATCTGTTTTCTGTTTTGTGGCCCGCTTTCCAACAGTTCAGAGCTTCTTGTATTTCTCCAATGTCCCAATGGAAGTAAATGCCAGTGGTTTTGAAGGAGATACGAAGCTGCAGTTTTCAAATGAGGAAACATTAACACTGAAATGCCATTAACTCAGCCAGTTTTAAGAGACTAATAAAGTGCAAGGTACTAGGCATTTTTGGTACTTAAAGAGCTGTAATTCACTCATCTACGATACAGCAGACATTAAAGTGTTTTCACAGGGGTTATAGAAATTCTTGAGTATGGGAGTTTTATTCACTGTTACCATTTTCTTGGATTTTCGTTTGGTAGTACGCTGTTTCCTGGGCGCAGTTAGTCATGGCGCAGGCCCTGCCCCAGCACACCGCTGAGGTAGTTACGCATGCCCCCCAATCCTACTCAGAGTTCAGAAGGGGAGTAAGAGTATCTAGTAATTCACCCCACACCCCATTTCTCCACTGAGGCCTGGTCGGTGTCTTAGTTCATCCTGCTTCCATAGCAAAATTCCAGAGACTGGGTAGTGGATAAGCACCAGAAATTTATTTCGCGCAGTTCCAGAGGCTGGAAGTCCCAGGTCAGGGCACTGGCAGATCCAGTGTCTAGTTAGTATCCACTTTCTGGTTCATAGATGGTACCTTCGCTCTGCGTCCTCACCTGGTGGAAGCGGTGAGGGAGCTCTCTGGGGTCTTTCATAGGAGCACTAATCCCACTCATGAGACCTCTAACCTCAGGACCTTCGCACCTCCCAAAGGCTCCACCTCCTAATACCATGCCCTTGGGTATTAGGGTTTAAACATTTAAATTTTGAGAGAACAGAAGCATTCGGGCCACTTTGACATTCCTATTTGCCAGCTTCCGTTGGTAAACGTGAGTAGCCTTCAACCACAAGGCGTGAGTAGGAGCAGTATGCCTCCTCCCCACAACTTCGCTAGCAGGTAGTATGCTGCAAAGTAAGCAGGCTACAGACAACATTATTAGCAAGCAAGGATTAGAGTCTCCTTCTGACATGCTCTGTAAGTTCACTGAAGTCCCCGCTCTGCCCCTACTCTCCAGCCACCACCTTCATCCACGTCAGCATGACAGTGTTTCGTCAGCAGGATCAGACTCACCTTCTAGTCAGTTCTGGAGACGGTTCTTCATTAACTATGGGGGATCAGGAAACCAGAGTGCTGCTCCATAGATGTGAAATACTTATTAAATTTGTTCATGAAAAGATAGGAAAGGCTGCAAAGTCTTACCAGCCAAGCACATACCTTGAACACTTAAAAAGTTTGCCCCAGCCACCTCTGGAGAGTGGGTTCTAGAAAGATGCCCTGAGTCTGGTCTTAGAGGACAGCGTTTCTCAAGGAGCTGCCTGCTTGGCTGTCCTGCCCCCCGCTTCTGATGCAGCATCAGTTCCTCTAATCCCACACAATAGGACATGTACTGACTGTCATTTTCCTGGTCATGGGCACAGGTTTGCACTGAGTGGTCCATCGGACTTTGGATCTACAACTCACATTTGCAAGGCAGGATCCAGGGTGCAGTCCCCACCTGCCTCAATGCAAAGACACTAACTAGGTCCACCAGCAGCAAGGCTGGGATTGGTCCCAGTGACATGGTGCTTCTCTGACTGAGCACTCTGTTCCAGCCACCCATGATCAGGAAGCCTGACTCGGAGAGCCTGTGAACTAGTACGTAGAGCCGCCCCAAAACCTAGCCCCTATTTCTGGGACAAACCGGCTTCCTCTCCAAGCATGCAGAGCTTTCTGCCCTTATCACGTCAAGATTTAGAGCCCATCTAGCTTATGCTATTAATAGCCAGGGCCATGTCACCAGCCCATAGCTGATTAATAATATAAAGCTATAGCCCCTGGCTTAGTTAAGCTACAAACATCATCCCCCTCCCCACCCCTTAGCACACACACCACACACACACACACACACACACACTGCATGATTAGATCTTACCTTACTGATTAGAGTGTCATCCTGTCCCAAAACCTTTCTGAATGAACGGCTCTTTTCAAGGGAGCCAGACTCCCTAAAATGTATCTCATATCCAAATAAAAAGAACAAACAAAAAGAAAACCCCACTATTTTCTTTGTGGAATAAGAGAGTTTAAGAAGGTTTTTAAAAGTTCAGCACCATGTTTATTGAAGAAACTATAAGCAGCTATGGCTATCGGGAGACCTTGGGAGACAGAAGATTGGGAAAGGATTTAGGGGCTTTGTGAAATATTAATGAGCTTTCAGTTTTTAGCTTGGGGAGTTCGGAGTAATACTAAGGGCTTTTAAGCAAGAGAGTGGGATCAGGTTTTGACGTTAGAAATATCACCCTGGGGGGAAGATGGATAATGAATTGGAGTGTGGATGGCAGGGAAACTGGTACTAATCCAGGGGAAAGATGGTGGCGGCTTGAACTGGAGTGATGGCAGTGCAGATGGAGAGAAGCGGGGAGATCCAGGAGATATTTAAAAAGTACGACGGCTTTACCTAGAACAATCCCTGACACACGGCAAATGATAGAGTAGTTTTGAAAATGAATGAATAGAATTGGCCAGATGTGACTGTTGGTTGGATGGGGGTGAGAGGAAATGGTCAATGCATAAGGCAGCTTCCCAGGTTTCTAGCTGGGTGGTGAGATGAGGGACACTGGCGGGGGCGGGGAGGCAAGGCTGAGTGGACGATAAACTTGAGGCACTTGCGGGGCATCTAGGGCAAGAGCAGAGTGACGGGAGAGGGCTCTGGCTGGAGGAATGGATTCTGTAGCCTTTGGAGTCTTTATTTTTTCAATAAATACTTGTTGTGTACCTACTTTGTTGCAGACAGTATGCCAGACGTGATGGATGCAAAAACGAACAAACTCAGGTCATGCAAATTGTGACATTTCTCATAAGATCACAGTTACTACCACAGTCAATAATAGCCAGTGTTACTGAGGGGGCAGGGAGCAGGCACTCTCATAGAATGTGGGAGGAACTAGAAACTGGCAGGACCTTTCGAGAATATCATTTGGCAGTACACATCAAAAAGCTTAGAAATTTACGTATCCATGACTCAGCAATTTCTCTTCTAAATATTTATTTGCTGTTCATAAGCACAAGATCTGCTACACACCAAGAAGACCCTCCTTCAGTATGGCCGACTCGTGCACCAGGCAGGTACCTAGGAGCCCCACCCACTGATGCACAGGGCAGGCCCCTTAGTCCTGGCACCTGCCGCAGGCCTATGAGAGCTACATCTAGATTCGGAAAAGCCCGGGTTTAACTCTGGTCCCTTGCTCATGTCTAAGGCACCTGACGGAAGGGCACTGGCTCCCTGTTCCAGCCATATATCTTTGTGTAGCAAACAAACCTAACCTAGTAACTCAGAGCAATTGTTTTATCATATCTCATGGTTCTATCGATCTGGAATTTGGGCAGAGATTAGCTGGCTGGACCGTTCTGTTCCACATGATAGCAACCAGGGTCACTCAGTGGTGCTGAGCTGGCGGCTGAGCTAGTCTGGAGCATCCAAGGTGTCGTCGCTCATGTACCTAGCACCTTGGCAGGAAAGGCCTAAGGATGGGCTCATCTGGGCCCCTTTCCCTCCCCATGTGGTCTGAGGCTCTCCACACAGTCTGTCCAACAGGGTAGTTGGGCTTCTTACATGATGTACACGAGTCTTACGTGACGGCTTGGGCACCAAGAGACCAAGGCAGAAGCTGCCAGTCCTTTTAAAGACTAGCCCAAAAACTAGCATAGCGTCACTCCGACCATGCTCTAAAGGTCAAAAAAGTAATAGGCTAGTAATAGATCTCACCCCTCAATAGGAGGAGGAATATCAAAGAATTTACAGCCATCTGTAACCTGCCACACCCCCTAGGTCAGGTTTACCAAGAGGGCAAGATCTGGCATGTACATTCCAGTTATTCCCCTTCTACCCCTCTACTATGCAGGCCAGTTCCTCCCTGCGTGCGTATTGCAAAGTGAAACTCTCTCGGCCTCTTTCTCCATAGAAAATCGGGCTTATTACAGCAAACAAGAGATCCCTGTAATATCACTCTTAATACCTGTGTGTGACACACACCGAGGCGGTCTGGTTCCAGGAACCTGCTAACCTGGCCCACCTGGGAAGACTCTGTATGGTGAAAGAGAGATCATCAGCCTAGCCTCAGCCCTTTGCTTTGGGGAATGTGGCTTGGCCAAGGGTGTGGTGTTTCTACTGATTAGTTACTACGCTGAACACCAGATTTAACTGGCCACTCTGAAAACAGCTACTTATAAGTCAACTGCATGGACTTAAGTTATAATTCCAGATTACTCTTGTGGAAAAGATGGATAGTTCCACATTTGTCCAATAGCAGAGAGACCTGTCTCATTTTAAGTGTTACAGGTGGCATAAAATCTCTTAGCACGGTATCATGGACTACACCGAAAGTGGCAGAGGGGCCGGCCAAAGGCAAGGATATGGCTAACAGTTGGTAGGGCACCTGTGCTGCCCTTGGATGATCTTTACATCAGGAGGGCCTCCAGCAGGGTCCCCTGGATGTAGACACCTCCCATCTCCATTCCCAGTGACCACACGTGACAGGGAATACATATTTTACAGAATTTACAGAATCTAAGAAAGTTACTAACCAACAACAACAATAACAAAATGGCAACAGCAGTACCTGGTGAAGGAGGGTGTCTGATTTTCAAAGTTGCCGCATCGTATTATTTTAAATGTCCCTTTTTCAACTAATGGATATGAAGTTTCTTTTGGGGGGATGAGGAAAGTATTCTAGAATTAGTTATGATAGTTGCACAACCTTCTGAATATACTAAAATCCATTGAATTGTATACTTTAAAAGCGAATATTACGGTATATGATGTATCTCAATGAAAAAAAATTTAAGAAAAAAATGTCCAGTTTTCAACAAAAAAATTGAGTCACAGAAACAGAAAAGTATGGCCCATACACAGGAAAAGAAGCAGTCATTAGAACATGTCCTTGAGGAAGCCCAGATGTTGGACTTACTGCATATGACTTTCAGTCCGCTATTATAGATATGTTCAAAGAACTAAAGGAAGCCTTGTCTAAAGAATTAAAGGAAGAATAAGAATAATGCCTCACCAAATAGAAAATATCAATAAAGAGAGAAATTTTTTAAAAAGAGGCAGAGCTTAATTCCCTTCCCCTTGAGTTGGGTTGTAGTTAGCAGCTCAGTTCTACTAAGTAGAATATGGCAGAAGTGATGGTGTGTGATTATATCGGGTCCTAGAGATCCTGAGGCTTCTCCTTGCTCTGGGGGAAGCCAGCAGCCATGTCCTGAGGACACTCCAGCAGCCAGCCCTACAGAGAGCCCCACATGGCAAGGAGCTGAGGCCACCTGCCAACAGCCATGTGAGTAGGTCATCTTGGAAGCAAATCTTCCAGCTCCAGTTAAGCCTCCAGATGACGATGGCCACACCAACTGACAATCATAACCTCGTGAGATGCCCTGAGCTAGAACTATCACGGTGATTTGCTCTTGGATTCCTGGTCCTCAGAAACTGTATCTCACACTCACACAAACTGTTTAAGTAGCTAAGTTTGTGGATCATCTATTATGCAGCAGTAGTAACTAATGCATGCCGAGAGGGAAAATCTTCCTAAATTATCAAAGGAAAAAATTAACATCAATAACAACACCAGGAAGCTAATTTTGTTTCAGTACACAGAAGAAATTTCTACAGTGAGGACAGCCTACAGCGGAATTGGTCACATTTTAAAGTCGTGAGCTGCTTGTCACTTAAAAGATTTCAAGCAAGGATAGATGGCCATTTGTCACTGATGACGAATGTGGTTTTCTTCTCTGGTGAGTAGGTGGTATTTATAAATGACCTCTGTTTTTAATTTTACTTATAATTTGACACCCACCACTGGCACTACCTTCTGTGTTCCAGAAAGAATTTGAAATACTCTGGAATTATGACACATATATGCAAACAAGCTAAGATTAAAAATGAAAAGCAGAGACCAGAAACCGCATAGAAGAATTAGGAGAGTTTCTACAATTAAAATTAAGCCTGACGGAAGCTTAAAGAAAAAGAAAATTATACTCCTGGCCACTGGAGATGTGACTCAGCAGACCTAGCGTGGGACTTAACAATATGACCTCTTTTTTAAACTCACTCGCTAATTCTGGTTAGAGATCTACTGGCCCAGACTGTTCCAACTCTGTCACCTCCCCTGTGATTTTGTCAGGGGCTAAACATTACCTGATTTAGGGTAAGCTGAAGAATATTCTCTGTTACAGAGAGCAAAAAAGACATATGGGTAGCCGATCCCTTAAGGTGACTATGGGAAAGCCTAGCTCCCTCTCTAGGGAGAAAAGCAGATCTCACTGTCTGTTGCTTTCAGGGACTGCATTGCAGTCTCCTAAAGGCTATTTTATCTTGCTGACTTTGGGAGGCAGTCTCTGTGGTTCAACCTAACGGGATTCGGAGGAGATGCTTTGGACTCATAGGCAGCTCCCTCTGCGACAAGCTTCTGGGTGACCCAAAACAGGAGTCACCTAACCAATCCCAGGGCATCCTGCACATCGGCCAGGGATCGACCTCTGCAACGGACGTGGAACGAAAATGTCCAAGTTCCTAGCATCCCTTTCCTCCCCGAGCCTCTCCTCCTGGTTATTTCAACTGCCCGGAAAAGACAGTGAGATGTTTTAGCTCTGATTCGGAGTATGATTTGGGCCTAGAAAATGTTCATGGTCATATCATTGGCCACCTTAGTCATAAAAGATTCTGGGAGGAATCTGACTTGGGGTTGTACTGCCTGCCTTCTGATGAAAACTCAGACGATGAATGACATCCAAGGTCTCTAATGACTACAGAATTCTCAGATCCCAGTGCTGTGAGCTCTGAGCAGCGAAGTCAAATGTGTGGAAGCTGGTAATACGCATCCCAAGCACTGCCATGGCAGGAGGATGCAGGCTTATTAATCAAAATCAAGTCTGAGACAAAAGTAGAGAAAAGCAGAGAAATGTGCTTTTCAACCAAAGTTTTAATTCCAAACGTATTCTGCAGGCTGGAAGTCAGACAGCTGAAGGGTGATCAGTCTTAGGCTGGAATTAAAGCCTGCTGCGATGTTAATGAAGAACCGCCAGTGGGTTTGCTGGAAGGTAATTTAGATCTACATAATTATGACTTAATCCCTCACCCTGTGACATCAAAAAGGTCCCTACCCAAGTAGAAGCTGCGTGATTTCATGCCACAAAGAGTGCAGCTGTGTGGCTCCCATTCCTTTTGTGTTTAGTGCTCACATCAGTCATGATAGCTTTATTAAATGGTGTGACCCGACCCCATGCTTGCACACAGGGCACTATCTCCTCATCAAAACTGCAAAATGTGGCTGAGCAGGCTGTGAAAAGAAATCAAGATCTGCATCTTAAATAGCAGACTAACTGCTCTGGACAGGAAAGCCGCTGGCGGGCGGCGACGGCTCAGAGCAGTCTCAGCCCCTCACTGGTAGCAACTGAAAGTGCCCCCTCTAGCCGCGAGTGGTCAAGGCGTCTTCAGAGCACTGGGACTGGGGACAACTGTCATGGTGGAAAGTCGCCACTGGGACACCTCCTCATCACACAGATGTGTAGGGCCAAGGAGAGCCCTCCCTGAAGGATTTCTGCTTCTCCAACATCTTCCAAGGGAGATGAGAGGTGGGCATGGGAGTTAGAGACCCTGCAGTGAGTCAACAGTCCCTTCAAAAAATAGCTTGGAGCCAACTCAACTACCTAAACCCGATGCAAAGCCAGCGCTGATGTCATAAAACGCCGAAAAGTCATGGGGGTTACTTGGGCCAGAGGTGGTCACAGAGGGGTAGAGATTATGTCAGGCTTGGAGGAGGGAGATGGAGAGTGGGTCTCGGATGTCTCCAGAGGAGGTGACATTTGGGCGTGGCTATAAGGATGGTATTATGGGTTGCATTGTGTCTCCTCAAAATCCATATTTTGAAGTCCTAACCCTAGTACTGTAGAATGCTACTTTGTTTGGAAATAGGGTCATTGAAGAAGATGTAATTAGTTACCACGAGGTCACACTGCAGTAAGGAGAGCCCCTAATCCACTGAGTGGCGTCCTTATAAAATGGGAAGTGGGAAGTGTGGAGACACACACACACACACGGAGATGCCATACAAAGGTTGGAATTATGCTGCCTCAAGCCCAGGAATTTAACTAGAAGCCAGGAGAGAGGCCTGGAACAGATCCCTCCCAGCGCCTGCAGCGGGAAGAGGGCCCTGCTGACAGCTAGATTTCAAACCCACCTCTGAAACTGTGAGACAATAAATTTCTGTCATCCTAAACAGCCAGTTTGTGGTACTTCGTTACACAGCCCTAGCAAACGGATACAGATGTGTGGGACTGTTTGTTTATGAATAGGAAGGTAGAACCTCCGGTGAAGGGAAGAGCCCAGCTTACTGAGTGAAGAGCGGGCTTGCACACTGGGGCCATTCAACAGTTCAGTTCTGCTGGAACCAGGAACGTGAAGAGGAGCCATGGGAAATTATCCTGGGGCCAGGCAATGGAGACCTTTGGATGCCGGGAATGTTTTATCTGGCAGAGTTTGCTTCTCGTTTTTTTGTTTGTTTGTTTTTTTTGTTTTTTGCATTTATATTTATTTCTGTTCACTTTGGCAGGAAGTGATTTGAGGTGTCTGGCTTTAGTCTCCAGGTCGTGTGCTGGGAGGCGACTTGATCAGAGCCTCCACAGGAAACTGAGCTGGGACACACCTCCTTAGAGAAGTGAGAGACAGTCACCTGCAAAGAAGCAAAGGAGACTGAAACAGGCAAGTGGCAGCAGAATGAAGAGGAAGAGGTGAAGACAAGAGATGAAATTACATGTTGACCTGGCAGACGTTTGTGAGCGGAGAGGCAGGGAGAAAGGAACTGAATAACGCTATCAACGTGTCGAGCCTGGTGACGGGGAGGACAGTAGTACCATCAACAGATTTAGTGAGGAAGGAGGACCATGTGGGGTTGAGGTCCTTCGCACACACAGACGCTAGGGCATCTGTGGGGTTCCCAAATAGAGGAGTATGGCAAGCAGTTGAACTTGGAAGAAAATATGAACTTGAAAGGAAACATGACATCATTCACCTAGACAAAAGAATTGAGTTGTAGAAGCCACTTAAAAAATAATGGTTCTAGTATATATCAAATGAAATGGGGCAGAGGGACCAGTGTTAATCCATTTAAAGGTTGTTCTCATCTATTCAAATGCGGGATGTTATCCTGTTGTTGGGTTTTGCATGTGCCGTTGTGTGTGTTTCTATTAACAAAGAAAAGCCTGGTCAGTGGCAAAAACTGGTTGAAAGTTGCTTTTAGCAAATGCATCCCTCTCTGTAGAAGGATGAAGTAATGAAATAACTGCTGTTTGTCAAGGTGTCTTTCCTACCTGGAAAAATAAAAGCATGAACTCAAGCCTAAGGCCCTGCAGCCCCAAAGGGTGATCTCCTCACTTTGTTCTCCTGGCCTAGCAGGAAACCGGAAGTGGGGACACCCGGGGAGTCAGAAAGCAAAGCCAAGCAAAGCAGAGATGATAGCAGCTTGGCTTTCTTTGCAGAGTTAATTAGTTGGTGAGCACTTAGCTCTCTGACAGAGGAAGCTCCGGTCATCAAAGTGTTCTTAATTGATGCATCGGGAGAAAGAGACAGAAGAAGCAGCATCTGGGAAGAAAACCTTGGATGCTTTTAGCACTAGGATGAGAGAAAGTACTTTTCTTTAAAGCAGAGTAAGAAAACAGTTGGTTAAGGTCAGCAGTGAAGGGTAGTAGAAGAATATGCTTACTTAACTCTTACCCAGTTCCTTAACTCATACTTAACTCCTTCCTTGCTTAAGTATTACTTAAGCTAGTAAAAATGAGAAATATCTTATGATCTCCTCACCAAATCTTATTAAGCCAAATAAAAGTAGATAAGATCTCACGTGGTGGCTTGTCACATAAACCGCTCACCACCTCATCGTTGTCCAATAAAAATACAGTGTGAGCCACAAGTAATTAAATAATTTCTAGTAACCACATTCTAAAAAGGTAAAAAAAGAAACAGGTGCCATTAGTTTCAATAACATTTAATATTTTAATGAAATATTTAACCCAATATGTCCAAAATATTACCATTTCAACATATAATTTTTAAATCGAGGGATTTTATGTTTTTTTGTTGTTTGGTTTGGTTTTTTGTATGCAGTCTTCAAAGCCCAGCATGTGTTTGTTACCCTCACGGTGCATCTCAGTTCACAAGAGCCCCACTTCAAGTGCACAGTAACCGAGTGGGGCCGTTTTTACCAAAAACGCAACATGACCTCTTCTGAAAGGGGCTTCAGCCCTTGCCGAGCTGTCCGTCCACATCGGTCCTCTGGTCGAGGGCTCCTACCTCAACATGGATGGTCTTCCTGTACCTCGAAAATCTCTGCCAATTAATTTGCTAAAAATCTCTAAAATTACACAGTATTTCCTCCCGGTTAAGGCATGGCTGCAGGATGTAGTTTACAAAGATTACTTTGTGCCAAGACCAAACCAGAATTCAGGGAAATGTTCATGGAAAGATATGGGGGGTGGATAAGAGCTAACATATAAAACTACTTTCTGTGTGTCACATGCTGTGCTAGGTGCTGCGTTTAGGTTATTGCATTTAATTCTCACATTGAGGCTGAGTGATATGTTCATTACCTACATTTTTCAGATGAGAAAACTGAAGATCGAAAGAGGCTAAATCCTCTGCCCATGTTTGTGTTACCAGCAACAGCCAGTTAAGCATCACCAGTAAGAGGTCCTAATTTTCAGTATAATTGTCCACTTAGTTCTGGGTAACAAAGACAGAGGCCAACCCTGCAGACAGTAGTACTTGGTGGGTTTCCTTATCTTTGGCCATGAATGAGTCACACGAATACAGGCCACGTGATATTCCAAGCCTGTCTTACGTCCTGATCAAGGCACACGTGTCACTGAATACACCCCATCTACTTCCCTTCATCCCTCCCACACAGCACCATGCGCATCTGCTCAGCATGGCACCAAAGCTGGGCAGGGAACATTATCCGGAGAAGGAGGCTAAGCCAGCTGCCCACAGCCCTGGGAAGTCTCAGCCCTTCCTCCCCTACTGAACTCTCCTCTCCTGTTAAATCCCACAGGCGGACGGATGGGACTGTACTTGACATCTTGGAGCCAGGTCCACCTCACATCCCGTCTTAGAACATCCCAGAAACTACCCAGCTTACGAGAGAAAAAGGAAACTGAAGGTAATGGCAATAATAAGAACAATGATAACAATAATACATTTTTTAAATAGTCGATGGGCGATCCTTATTTGAGAGAGAAGGTAGAAATGTACAAAAAGGGTCAACAGGCTGGGTAAGAAGAGAAGTCAGAGAAAGGGTGAGGTGGAAGCAGCATCTTTCACCTGCAGCTGATCTGCAAACTGGATGAGGGACACAAGGAGCTGACTCGTCGTCCCCTGTCCACTCACACCCGTGATCCCACCTGCCCTTCCTGCCTCAGCTGGCCAAAAAAGGGATGCTGATTTGTGCTTTCCGCTTCCCTTAATTTACTCTGGCTTCTTTCCTTTACTAGAGTATAAGCTAACTGAGGGCAGGGACTTCACTCGGGTTTATATCTTGCACTGTGCTTATCACAGTGCGTTGCAAATAGCACTGTGCATTTGCACAGTACTCTGGGCGTTTGTTGCATTTAAGGCTAAAAATCTGGGGTGCCCTGTGAGCATTAAGTTGTAGAATAAAAGGGGTTAAAAGTATAAAGAACGCAGGGAATATTGAAACGTTCATTTGAATTCGAGAGAGTGGGAGGAAGATGCTGAGAGAGGATCACGGGGAGAAGAGGTGCAGCCGGGTGCAGTCTGCAGACCCTTGAAGAAATCAGAGTGGGTGTTATCACATTATCACGTTAAAGAGCTCCAGCAGGGTTGAGGGCTCTTTGCTGACAGACACCTGTTTGATGTTATAAAAGAATACAGGGAGAGAAGTTTCCTATGGTTTCTGCGGAAATTGCTCTGCATTTCACAGAGAAAGTTCTCTGAATTCAAAAGAGAAATGAATATGCGGTAATTAACTGCCCCAGATTCTACCAAAATGGGGTGGAAATAAAAGGCAAAATAGCTCAAGTAGCTGGTTAACCATTGGAAACATCCAAGAGTTCCCATCATCAAGGGATTTATAGCATCCTGGGCATTTCACGTCCATGAAGTAGGAGTTGGGGCTCTGCACAAGTCACTTCTTGTGTTTCTTCTTCTCCTCTTCTGGAGAGGGATGAAGGAGGTCCTTAGCAAGAGGCATGTTCTCATGGGGAGGTCATCACTGCTGGAAAAGCTGAACCTTTATTTTTAAAGAGCTGGGAAACAAATGGTTTCTCAGAGACACACCTTTGGCCAGACAAGTTCCATGTGACCAACCACAACCAATCACCAACAAGGAACGGGACATTCCGATTAGGTGAAATCAATCTGGGGCCTCAACAGGGGCTGCAGCTAGGTGGAGGCCGGCCTCCAGGAACAGCAGCACCTGTGGCTGCTCAGGTATTCCTGAGGTTTGTTAAGGAGTGGAGATCAGGGGTAATAGATATTAGGTTGGCAGATGTTAGAGTGTGCTCCGGCCTACGTATCTCATGATCCAGACTTTGATTTTACTTGTTACACTAATCTCAGCTCTTTTCCAACAAGAGATTTCAGCGGTACTTGATTTTATTTCAGGTTTCTGTGGGATGCACATAATGTGGTAGAAAGTGTGGGGCTTTGGGATCCGAAGACCTGATTTTACATTTTCTACTGCATCACCTGCTGGCTTATGTTCTCTTAGGTAAGTCACATAACCTAAACTCTTTTCTGGTCTGCAAAGTAATTCCTGCTCTTCTGAATATTAAGAAACAGAACATGTATAAAGAACTCAGCATAATGCCTGGCATACACGAGGTGCCCCTATTGTGAAATCCGTTTTGTTCATCTGCGTTAGAAATGGTGGCAGTCCCATGTGGGCCAGTTGCTTAATAATTTGCTGGGGGGAGGAGAGGGGTAGCATGCTAGATTTGTTTGCTAGGGAAACAACTGAAATAATTCACATTTCCACAGAGTTTACTGAGAAAACTGGCAGAATGAGGTCTTTTGCATAAATACTAAAGAAAGAAGGCACGTCGAGCCAGGCTAGCAAATTAGGGGACCCCAAGACAAAGGAAAATGTTGGCACACCCTTTCTCTCCTCTCTAGGACTTGATATTCTGTTTGTTCACCAACTTGTGATAGTGAAAAATGCTGGATTCGAAAAGGGCTCTGTTAGCCAGGGCCACCTCTGCTTCCCCCTGGCACCTGGTCCACGGCTCCGTCATGAGCATCTCTCACATCGTTCCGCAAAATCCACCCGTATTTATGAATCATCTGTGCCTGATGCAGTTTCTCCTACTGCGCCGTGGCTCAGCCTCCGCACCTCCTCTTACTTTGTCTCCCTAAGGGCAATTCCAGAAATCTAGAAGCTCCTGTTTAGTATGTAAATTACAGAGAGACTTCCATTCGCTAAAATGTGACCCCTTTTAGTGCCGTGATGAGGTCATGAGACGTTCACGTTCCTCTTAAAAGGGTCGACTCTGAAGTTAACAGAACCACCCTCAGAGGAGCCATCGGCAAAGCCAGTAGGTGCTGAGGCCCTGGCCCACGTTTCATTTTTAAGCGTCTGCCATCTTCTTGCTGAGTCATTCCTTTTTTATCTCAGCCTCTCTCGGCAGCTCTCTTTGTAACTGCCGCTCCCTGAGAGGATCTCTTGTTCCCCCGTTCTAGTAGAGTGGCTCCAAACAATCAGCTTTCTTCAGTTTGCTGCTTTTCTCCAAGAGCTGTGTGTTTACTAGACTCACTTTCACGAATGTCCAGTTTTCTGAGAAGTCTTGAGGTTGGGCGGTGGTGGCCTTGTCCCTATTTTGGTTTTCCACACATTACTCATGCTGTGGTGTTTCCTCAGCGTAATGGTTCAGTTTTCAGATGGTCGAACTCCGAATTATAGCTTCGACAGCGTACAGTTCAGATTCTACAGTTTGTCACATATTTAAAATTTCCTACGATCTTTCGCTCTCAATTAATACATTAACAGACCTGCGTAACAATGAAATGTGTTCAGTTTCCATGTTTGTCATCTCTAATCAGGTGTTGAGCGGGTAGATCGTTCTGGGGACCCTAACAGGAGGCCAGTTTTTGTTTGGGAGAGGAGAGGGAAAGGGGGTAAGGCCTAACTGCCGCAAACCCAAGTTCTGCTCCCCAAGTAAATGCCATGTACCAGCCAGTATCTCAGTGACGAAAATGTGCTGAAGGCTTAAAACCAATAGCCACACTATCATTTGGAGCCACGTAGACTTGTCTTCGGCTCTGCATGACACCCCTAACTTTTTCTTTCAAAGCACCCGATAATGGACACTTTGGTTTCTGATGTGCACCACCCCATGGCGAGACAGGGGTCCAGAGGCTGGCCTCTGCTGTCTCTTCTTACACTCCCTCATCCCTTCGCCGGCCACTGGAAACAGAGTTACTGTTTCCTGTCTGAGCTGGTTCCTGCTTTCAAGATTCTCACAAGTACCCCAGGGCATTCTCTCTTTCCCAGTCTTTCTCCTCTTCTGTTCCCCAATTCCTGTCATCAGCCTTTAAAACCAAAAGGCCATTTAGCCAGGCAAATTGAGTTTATTTGAGAATAGTAGAAGCATTGCAATTTGGGACTTGCAAACTCTGGCGAGCCCAGAGAACAGGAGGGGAGGAGCATGCTTTTACAGGGGAAAGGAGAAATTTGGACGGGGGTGTTTTGAACAAAAGTTTATCGGAGGAGAGTGAGGGTTCGGGGTTGTGGTGGCTTCTTATTGGCTGAGTTATTGCTGGGCAAGGAGGAACCCTTCCTCCTGCTGGGGTGTGTAAAGTAACCTTCTTGCTGGTGAGTGTAAAGTAAGCTGTAATGGATGGTACGTGCATGAGAACTCTCCCCTCATGGCTTCCCGAGTCCATTTGGAATGAGGTTTTCTTTTATTCATTTTCACACTGTCTACACAGTTTACATGACAACCTCTTACTACAGTGGCAGCCTCTTCATTGGGGACTGTTATGAAACAGTATAGATCTTTCCTCTTTCCTCAGAAAAAACTGTTTTTTGTAGTCAAAAGAAAATTAGGAGCAGCCAAAAGTGGAATATTAATGACACTAAAACCTAATCGTTATTCAGCTTTAACTTTAAATCCTACCTCCTCTTCCACGAATTCCTATTAATTCATCAGCTAAATAATGTGGCTGCTTCTAAAGATTCTGACATCTAATTCTCTGCCTGTGTAGGTTTATCGTCAGGGTGAAAAATACTTTGTCTTTTTACTTTCATTTTTAAAAACAAGCATAATAAAAATATGAAATAGTCTTTAGGATTTATCTAAGAAGACTTGGCAGCTACTTTGAGAGATGGTTGGATGGGGAGATATGCATCAAATCTGGAAGTGCTCTCTCCCAGCCTTTTAGTCATTATTTGAATAAGTATGGGCTGATTGCGCATGGTGAAGATCTCTCTATCAGTATTTTTAACTGTGACCCATATCCATTTGTTTCTTTTAAACTTTAACATATAAAGGGTAAAATTTGAGATGGTAGAGGACTAGGAATTACCCATGTAATGTCTTGTAAGTTGTGACAGTTGTCATCCTTGGAATAAGTTGGATTTACAAAATATCCCACAAGTAGTGCACTAATTATTCCCTTTCGAGGTGTAAACCTGCAGTCGGGAGGCTGATAGCTACTATTGGGAGGTAGTTGGGAATGTTTATAAGTGCAGAAGCATCATTTTACAGATTGAATCATCAGTGGGGGTACCCGGCAGGTATAGGAAATGCTGTAATTCTGACTCCACATGTGCCCAGTTTTTACCCCTAGGGTACAAAATTCTGGTTATAGTTTACGGAATGAGTTAATTTAAGTCCACTTAGATGGCAGAGGTCCCTTTCAGGCACAGTCAGATTAGTTCATTAACTGAGGCAGGCCTGGGCGTGGATAGACTTTGCCCATTCCTTAGGTTCAAATGCATTAAAGAGAAATGAGCCAAGGGGAGATACAGTTCCTTTCAGAGACAACTAAAGGAGCAAGACCGAAAGAAATAGAATACTTGGGTACTCCTAGATTCGTACTGTCTGTCTCATTAACTTCCGATATAAATTATCGTTTCACGTACTCCAGCCCTGGGCTTACTTCTAATGCCCACATTGTAAACCTGTTTCTATGGCTGCTGTATAAACAAGTTTAACTTCTTGACTAGGTTTGGAGAGACTGGAGAAACCCTCCTGGCAGCTTTAAGCTGCTAGTAGTGTAAAATACAACTACTGGTCTCCTTAGCATAGCTATGTTCAGTACTTGGCAGGGAATATTGGTCTTTCACACTGTTTTCCCTTTGGAATCTTAATATTTAAAAAAATGACTTCAGAATTTCCCTTCCTTCCGCTTCCCTTCTAATTCCCTCCCATTTAAACAAACAAACAAACAAACGAGAAGACTCCTGGACCTCTCTCAACCAACCTTCAACTTCCAAATAAGATGTAAGCATCATGGTGAAAATCTTACTAAACTAATTAGTTTTATTAATTCCTTTCGAATGGTGTCTTCATGTTCACCTACCATTCTTGTCAGTAGGGGGCCCAGCAGGAAATATTGGGCCCACAAAAGATGAAAGCAACCCATGTTCACTGACAGATAAATGGATAAGCAAAACGTGGTACATACGTACAATGGAAGATTACTCAGCCATAAAAAAGAAGACAGTTTTTGACACATGCTACAACATGGATAAACCTTTAAGACATTATGTTGCGTGAAATGAGCCAGTCACAAAAAGACATATACTGTATGATTCCACTCATATGAGGTGTCTAGGCTACTCAGATTCATAGAGACAGAGGATAGAATGGTGTTTGCTGGGGACTGGGGTGAAAGTTGAATGCAGAGTTACTTTTTGATGGGTATAGAGTTTCAGTTTTACACAATGAAAAGAGTTCTGGGGATGGGTGGGGGTGATGGTTGCACAACAGTGTGAATGTACTTAATGCCACTGAACCGTACACTTAAAAATGGTTCTGATGGTAAATTTTATGTTATGCATATCTTGCCACAATTTTTTTTTAAAGCTGTAGTATGAAAAAGCTCAATACCTAAATAGTCAAAATCAAATTTCTCCACCATGATTCTTATGCGAAACAATTTTATAAAAGCTATAAGTCACTTTCTGAATGAATTCATAATCAAGGTGGGCTCTTGAGTAATTTGATTTGGTCAGGAACAAAAATCAAAACCCAACAGAGTGAGAGCTACCTGAGGGGACCTCAATAATTCCAGAACTTTGAAAAATGCCCTAAGCTTCTATTTATTTATAATGAAAATTCTATGCATATTCTGAGCTGTTTGTATCTGCAAGACTCTTTACAAAGCAGGTAAATAATTCAAACAAATTTGCTCACCTGGCTATCTAAGGGGAGTAAGAGGCCGAGGCTAGGTTTCTAGCCTATTCTTCTGACAGTTACTGAGTTTTGTTCCCCAGATGTGTGTACGTCGCCAGTGTCCCATGACTCATCAGAGGCATGTGGCATAACTCAAGGTATAATTTCTCTCTTTACTATCCTCTTCCCACTTCTGAATGTATAATGTTTCATTTGAAGGGAAAAGAATTCCAAAGCCACTTCTCGTCTACTTGTACTTTTTCATGTGTGAGACTGTTGTTGTTGTTGTTGTCGTTATTATTATTATTATTATTATTACTACTACTACTACTACAACTACTGCTACTTCCTCTTCCTCCTCTTCCCTCCCCCATCTCCCCCCTCCTCTTCTTTTCTTTTCTTCTTCTTCTTTCTTCTATGTGCATCCTAGACTTTTTAATACTCTTAGTGGCCTGCATCATTATAGACCTTAAGGAAGGCAAGAGTGCTCCCCAGACAGTGGTTCCTGAAATGAAGAATGAGGTTCAAGCGGAGAATCCATGAGGCCCACTTGGCCAGACAGGGGGGCTGGTACAAAGACAGTAAAAGATACGAGATTTCTTCTTTTCCTTTTCACAGATTCCAAAAGACTTTCTTTCTGCCCCTTACTTAGAAACCATCCATTAGTATCACCTTCTGTGAAGATTAACTTTTTGCATTGACTTGACTGGACCACCGGACGCCCAGACATTGGTCAGACGTTTTTCTGGGTGCGTTTGTGAGTGTTTCTAAAGGAGACTAACGTTTGACTCAGTAGGCTGAGTAAAGTGAAATGCCCTCCATAATGCGAGTGGGCCTCACCCCACCAACTGAAGAGCCACATAGACCAAAAGACTGAGTAAGAGAGGACTCTGCTTGTCTGACTGTTGAGCTGGGACATCTCTCTTCTGCTCCCAGACTAGAATTTATACCATCAGCTCTCCTAGGTCTCCATCTTGCCAGCAGCAGATCCTGGTACTTCTAGCCTGCATAGTCATGTGAGCCAGTTCCTTGTTCTTCGTATCTGTTATTGGTTCTCTTTCTCTGGAGAACCCTGACCAGTATGCCTGCATTGTTGGAAAGATTTGCAGCTTCTTTTTTGGCCTTTATAGAAGTAAAGTTTTGTTTGTGATGGAAGATAATACTGATAGTAGCAAAGGCCAATATGAAAATACTCACTTGAATGAGAGTCAGAAGATAAAGATTCTAACTTCAGTCTGTTACTAACCAGTTAGGTGAGATCATGGACAATCCAAGCTATATATGTATAAGTAAACTTTTGCTGCCTTTCAAACCATTCCAGATCTTAGTGGCTTAAAAATATATATATTCATTTAGCTCATGATTCTTTGGATTGATAGCACTTTTTCTGGTCTGGTTTTTTGCTCTTCTGGCTTTTGCTAGGTTTCCTCGGGAATCTTGGGTCAGTTGGTAGGTCAGCTGGTACTGGATCTAGGCTGGTTTCAGTCACATGTGGGAGGCAGCTGCCCAAGGCCCCAGGAATCGCGGCCCATCGTCTCTCATCCAGCCAGCTGGCCCTGGCTTCTTCACAGGGTGATCAGTGTTCCTAAGAGCAGCCCAGAACCCAAGTATTTTCAAGTCTCTGCTGGTGTCACATTTCCTACTGTTCTGTTGGTCAAAGCAACCTACACAGCCAAGTCCAGATTCAAGGAGTGGAGAAATAGACTCCACCTCTCGTTGGGAGGGGCTGCAGGCACCTTGCAAGGGGTGTGCATACAGAGTTGAGAAGAATTGGTGGTGGTCTGGATTTGCAGTTTACTGCACCAAATCAGCCAATTTTACACTCCTCATTTAACTCTCCCCGTAGTTACTTGGGAGGTAGGCATTAGGACCGGCTTGGATTAGATCCCAGGTCTGACTCTTAAATTAGTCTTGTCAGCTCCTTTCAACACTTAATTTCCTTGGTGGCTTCAGATTCCAGGTACTCCTTTCTGAGTCAGGCGTCCTGCTGATTTAATTTCAAACACTCATCTGCCCAGATGGCATTTCACTCAGGAGGAATGGAGCAGCAGCTACATTTGGCATAATCACTATAAAGCGGAGCTGTTGAGCCATCAGTACATGTTTATTAAACACCTACTATGCGCAAAGAGCTTTTTGCAAGGCAGGGGGAGATCCTTAGTGAAGAAAGATAAGTGAGAAAATTTGTCCATAAAGTGTAGAAGTAAATAGTGTAAAGTGCCTAACACATACAGTATACTAGAGACCAACAGAGCCTCCTTTTAATCTCATGGGAAAGCATCATCTGTTTGTAAAACCAAGAATTCTAAGGTTCCTGCCCTCTCCTCATGGCTGTCAGAATCTCTCGCCAGTCCCAACTTTTCTACCTTTTATTTTCCTCTTCATTTCAGGTCAGTCCCGAAAGATGATCGCCATCATTTCACTCCACCTTCTCTTTTTTAAGTCTCATCTCATAGATTCTGCTGAGCCGTTTGGACACATGAGGCAATTTCATCCACTTCCTCACTCGTGTCTCTTTGCTTCCAGGGAGGCATCACCCACCGCCCCCTTCCTCCAACCCCCTGTGAACAGGTTTTGTTTCTAGTATAGCGATGAATTCTCAGAGACCCTTCCCGAAACACATCCAGGCCAGCCTCCTTGCCTCTGTTTCTGCCGCTTCCCATTCCGGGACTGTGCATCTCCTCCTGTGTGTCTCTTCTCTCCTCCAAGACCTAGCTGAACTCTTAGTTCATCCCGGAGCCTCTGAGCATCTCCGTCTTGGGACACAGCTTTATCTCGACTGAGAACTCCCATGGACTGGCTCGGGGCACCGCTTTACTGTTTTAAGGAGTGAGCCCTGTCCGCCAAGAGTGGTAGAAGGAAGGGGTGGTCTGCATCTGCCCCCACGCAGCCCCTCCCTGTGGGCCTGTAACACTGACTGCAAATCAGTCAGCTGGGACTCGCCTTCTCTTGTGTACTTTTAATTCATTTTTAAAATCTCTGTATCCTGCTGCCCAAGCATCATGCAAACCTCTTCAATAAAGAGACCAAGACTTTAGCTTTTTTTGCAGCCCCAGCACCTAAAACAAGCCTCTCTACATAGTAGGGCCTGTTTAACCAATCGGTGATGGTGGCGACCTGAATGTTTTGTGTGCTTTACATCAGAGCCTGCATAATTTGCTTTTCCACAAAACACCACCATTCCAAACTTGTTCTTAACTAGATTAAGTCTATTGAGCGTTTTTGAAGTGTTTGGGTTGTGATGGGATTTCTCGCACAGTTCATTCATCTGCCTTCTATTTGCTTTTTATTGTTTTTTTATTCAGTGCCATTGGGACACTTCAGTTATTAAACCTCATGTTTCTCACGCTCTTTCCTTTCTGCCACCTCCTGTGATGATTTCTTCCTGAACTCCTTCTGGTCTCCTTCAATCTTCGTCTGAATGTCCCAGCATAACATCCTCAAGTCCCATATCTCCTTCCAGAAGATTTCATGCAATCCCTTCTGGTCGTCATTTTAACATTTTAATCATTTTGATCTGAAGTCGCGACTTCTCTGATGAAATCCCCCTTCTGTCTGAGAAGGTAATCTGAGCTAGAAATACTCAGTAATCTGTATGTAGTCCTCTGATCAGATTTTATTCCTGACTTGATGCTTGTAATTCCTTTGCAAACAATTCTTCATTCGCTTGATTTTTCTACCTTTGTCTATGAACTTTTAAGATTTCAATTTTCATCTTTGATCTCAACACCAGGATCTGATCCAGGGTATCTATTGGTGGGGCAACCCCCACAAAATGCCTTTGATATCTGCTTAGAACAAGTACTATTTGGCTCGGCCTGGTCCTTACCAGCCTGATTAATTACCACCATCATAATTGTATACTGAATACAGCTGATTACTGCAAAAATAATAAGTGGAGTTCTTCATTTGTCGTACTATCTTTTCCCAACTTTTTGGGTAATCATCGTGATGCTCCAACCGTCTATCTGACATTTTGAAGGACCCTTGCCTACCAAGGCCCCAGGTGACATTCTCATGGCTCCTATAACCCCTCCTTAGCCCTTATGGTAATTGAAATTAAATGAGTATTTTGTATTCTTATTTGCTTTCTGTCTGTATACCCACTAGCCTGTTATTAGATAATAAACTTACCTCCTTATGAAGAAACATCCCTTTCTCACAGAAAGCGATAACAAAACGTAAAAGGACATGACGTTGATGCATTGAATTATCTCGAATTTAAGGTTCTCCCTGTCTTAGTCTCCCTGTCTTGAGCTGCTATCGCAGGGTACCATAGACTGGGTGTTCACTTCTCACAGTTCTGGAAGTCCACGGTCAGGGTGCCAGGTTCAGGTTCTGGTGAGGACCTTCTTCCAGGCTGCAGACTGCCACCTTCTGCATCCTCACGTGGTGGAAGGAAGGAACCAGCTCTGTGGCCACTTCTAATCCAATTCATGAAGGTTCCACCCCCAGGACCTACTCACCTCCCAGAGGCGCCACTCCTCATCTCACCACATTGGGGGGTAGCTTTCAACACATGAGTGTGAGGTGGGACAAAATTTCAGTCCATAACATCCTTTATAGTGTTTTACTCAAGCAGCTGAGTGACAGTGCAGGGTTGTGATTAAGGATGTGGGCTGGGAAGCCAGCCCTTCCATTTGCATCCTAGCTTTGCCATTGTGTGTCAGCGTGGGTCGAGTGGGTTACATAACCTCTCTACGCCTTCCTTTCCTCATCTGCAGTATGGGGACATAATATTAATCTCTACATTGTGGGGTCCACGTAGGGCTAAAACGAGTTAAGACATGTAAAGCACTTAGAAGGGTGCCTGGCACAGACATTCCTCATAAATGTTAGTTGTTACGTTTCCATTGTTGTTGTTATATCATTGGTCCATAGTCTATGGCCTATCTGTGGTCCCAATTTCACGGTATTCTGTAAAAATTATAGTGTCCCATAAAAAAATACGAGTTCAAGATGCTGCTATCTCAACTTGCCTGAGAAGCGTTGTTCAACCCATTTTCCTTTACACTAAATCGGGGCGAGGGTATAGGTAAGCGAGGGGGTGGGAGCACACATTCTTTGCTCTGTCCACAGTCTACACTCCTGGGAGGACAGTCTTCCCAAATACAGAAAACGAGGATTCGTCCTGCCTTTTCTTTCCATCTCGGTGAAGTGCTGGCTCCAAATTGGCAGAGACCCCTCTTCCACACAGGAAAGTTGGGTTAAAGGTAAATAATACAACTGGGACAAAGCTACCAAGTAACTGAAGCTGGTAGTTAGCACCCTCTTTCAAACTTAAGCTTCTTACTCCTTGGATTCTCTCCTCCCTATGAGCTATCCTGGATGTCCTCTCAAGAGAGGTGCTCTTGAGTGTCACGGTGACACTCTTTCACATTCTTCTTCCTGTCACCCAAGTGGGTAAGGAGTCAGAACTATCTCAGAAGACCCACTGCCTTTCCCACCCCACTCTGCTTCCCTAGTTCTAGAAACCCGAGGTCTCCCTGTCTGGTCCCCAGCATGTGCATATGTGCACACACACACATGCACACACACATGCACACACAAGCACACACAAACGTGCATGCACATGCACATGTGCACATGCACACACAAGCACACACATACACACGTGCACACGGACATATAGGCACGCGTGCATGCACAAGCATGCAAACACGTGTGCACACGCACATATATGTGTGCACCTGCATACACGCACACGCACGCGCACACACATGTGCACACACAAGCATTTTCAGTATCTCACCAGGGCCACGCTCTCTGTGCCTCACAATTATTTTCTGAGAAACGAATTCATACTTCTGGAGAAAATAGGATGTTAATGGTTAAAATCAGAGGCCTTGGGTTCGGGAAGACCCAAGTTGGAGTTTTGGTGTGGGCTCAAGTTGTGTGACTTGGCAACTTGCCTAGCATTTTTGAGCATCATTCTTCTCCTTTGTAAAATAGGGATATCGTTTCATATTTCAGAGAGTGGTTGGAATGATTAACTGAGATATGTATATAGCATTTAGTATAGGCCTGGTTTACAGTAAGCAGGGAAGAAATGGAAGTGACCATTAGTGCTTTGTGCCACCTCCTTTTCCTTTACCTAATTCTTCTTTATCTGGTAAAATAATTTTTATAGAGATGATGCCTTTAAGTTTGAGGCCTAGAATCTCAGAGTAAAGATTCTACTGATAAAATTTCAGCCCAGGAAGTATTTTGGTGAACTAGCAAGAGCAAAGATTGAACAACAAGAGGTCTAGACTCTAACTCCTGCTTGGCTGCTAACAAGTCAGGTGATCTGGGGGGAGACATCGTCCTTGGAGGGCCCGCACTTTCTCTTTCTGCAAAAGGAAGAGTTGGGATAAGATGGGCTCTTAAGTTCTTTCTAGTTATGATAAGCTATGTATCTGTATGAAGGGTCATTCTCTGAGTGAATTATTTTTATTGATACTTAACTACCTTAACTGGTACTTATTTTTTTTCTTCTGAGACTTCTTGTGTAGCTTTCTCTTACCTCACATTTTTCACCTGCAAAAGTGGTAGTTGAAGGTAGACCATGGAGTTGATCATCCTAGGTTTGGATTTCAGCACTAGCACTTGACTTTGGGCCAGTTATTTAACTTCTCTGGGCCTCAGTTACCTCATTTGTCAAATGAAGAAAGACAAAGGATAGATATAAGGATGAAGAGAGACAAAACATTTAGAAAAATATAACCCCAAAGGCTATATAGTTTAATGTCCTGAAGGGCACTAACCAGTTTTATCTCTGACTTAGTGAACTGATGTCAGAATGTCTTTCTTTGTGGACTGTAAATATCCTGTTACCATCTTACTGGTTCCCTCATTAACTAATGAGTTGAATTAAATCATATATGTTTCATTCTATTTTTTGTATGAGAATCATGTATTTAACTTTTTGAAAATTATCCTTTGTCCTAATTGCCTGCCTTAAGACACTTTTCTTAGTGGATTGACCTCGGGAACATTTGCTTTGCTACAAATGCCAATTAAGTTATTGGGGAAAAAAACAAAAAACATACTGGGTTTCCATTTTTATATATTCTGCTCCCTTCTTTCCTATGTCAATTGGCTAGAGCCAGGTCCTATGGGGGTGAAGGTGGGGAAACATCCCTTGGAGGAGACTCTACCCACTGGAAAAAGAAGTAATGGAGCAGCAAGATGAGATACTTTCATTGTGGCCTTTACATTTATGACTAGCAAGATAATGAAGGAAGGTAATTCTGAAAGCTTTATGTCACTTTTAGCGGTCCCTCAAGCACGGAGAAAGATAATAGTCAGTGGATGGTGCCCATAGGAGTTTTTCTCCTTCTCCCCTGACAGCCATTGGCCAGGATCATTTTGTATTTGTAACTGCTATCACTGAAGCATGGAGAAAAGGCCCTGCAAGGCCAGAAGGATGAGAGTGACTTCCCTGTAAGAATCTTCTATTGTCATCACTATGGCAGTAATAGTTACTATAATTTTCATTCTGCTTTCCTATAGAGTGTCTATTTAGTGGAGCTTAAGGCTATGGGAGTTGAGCCACAGAAAATCATACTACCATAAAATCATGCTTTGTAATCTTGCAAGAGAACCTATACAAGAAGATAATAAATACCAATGCAGGTCACTTGACTAATACAGTTATTTATGAGATGCTAATAGCTCTTCAGAAGCCTACAGATACAATGTCAATTTGACCGTTGTTTTTTTCTGTTTAGCTTATTCGACCACTGCCAGTTTTTCTCCCCAAGGATATGGCTCATCATGTGAGAGGAAAATGTAAATTAATTGCAAATCAGTTTTCAATCGTTTTCTGGTAGTTTCTCTTTATTATCTGCAATTAAACCGTCAGGTCAGGAGCCATGCCTTTTATTTCATTATGCACACCCTCGGCTCCTAAAACTGCTCTCTGCACAGAGTGAAATTTCAGTGTTATTAGCTTCCTGACAGAGTACTAGAGACATCTAACACTTCCAGAATACAACTCTGGGAAAGGAGCCTTCATACATGAAACAGGATATGGGGCGAGCGGGGGATCTTAGGGTGGAATGAAAAATCTCAGAGAAGTCTCGAGGTCGGGAGAAAACAGACAACTGGACACAAAGGAAAGGGCTGCGGAGAAACGAGATGAAAACTAGAAAGACAAGCAAAAAGAACGAAGCCAGAGACTGAGCGGACTACAAAGAGAAAACAAAACAAAACAAACCAAACAAAAAAGAAAGGAAAATTCGCCAACCGTGGGGCTGATTAAAAGCAATGACTCGTGGAGGGGCGGAGACTACAGCCCCCAGAATCCCTTGCGGCGCCTCCTCGCTGGGTGCCAGTCTCCTAGGCAACCTCGGTAAACAAGATGGCGACCTCCGGGAGAGATCCCCAGTGGCCGAAGCTTTCCTCTCACCAGGGCTACGGGAACAGTTCACGCAATGGAGTCGGGTCGGTACTGTTGCGCTCAGAAAAAGATCGCTGGTCTTCTTTTCCCATGGGGCAGAGACCTAAAGGCAGTTACCTCAAAGGCTCCTCCTACCTGCTCCAGCAGCTCATTCACCGATATCAGGAGTCGGACGCAGACAAAGAGTACCAGGGCGAAGCTGAAGAAGTGGAATCCTCAGAGTCCTCAGAGTCAGAGATGCTGAATTTGGAGGTGTGCCTTCTCCCCACCCCTCACCCTCTCTTCTCCAGCCCTGGAGCCCTACTTCTTCAGCAGCAGCTCCCCGGCACACCGCTCACCCGCTCGTCGCTTAGCCCATTCCTTAGGCTTTCGCCTCCAGGAGTGCGTCTTTCTGACCGCTCGGAGGCTCCCCCTTTCCTTCTCATTTCTGTTACCTCTTTCCTCACCCCTTGTTGAAATATTTCCAAGCCTCCCTTATTTTTCATTAGCACATTTGGTCTCTTAGAAGTCAATACTCAGCGTCGTTTTAAAAAAACAAAAAACAAAAAACCTATTCGTACGGGACTTATGGCTTTAACTTTGTCAGAATTATTCCTTGACAATATTGTCAATAGGTAGAGTTCATCTTCGGCATCTTCTGCACCTTTCACATGATTGTGAAGAACTCCAGCCGTCTCCCCCATGTCTAGCTCCTTCATCCTCCTTCCTCTAGGGGGGGAAAAATTACTTTTTTGAAATAATCTGATAAGTGCTTCCTCAAACACTAAGTGACCTGAAAGTTTAATTTATTACTTCTGCTAGAGGTATTTGATGCATTATACAAGCAAAACACACACACCCCTACCTCACTGTGGGAGTATTTTAGCACGTGTGGAATGTTTCAAACATTCCCATCTGTACTGCCTGGGGCAGGGCTTTGCTTTTCACATTAATACATATTTCCTCTTTTCTTCAGCACCTCTTCTAACCACCACTCAATTCCACTTCTTTCTTATCATCATCCTGTTCCTTTCTTAGCCTGTGTTACATGTTTTCTTGTCCCTTTCCACTTATCATATCGCTTCCTTCTCTTGGTTTCTAATACATTATTTGTTTTCTTTGAAAAACATGAATCGATTTGCTCCCTTTAATAAACTGTTGTGTTTTCTTCTTTGTCTTGGCTGCCAGGAAATTTAAATCATTATTTTTCTTAATTTCAATAGTTTCTCTTAAGATTAAGTTTCTCTTTCCCCTTTCCTCTTCTGGTATAAATTGCTTCAAATTCTTTTCAGAGGTAGACGTGATAACAGAGAAATAGAACGTTCCCAGTATCCCCATTCTGTGATATGCTGCTGGCATCTTTGCATCTTGGTACTTCTCCCTAGTCGCCCTTCCTCCTTGAGGCCAATGTTTCTCTTTGTTATACCTGTTCTCTCACAAATGCTTTTCCTTATTGGTCTTACTTCTTATTCTCCCCTCTAACTTGCAATGTCTTTGGTTACTCAGATTCTACCATTTACCACATACACTTTTTCCTGCTTGAGTTTCCTTCTTTTGTAATTTCCTTTTTGCTCACTTTCAATATTTGGCCCATTTTTTTCCACCCCCATTTTGTCTTTCCTTTCTACCCCTTTCTACATGGACTAGTTACATATTAGTTTTGCTTAAAATGGACCCTAAGCAATTACTACTTATTTGTTCGTCTTTTGTTGATTTACTTTGCTACCCTCAACAGTGACTACTGCAGAACTGTAGCAATGTTTTTACAAGTTCAAGATGTTTGTGTGGTTTCCACGAGCTTCCACCCCAGAGGAATTCAGAAATGAATCACCAGTTCACTTTATTATTCTAATTAAGCATACTCTTTAGTTATGGGCTTCATTAAATCTGTCTTCAGTATGCCATTAACGAGCCATGGGGGGGCGGGGCTTGACTTGAACTGGTTATTCCTTTTTGGCTTATAATAGGATGTATGTGAGAAAAGTTTATCAGTTCTTCCTTTTCCATTCTAAATATGAATATTTATTTTGTGTTCTCACATTCTATTTTAGCTTTTCATAGTATCATAAGTTTTAATATACTGAATAAACCGAAAAGTTTAAAAGGAAACATTTGGGTTTTTATGTTCAGTGATATATTTTCACTCTTGGCCTAGTTATGATTTATAATGTTGTGATGCCCACAGTGATTATTGAGTGCCTGTAACGCAATTAGCCTCAGACCTCAGAAGCCCTTATGAACTTAAGGGAGGTAGTATAGACCAGTTGTTCAGAATACTGCCTTTGGTCCGTGTAAAAAAAGCCTTTTGTTGTGAGATTTTAAGCAAGTTACTTTACCTCTCTCTGTTTTATCTGTAATATTGGAATTATAATAATGCCTATCTCATAAGAGAGATCTGAGAATTAAGTGCAATTCTATATGTAAAATACTTAGCATAGTATATCAATTTATACTGTTACTGATACAAAAAATAACCTGCATGTTTTTCTCTAACTATAGCCTATTAAGTGATTTAACTAATTCAGCCTTCAGTGAGCAAACACGTACTGAATGATTGCTATGTAGGAAGCACTGACTATATAGGGCAAAAGAAGTGTCTGGGCCCATTATATGTGTCTGATGCATGACAAGCTCTCTTTGCTAGTAACTTAATGTGAGTAAATAATGCCTACTCATTAGATAGTTGTGAACATCAAATGTAATGAGAAACTCTATGTTAAAGTTCTTAGTATAGTGTCTGATACAGGGTAGACTCTCAAAAACTTATAGATGTTATACATAATAGCAACAGTAATGATAGAAGATGAGGACATACATGGTCCCTGCTTTCAAGGTGAGATAAGAATGTGAGTAAATTGTAGCTATTCAGCATGTGAAGTATTATATACACAGCCATGTACAGATGACAGCTAGATCGCAGGGATCAAGGAAGACTTTAAGGAAAAGAGACTCTTGTCTGGGTGGAGAGGTGGCGTGTGGGCAGGCAGATGGCTGCTTTTTCTACCAATGAGTTATAGGTGAGAGCAGAAAAAGCAGCCGAGGTGGGGGCCAGGTTGTGGAGTCTCTGTGCTGTTGTATGGACTATGAACTTGGGTCTCTGAGCAGTGGGGAACCGCTCTCGTGGCTGAGTGGGGATTAGATTAGAGGCAGGGAGATCAGTGAGACTCTAATAATATCTATGTGGGAGAGACAAGAATCTGAATTAAGGCAGTAGAAGTGGAAAGGACACTGAAGATGAAAACATTTAAAATATTTGAGATAGACAGTTACTAATTGAATATTAGAAGTCTGGAATGACTGCTGGGTTTATCACCTGGTTGGGGGGATATCAAGGCCATTAACTCTAATAGGAAAAGGGACAGGAGGAGCTGTACCTTAAGGAGTCGAACGTATGAATCATAGGACTCTGGAAATCAGGGGAGGGAGCTCAGAGTAGGAGACCTGAGAATCGTCAGCATTGGAGTCTGTGCAATCCTCCAGAAAGAAAAGAGAGAGAAGAGGAAGGCCGAGAGTGGAACCCTATGTAAGTGGCAAGCATGTGGGGGGATTCGGGGAAGGAAACTGGAAAGGACTGGTCAGAGAAGTAGGAGAAAGGAGCGTAAGATAGGGAAGCCAAGGCAAGAAAGAGTCTTGAGAACGTGGGCATGGTTTTGCTGCCAAAATGTTAAGTGGGAAGAGGCCTAGCAAGCACTCCTTAGCTTTGCCGGAGGGTCACTGGAGACCTTGGCCCTTACGGTTTTGTGACATGACGAAGGCAGAAGCCTACTACAGTGAGTTGAGTGAACAGGAGGTGAAGACAGGGAGCTGAAGGATTAAAAGGCAACTGTGGCAGAGCTTGGTTGCTAAGGGAGATGATGATAGCTATAGCTCGAACATGCAGGACCGAAGAGACCCACATACCGTGTAGCTGGAGGAGTGACAGGTGGGAGGATGACAATGGAGAGTGACTGGTCAAAATCACAGGCAAAAGAACGCAAAATTGATGGCTCCCGAGGAAACAGAGGGAGTGGGAGCCTGCGCGTGGGGGAGCGGCTTCCTCCCAGACCCAAGCGAGAAGCGTCAGGACAGGTGCAGAGTGGTTAGTGTCTGGTCGTTACTGCTTTGCCTCAAAAGTAAGAGAGAAAGGTGCTCGCTTCGGCAGCACATATACTAACATTGGAACGATGCAGAGAAGATTACCGTGGCCCCCGCACAAAGATGACACGCAAATTCGTGAAGCGTTCCGTATTTTTAAAGAGATACAAATGAGTAGTCGACGAACGGTCATGGGGATGGGGAGCACAGCACAGGGAATGCAGTCAGCATTCATGTAGAGGCTAGGTGGAGAACCGCATGAGAGAAGGAGCAATTAGGGGGATCGTTTTATAAACTGTATAAACGTCTAACCGATGTACTGTATAGTTGAAACTAATGAGTGGAAAAGGGGGCGGGGAGGAAAAGAGAAGGGCATCTGCTGAGAGTTAGGACGAGGGAACAGAGGCACTGGACAGCTTGAGGAGAGCGACGAAGAGCTGACCAGCCACGGTGGGGAGTTGAAAGGCAGCTGACGAAGAATGGGAGGCTGTTATGGCCCTGAAGTCCAGCTAACAGACGGCTTTCGAGTGGCACCAGGATGCATGTCTGTGGGGGCCAGTCCCAGCCCACTCAGCAGCTCAGGGGGAGAAGGAGGGTCATTAATCATCCATCCGTGGTGGGTGCTTGCACGCCTGTACCGGGCCCTGAATTCCTCCCTTCCCACTTGCGCTTCAGTTATTTTGAACTCTGTCTTTCTCCCAATGGGCCACGCTCGCCTTTGCCTTTGGGAGTTCGCACATGTTTTCCCTGCCTTCAGCACCCTTGTTGGCCCTTTTTTGCCCACTAGAACTGACATAAAACGAGTTCCTTGCTTATAGTCAAAGCACCCTGCCTACCTCTCTTGTAATATTTATCAGAGTCCCGAAATTGCGTATGTACTTGTCTGGCTTGTGCTTCGCCTGCCATAAAGATTTTCATTCCAAATGAACGATGAACGTGACACAATCCCTGCCACAGCACAGTACTTGGCTGTGAACTTGATTCAGGTTTGGGTGCATATGTGGTAGTTGCAGTCAGGGGACATGGAATCAGAGACTTGAGGTAGAGAGACACTGAACTTGCTCATGGGAGACCCGGGAGGGAAAGAAGTAAGGTCAGGAGGAGGCAGACTCTGAGAAAGGGAAGGACGAACGGACCGGAGATTCTCTTGTGGTCAGAAAACGAGTCCAGTAAGCACCGGAAAGGCTAAAGCACAGGCAGTGTGGGATCAGGGGGGTCACGGAATGCCAGGCTCCCGGGTGCCTAGGCTGGAGCAGTTTGGCATGATGACCAGGTCCAGAGCATGGCCGTGGGCGTGAGCGACAGAGGTTGAGTGGACATCAGTTCTATGGTATGTAGAGTTGCGAAAGAAAAGAAACGTGTGCATGTGCTTGGGGTAGTAGCTGTGATGAATGGCCATCCTCGGGGATTCCGAAGCCACCTAAGATGAAGATAGGGCTTAAAAGGTCTGAAAATGACCAAAGACAGAAGGGAAAGGCCTGATACTGACAGATGGCAGGAACCTGAAAGGATGCTTGAGGGGGTTTCGGGGAGAGTCTTGCGTTGGGGTCTGGGAAAATGCTGACAGTGTGGCTGGTCTCTGTGTCGATGGCCACGATGAAAAACACATCCACCTACTACGAGGGGTGCAATATCGTCTCATATCCAGGAAATGGAGGGGGCGGCTCAGGCAAATGTCAGAGATTTCGGTGGAAGGTTTTGGAGGGAAGGTAGCATCTGCACCTCTATTCCTTCCTGGGCCTTATATAAGAAGTTGGAACTTTATTTAGAAAAGTAAATATCTTTCTCCTATTTTGTGAACAAGTTGATGGGTACGGATGAATGAAACGTTAAGATGCAGAATTTCCAACTTCATCAATTAATAGTAACAACTGTCTTTTATTGGGGACACTTGCTATGTTCTAGACACTGTTAACTTTATATACACTTTTTTCCCCGTTCTCCCCAAACATTAAGAGAAGATAATAATATTTCTTATTCATAGATGAAGACTGTGAACTCAGAGGAAACTTTATCTGCCCAAAGTCATATATCCAAAATGGCAGATCTTGGGTTCAAACCAAGCCTGCCCAGCTCCAAAGGCTGTGTGTGATATTTGCTTCCCTGGGCCAGTGGAAATTTGGGGAGAAAGAAAATCTTTATGGTAGCACAAGCCTACGTACCTATGTTCTTGGTACCAGCAGCCTGAGCAGCATTTGTAGTTCTTGAATTAATACAGAAGACCTGGAAAAGGCATCTTGCTGTCACAGTCCACACGCTAGTCATGGTTAGGTGTACAGGTTGACTGTTATCACTGCACTTTGTGTCCTCATGCTGTTGTTAGTTTGAATGTGTTAGTTATTATGGAGTCAAAGGCAGCACAAGCCCAGCGCTGAGCCACCTGTCATCTCTTCTCTCTGTCATCACTGCGGAAAGGGCGTGTTGGGCCACCACTGGTCCCTGCATAGCTATAGACCAAGGGCCTATCTCCTTACAGAAATGATTATTACCCTTTTAATAAATGTTACCAATTATGTAAATCCAGCAAAATTAGCTAATAGAAAACAAACTGAGGACCTGTTTTCTCCAGCAAGAATACCAGATTTACAGAAGTTATTGCCTCGGTTCAATGTAACTATCCTATGGGCTGTGGACAAGCAATCAAGTGTAGTGGTTAAAATTGCTCTGGGGTTGGAAAGATTTGGGTTTGTATTCTGGCTCTATTGCCTACTGGCTTTGTGGTTTCTGGCAAGTTAAGCTCCATAAGCCTTAGTTTCTTCATCTGTAAAACAGAGTTAAGAGTACCTACCTAAGGTTGTCAGAAGATTAAATGAGTTGATCCACTGAGAACGCAGCACAGTGCCTGGGAAGGCGACACACTCAGTCAGCGTAATGATCAGCACTAATACTGATGAGCTTGCTGCTGTGTTCGTGGGTTTTCCACTTTGAACACCTAATACAGGTGACCACCTGAAAATTTAGTAGCGATAGAAACACTGCTTCAGTGGCTTTATCTTTAATCATACGTAATATGTTTGCGTCTTGAACACAATTTTCCTTGGGGCTGGTAAGTTTTGGAGCGCTCAGCTCCTGGGTACGTACTATACGGAATAAGTGCTGGACGTGACGAGGTCGGTCGTTTGTTTTGTAATGGTAGTCTCCTCTTTGTCCATCTCTCTGATATTTTTTTGCAGGAGGAATTTGATGGGGTGCTGCGAGAGGAGGCCGTGGCTGAGGCGCTCTACCATCTGGGGCGCTCAGGTTCTGGGACTGAACAGGTCTACCTCAATCTGACTTTATCGGTGAGTGTGATGACATCGCCTTTGGCTGGCTCCATCTTGACATCGGTTGGACCATAACCGTTTTCTCTGGTACTCGTAGCTTTTGTGGTGGCTCCACATTTCAGTCTTGTATTTGAGGGAGTCTGGCGATGAGAGTTATTTATGTAAATGTTAGACATCAAAGAGCCCTGGCCAATCCAATAATGAGCTCCTCAAATTCCTTTGTTTTCATTCCCTTCACAGTCTGTTTCTTTCATCTTGAGTAGTCTATATTATAGTAATCAATGCCTCTTTCCAGAAGGTCGAATTTGATTTTGTAAAACCAATCAAAGACTAAGATTTTCTCTCTGATTAGTGCCAGGACTAAAATTTATATCTGAATCCAAGGGAACAAAGGATTTTGGTATTGACTCCCCTCCTGCCCCCGACCCCAGTATGTCAAGAAATAAGTAGCTTTGAGCTTTCTCTCACTTTCGAAAAGATACCTATAATTAATGGGGAAAAAAGTATTGTTATTCATAGTGTAGCACAGAATTTTGGCTCCAATTTTATCATGAGAGGCTTGTAAGAACCGGATACTCAGAGTACTTCAGCTTCTTTCCCATTTTGTTTTCTATAGTCCTTGAAAAACAATTTAACTCCTTTTGCTTCCTTACATTGTAAAGCATGAAATATTCCTTGGAGATCCACAGAGTAAATGCAGATATATAGGCGGAAAAAAGCACACTAAACTTTTGCTTGGCCCAAGTGTATAAAATCATAGCAAGGCTGTTCTGTCTTGGATTTGAACTAGGAAACTATTGGGGAAATGTTAAGCTCTTTTCACCCATGCTGGCTGTATGGCATGTCCTTTGAGGACAGCACATTAAAGCCCTAACTATTTTCACTTTGTAACATTTTGTAAATGGCTCACCCGGCCCTGAAGTATAACGCAGGGAGCACCCTGTGTGAATCTCACTGTGTTAGGCATTGGACTGGTGGATAATTCCGCAGCCAGTACATCTCCACGCAAGTCCCTTTCAATCGATAGTCTACTTATGTACATAGCGCTATGGCTTAAATTGATCTACCAAAAAAAAGAAAAAAAGCAATTCTTTAAATCTTGTTTCAGCTGGATGGACTGAAGCTTAGCTTACTTTGCCACTGACCTCCTTACATCTGAGCTATTACACGTGGAATTACTTTGCCTTCATAACCTGTCTTACTGAATACACTTTCTTAGTGTTGCCTGGTTTAGTGATTTTTTTCCCCCCTTATGTGTTAGTTATGTTATACGAGTTCTTTTGTTTGTTTTTTACTTTCTCTAATTACTTGTATAAACTTCAGTACGTATCTTCTCTCGTACTGAAGTCTTAAGTTTCTTAAAGGCACGATACAGTTCTTCACTATTGTATTTTTCATCACGCCAATCACAATGCCTTGTACATAGTAGGTTTTCATAGTATTTATTACTGTTTTAATGGCCTTCATTAAACACTCCTATCATTATTCTGTTTGAGAACCTGCTTATTATAATGGCACGTCACCGGTTAGCTTTTTCCAACTCTGACGTCACAAAGTAAAGCAGGGATAGGAGTCTTTGTTCCGAGGCACCAGATTCCCCTCCAGCCCCACTTGAAGTTCATTGGAAGCAAAATGTCATGGAAAGAATCTTGGACAAGGATTCAAGAGACTTGGTTCTGCTTCCCTGTCCCTAATTTGCTGTGTGATCTTAGGTAATGGACATACCTCTCTGTACCTCATATTTCTCATCTCTGCCCTAGGGATTTCACACGTTTGTTTGATCAGATAAGATTGTCGTGGGAGAGATTTGAAAATAAACCCTGGCGAAGTGTAGGCAGTGGTGGGGCCGATGATCCGATTAGGTGTGAACGCTCTTTAATGTCTCATTTAAATCCTAGGCAGTCACCTTTTTTTTTTTCTTCTACCTGGCAAAGGCTTTGGCTTTATTACTATTACACGTTTTTTAAAAATATAAAACTCTGTTCTGAAGGTCTTCATGACACTGCTTTCATTTGCCTTTTTAGTAGTATTTGTTCTTGCTAACAACACTAATTTTCTAAGCTGTTATTCAGAGGACTGCATTTTTTAAATGGGGCATGTAGTCTGTTTTGAGATCCTATTAGTGGGCTTCAGATTTTGTCCTCTCACATCTCTATTTTTGAAAGAAAGTCGGCATTTCTTTTGTCACCTGTTGTTTCCAGATGGTGTGAGAAGGCTGAGTACTACTAACCTGTTAAAGCAACATTAAAGTCTTTCACCTTTTATTTTCTCAGGGTTGTGATTTAACTGACATTAGCATTCTCAATGGATATGTTCACTTACAGAAGTTGGATCTTTCATTAAATAAAATTGAAGGTATGTAACTGTCATTCTAGTAAATTGATAGAGCACCGAATCATTTCAAAATTTAAGCTTTGCAGTATGTAATGTAGTTTAATACCACAAAACTTGATATAAGTGCTGTTGTGGACAATTTACATCTCGATCCTCCACCTCCATGTAGAAAAGGCACCAATGACTGATGACTATAGGAAAAGTCAAGGTCAGCAAACGCACAACATTATGCTGTGGTTCAGAGGCACTCAGTGATACCGAAGAATATCAGATGGAATGTTTGCTTTTTTCTTGTTAAGAGATGGGTCATTACTTCTTTAATACTTCTTGAATATTTGATGATTCCCTTTGCTTTCCCTTTATTAGTTTATTCAGTGTAGATGAATTAGTTTTCATTTTTTCCCTTTAATGGACTCTTTATTTTGCATTGCATCAACATTTTAATCCTGGCCAGCTACTTGTGTTCTTATTCGAGCATCAGTGACTCACAAATTAATTTTTTTCTTTACTTTTACTGTTGCTGTATATTTAGTGGATTCTTTAAACCTAACTTTGCTATTCATAGGTCTTTATAATCTATTTGCTGTGACACCTTGCTCACATTTAATGAAATTAGTCTCATTTTCTTCAAAGCTTGATCTTTGTTTCTAATTTTCTGATCTTATTTGAAGTTAAAGTATATAGTTTCTTTTCTTTAGACTTCTAGGAAAGGGAGCAAATTCTTATTTCTGCCCTGCTTTCTTCATTGACAATCAAATCTTTCCACTCCTTTCTTTAGTCTGTCTTTTTTATGACAATTAAATGTTGCTGATACAGTCTTCTCTGGCTTATTTTTTTTATCCCTCTCATATGACTGCAGTAATTAAAATCCACTTTCATTTCAGTGGCTCAGAAATATTCTAGTATATTTTAATTCTTAAAATGCTATTGTTTTGAAAAACTTTATTTTTTAGTTTTATAAGACTTGATGATGGAAAATTACAAACGTGTGTACAAGTATAGAGACTACTGTTATGAATATTCAGGTTCAATAATTATCAGCCCATTGCCTATCTTGCTTCATCTCTACCTCTCTGCCCCCATTCCCAGGATTATTTGAAAGCCAATCCCAGATGTCATATTATCGTAAAGACGTTTTTAGTGTTACCAGAAGGAGCTCTCCCCACACCTTCAAAGTTGGTTTCATTTACTGGATAAGGAATTGCAAAATGGTGGGAGGCTTCAACAATGCTAGTGCTAGTGAAGAAGAAAGAGATGTGGCTTCATACTTGTCACTTGAGCAAGGAGTCCACAGTTGCAAATGAAGCTTTCTTCTTCACATCAGTCTTCTTTAATCTTTTGTGGCTCATTTTATTAACTCATCAAATATTTGAGAACCTACTGTGTATAAGATACAGTATATTTTTCTTTTGGTGAAGACAGTTTTATTGATCTGATGTAGACCAGATCTCAACTTGCATCAGAATCACCTGGGTGTGTGTGTTAGGAAGGGGTTGCGGGGGCGGCGGGGGGCAGTCTGGTAAAACATAGATGACTACGCCCCTCCTTCAGAGTTTCCCATTCAGCAGATCTGGGGTGAGAACTGAGAATTTGAATTTCTGGTTAGTTCCTGGTTGAAGGTGATGCAGCTGGTCCAGGACACACTTTGGGAACCGGGCATGTAGATGTGAGGTGCTCCTGCCATCTGGTGGGCACAGAGGTCACTACACCAATTAGGGAATTAAAGGGCCTGCCTGTGTTGGAAGCCCGACAACACAGACCATGGGTTTTTCTGTTAGTGATTTGAGCATTGTCCATCTACAGGCTACGAAATGTACTTGCCATCTCTTTATCTCCATGTAAGATCAGCTCCAAGGGGGCACAGGGGCAATGGAGATTAAGAGTTGAGACCACTATTGACAGACACGGGGCTGAGCTCAAAATGGACAAATAGGCAAAACTTGTAAAGCAATGACAGTTTCTCCTTAAGTTTCCCCTCATAGTCAGCCCTCTTCTATTTGCTCTTTAATACCCACCAAAGTGTTGATGTCTCAATGTATTGTCCTTTCTAGAACAATTTCATTAAAAAAGACAGGCCCGAAAAGGTTGCGGTTTAGACCAGGGAAGAGAAGTAGAAACTGGTGAAGACCTTCTGGTTTCAGTGACTGTAACGGCTAGTTGTGTGAGCCGGACTGAGAGGAGAAGATGTTGTTATCATTACCGTTTTCGGATGGGGGAACAAATTCTTGGTACAGACAGAGTAGCAAATCCTCATCAGTGATTCCCCGAGTCTATTTCCCATTCATCCTCCTGTCCTGAAATGCTCCTGCTGTGAAGTGTTGGCCAAGGACAGTATAATGCTTTACTAATTTTATGTTTTCTATATAATTTCATTAGGAGTGAGTGTTAGTCCTTAATTAGTATTCAAGATTCAGAATATTTGCTTGGGATAAAATGTAAAACTCAGGCAGACATTTGAGCCAATCCAGAGTCGAAGTAAAATGATAGCAATAATTTAAATCGCTTCAAATAATTAACGAGATTTAGGATTAAGTCCAACTAAAACAAAGTTAAATTAAATTTATAACAAAGAAAGTTCTCTAATTGTGGGCTTTCTGAAAAGACCCAGTTCAGTTATTTAGGAGCTAATTATCAAGAGGATTATCTGAAGCTAGTTTGTCCTCTTTTCCTCCAAGGCTGATAATGTTTGAAGCATTTGACAGTTAACACCTTGTGGGAAAGTGAGCTGGGACACCCCGGAGGCCCCAGGCCCCAGGCCCCGTTATTTGTCCTTTGGCTTTCCTGGAAAGGGGATGGAAGGGGTAAGGAGGCCTTGGGGAAGAATGTTCAATTATTGGCTCATGGAGAGTTTTCCACACTTTGTGTGTGTGTGTGTTTCACACACTATTCACTTCACTCATCTGGAATAATGAAGATGTGCTTGCATCCAGCATAATTTTTAAATGTTCTGATATAATGTAGCTGTTTTTTATGACTTTGTCTAATTTTTATTTTATCGGCTTACCTTATTCTGTATTTATTTCTTCCCACAGATTTGTCTTGTGTGAGTTATATGCCTTATCTTCTGGAACTTAATGCTTCTCAAAATAAACTGACTACATTCTTCAATTTCAAGCCACCCAAAAATCTCAAGGTAGATCAATACATCGATTATGTATGTTAACTTGTTTGCAAAGTACATTAGTAAACAAAACGGCACTAAAATAGAAAATTCAGAGAGAATAAGATATAGGTTTAAATAGTGTAAGTGTCTGAAATGAAATAAAAAGAGAGAAAATGGAGATGGTCTGTCAATAGTTAATCTTTTTACGAAGCTTTGCTAAAACCTAGTGTTCAAGCCAAAGAACTAAGTCCTTTCTGTTCTCTCTCCCTCATTTAAATACTAATTATTATTTGCATGTTTTTATTATAGCAGAATTAAACTCTGAACCAGGTTTGGGGGAGCAGCTTGCTCTGCTGTAGAGCGCTGTGTCTTGTGCTTCAGTGTGCCCACAGATCACCTGGGGTTCTTGTGGAAACGACACAAACTCAGGAGGTCTGGGGTCGGGCCTGGGACTGTTATTTCGAACAACATTCATGGACCGCATTTAGGCAGACAGGCCAGGGAGTAGTCATTCCCAAACTTTTCTGCATGCTGCAGTCACCTGGGGAGTTTTAAAAACCACTGATGCCTGGATCTCACTGCCAGAGATTCCGATTCAAGTGGTCCAAAGTAATGATGGGGCTTTGGAATTTTGTAAAGAACATCAGAGCGGCTCTGATGTGCTGACACATTTGGGAAAAGAAACAGTGCCACAGACTTTGGGGTTAGTGTTCTCCTCCTGGACTCAAATATGTATTTTAAAAGTTTCTTTTTTTTAGGAATGGACATCAACTATTGCCTTTTATTAGCTACTAGTTTTATTTCATTTACAAACCAAATTAACTTAGATCCAAAGTATCCTGCCGGTGTCCGCGCAGATGTGGCTTTGCGATCGGGCGGCGTGGACTCGGGCCAGTGTGGCACCCTTCATAATTCTTCCGTAGCTTCACATCACTCCTTTTTGTTATCAACAGTGGGTTTTTTTTTCCCCCTCTTTGAAATTATAGTTATTGCTAGGGTGACATTCCTTTGTCCAAAGAAGCCGGACGAGGTGCCTGCTTTGACCCCGCGTGGGGCCGCACGGTCTCCAGGTTGTCAGGAATTGCACTTACAGGGCTGTTTTCATTCTCCCCGCTTTGCTTTCGCATTCTGCTCTGCCCCAGCCCCAGGGGAATCAGTCCGGGCAACAGCTGACCTCTTCCCTGGGAAACACTTCCTTGGAGTGCCTTCCATTCATACCCGTTCCTCACCCTTTCGTAAAAAGATGCCACGAATGAATAAAAACATATCAGATACCCCATATTTTTTTTAAGAGGAGTTTTAGGTTCACAGCAAAATTGAGAAGAAGGCATAGATTCCCCACGTTCCTCCTGCCCTCACTCAGGCACAGCCCCCCGCCCCCCATCAGCATCCCTCACCGGAGCGGCGTGTTTGTTACAGCTGATGAACCCACACGGACACATCATTGTCACCCAAAGTCGTCGTTTACGTTAGCGTTTCTCCTGGTGTTGCACATGCTAGGGGTTTGGACAAATGCATAACGACATGTGGATGGATGCATATCCATCATACGGCAGATAACCCATCTTTAAGTTTCCTGGGGAATTAAGAGCAGCTATACCGATGATTTAGAGAACTGCTCCTATATGTCAGACCACCCAGCGAGGGGCTGGGAGAACCCCGTGTGAGCCTGGAGGCGGGACGAGGGGCGGGGAACAATTGAGGCCACCTGGTGTTTCCAGTGCAGTGTCTTATTTAATCCTCCCAACAAAGCCGTGAGGCCGCTGGAATTGTCTCAGTTTACAGATGAGGACGCTGAAGTACGGGAAGGTTGGGTACCTAATCTTTACTGGGAGGTCCAGGGCTGGGATTGAACCTGATGGCTGAGACCCAAAGCCCATACCTTCCCAGTGAACCAGGCTTGTATACAAGGTCCCACCCTCTGGGGAAGCTCTGCTTCCTTTTTATTGTCTGTAAAGCTCGTGCCACAAGCCAGAGCCAGCTTACTTTTCCTGAGGAGCAGGAGCTTGGAATTCCACTCGTTTTGGCATTTCTTAGAATGCTTTCGCTCTTGGCGAAGAAGGTTCATTTGATTTGATGGGATCTTCCTCCCAGTTCTGGTGTCCAGTGCAGCTCCCAGTGGGAGTCAGAGCAACGTCATAACCCTTTTAAGGTCTCTCGACACACCTAGAGTCGTAGGTGCCTGGAGGACACAGTATTGGCACATAGCCCTGAAACGGGGCGTAGTTGGACAGACAGCACGAGGTGATACGGGCTACGGCAGAAGAATGAAAGGCGTTGATGAAAAAGTGCCAAGTACAAGGGAGCTCAGATAGTTATGTTTACTTTTAGTCTATCATCACTATGTAGAAGAAAAAAGGGAACACGAAACGCCATTTACACTCATGACAACTGACTTCTTATTTTCAGTCATAATATGCATTTTACAAGTTGCAGTTTGTATTTGCATAAAGTTTTGTGCCCTGAGTTTTTTTTTTTTACTTAACACGTTTGCACATTTCTATTCCCATGGTCCCTTTCACTGACTTCGTACGTAGTCTTGTTGCTGTATTGTAATCTCCTTAACCTATTTTCTCCTCTTACCACTTGAGTCGTTTTTAATTTTTCTTCTTTTTAGAATTCAGTATTTAAAGTTTTTAGTGTTTAAAGTATTTAGTATTTAATGCACTGCTAAAATAATGTTAATGCATTTGGGGGATGGAATCCCTGTTTAAAAGGGTACAAGAAGATAAGAATAGTGCTTATTATAGAATTGCTTGACTGTTTTGCAGAAAAATGACTATAACGTGCCCAGCACATTCTCAATGCAGTGTTTCTAAAAAGTTGAGATTTTCATTGCTTTTTTAAAAAACATCACTATTTAGTCTTTGCCAGTAGGTGAATAATTAAATGAAATTATTTAATGTTGTATTTCTTTAGTCTCATATTTTTGACTACGAACAACTGATGTTGCTGAAAATGTTTTTCTAAAATAGTTCATGCCGAAAACGGGTGTTAAGTTGAAGAGATATAGCCTGAGGAATGAGTAAGAAAGATTTTTCTGGCGTTTAGGGAGTGACATGGGAGAATATATCGACATAGAAATAGAAAGGCAAAGAGAAACAAGATATGCATGCAAACTAAGTGAAGACAGCTTAGTGGGCATTAGAGAATCTTAAAGAAATAGTGGTAAGTGAGGGCGAAATTGAGGTAAATCCTGAAGAAGATCAAGAAAGTTTAAAATAAATGCTGAAACGGAGAGAGCAGCTGCCGGAATTGGGTGTTCAGGTCGTGGGGATGGATGTCTGCTCTGGCCATGAGGAAGGGGTCTCCATCGCAGGAACTCTCAAAGTGGACAGACAGCATCCCGGTTAGAAAATGATGCATTATGGGGAAATATTTTACCTTTAGCGTGTTTTCAATAACGAATTCTAACTCTATACCCAGAAACACATTCTTCTTGTGCGTTTAATTATCGTGGTTAAGATGAATGAAAAATAAAGTATGACATATTGTTCTCTTTTTCTCTTCAGAAGGTGGATTTTTCCTGCAACCAAATTTCTGAAATGTGTGATTTGTCAGCATACCAGTCTCTCACTAAACTAATTCTGGACAGTATCCTTTGAATGAGTAAAGGGGAAATTCTGGTTAATAGACCCATTAATAAATATGTACCAGATGACATGGAATGGTACCAGATAAGCAGTTTATCAGAGATGGGTTACTCATTTAAATGATTAAGAATTGATAGTCACAAAATGAGGGAAGATGTTTTTATTTACCAAGGAATAAGACTGCAAGTCAAAGCTTACACCTGAAAAGCTAAGTAAGATAGTCATTCTGATAAACGTAGGCTTATTTTTAATTCTAGAACCAGACAAGTTCTGTTTTAACTGACTACCTGCTTCAGATTTACTTAAGCTTGCATTCTATTTTATATAAATTCAGTGTCTGAAAATCCAGATGTACTCATAAAGAAAATTAGTGATTTTTTTATTTTACAAAAGAATTCACACTAAGGTTCTCTAGTGTATTTAAACTATACTTTCATTAAAATATAATAATAACTTGATTTGCAACCAACTTCAGGAACAGATACATTGCATGACTCAGGCTCCCATGCAAACGGCACCTACTCTGAAGTAGGCATGCCCCAGCTTCTGGAGCCGAAGGGGTTAATCGGAGATCCGTGAGTTTAATGAGCTTGAGTCTCTTTACACCAGGGACTAGTGTTCTCTGGGTGATAAGGGAGCCAGCCGTGCCTTCTAGTTCTCAGTAAGTATCTTTCCACCCACCTGAGGATTTTCGAGGCAGGGCGGGTACCTCGTTCCAGGGATGGGACAGCAGCCAGCACACACTACGCTTGTAATAAGACTGAGATGTGGGGAGAACGGAGGGTACATTTTCTTGTTTTCTTTTTCTTTTTTAATTACAGTTGACATTCAATATTGTTTTATATTACTTTCAGGTAGAAGGTACATTTTCTTGAAGACATACAGTAGGAAAAAAACTTTTACTCAAATATGATGGAGAGCTTAGAACATAGGCCACACCCTTTAGAACTTGTATGTGAAAATGGGCAATTTGGACAAAATTTAAGAAATCTAAAAATACCAAGGGTTGGAACATATAGATCAAGAGGATCTCTTTTTATCTTGCTTATGGGTATGAAATTAGTTCAACCGCTTTGGCAAACAGTTTTATCCTAGCTTGTAAAGTTAAACATCTAAATTCCCTATGTCCTAGCATTTTCATCCCTACATATGGAAAGTTTAGCACACGTGCACCTGGAGGCTTGTATAAGAGTTAAGAATACTCATAGCAGCATTGCTTAAATAGCAAAAAAATTGAAACTGCCCAAATGCTCAATGATAGAGAAAGCATAAATTATGGTACACTCACACAATAGCATATCATACGGTAGTGAAAATGAGTGAATATATTTCCATGCAGTAATCAGGAGGGATCTTACTAAAGTAATATCACTTAGATATAAAACCGATGGGGAAAGGGACGAGGAAATAGACAATTCAGCATGGTGGTTATCTCTGAGAGGGCGACACCATGATGCTACAGGAGAGATGTGCAGAGATGGATATAAGTTAATGTTCTCCTTGGGTTGGGGGTGGTGGCGATGGTGGCGGCGTCAAGACTCTTCATGACATTTTAATAAGTAAACAGCAGGCCATGTATGGGCAAATGATTTACCTGTGTCCATTAAAACATTTAAAAGCCTGAAAATTAGAAATTAACTTCTGCGGAAACAATTATTTACCAAACCGTGGCTACGTCAGAATCCCCCGGAGGACTTATTAGACACCTGTGGCTGGCCCCGTCCTCAGAGCATGCGAGGACGTGGGTCTGGGGTGGTACCGGAGAGGCTACATTTCTCACGAGTTCCCAGTTAATGCTGATGTTGCTGGAGTGAGGACCGTGCTTTGAGATCCTCAGCTCTAAGCCACTCAGCCCTCTGGCATGCTTGCCTTATCTGGTGTCACCCATTTGTCCTTTGTTGAATACTTTAAAAATTTGACTGTTATCTTTTTTAAACTTTTTATATTTGCTTAGGCTTTCCTTAGTGGGCTTATGTGACTTTTCTACTTGAAGGAAAAAAAAAAAGTGTCTTTTTCTTTAAAATGAAGTTAAATAAAAGTATAATTATCAATATAAAAAAAAAACAGAACAATTATTTAAAATAAAAACAAATTTAATCAAGCTAGTAATACTGACTTTGCGAGCAGGACATTATATTAATGCTTCAGAGTGAATTAAATAAATCAGCTTTGTAGCTTATTATGCTATTTTGTCCTTCCATATGTGGATAACTGGTGATTAACTGATAATCATCCTAAATTGCAAGATGATAAACTTTGCCAAGGGTAAATAAATGTATTTATTCTTGAGAAAGAATGCAGTTTATTTCTACCTATAAATGCTAACTAGTTCACTGGGATTTATTTTATGATTATAGACTCATGGAATTATAAAAAGTGATTCACAGACTTTTTAAATCCGGACAGGACTTTAGAGATCATCTAGTGCTAACTGTTATTTTATGGAAGAGGAGCTCAAGACCCAGGGAGGTTCAGTGACTTGTCCAAGATTATTTGGTAAATGGTTGAACTGAGACAGCCTTCTAGATCTCATCGTTTTTCCCATGTTGCAGTTCATCGAGTAATTACTACTTTTATCACATCGCCATTTAAAGTGTGTGCAGGCTGCATTTCTTAGAGAGTTTCACTCCTATAGTGAAGAACATTTTTCACTGGAAAGGTGATATAGATCTTTGAGGATTGGTTTTGATTAAAACCATCATTGGGGTTCTCGCCACTAAGAAAATGGTGATGGATTTCCTACTTATTTCTCAGTAACTGTTTTCCATACACCTGAACCATATTTTATGATCGTAGACAAATGAATAAGAGCGAATTCTGAACTAGTGAATAATTCATGTCAAGCACCGTACCCTACTGACAGCATTGCCAAAATGTAAAAATATATCGTTGGGCTTTTCCCTAGCTGTAAAGTTATGCTTATGTGCCACCGGGTTCCAGTCAGTCTTCATGAGGATCTAAAATTCCACTGGAAAAAGGTTTATTCCCAGAATAGAAAGCTTTAGAGCTGGAATGCACTATGTTTATTTTGGGTTCTTTGAGTCTCTCCTGATAGTGGCCTTTTAAAATTAAAATATACAGAAGAGGATTAACCCGGTAAACTAATTCATCGTAATAGATTATATTCCTTCCCTAAGAAATACCATGAAAGAGTAATGTCAGGAGGAAGGGCAAGTGACATTTCATGAAGGTTCTTAAAATAAGGAAAACAGGAGCTTGGGGAGATAAAGGTATTCCTGAAAGCAAGCTACGAATTCGGAGCTCTAGGGACCCGTCCTGCATATTGACCGTTGCCATTGCTGGCTGTCACATAGGATGTGACTGTGGGCGTCATCGGGGAAAAGCTGCAGTGCCACCATTAAAAGGACTCTTTACTCAAGAACCTGACCAATTTATAGTGCCTGGCACTCCTGGGCATTTAAAGGGGACTGAGGAGTTGGGACATAGGAGACACTTTTTTGAAGCGTACGTGTTTCTCAGCAGAGATGCCTGGTCGGTTCCTGACCCTTAGCCTGGTGCGGTGAGTCTCGGGAGTGGGAGCTGCAGAAGCTGTGGCTGTGATTGCAGTGATGCCTCTGTGTTCCTCCTCCTCTCGTCCCTTGCAATGCTAGTTTCGTAAAACATGACTTGCCGTAGTCAGAGCTGCTCAACTGGATGTACCAAGGGAACTGTGGTTAGCCTCTAACGTCTTGGAAAATTGCTGTATACACAAATAAACAAGCTTTCCTTTTCAATTCTCATTATCTCTTTATAGTTTCAGGATTCTTGTTTTCTGATCCTTGCCTGCTTCTCGTGGGAAGGCTTCCTGGCTCAGCTACCCACAAACATCCATTACACTTTTTGTCATAATTCAGAGTATCTTCAGTTCGTTTGGAGCAGAGCAACCAGGACCGTCACACTCCTGAAATGGGACTTAAAGACTATTGCTCCCTCTGCTAAATTGAGACAGATGGCCATCTGAAGTTTTCCTTGCCAGAGATTGCCTACTCAGAGAATATTTTATTTCCTCTATGGCTGTGTGAGAGTTTAATATCCTGTTTCGTACATATCACATCCTTTGTTACAATCGGTATCTGCAGAAATATGGGCTGGGTTTTTTTTGTTTGTTTTTGGGGGTTTTGTTTGTTTGTTTGTTTAGTTACAGAGTGATTATTTATATAGCCCAAAGAAAATGGAAGCAGAAAGGAGCATGGTGTTTTTGAGCGTAAATGTCTATTTGTAGAGCTGTTCTGGCAGAAAGCTTTGTGAAAGTAGATTCGAAAATGAGTATGATGACAAGCAGAACTGTGCTTCTGCCCAATGACTGAGTCCGAATGAAACCAATGAAGAAAATCTAGGAATTTCTGATTCATTTGGCAACATCTTCTCATCCTTGTTTCTAGTTTCCTAATTTACCTCTTTCTGTGGCCTGGGTCTTTTCAGAATCCATCCTGGTCTCGAAGTTTCCATTTTGTGCTGTTGGCCAGGTGGTAGAGGATGTGATTCCTTGGCCTCGCTTGCTTGTAATTTACTAGTGACAGCAATGCCTTATAACTGTAGGTGCTTTATGCCTCCTGCAACTCACTCATGCCCGTTTCCTAATGCTTTCTCATGATCTTACTTTTGGCCTTCCTGGCAACCTGATATTACCTTCGCTTTACAGATGAAACATCTGAGCAGAGAGTAGTTAAGTCGCATCGCTAGTAAGTAGCAGAGTTAGGGTAATTGCAAGTAATTATGAGGCAAAATATATGGTTGTGTGATGCTTATGATTCTTTCCTTTCTAAAAACGTCGATCCTATGATTCATGGAAGGAGATAGCTGAGGGGTATAAAACTAACCAGAAAAGGCTGTGAGGAAGAAATGGTTTGTCTAGAGTGGATACGAAGAAGCGGCATTGCTGTGACATATTTATAATTATGGTAGACACTGCAAAAATGCCTCCCAAGTGGCTATCTCATAACGAACCCTCCTACCCAGTAGTGTGGAAGTATCTGTTCTTTAGAGCCTTTAAATGTTTGCTCAGCTCATGGGTGAAGAATGACATCTTGTCTTATGTTCTCTGACCACAGGTGAAGCAGAGTGCCTTTTCACGAGTTTATTAGCCACTTGGATTTGCTCTTCTGGGCATTTCCTGGGAACATCCTGCACATATTCTTTCTCCATTTTCTATCGGGTTGACTTTTTTTCCTATCAGTTTATGGTCATACTTTATATATTCTAGATAGCAGTCCTTTGTCAACTAAATATGTAGAGAATATGTTCTTCCAATGTATCATTTGTACTTACTTACATGATAAAAAAAAAAAGACAATAAGATTATCTGTCAAAAAGAAATAAGATGTTGGTTTAATGTAAATGTTACAAAAGAAAAGAAAAAAGTGGAATTTGAAATCGAAGTCATGAAGAATGTGAAGGGTTTAGAAAGGAATAGAAAAGCAGCATGAAAAATAAAAGGTATCACTGCCAGGTAAGAAAGTTCTGGTATATTCTAGAACTATTCAGAAGATAATACAAAGGGGGTAGAATTAGAGATGTCTCATTGGATTATAATGGGGATGGAACTGGATAAATAGGTGTTACTTAAAGTGAAGGGCCTGAAATGCCAAAGTGAGGAATTTGGAATTCGTCCTGTGAGATTTTTTTCAGTTGAAGCATGATATCCAATCAGTATTTTGAAAATATTAACCTGACTGCAGTGTGTAATGTGACTTGGGGACAGGATTTTAGGGGTATCCATTGGTGCTAACGCTGAACTAAGTTGCAGAGGAGTAAATGAAAAGGAAAGGAATAATTAAAGAGATCTTTTAAAGCAGCTGCGAGGATGGAACACAGAAGTTAAAATTTGAGCGATGAATAGAAACTTAATCAATGGATGAGGAAATTAAGGTAGAGCATAGGCCTCGTTTATTTTAAAGTGAGAAGAGAAGCCAATGTAGACAGAAAGAAAAGGCTGTTCCTCTCCACGTCAGGGTATTGGTTTTTCTTTACCTCCATTTGCTCGATGCCATTTCTCAGGCCGTTACCCCGCTTTTGAGGATGGTAGAGCTTGCTGCCCGTTGCCTGTCCAGTGCAGCCCTGTATTCCGAGGCCCTGCCTGAGGGAAAGCACGAGGGTTCCTCGTGGAGACTGAGGAACCAAGGGAGAGCACGCTGCCACAGGGAGGGGCGGCGAGACGGCTCTGAAGTGCCTTTCCTCACCGATTAAATGAGTCACGTATGAACGAATGCAGACGCAGCGGAGCCATGCCTTTAAAATGTTTAATTTCAAGTGGTGCTAATATTAACTTCTATATATATTTCAAGATTTAGTGTTCATCCTATAGTGGGCATATAATTAATTCTGCTCTGTCTGTGCTATTGTCTGATTTAACACTGATTCCCTCTTTTCTTCAAAATGTTTCTAATGACATTTTCCTTAAACGTAGTCATGGTACATAGACAATCAGATAGAAGAAATCAGCGGCTTAGAGCTATGCAGCAGCCTGACTCACCTCAGTCTGGCCAAAAACAAGATCACAGCGATTAATGGCTTAGGCGTGTTACCGATCAAAATCCTCTGCCTGGTGAGTCTAACAAAAAATGTTACTCTTTAGAAGGGTTAATCTGTTTGTAAATGTACGAATTATAATTACTTACGAATTTTTCATTTTGTAAAAAGAATTCCTTAATGAAATGTTATTGTCTTCAGTTTCGAGTATCCGGTGGGGGTGGGGTGGTGTGTGTGTGTGTGTGTGTGTGTGTGAGAGAGAGAGAGAGAGAGAGAGAGAGAGAGAGAGAAAGAGAGAGGGGAGAGGGAGGAGGGATCAGTATTTCATGCCAAAGTGAAGTGATTTTCTAATCTGGTATCCAAATTCAACTTTTAAAAAATTGACTTTTTACACTGAGAAAGAAAGGTATGCTTTTAACAATTATTTAAAAATAGATTTTATAGTGTCTTATTGATGAAAGAGCATTTAAGCATGGTATTTATTGCTGTTAACACTTTGGCTTTCAAATTAACCATAAGATGTTCTCTGGGCATTGAATTTTGCCAGTCCTTTTATATTAATATATACCAGTCTCCAATTCTGGCAAACCAGAATTAGTGCTAAGAAAAAATGAACAGTTCCAATCAGAGAGTTTAAACTTGTTTATTTTTTCCCATAGAGAGCACTCGTCTTAAGCTATGTGATGTGCTTTGTGACTGTGACTCAAAGAAAATACAGATAATTTACCAAAAAATCAGCAGGATCATAATAGTCCCAAATACACAGTATTTCTGAAATAACAACAGAGCTCACTAATTTTGGGGGCTGATAATATAGTTTGTAGATTATCCAAGAATCTCTCTTCTTCCTTTCCTCCTCCCTCCTACTTAATTTTTTTTATTATTATTCTTAGTTTCAAGTATACAGTACATTGGTTAGACATTTATATAGTTTATAAAATGATCCCCCTAATTGCTCTTCCCCTCCTACTTCTTAACTTCGGGTGGCTTTGCTGTTCTTTATTATATCTGTCACAAAGTGGGCAGAGAGGATTTTAAACCATGAGATGGTAGTGTATTAATTTTCTATGTGAACCATCCCACAGGAGAGTGTTGAACTGTTGTTTGAAATGACATCTTGGGTTGTCTGCAGAATTTCGACATTCAGTAGACTATTCCTATCTTATTTAGCCACAAATAGCTGAAGGTTAGCTATGTGTTCATTTTCTCCCCGCAGCTCGGAGTTCAAAGTGCTTTTCTAAGACCCCTCACCCCTCACAATGAGTCAGGCGGGGGTGAAGTGCTGGTTCCCAGCACCAAGGATGGCAGCGAGGCGTGGGAAGGTTCACTAATTTCCCTGCGGGGTCATGCTTTCTGCCCACTAAGGCACGTTTAGCAAAGCATAAATGAAAATGAGTTTGATAAGTTGGATTGCAGATTGAAAAATTACCAAAGAAAGTCACATTTTGCAATCATGACGATTTGAAGGCGTCTCGGCGGCACGCACTGCTCCATCCTCAGCTCGTTAGACCCTCTCCTTTTCCTTGCGTGTCTCTTCTGTGTCGGCCTCCCGTTAACCTGCAGTGGGGTGTGGTGTCTGGAAAGGGATGTGGGGGTGCGCTTAAGGGAACGAGAATCGAACTCATTGTTAAGAAAAACAACACATAGCACTTTCATCCTAAGAGTTTGTGTCAATAACTAAATAAGTAATCCACGTTGACAGCTTTGTGTCTCGAGTAGCTTTTAGAAAAAAGCATGAGATTTATTTCTTTTTCTACAAATAGATTGAGATTGTTCTCAGTCCCCGCCCCTACTACTCAAGATGAACTAGAAAATACAGAATGTACCATCATTCATTTTCCTTAAAAATCTGAGAATAAGGTTTTCTCTTCCATATGTTAATAAAATACATAAAGTGACACACATTTGTGTCAGCAGTTTTTAATGGTTTTATTTTTTTAATTTGTGGAATCAGAAGACTAATTGCCTTACTACTGAAAATCATTCCTTTTACGATTTATAGAAGAAAGAACAATTCACTGTCACGTGAATAGTTAATTGTCTATCATCACCTTTCATGATAAATGTAAGGGGAAAATGTGGTTCATTTACGGACTAGTGTGACGACCACCTCCCATAGCAAGTAAGAACAAGGCAGTTCAGATTTTAAATTGTATTTTGTCTTAGTAAGAAGCATTTGCCGTTTCCCTCCCAAACTGGGAGCTGAAGAATATTTCTCATTTTGCGTATTTAAGAAAACGGCCTCTTTCTAAAGGCCACCTTTACCCTACTAATCATGACAAAGCAAGCAAGAACTGATCATGGATGCCCACTTAGAGGAGCGATGTATCAGTTTCTCTGAATTGGATAAAGGGTTTCACTAGATGGCTTTCAACTCGGAAATTCTGTGATTCTGAATATTTCTCTATTCTGCTTTCTTTTATGACCGTAGGGTATCTAATTAAACTTTTCTATGCCTCTGTCTACTCTTATGCATCTACCACTTTGCAAGCCATCAGAGACACTGTGAAGAATTATTATGGGCTATCTTCCACATCTACACACTTCAAAGTTCTTTGGGAAGAATATTGTATATAAATTTGATTTGTGGGCACATTTTAAATTGGATATTGAGGTCTTATTTCAATGAGTTAAATTAATGTGGATATTATGTTAAGTTTAGTGTCATTTTTTTCTTTTCTATTACACTTCCTAGAACTTTTTTGAACCTTGAACACTAGGAAATTTGACCTAACTTAGGCAAATTGGGTTATGAGTATTTTTTCCTTCTTCTTATGGAATTTTTCAAACATATAAAAAAAAGAAAATGGTTTAATGAGCCCCCATGTACTGTCACCCAACTTTATAGATTATCAACATTCTATTAATATATTTTAAAGAGCCATAAATTATATTAATGAATGCAACTCTTGCTCATTATTGAGGTGAAATCATATGAAAAATAGGATGAAAATGAGTTCTTGCCGTTAAATGTACCAGGAAAAATATTGCAGATGGAAGAGAATGCCATAATTTAATTTTTTAGTTTTTAAGTGCTTACTAAAAGTTTTGAAAGCTGAAAGATGAGCATAAGATGAATTGAAACCTCAAATTTCTCTTTATTATGATTCTCGATTTAATCTAGAAGTTTAATTTAACTGTGGCATATTCTTATTCCTCAAGGTTAGGGAAACCAAGGAACTATGAGTATGTTGGAAAATATGCAAGAAAACAGAAATTACTGTTAGCACCACAGTTTGCTGTGCGTATATAGGGTTGGGGAAGAGGACGACTTTTGAGTCTTGAAACTGAGTCTTGAAACTTTCCTATGTGTCAGTTATGGAAGAACTTTGTCTGGTTATCTATTGTCGCATAGCAAGCCACCCCAAGTGCAGTGGCGTAGAGAAATTTTATTAGCTAGCAGTTCCGCAATCTGAACTGGATTCAACTGGGTGATTATTCCGCTGGTCTTGCCTCATTCAGCGGACAGATTGGCTGGGGGCCAGGCTCAGCTGGGATGCTGGAATGGCTGAGTTTTTCCTCTCTTTTTAGTCTCAGAGCCCCTCTCCACGTGATCTCTCCTTCTGCATGTGATCTCTCCACAAATGATCTCCAATAGAGTAGTAGAGTTCTCACATTTCAGCTCATGGCTCCAAGACTCAAGAGGAAAAGCTGCCATGCCTTCGTAATTCTTAGACTTGGAACTGGCACACTTCTGCCGTATTCTTTTGATTGAAGCAAGTCATAGGTCCAACCTAGATTCATGAGGAGAGAACTGCACTAGAGCATGTGTCAGGCTCCCATAGCCCTCATATGAAATGTTTCTGAAACTGACAATATTCAAATGGTTTACCGCGATGCTGGCAAAAGAACTGCATTAAATTTGATTTCTAAAGATAAACCTTAGGTTTTAGGTTATGCAATGTGAAAAGCTTATCCTACCTAGCTTTTGTCTGTCCTACTGATTTGAACATTTATGTTGCTTTAAGTTAAGTGAAAACATGTATATGTGTTCAGGAAAGTGAATGATGAAAATGGAGTGGGAGATGGCGGACAAGAATGGCTAACTGATTTTAAGAGATTCGGGGCAGTCTCCAGAACGAAAACTTGTCATTACACTTTTTCCTACTAGAGGCCTTTAAGACACTGAGAGTATTTTATCAATTTTAGAGCCATAACCAGATTGAGAAGATCACAGGTTTGGACCAACTACAAGCCCTGCAGATCCTGGATCTGTCCCACAATCAGATCATTAGCTTCCAAGGCTTAGAGAACCATGACTTCTTGGAAGCGATCAATCTGGAGGATAATAAGGTAATGTCATACTTTATACATCTGGGTCTCAGTGTCTACATTAAAAGGATATATTAGGACCCATTAGGGGCTTCTCAAGGGCTGTTGCATTAAATGCCGGCTTAGAAATGTCATTCTTCTAGAGCAATAGGTGAAGAAGGGCTGTTCTTTTTTTTAATAAATACTTACAGTTTTTAATTTTGGAAAATTCGAAGGATCCTAATTACACTGTTGTAAAGATTTGAGCTGCAACAAAGTGCACATGACTTTCTGAAGTAAATGCGTTCCTGTGAAATTTTGTGTAGAAAGATAGCATTAGGAATGTCCGAAATGTCACAGCAGGGAAACGTAGACATGAGGATAACCTCAGGCCGGCTGCCCATGCCCACCTTTTAAAGAGAAGAGATACAAGAAGTGAATTCTGATGTCCCACTGGGAACAATAGTGTGTGTTTCTAGTCCGTATGAGTTGGGATTGGACTTTTTCAAATTTCTGTATCTGGCTCCATGCACATTACTTTACAGATCATGTAAATTGGCTTTCACTCTTAATTGCCCTTTATGTTTTAATAAAACATTTGTACTCCTAATCGTGGTGTTTTAAGTTGGTACCCAGAGCCGACTTCTTATGCAATAAGATCTACTTTGCAATTTTATTCCTATTGAGTACTTTATCACAGTTTTGGAAAGGATTTCATAAGGACATCAATTGTTATTTCTTCTTGAAAATCAAATGTTCTGCTGACCCTGAAGGAGACATTGTTCTTAATGGGGGTGGAATGTGACACTGTGCAGACTTTTCCATGTTCAGTGACAGTGCTGATCAGCTGTGTCTGATGACTCTTGCTCCAGTGAACTTCCATCATCTGTCAGGTTTCGAAAAATCAAGAAAAGGCAGTCGTTAGATCTGGAGAGAAGTGGACATTTAATCACAGACAGAACTGTTCATCCTCATTCTCATTTGATTTGTATGTTAAATGGTCTTGTCAACTTTAAAGTTAAGTCTAATGGATGACTTTTGTTCACTGTGCTGTCTGTCTTTTGGAGTCAGCGTAATCTCTCTCTCATGGTTTTAGTGTCTTTTTCATGAAATCACCATTAACATGATTCTCACGTGTATACAAGAAGCGTTGGAAAAGTAAAATGCACTCATTAAATCCTAACTCAGTGCATCTCCGGATTCAGGAAAAGCAGTAATGGTAATACTAATACTAACAATCGTGATATTCATTTAATACTTATGCACAAGCCTCTGTACTAAGCACTTTACATATATCTCATTTAATCCTCATTATAACCCTATTATCACTGTTTACAAATGAGAAAACTGGGGCATAGAGAAGTTAAGTAACTGGCCCAAAGTTGGTTATTGAGCAGATAGCAGAGCCAGGGTTCAGAATGGTTTGCCTCCAGAGTCAGTGTTCTTAACCCCAGAGGATAATACAGTAAATGAAACGCCAGTGGCCCTCTCAGCAGAAAAATGTATGATGTAATGCTGTAGAAGAGTGCTTTCTGATAAAAATACAGTGCAAACCATAAACGGGAGCCACATATGCAATTTTAAATTTTCTAGTAGCCACAATAAAAAGGTAAAACAGGTGAAATTAATTTTAGCAATGTTTTATTTAGCCCAGTACATCCAAAATATTATCATGTCAATGTGTAATCTACATTTAAAAAATTATTGATGAGATATTTTATATTCTGTTGCTTCGTACTAAGTTTTTGACATCTGGTGTGTATCTTATACTTACTATACATTTCGTTTCATCTTGGCCATATTCCAAGTGCTAAGTAACCACATGTGGCTAGTAAATACCGTATTGAACAGTGTTGGTCTAGAATGACTTAACGAATAATATATTGTTTTCTTCCATTTCAAAAGACTTTTCAAATTACATTTAAAAGTTTAAATGTAATTTGAAAAGTTTAAGGAAAAAAGGGATATCATTAAGTAAAGAAAGGAGTTGATAATTTTCAAATGTTAAAGAGACTCCATTAAAAAAAAAAG
>NW_024356249.1:6200833-6209695 GCF_902729225.1 Pteropus medius | reverse complement strand
GGGTTGGGGAAGAGGACGACTTTTGAGTCTTGAAACTGAGTCTTGAAACTTTCCTATGTGTCAGTTATGGAAGAACTTTGTCTGGTTATCTATTGTCGCATAGCAAGCCACCCCAAGTGCAGTGGCGTAGAGAAATTTTATTAGCTAGCAGTTCCGCAATCTGAACTGGATTCAACTGGGTGATTATTCCGCTGGTCTTGCCTCATTCAGCGGACAGATTGGCTGGGGGCCAGGCTCAGCTGGGATGCTGGAATGGCTGAGTTTTTCCTCTCTTTTTAGTCTCAGAGCCCCTCTCCACGTGATCTCTCCTTCTGCATGTGATCTCTCCACAAATGATCTCCAATAGAGTAGTAGAGTTCTCACATTTCAGCTCATGGCTCCAAGACTCAAGAGGAAAAGCTGCCATGCCTTCGTAATTCTTAGACTTGGAACTGGCACACTTCTGCCGTATTCTTTTGATTGAAGCAAGTCATAGGTCCAACCTAGATTCATGAGGAGAGAACTGCACTAGAGCATGTGTCAGGCTCCCATAGCCCTCATATGAAATGTTTCTGAAACTGACAATATTCAAATGGTTTACCGCGATGCTGGCAAAAGAACTGCATTAAATTTGATTTCTAAAGATAAACCTTAGGTTTTAGGTTATGCAATGTGAAAAGCTTATCCTACCTAGCTTTTGTCTGTCCTACTGATTTGAACATTTATGTTGCTTTAAGTTAAGTGAAAACATGTATATGTGTTCAGGAAAGTGAATGATGAAAATGGAGTGGGAGATGGCGGACAAGAATGGCTAACTGATTTTAAGAGATTCGGGGCAGTCTCCAGAACGAAAACTTGTCATTACACTTTTTCCTACTAGAGGCCTTTAAGACACTGAGAGTATTTTATCAATTTTAGAGCCATAACCAGATTGAGAAGATCACAGGTTTGGACCAACTACAAGCCCTGCAGATCCTGGATCTGTCCCACAATCAGATCATTAGCTTCCAAGGCTTAGAGAACCATGACTTCTTGGAAGCGATCAATCTGGAGGATAATAAGGTAATGTCATACTTTATACATCTGGGTCTCAGTGTCTACATTAAAAGGATATATTAGGACCCATTAGGGGCTTCTCAAGGGCTGTTGCATTAAATGCCGGCTTAGAAATGTCATTCTTCTAGAGCAATAGGTGAAGAAGGGCTGTTCTTTTTTTTAATAAATACTTACAGTTTTTAATTTTGGAAAATTCGAAGGATCCTAATTACACTGTTGTAAAGATTTGAGCTGCAACAAAGTGCACATGACTTTCTGAAGTAAATGCGTTCCTGTGAAATTTTGTGTAGAAAGATAGCATTAGGAATGTCCGAAATGTCACAGCAGGGAAACGTAGACATGAGGATAACCTCAGGCCGGCTGCCCATGCCCACCTTTTAAAGAGAAGAGATACAAGAAGTGAATTCTGATGTCCCACTGGGAACAATAGTGTGTGTTTCTAGTCCGTATGAGTTGGGATTGGACTTTTTCAAATTTCTGTATCTGGCTCCATGCACATTACTTTACAGATCATGTAAATTGGCTTTCACTCTTAATTGCCCTTTATGTTTTAATAAAACATTTGTACTCCTAATCGTGGTGTTTTAAGTTGGTACCCAGAGCCGACTTCTTATGCAATAAGATCTACTTTGCAATTTTATTCCTATTGAGTACTTTATCACAGTTTTGGAAAGGATTTCATAAGGACATCAATTGTTATTTCTTCTTGAAAATCAAATGTTCTGCTGACCCTGAAGGAGACATTGTTCTTAATGGGGGTGGAATGTGACACTGTGCAGACTTTTCCATGTTCAGTGACAGTGCTGATCAGCTGTGTCTGATGACTCTTGCTCCAGTGAACTTCCATCATCTGTCAGGTTTCGAAAAATCAAGAAAAGGCAGTCGTTAGATCTGGAGAGAAGTGGACATTTAATCACAGACAGAACTGTTCATCCTCATTCTCATTTGATTTGTATGTTAAATGGTCTTGTCAACTTTAAAGTTAAGTCTAATGGATGACTTTTGTTCACTGTGCTGTCTGTCTTTTGGAGTCAGCGTAATCTCTCTCTCATGGTTTTAGTGTCTTTTTCATGAAATCACCATTAACATGATTCTCACGTGTATACAAGAAGCGTTGGAAAAGTAAAATGCACTCATTAAATCCTAACTCAGTGCATCTCCGGATTCAGGAAAAGCAGTAATGGTAATACTAATACTAACAATCGTGATATTCATTTAATACTTATGCACAAGCCTCTGTACTAAGCACTTTACATATATCTCATTTAATCCTCATTATAACCCTATTATCACTGTTTACAAATGAGAAAACTGGGGCATAGAGAAGTTAAGTAACTGGCCCAAAGTTGGTTATTGAGCAGATAGCAGAGCCAGGGTTCAGAATGGTTTGCCTCCAGAGTCAGTGTTCTTAACCCCAGAGGATAATACAGTAAATGAAACGCCAGTGGCCCTCTCAGCAGAAAAATGTATGATGTAATGCTGTAGAAGAGTGCTTTCTGATAAAAATACAGTGCAAACCATAAACGGGAGCCACATATGCAATTTTAAATTTTCTAGTAGCCACAATAAAAAGGTAAAACAGGTGAAATTAATTTTAGCAATGTTTTATTTAGCCCAGTACATCCAAAATATTATCATGTCAATGTGTAATCTACATTTAAAAAATTATTGATGAGATATTTTATATTCTGTTGCTTCGTACTAAGTTTTTGACATCTGGTGTGTATCTTATACTTACTATACATTTCGTTTCATCTTGGCCATATTCCAAGTGCTAAGTAACCACATGTGGCTAGTAAATACCGTATTGAACAGTGTTGGTCTAGAATGACTTAACGAATAATATATTGTTTTCTTCCATTTCAAAAGACTTTTCAAATTACATTTAAAAGTTTAAATGTAATTTGAAAAGTTTAAGGAAAAAAGGGATATCATTAAGTAAAGAAAGGAGTTGATAATTTTCAAATGTTAAAGAGACTCCATTAAAAAAAAAAGAAAAAGTGGCCACATGTCCCAAAGCGGGGGAGCCTTTGACAACGATCGGGTTTGTAACAATAACACAATTCCCTGGATCCCACTGGGCAGGTTGGGGAGCAACCAGCGGTCCTTTGAAATATTCTTTGAGCTACCCGAAGATTTCCTCAGAGATTTCTCCAGTGCTACTGAGAATGCTGTGTGTCAGGGATGGAAAATTTATCATGTACAAGAAACATAACATAGCTGTTGCTTAACGTGATGTTAGGAACGTTTTATCGGTAGCACTTTCATCAGTATTATTTATTTGGTTTTTGCTGTTGAAACGTAGCCATATCTTCAGGTGATCACTTGAATATCTCTTTTAAGTTCCTTTGCAAATGTTTACTGTCAGCTGAGGATTTGGGGGCCTTTGTCACTCTCTACAGTTAGTCCCTGTTCGATGTCATTTCTGTCATTTAAAACTCATCCCAAAAACGTCAACTCTATTATAACCTCATTCCTGTCTCCTAGAAGCAGGATTGGTCTGGAAGTTACTTAGGGAATGCCATTCTACTTTTTTGGGACTTAGTGTCATTACTTCACAAATATGTCTGTCTGTCTGTCTGTCTGTCTGTCTATGTAAAGGAAAAGCTTTAAAAGGCCCCTTTAGGTCTGGATGGTGAGGCTTGGAGAACATGGCCTAGAAAGAAATGGCAAGCAAAAAGGAGTCAGCTAGACTGCCCTCTCTACAAAGACAAAGCTGACAGGTTCCTCTGGAGGTTGGGGAGTAGCCAGCAGGGAGGGGTAGGGAAGGTTCTAGAAGACGAGCAGACTGGAATCTGGAGATCGGCTGTGCTGCTATTACATTCTTAGCAGCAGACTGCTGAAGTTCCTTTAAGAATATAACCTTTCCGGAAATATTTCACTTTCGGTCACTAGGGCTCTGTGTCCCTGCCTCTTCTGTAATCATCTGTGACACAGACAGCCTTGGCTCTTGGCATTTGAAGAGAGAAGACGAGAGGGTGGGTATGCTGTGGAGCAAGGTCTGCGGGAGAGGGCGAGCACATGTACCCTTCGGCAGACGCGGGAGCTTGAAGCCCAGCGACTCCATACCTGCTCCCCTCTGCCCTGCTCCGCCCGCCTCCTCCCCGCTCTGCCCTCATTGGCCTCATCCTACTTGTGGAAGGACTGGGAGGGCAGCTGCTCCATCTCATTTGGCTCTCAAAAGGCTAGTGATCCCAGCTGACAAATCAGTGGTCATATAATTCTGTGGAGTCCACGATCATTCTGTTCATGGTGTTTGTAACGTTTCGAGATCTTTCCTTGTCAATCACCACCTTCTATATTGGGTGCATGGCGTTCCTGTTATGGGACTGTAGAAGATGTCACCACCTTCTATATTGGGTGCATGGTGTTCCTGTTATGGGACTGTACCATAACTCATTTAATCACACAATGATGGAGTTTTTAGAAATTTATAATATTTTTAATGTTTACTAAAAACCTTTGAGCATTCTTGTATCTAATTTTTGCCTGTCTGACGATCTCTTCAGTCTAAGCCTCCTGAAGTGGGGTAGTTGGTCTATAGCTTATGCACATATAACACATCCGATTGCCCTTTAGAAAGAGTGTGCTGATTTCCACGCTCACCAGCCACGTCTGTGAGTGCACATGGCCAGGACTTGCTGGTGACACGCGTCAACTGCAGGCATACAGCTCCTCCCAACATCTGTGTTAGGTCCCAGCGCAAGAGCTGATTGCTAGAGGGAAATCAGTCCACAGTTTGAACGTCCTGACTGAGTAGCGTGAACCACGTTTACTTTTCCACCTTCCTGAATACCGCAACATAAAAAGAAATTGCTCCTTTTGTAGGTGATCACAGCGGCAGTCAAATGGGCAGCCTGGTCATCTTATGGAAAAAGCTGTGTTTAATAGCATAGCGTTTCCATAAGTAGATTCACGTGCGCAGGTTGTATATTGTAACTTAGAATTTACCTTTCATATTATATCTTTGAAAATGACATCCTTTGAACATGGTGCATGCGTTCTTGCCCCGATTCAGCTTTGGGAATAGTTTCCATTTCAGCCGCGTTTTGTGGTTTGTTAACTCAGAAATTCTCAGTGACTCTGCTGTCGGAATGCTTTCACAGAGCATGCAGAAATGACTTGGGGAGAAATACAAATGAAACGTGATTATTAATTTTTTTGTAGAAGTTCAATATTTCTATTTGAAATAAAATTATAATTATGCTATTACAGGAAATTTGAGTAAAAGTGTTTGTCTTTAGTGGAAAATTCAGGCACGTGGCAACCTAAGCTCTATCCTTGCTTAGATGAAGGAACCTTTTTTTCTCTTACTTTTAAAAGTTGTGAAACAACCTACATAGAAGAGAGTATAAAACATCAATGTACAGTTTAGCAGAATTTTTAAGGTGAGCACCCTCGTCGAGAAATATGTCATACAAACAGTCTTCTGTTTTTCTTTCCTTAAAATAATTATTGAAAAAAAATGATAGAGCTACACGTGTACATGTAGTAAGAAAGCTTCACCAGTCACAAATAACCAGACCAGCAGAAGCAGTGCTGGGGAGGGCGACTGGGGAACTGGGGGGCTAGGAAGGGTGGCGGGGAGCGGCGTGTGGAGAACCAGCAAGCCCTTGCATGTATTTTTTGTACCGTTTTATCTGACTCTACATACTATTTTATTTCTGCCTTAAAATAAACGTGGCCAAGGTAAGGAACACCTCTCTGTTCTCTAGCCAGAGAGGAGAAAAAAATGTGGCTGCGTGTGTTCACATGTATGAAGGGGCATGCAATAAATCTCTTGTTCTGTGTAGCTTTGTGGAATTCTCATTGAAAAGCTGGATAGTCAACAGAGCAATTTTTAAAATAAGCTGAATTTAAAGGATCCAAAGTAGCTCCTTGTATATTATGCTTTCTATTATCTTTGTGCGTTCAGTCTGTGATAAAATTTTGTTTCTTTGATTAAACAGATTGCTGAGCTGGGTGAAATTGAATACATTGAAAATCTACCTCTCCTTCGAGTGCTCAATCTTCTAAGAAATCCAATTCAGGTAAGAGTTCATCTGCATCAGCAGAGAACTCCAGTTCAGGTAAGAGACCATTTATATCGTGGTGCGGGGGATGAGGGCTTTCTTGGGACTCTTTCTTCAAGAAGTCCTTCTGATAAAGACTATCAGGAATGTGAGTACAGTGTTTATCTTCATTCTCTATCTCTTAGGAAACAATTAGAAGGGTTAAGCAAGGTGTAGCACCCTGTGCGCCACTGCCAGTCAAAGTAAAGCCTGACATGATCTATTCTGTGCCTTTGTTGGCTACTGATCCCAGATTGTAGTAGAGATTACAGGAGGGGGTTATTGAGACTGTGGAGCAAGGTCCTTTCACCAGAGAATGAGCGATGCTGGAGGTTCCTATTTTATAACAGGGGAGAGAAAATCTAAGATTAGATACCTAAAGTACTTTGCCTGGGTATAGCTGTGAAATCAGTGGTGTTGGAAAATGATTATAGAAAAAAAAAGATATTTCCCGTGGATTCTTTACCTCTGGGATTCAAAGACCCGAGACTGTTTTTCAGGCTCTCTCTTCGTTTCCACTGATAGCCCCTCTGTCCTGGCCTCTGTCCTTCCCTCTCTGTTCATTTGTCCTTCATTCCACTTTTCCACCTTCACCCTTCACTTACCTTTCTAGAGACTCTTGAATTTGTCTGTATCTCCGAGTACCTTTCTTTTTGTGTGTAGCTTGATGAACATGTCCAGACAAGCAAAAAAAAAAGAAATAAAAAATGAAAAATAAGATTTAAAAATAAAAACACAGTCCTCAGTATGGGAATAGTGGCAGGTAATTTAAAAGCATCTCTGAGAAAGAAAGCAGCGGGGCTTAAAGTAGTCATCACCCACCAATGTTTCCGGTCCACGTAGTGTTTGCGCATGTGCATCAATAAACAGCACAAACCCCTCTCCACACCTAACTCATTTATATGCACAAACTCCCTCCAATTTACATATTGAAGTGCAAAAGAGATACCTTTGTATATTCATTTCATGTATGGTCTCACCTATAAAAAAAAAAATGTATCATCCACTTATATCTTTCTCTTCAAAGAGATGTAACTTAATACAAAAAGCTTTATAGTTCTAAAAGGCAGATAATCCAAACACAGAAGATGAGAGGGAGTAATAAGAAATTTGTTCCATAAATGAATATCATTTTGGTATTGTAAAACATATTCATAATAAATGATACAAATTAATGCAAAACAACACAAAGGAATAATAAGTCATGATAAAGTAATAATAAATAATGTTTCATTATTTGCTATATGAAACTTTGGGATTAGAAGGTAGGGTTTGAGTCACTGGCCATGGAAGCTTAGATGACATGCTTCATCTTACCGAGGCTTAGTTGTTTTCCTCTTTAGACGTGAAGATAATCTTACCTGTCCTGTGTGTCTCACAGGGAGATCAACAAGATCACACATTTGAAGAGCTTTATAGGTTACAAGGCCGGTAAACGTGGAAACATAGAAAGCTGTAGGGGGTGTGAATGATGGGGTAGGTGGTAGGTGAGAGACCTGTGCTCGTGAAAGTAGCATGCTGGTGCTTATTAATTTGGGGAAAGGAAGGGAATGAATAATCTCTCAATATTTTAAACAGGAAAAATCTGAATATTGGTTGTTCGTAATTTTTATGCTACTACGACTAACAGAATTAGATCAGAAGAAGATTAAAGTGGAAGAAAAGGTATGTAATCATATGACATCATGCGTTTGTAAGTTAATAAGCTGAAAAGCTTATGCTGCCTGCTGCAGGACCAATATCGTCAATAAAGGGCACACACGTATTTATTTAGGGAGTGTTTCCTTGTCCATCTAGGATCCATTTAACCCTCTGCAAAGCTGAGCATCAGTGCAAACGCAGCGAAAGCCCTGCGTTGGCACAGTGGGGAGACCGGCAGAGCAGCAGCCTTCCGCTCACACGGGCCACAGCGTCATGGCGGGGTGCTAATTTAGATAACTATAATATTTGGAGGGTGTGTATTCTATCTGTGTTACTCTAAAAATTTGCTTAATAATGAAATGCCTTATAAGGTCATTTTACCATATACTCAAAGGTATTCAGATGAATCAGTACACCGATCTTTTAAATCCTTGATTCTGCTCTTTAAGATCACGATTCATCTAGACACACAGTTCCCGAGTAACCAGACCTTGAATGCCAGCACCTGCCTCCCCTCCACCGTACCTGTGCTAGCTGCTTTGTCTTGCTTTAGTGACTGGCGACAGCTGAAATCTCCACTAATGAGGGATTTCTTAAACTGGGTGCAAATTTGAGGTGGGAATGAAAACAGGTCTAAATCTGTTTTCCATCTCATAAATGCCTTTCTGAAATCTTGGTTAAAAATAGGTACAGATGCGAGTCTGCTGTTATTCTCACACTCAGAGGCACTTATTAGATTTCTCTTTCCCTTTAACATTTTGCAAAGGAGTAAAATTTAAAACTGTGTATTAAGGTGTAGTAGATAAGGATAATGTATTTAGAGGGATGACAAAGACAAGGGGATAAACTATTGTACATTATGAAGAAAAGGCCCGTCCCTTTGGAAAGAGAAAGTATGCTAAAAGAAGTTTTGGTAGAATTTGAGATAATCAGAATAGTTCCTGGTGAGATAGCATGCGAAGAAAATTCTGCAGTATCAACGACCTAGAATCCTTCTTATACTAAAAGTCGATATGTTTACTCTATTAAAAGTCGCCTTGGACTTTAGAGGTTTTGTTTTTGTTTTTTGCTTTTTGCTTTTTCCCTCCCAAACCAGAAAGTATAGAGAAGTAGAGGACCAAGGGACCTCAGCTCA
>NW_024356249.1:6125712-6200822 GCF_902729225.1 Pteropus medius | reverse complement strand
GAGGGCAGCTGCTCCATCTCATTTGGCTCTCAAAAGGCTAGTGATCCCAGCTGACAAATCAGTGGTCATATAATTCTGTGGAGTCCACGATCATTCTGTTCATGGTGTTTGTAACGTTTCGAGATCTTTCCTTGTCAATCACCACCTTCTATATTGGGTGCATGGCGTTCCTGTTATGGGACTGTAGAAGATGTCACCACCTTCTATATTGGGTGCATGGTGTTCCTGTTATGGGACTGTACCATAACTCATTTAATCACACAATGATGGAGTTTTTAGAAATTTATAATATTTTTAATGTTTACTAAAAACCTTTGAGCATTCTTGTATCTAATTTTTGCCTGTCTGACGATCTCTTCAGTCTAAGCCTCCTGAAGTGGGGTAGTTGGTCTATAGCTTATGCACATATAACACATCCGATTGCCCTTTAGAAAGAGTGTGCTGATTTCCACGCTCACCAGCCACGTCTGTGAGTGCACATGGCCAGGACTTGCTGGTGACACGCGTCAACTGCAGGCATACAGCTCCTCCCAACATCTGTGTTAGGTCCCAGCGCAAGAGCTGATTGCTAGAGGGAAATCAGTCCACAGTTTGAACGTCCTGACTGAGTAGCGTGAACCACGTTTACTTTTCCACCTTCCTGAATACCGCAACATAAAAAGAAATTGCTCCTTTTGTAGGTGATCACAGCGGCAGTCAAATGGGCAGCCTGGTCATCTTATGGAAAAAGCTGTGTTTAATAGCATAGCGTTTCCATAAGTAGATTCACGTGCGCAGGTTGTATATTGTAACTTAGAATTTACCTTTCATATTATATCTTTGAAAATGACATCCTTTGAACATGGTGCATGCGTTCTTGCCCCGATTCAGCTTTGGGAATAGTTTCCATTTCAGCCGCGTTTTGTGGTTTGTTAACTCAGAAATTCTCAGTGACTCTGCTGTCGGAATGCTTTCACAGAGCATGCAGAAATGACTTGGGGAGAAATACAAATGAAACGTGATTATTAATTTTTTTGTAGAAGTTCAATATTTCTATTTGAAATAAAATTATAATTATGCTATTACAGGAAATTTGAGTAAAAGTGTTTGTCTTTAGTGGAAAATTCAGGCACGTGGCAACCTAAGCTCTATCCTTGCTTAGATGAAGGAACCTTTTTTTCTCTTACTTTTAAAAGTTGTGAAACAACCTACATAGAAGAGAGTATAAAACATCAATGTACAGTTTAGCAGAATTTTTAAGGTGAGCACCCTCGTCGAGAAATATGTCATACAAACAGTCTTCTGTTTTTCTTTCCTTAAAATAATTATTGAAAAAAAATGATAGAGCTACACGTGTACATGTAGTAAGAAAGCTTCACCAGTCACAAATAACCAGACCAGCAGAAGCAGTGCTGGGGAGGGCGACTGGGGAACTGGGGGGCTAGGAAGGGTGGCGGGGAGCGGCGTGTGGAGAACCAGCAAGCCCTTGCATGTATTTTTTGTACCGTTTTATCTGACTCTACATACTATTTTATTTCTGCCTTAAAATAAACGTGGCCAAGGTAAGGAACACCTCTCTGTTCTCTAGCCAGAGAGGAGAAAAAAATGTGGCTGCGTGTGTTCACATGTATGAAGGGGCATGCAATAAATCTCTTGTTCTGTGTAGCTTTGTGGAATTCTCATTGAAAAGCTGGATAGTCAACAGAGCAATTTTTAAAATAAGCTGAATTTAAAGGATCCAAAGTAGCTCCTTGTATATTATGCTTTCTATTATCTTTGTGCGTTCAGTCTGTGATAAAATTTTGTTTCTTTGATTAAACAGATTGCTGAGCTGGGTGAAATTGAATACATTGAAAATCTACCTCTCCTTCGAGTGCTCAATCTTCTAAGAAATCCAATTCAGGTAAGAGTTCATCTGCATCAGCAGAGAACTCCAGTTCAGGTAAGAGACCATTTATATCGTGGTGCGGGGGATGAGGGCTTTCTTGGGACTCTTTCTTCAAGAAGTCCTTCTGATAAAGACTATCAGGAATGTGAGTACAGTGTTTATCTTCATTCTCTATCTCTTAGGAAACAATTAGAAGGGTTAAGCAAGGTGTAGCACCCTGTGCGCCACTGCCAGTCAAAGTAAAGCCTGACATGATCTATTCTGTGCCTTTGTTGGCTACTGATCCCAGATTGTAGTAGAGATTACAGGAGGGGGTTATTGAGACTGTGGAGCAAGGTCCTTTCACCAGAGAATGAGCGATGCTGGAGGTTCCTATTTTATAACAGGGGAGAGAAAATCTAAGATTAGATACCTAAAGTACTTTGCCTGGGTATAGCTGTGAAATCAGTGGTGTTGGAAAATGATTATAGAAAAAAAAAGATATTTCCCGTGGATTCTTTACCTCTGGGATTCAAAGACCCGAGACTGTTTTTCAGGCTCTCTCTTCGTTTCCACTGATAGCCCCTCTGTCCTGGCCTCTGTCCTTCCCTCTCTGTTCATTTGTCCTTCATTCCACTTTTCCACCTTCACCCTTCACTTACCTTTCTAGAGACTCTTGAATTTGTCTGTATCTCCGAGTACCTTTCTTTTTGTGTGTAGCTTGATGAACATGTCCAGACAAGCAAAAAAAAAAGAAATAAAAAATGAAAAATAAGATTTAAAAATAAAAACACAGTCCTCAGTATGGGAATAGTGGCAGGTAATTTAAAAGCATCTCTGAGAAAGAAAGCAGCGGGGCTTAAAGTAGTCATCACCCACCAATGTTTCCGGTCCACGTAGTGTTTGCGCATGTGCATCAATAAACAGCACAAACCCCTCTCCACACCTAACTCATTTATATGCACAAACTCCCTCCAATTTACATATTGAAGTGCAAAAGAGATACCTTTGTATATTCATTTCATGTATGGTCTCACCTATAAAAAAAAAAATGTATCATCCACTTATATCTTTCTCTTCAAAGAGATGTAACTTAATACAAAAAGCTTTATAGTTCTAAAAGGCAGATAATCCAAACACAGAAGATGAGAGGGAGTAATAAGAAATTTGTTCCATAAATGAATATCATTTTGGTATTGTAAAACATATTCATAATAAATGATACAAATTAATGCAAAACAACACAAAGGAATAATAAGTCATGATAAAGTAATAATAAATAATGTTTCATTATTTGCTATATGAAACTTTGGGATTAGAAGGTAGGGTTTGAGTCACTGGCCATGGAAGCTTAGATGACATGCTTCATCTTACCGAGGCTTAGTTGTTTTCCTCTTTAGACGTGAAGATAATCTTACCTGTCCTGTGTGTCTCACAGGGAGATCAACAAGATCACACATTTGAAGAGCTTTATAGGTTACAAGGCCGGTAAACGTGGAAACATAGAAAGCTGTAGGGGGTGTGAATGATGGGGTAGGTGGTAGGTGAGAGACCTGTGCTCGTGAAAGTAGCGTGCTGGTGCTTATTAATTTGGGGAAAGGAAGGGAATGAATAATCTCTCAATATTTTAAACAGGAAAAATCTGAATATTGGTTGTTCGTAATTTTTATGCTACTACGACTAACAGAATTAGATCAGAAGAAGATTAAAGTGGAAGAAAAGGTATGTAATCATATGACATCATGCGTTTGTAAGTTAATAAGCTGAAAAGCTTATGCTGCCTGCTGCAGGACCAATATCGTCAATAAAGGGCACACACGTATTTATTTAGGGAGTGTTTCCTTGTCCATCTAGGATCCATTTAACCCTCTGCAAAGCTGAGCATCAGTGCAAACGCAGCGAAAGCCCTGCGTTGGCACAGTGGGGAGACCGGCAGAGCAGCAGCCTTCCGCTCACACGGGCCACAGCGTCATGGCGGGGTGCTAATTTAGATAACTATGATATTTGGAGGGTGTGTATTCTATCTGTGTTACTCTAAAAATTTGCTTAATAATGAAATGCCTTATAAGGTCATTTTACCATATACTCAAAGGTATTCAGATGAATCAGTACACCGATCTTTTAAATCCTTGATTCTGCTCTTTAAGATCACGATTCATCTAGACACACAGTTCCCGAGTAACCAGACCTTGAATGCCAGCACCTGCCTCCCCTCCACCGTACCTGTGCTAGCTGCTTTGTCTTGCTTTAGTGACTGGCGACAGCTGAAATCTCCACTAATGAGGGATTTCTTAAACTGGGTGCAAATTTGAGGTGGGAATGAAAACAGGTCTAAATCTGTTTTCCATCTCATAAATGCCTTTCTGAAATCTTGGTTAAAAATAGGTACAGATGCGAGTCTGCTGTTATTCTCACACTCAGAGGCACTTATTAGATTTCTCTTTCCCTTTAACATTTTGCAAAGGAGTAAAATTTAAAACTGTGTATTAAGGTGTAGTAGATAAGGATAAAGTATTTAGAGGGATGACAAAGACAAGGGGATAAACTATTGTACATTATGAAGAAAAGGCCCGTCCCTTTGGAAAGAGAAAGTATGCTAAAAGAAGTTTTGGTAGAATTTGAGATAATCAGAATAGTTCCTGGTGAGATAGCATGCGAAGAAAATTCTGCAGTATCAACGACCTAGAATCCTTCTTATACTAAAAGTCGATATGTTTACTCTATTAAAAGTCGCCTTGGACTTTAGAGGTTTTGTTTTTGTTTTTTGCTTTTTGCTTTTTCCCTCCCAAACCAGAAAGTATAGAGAAGTAGAGGACCAAGGGACCTCAGCTCAGTATTTTAAAATAATTAGGAAAGGTAAAGTAGACAGAAAGGCCGAGCACAAAGACTCAAGAACATGCGTTAAATTATTTCCTCTACCTGGATGCACACGCTTAGAATATTTCATTAAAGAAAAACCTAAGCCTTCTTTTTAGAAATGCAGTTTGTTTCCCTTTTGCATTTCTAATTCTGGAAAAGGTGGCAGCAGTGAACAAATACAACCCTCCTCCGGAAGTGGTCGCCACCCAGGATCACCTGACCCACGTTGTCAACAGCCTGATGCAGCCGCAGAGGATCTTTGACAGGTAGGTATTGATTAGGGATCCGCAGGGCGCAAGCACAGGACAGCGTTTTCCCCAGCCCTCTCTTTGGTGAGCCATTCCTTTCTCGCCTCCTCTGAGGGAAGGGGCTCATCCTGCGTTGTCTCAGTTATAACCTGTTATCGTCACACGCCTGAATATGGACTCTCTCGTTTTCCCAAGTATGACGAAGAGTGGATTCCTCCTCTCTCTTTCATCTGGCCCCCGTGACATTGGGCAGTGAAATAATAATGAAAAAATAAATAAATGAAAGTTTGTGAACTTATCTGCTGTGGGATAGAACCACAGACGATTATGATCATTTCTCTCCACTCTAAAATTTTCCTTGGCCGTGAGTAAATGCCAGATACCCCTTCAAAGAGCATCTCATCAGCGCAGATTGTTTGGGAGCCCCTCCAGCCCGTGGGAAGCCTGGAAGAGCCTGTCTCTTGGGGGCACTGAGCTGCACTCAGCCCCGCAGGGAGGAGTCGCTCAGCTTGGTTGAACACATGAGTAGTCTCTCACCTCTAAGTTCGAAGGCGGATCTACCAGGGTTTCTTCTTTCTTTTTAGACAATCTGTCAGAGCAGATGGCCATTTATGCTATAAGTATAACGCAGAAATTCTATCCATACCCAAAGGCGTTTGAAAAATACTTGTAAGATCTCTTGGTTATAAATAGCTTCTCTTCTTCATGTGATATTTGCTCCTGTACTTCACATGGTTGGTTTCCCACAGAGAGAAAAATGTTTTATTTTGCATCTAGGACATGATTTTTTACATGTAATTTAATAATATAGACATTGGCAGTTTTATATATCTATGGCAGCCCTCAGTGAAATGATTTGTCATTTATTTGCATACATCTGGAAAAGCACATTTGATTTTAAACAGGGGCATTTATGTCCTCGTTGTATTTCTTCTCTAGGTTATGAAGATTGCTAGTAGTTTTATGCTTAAGGGTACCTTTATATAAAAATATGTATCAAAGAAATTTACAGCAACATCTGATAAACACATATTTCGTGATCATTTCTGGCTGTTGAGCAGATAAGCACAAATGGCCAAAGCACCCTAATGCTCTGGGATGAGCAGTTTTCATTGTGAAAAACTCTCAGGCCAGAGCAAGGCCTGCCAAGCTGGGCCAGTACACAGCTCTCTGGCAGCCCCGAAAGAGGAACCCTGACTCTTGACATTGGGACTCTTATGCTGTGTATTGGGGGAATCACTGTCCCCTTTCCTGCCATGATCAGGATGAGGGTACAATGTTAAAATGACACAGCAAGACCTTGGCTCTGGCCTGGTGATCACTGTTAGCTTCTTGCTCTCTGGTATGACAAGGTTCCCCAGGCCCATCTTGTACAAATCCTGTCCCAACTGTGAAATCAGCCATTTTCCAAGAAGCCCTGGTTTGTTTTAGTGAGAAATGCTATTTCCCAGGCTCACTGTGGGTGCTAGAGATAAACATTGTTTCTAGGCCATTTAGTGGACAGAACTAGGAATATATTTCCCTTCCTTCCTTCCTTCCTATTTGCCTATTTTATATGTGTCAGTCATCTCATTTTAAAAATAGTGTACGATATTTATATTGTCAGAACATATAGCCATCACGTACTGCACATTCTCCTTTCTGTCATTTAGCTTTGTTCGATGGATAACTGCATACTTATTGCTCACTCCCAGCTCTCATATTGTCTCTTGAGCCTTCTCGAGAGATAGTTCGGAGATAGTATCTTCTGAACTCTTGCATGTTAATAATGGTTCCTGCTCTTTATATTGAAAGTCATTTTTGCCGTAATGTATAAAGACTCACACTTTTTTTCCCTTAAATATATTAACGATGTTACTCCATTTCTTTTTGGTGCAAAACATTGCTGTCAAAAATCTGATGACAGTTGAATTTTCTTTTCCGTATAAGTCATGTGTTCTCTTTTTCCAGCTGAACGTCTTTTTTTTTTTTTCTTTTTCTTTGAAGTCTAGTAATTTTACTAGACCATGTCTTGCTATTAGTTATTCTGGGCCAATATTCTCAGGGGTGTTGTGTGCACTTTCACAATATATAGTTTTATTTTTTTATTTCAGGGAGGTTTTCTCGAATTACAGCCTTTAGTAGTTATTCTGTTCCTTTGATTGGGTTTTCTTTTTTGGGAAAAAGATCTCCTTTGTCTGTCTTCAGTATTTGTCACTTTCTCTCAAATTTTTCTTCTTTTTAATCACTAAAAAATTATTTCGAGATAATTTTCGATTCACACGTAGTTGTAAGAAATAATACAGAGAAACTCTGTGCATCTTTCGGTTTCCCCCAGTGGTGATGCCTCGTCATGGCTAAGGTAGGACATCAGAACCAGGAAACTTACACTGATGCATTCCTGCAACCTCATTCGGTTGCACCAGTTTGGCATCGACTCGTGTGTGCATTTAGTTCTATGCAATTTAGTTCTACTCAGCAATAGGAGTGATTCTTTTAGTGATTAAAAAGAAGAAAACTTATTTCTTGGTATAGATGTACCACACTTAGTTTAACCATTCATCTAGACCGATGGCAGTTTTTGGCGATTAAAACACAACTGCTGTGAACATCCACGTACCGGCTTTGGTGCGTGTATGGTTTCTCCAGCCTGCTCGCCAGTGGACGCCCTTGGCTGTTTGGGGTTTTCCTTGCTCTGAGATCTGTCAGATGCTGCCGCATCGCCTCCTCCTGCTTCCTCCTGCACAGATTCCAGCGCTGTGAAGACTTTGTGGGTTTGTGGATCGTGGCGATACCTTTTCATTTGGTTATACAGGTTTTCCATGGGCTTTTGCACTTGAGTTTTTCTGTTTTTATGTGGGTATTCACAGAGATCAAAAAATTATGCTGACACCACTCCCATTCTTTATAGAATCCACATCTCAGCCATGTATTTTTTTTTAATGTTCTATTTTATTCAATAATTTGTGTCATAAGTAGAATCCAACACTTGAACTCAGCATGTTGCCGGAGATTTTAGGAGCAAATTCATTCTTTAGTCTGACCTTTCAGGCCCAGAAGCCAGGCCTAGATTCATATATCAGCTCTTACGTATTAACTTAGTTTGAGCAAATTAATTAACCTCTCTGTATACTTCAGTCTCCGTGTGTTCAGTGAGGATAATGATAGAAATTTCTACATTAGCTTCTCATGATTATTAAATGAGGTAAAGCATGTGAGACTCCTAGAGCAGTACCTGGCACGTAGTAACTGCTCAGGTAAATTTTAGTCATCACTGTTTTCTTTGCATATCGGCGTTGTAATTCAATGGATATAGATGTTAAAGGTTAACTCTCAAGGGCAGTCTTTTTTCGTTCTGAAGTTCTCAGGGGAGTACTTTGTCAACCAAGCATTACTGTATCTTACCGTATATGTCCTTTTAAAAATGATGTTAAAGTAAACTTACATATATTCGGATTTTACGTGTCATCTATGCTTTGGATATTATTTTTGCATAGTATGATAATCAACTTGCATCTGGAAGTAAGATCAGCCTTCTACACAGTGTCCACATATAGCAAGCGCTCGACTGCCGAATTAATTGTGGCAGTGACACAGACAGTCCCTCCCCCGAACGTGGCTAACGCGCCGCGAGTCTGACGTCAGCGGGCCGTCACTGACTCTGCCCTGTGTTGCAGCACCCTTCCTAGTCTGGACGCCCCTTACCCCGTGTTGGTATTGGCCGGTCCTCAAGCTTGTGGGAAACGAGAACTCGCCCACCGCCTCTGCAGACAGTTTAGCACTTACTTCAGATACGGGTAAGTTTATTATCGGCTGGTAAGACTGTAAAAGATTGGATGTTATTAACTTCGGCTGTTAATTTTAAGCAGGTTCAAAATGAGCATCGAAGGTTTATTAGCTTCTTTGCCATTCATTGCACTGTGACATACAGTGTATTTTTTATTTTTTTTATTTTTTTTACTTTAAGCTCTAAATGTTTAACTTTAATTCAGCGACGGCTGAAATCGCTCTCCAAGGTTTGGAAATACATGTATTTGTAATTAAGAATAGTGGCGTTAGAACATGGGCTCGTCCTGCTGCCATGCGTCGTGACGGGAGAATCACAGCGTTGCGAGGTGTGATGGGCAGATCCGTGCGCCGGTGACAGCTCCTCCTAGTCTCTGCGGGAACTCACGCTGACAGCACTTGGGCTTCTTCATCGCCACGCTAGCCTCCCTCTTTTGAGGCACGTATCAGGAGGAAGAAAGGAGAAGGGGCAACAGGTGTCTTCCCTTTCCTTTCCCTCAGGTTAGCATTCAGGAGACCTTTAGTTTTCTGGAGCAAATATTCTGCCACGTGATTCCCTAATGACCCAGTTAAAATAGAGATACCCCTCCCACCCCCACCCCCTTAAAAAAAAAAAAGAAACCAAAAGACTAAAACCATCTGGAAAAAAACCTCCAGTTGGATTTACAGACTCGTGAAAAGTTTCTGAGAATCAGATTTAGAATGATTGCTATGGTCCTTTAAACTGGTTTCCTCATTTATTTATTTATTTATTTATTTATTTATTTATTTATTTATTTAAATTTTCTGTATGTCAAAGACATTACTTTTAGATTACTAAGGTTTATTAGTGAGCTGGGGATGTGACTGCAAAGATACATGGATAGGACAGCAAGAAAAATAAATGCAAATTGTTTTCTAATGCTGTTGCGGGAAAGGCCCTGCCCTTGAGCTACACGTGCTTGAACAATGTAAATCCTGTTTTCAACAGGTCCGTTTATTTCGAGATCTAAAATCGCGTTCCTCGTTTGAACAACCCTGGGATACGACGACTATGGAATGATTTATTCATTAATATATTTTAAGCACCCTGAAGTAACAAAAGTAAATTAAAGCTTACTATTAGAATAAAAAAGTGCAGAGTGTCGTTATGCTCATATGGTGGTGCTGAACCTGTTTTAAAAGATAAGTGCAATGCAAAGAATGGAGGGTCAGACTAGGGCAAAGGATGGATCCTGACTATTGTGCTGATATGAAAACCTGGACCCTTTAGCAAAGCAAAGGGAGGAGAACCAAGGCTTTCTCTGATTAGAGTTCCTTTCATATCTTGGGTACCAATTATGCTGCAGATGGTCGGTGGCCCAGTCCTCCTTATTTGTTTGTGTTGTGCACTGCTGAGGCTCACTAGGTCAGATGTGTTCTTGGAGGTGTTTATTAACTCATCACCAAGATTCTGATCCAGTCTGCTCATCTGGATAGCCCCCAACCCATTATTTATTAAAGTTTGCATTTTCCCTGTTCGAATGCTTATCCTTCATGCTTGTAATTGATCTATTTAATGTCTGTTTTCCTTGCTCATCAAGGGTAGAGACCAATGTCAACATTGAGTTCAATGTCACTACTGAGTTCTCAGTGCTCAGAAGGTAGCCAGGTACTTAATACATGCCTGGCAAATATTTGTTAAATGAATGCCTAACCGGTTGAGTGGATGGATGGATAGATGAATGAATTAATGGTATTGTATACAATATTTAGTGAGAAATTACTGTGATAAGAAACACAAGTGATTCCCCCCGACCCACACTGATGGATAAGTGGAGAGATGGGTGGATTCATTCATTTATTCATCCATTCTTTCAGCAAATACTTATTGAGTCTCTCCCACGTGCTAGGCCCTGATGATGCAGTGAGAACAAGATTGGTGAGGTCCTTGATGAAATGTGTGATCTAGTCGGGAACTCAGACCTTAAATCATGTCGTGTGCAGTTTGCATGGAGGTGCAAGATGGCAAAACGTAAATCCTAAAATTAGCCTCATGCTTCCATACTGTTGATGCTGCCACTGCTATTTTCCTCCTCCTGATGGACTTAGTGGCACGTCAAAAGACACTCCTCAGTGCCCACGACCAACTACACACTCACTCACCTCCTCCCTCACAGGTTCAGAGCACTGGCCAGCCACCCACTGGCATCTTCAGGGAGGCAGAGAGCAGGGCTTGTTCAGTGGCAGATCACTCTAAGACTTCCATCAAGGAATGAATCAAAGACCATATCACTGGATGAAAAAGGGCATTAGGTAGCCAATCATTTCATCTATTGGGAAACTAAGGTAATTACTACTATTATATGCAGCACCTTTCTAAATAAAATGAAGAAGTAAACCAAAGCACACCCTCAAGGGTGGGTCATTGCTCACATTTAGATTTAGTGTATTCTTTATCCTACATAAGTTTTATTGTTTTTTAATTAAATGAAAAGGGGCATGAATGCAATCTCATCGTGGAACATAAGCGTTTACCAAGGTGCTTCCTCCGTCGTTTGCTTGAAGCTTTTTCTTTCCCTCCTATTTATTTCATTTTCTCCTGGTATTTCGTATTCCTTTTTAAATTGCACTGACCCCAGACCAAGACATTCAATGAAATTTTCACATGCTAAGTTGCATATCCAGATATATAAATATTAAAAACATAACTCGATCATATAGCAAATGTTGGTGTGGCTGAGAGATGGGGCTCTTGTCTTGGGTTTGATTTTACTATTTGTTTTCAGTTTTAGGAGTAGGTCGGATGTTCTTTGTTTAAATGTATTATTAGTGGCCTAGAAATATGAATTTACTACCTTCAAAGTCTCTCTATGTCCAACCTTAATATTACCATACAAATCAGTGGCTTCCTGGAAGAGTTAGATAACGAGGGAAACACAAAACAATACCAGCATGCCCGTTCATCTTCTAGATTTAAGGCCATTTTAATGATCCGAATAGTCATGAAAGAAAACTTTATTCTTCTTCCTTAGATCGCTGTTTTATAGCACTCTCAATTATCATAACCGTTTTCATGTTGTTGACTACTAAGTATATTTTACTTTTAGTACTATAATACAGCAAAGTGAAAGACCACAGCTTTTTAACTAAATGAGATGGTATGAGCTACAGCAACTTAAATTTTCTCTAGTCTACTATGTCTGTTTCTACAGATGCGACAAGCCAGTAGAATGGTTCGTGCAGTCAGTCAGTGTTCATTGAGCACCCTCCATGTGCCATGTGCCGGTGATAAAACTGTAAAGCAAACAGATATGGGTCCTGTCCTCTTGGCAGCTTACAATCTAGCATGGGATTTAGACAAGGAGCTGCTGCCTAACAAGATCCTAGTTTGATGGGTGCTGTGATGAGGAACGTCAAGATCCTCTGCGACGTGGGGCTTGAGCGGGGTGCATTTCAGATAGAAATAACACACATTTGATTTACTGAAAGTACACTCTCTAGTAAGGCTAAGCTGGAAGTATGAAGGGAGATGGCAGAAGATACGACTGCAACGATAGGGGTCTGATCATAAAGGGTCTCTAAGCAGGGGCGTGTCATCATCACAGCTGCATTTTAGAAAGCGCACCCTGTGGGCAGTTTGCGAGCGGGCTTAGGGAGGGAAGGCTGGAGACCAGGAGACCAGTTAGGCTGTAATGACAGGTGATGATGGCGTGAGTTAGAGAGTGATGTGTAGTTACTGGAAAGTGGGCAGAGGTATTCAGACACAGTAAGTGCTGGAATCTTCTATGTTGATGATCTCTTAAATTGTGTTCAGCAGTTCACTGATGTAATTTGTATTGAGCATTAGGACCAATTTAACTTGCCTCCCAAATATCCTATGAATACCTGGGCTGTTGCGGGTACCCATTGAAAGAGTTCACTTACTGACAATATGGCATTCTGTAATCTGCTTGAATTTAGATGCGCTCACAGCCAAGCCTTTGCCTAAATATTTGCAGTAACATGAAGTTTATTATTTCCTGAGGCAATCTGGCCCAGATTTTAGATGCTAAATCTGCATGCTTCTGAATCACACTGAAAAAAATTTCTACTTCCTCATCCACCTGCTAGCTCTTTGTAAGCCATCTTTTCTTCCTGTTACATTTCCTTCGGAATTTGAGCAGTCCATCATTTGGCCCGGCATTCTGGATTCCTTCCCCTCCTGACCAGGGCCTCCTCTCCGTGGACTTGGTTTGTGAGGACCCTCGATGACAGCTACCTGATGAATTGGCCTTTAGAACGTCTGACTCGCTCAGACTTTAGTGCCAGCGTTGCTGCCTGGGCTTCATCTCCAGCTCCCTTCTTGTGTCTGTTGAGTGAAACTAAGAGGGGCTATGGCTCCCATTACAAACCATGAATTAACTAATTTACCACGACTTCGCTAGCAAATTAGTAAAGGATAAACTCATGGAAATGTCAATAATACTTGAGATTATGTTTACATGGAGAGGCAGGATATGGAATATGATGACTAAAGCAGATCTCTTAACCTAAAATTTGGCATTGTCTTTCTCTAAGTTTAGTGAAACGTTGCCTTCTCTGTGAAATATTTCCTTTTTAAGACGTTCATATTGGGGCAGTATACTTCACAGCGAAAGTTTCTGTGTGTGAAAATTGGATGACAGACTTAAAAAATCCTCAGGGTATCTTAGGTCTTTCTTAAGAGCAAGCTCCAGAGCGGGTGCAGGTTCTGTCATCAGTATTCTCCACATCGGCAAAGCCATCTCTCTGTTTACCTGACTAGAAGCTTCACATGGCTTCCTTGCTTGGTCTTTCTTTTAGAAATTCTGAAACAGTTCCTACGCTTGGTTTCTTTGTTGGGAAATGCAGGTTCCGCGCAGTGTGTACGTAAAGGCTATGCTAAGGGTCTGACACCGAGTCACTGACTGATTTTTCCTTACTGCCAAGGACACCAGTAGACAGAGGGTCCCAGGTGTCTGCCAAGGTGTACAAAGAAATGCCAGTGTATTCAGACGACAAAACAGACATCGTGAGGATGTGACAGTCTTCTCTTAGAATGTACTCTCTTTCCTGAGTATGCAATTTAAATGTGATGTTAAGACCTTAAAATCTACTAGTGTAGTTCATTCTTGATTATAAAGGAAAATGAACAGCGGTATAAATTATAAAGTGTATTTGTCTTTGACTTCGTAGTAGAGGGGCTTTTGAGGTTGCAACTCTGCCCTCTTAGTTTGATCGTTAGAGGAACTGACTTCGGAGCCATGTGGCCTTGCAGCTTGGTCACATTACGTAATTGCTGTGCCTCAGTTTCGTCATCTGCAAACTGAAAGGAATACCTACCTCATTCGGTGGGGAGGAGGGAGGTAAATAAGACGCCAAGCATCTAACTCTTCTCATCTCCTATTTTAAAACCACAGGATAATCTAAAAATCAGTTTGTGTTTCTAGAACTTAACATTGAGAAGTTAGAATAGCTAATTGGAACCCCCACAGTTTAGTTCTAGGACCGACACAGGCCTGCCCCGTGGCCTTGGACAAGTCATTTTCCTAGTCATCTGTAAAATGGAGTTCATTGCAGCTGTTGTCCACGTCACACGTTTCATTTCTTCCTTCGTTTTACAAATGTTTAGTGGGTGCCCGCTATGGACCAGGCATTGCAAATGCAGTGGCAAACAAGATGAACAAAATAAAGTCCTCCTCTCGTGATTCATGTGTCCTGCTGGGGACAGAGAAAAAATAAAAATAAAACAGATACATAGAGAAAAGAAGGTGGTTTTGGAGAGAGGGAGTAATTGGGGGTGCGGGGTGGGAATGCTGTTTCAGACAGTAATTAGAAAAGGCCTCTCGGGTTGAGTTGAGAATTTCATTCAGCACTGAAATCACGGATTCCCTGAGGGACTTCATACCCAGTGTGATAAATACTGACAGCTCAGATGAAAGAGCTCGTTTCTGCCCTCAAGCAGCAGAGGAGCTGGGATCCTGAACAGGGAATTAGGATACAGTCAGTAGCAGGCACTAAGGCTAAGGGTAAGAAGAGGTGCACAGTCCAGCAGTAGGGGGTCAAGAAAGGCTTTTTAGGGGGGTAACACTTAAACTGAGTCCTGAAAGACAGATGAGCCAGCCAGATGGGGGAACGGGGAGAGGAACATGCAGAATACGTCCCACAGGTCGGAGAGAACATGAAAACACTCGGGTGGAAAATATATAGGTGTTAAACATTGTTACACTTCCTAAAGCATTCTTATGAGACGGCAGAGGAGGTGCTTCAGAAGATCATAAATAACCACAAGTAAAAAATCTGGTATGGAAAATCCAAATGTTTTGCCATCTTTATAGGGTATAGTGGCTGAATGTAGTCTAGCATTTCAAAACCATAGGGGTTTCATAATTACGTTACTTTATCATTTATGATTCATGGATCAATTTCGATTTTTAAAAATATGCTTTATACTGAACTCATTTCCATTTTGAATTTCCAGTTACTAGATATAGACTAGGTTATCTGTTTTATGTTTTCAGGGCCTGTCACACCACAAGACCCCCTTACTTTGGAGAAGGGGATCGAGTTGATTATCATTTTATCTCTCAAGAAGTTTTTAATGAAATGGTAAACATGGTAAGACTGTTCTCCTTTATTTTTAATGCACAAGAAGTACATGTTCTTTGGTAGAAATATTAAGATATTGATATCAGGATAAGGTATTGGGATATAATAGTGAATTAAAAAGGAAACAATCACTTTTGTCTGTTATGAGAGACGTGTTCTCACTGGGTTGTTCTTTCTTAACCCACTTAGTACATCACTGTTCACACGCTGCTTTCTTTTATGATCGTGTAGAAAATGCTGTAAATTCCCAAGGAGACTGAATGAGTAGACATTTTAAGAAAATCGGAGTAAAAGCACGATGAAAAATTCTTGCGATCTGTGTTTATCAGGTGCCGCTATTAATCAGACTTTACTCAGACCGTTCTCAGACCTGACGCTAGGCACGCGGCCTGCGGGCTGAGCACTCTGAGGGCGGAGTGTCCTGTCCCTAGCCCTCCTTCTCTTTGCTCTCAGTGGTGCTTTCTAACTGTTGTGACCTGAAGCACCGTTTCATCACCGTGTGTCCCATTCGGTTGGCCTCTCCTGGACACACATACAGCCTCAACCGTCCACCGTACCATCTCTGTGGGAGAAGCTCTGAGTCTTGGAGGCCAGGCCGCTCACTAATACAGCCGGGAGCCCCTGTTATTAGCCTGGAGAAGCCCTAACTTCTCTGAGATCTGTGTCTTTACAATGTGAGGGTCACTACCCTGCACTGATCTGTTTTTGCAGTAGCTCTGGGCCAGTTAAGAATTTTTTTCCTGAAAACCGATAACCTAATTGGTAGTAATTCATAACACCCTTGTTTCTAAGTTTATTTTCTTAAAGATAATTTATTTGTTCTTCCGTGGCCTTCACCTGCAAGGGGAATCCTCACACTCTAGTTTCTCTGTCAAAAGTATATGCTGATGTCAATCCGTATCCACCCATGACTTCAGTTAAACTGAAAGAATGCCTCCTGTCTTCATCACCACCAATGAATCTGTAAGCCTTTTATTTTCTCCTCGCCGTGGGCCTTAATTTTGTTTTTATGACCATTCTTCCTATCACCAAAGGAATCCTACACCACTTTTTTATTCTGAAGCTTACCAAAGGACCAGATTAAGTATTAGTCTATGTTTCTGCTTTTGAAAGATCACTACCCAACCAGGGTGCTCTTACAGTTACGTCCTCCTTCCCTCCTCCTTCCTTCCTCCCTTCTCTGCCCCCACCCCCAAATGATAAACCTGGCCTATACCGCAGTGCACAGAACCATGGAACATTTAAGCAGAGGCTCTGCAGTTTCTGAGTTTGAAGTCTGAATGACCAACTTTACACGCGGTGTAACTCTTACATTTACAGAGAAGCCTAAGTGAGAAAGTCTTATAATCCCTGGGCCATTTTCCCTCTAACCTTGTCAAAAATACTGCTTGGAAATTCTTTATAACTTTCTCTCCTAGGGCTCCATTTTGACAGTTTGGTTTAATGTATCAAGAGCACTCTGGGACTTTATGTTTCTAAAAGCTTTAATAGAGATTTAAGGAGTTATCTTGTTATTAGCAAGAAGCATCCTCTTAGGACTCTTTGGGTTGAAAGACAACTAGTTCCTTAAATTAATGTTAATTTCTTCAGTTAGAGTATGAGGCATTTTTTTCTTGGTTCAGTGCACTGTTCTCAGTACCCATATGCTCCCCTGATGTTCCCTACCTTATCTGTAACCAAGTAAGTCTGGTTCAATTCCTCGTCAAAGAAATCACTGTGCTTCTATCCTATATTTAGTCCTATAGTTGCGTTTCCTCTGCAAAACCTTCATGTGTTTGAAAAATACTCATTTTTACCACTTCTGCTAACATATATTACCTCAGTATAATGTGATTTCCTTCAACTCGAATTTTGCTTCTGATCACCTTCTCTTGTCTTTAACCTGAGCTTGAGACTTTTATGAAGAGAGATGAACCTAGAGGTCATAAGCTCATGACACAGTTCTGACTTAGCCCAGCACGCCCACATACTCAGCCTTCTGTACACAGATCCTCCCTCGGCAGAACACCCACCCAGGCAGCCTGCCCTTCCCCCATTTACAGCCCCACCCTCTTGACGGGCAACCCTGGCATATCTCACGCCCGCACACCTACTGTGGGCTGTCACAACCACCCGCTCTGACACGTGAGACCCGCATACCCTCCCATGTACACACTCCTCCCTGACACACAGATCGCCCCCACAACACACATGCCTGCAGACAGACACGCAAACACTTTTTAAAGACATACACACAGTCACTTACTTGCAGAGACTCTTCCTCTCTTGTGGAAATAAGACTTCAGATCTGGAGGCTTCTGAAATAAGATTATTGCTGCTTATTAAGAAATCCACAGGCAGGGAGAACCAAAAGGAGTATCACCGACCAGAAGCTGAAAGATCACTTAATCTTAATTCTGAAACAGTTTAACAGAGTGTGATTTATATACATAAGTACAATGCAAGAGTCCTCCCAACTCTACATTCTTCCAGAAAATGCACTTGGGAACCCACAGAGAGAGGCCCTTATACACACAAGTAAACAATCTCATAGTATATACATCTGAAAAAGGGTTCAAGCATACATTTTGAAAAGAGATTGAGTCACAGTAAGCAAGATAAAGTACGTACCTGACAGAATATTCAGGCATCTATCTATCTAGATATAATACCTGTATTTTTTTAAAAAGGAATCACAGTATTTGTTCCACAGAACAAAAGGTACGACATTGAGGAAGTAAAATATTAAGGATACTTATGGTTGAGTTTTTCACTTTTAGGATGCATGATATAAACTTCTTTTGATTACAGAGTGTGAGGTGGATTTTCCTCCTCATTCACAGCAGACATGTCCCCCAGAGACCCATCCCACGCTATGTCTCCTGGCCTTCCAACACTGCCGCTTCCCCCATGGCAGACGGCCCATCCCCCACCTCACAGGTCTGAGGACATCCGGGTTCAGGAGGCTCATTCAGGGTAGATGCTGCCATTTGATGGGATTCAGCCTTCAGCATTTCACTTCATTATTTATTTCAAAATCATGCATATGCAGAGTCAGAGTTGCCAGGATTGTCCACATTTTTATTCTTTCTATTGTCATCAGTCTTCTAATTTAAATTAGACCTAGTGGTTTCATAAACATGATATTGTCAAAAAAAATCAGACAATTTTGAGAGATGTATTTTTACTTTTTTTTTTTGCAAGAGAGTATAGCTTGGGAAGAACTGGGCAGTGTTTATACTTCACATGACTATAGGGCCCACAAAAGTTCCTTAGGCAGTTTCAATAAAAAGTGATTATTTATAAGGAAAAATAGGATGGGTCTGGTTTTTATGGCTTATCTCAGAATATAAAGGTTTAGGATGTCCCTGTAATTCATGGCCTTCAGGCTTATCTGAGAATGTAAGGCTTTTAAGAGTGTAAGTTTTTTTTCTGAGCTACCCGATATGCTGGTGTAGCCCAAATGGCTGAGGCAAAGGGTGAACTATAGTTTTTCTCTCTCAGTAATGAAGGTTTATGGTGCAGGTTTGGCAGGAAGTGGGTAGGTAAGCAAAATGACCTGTCCTATCAAGCTTCAGTGACTTCATGTTCCCTTAAAATTTGTCAGCAGATTATTTCCAAAAACTTATTTTTTTTTTTTACCAACCGAAAATTCTGAATGAATTTCTGTATCACAGTTTGATATTAACGTTTTAGACCCATTGCCATATATATATAAATATTAACATCAGTAAGTTTTATGGAGTCATATAGAAGTAAGATATCGAATAATTTTCCTTATATTAAATTTATTATAACAGCTGTTATATTAAAATCTTTGTACTTCTCAAATTTCAGGGGAAATTTATTCTAACGTTTAATTATGGTAATCACAGTTACGGATTAAATAGGGACACCATAGAAGGTATCGCAAGAGATGGTTTAGCAAGCTGTATTCATATGGAAATAGAAGTAAGTGTTTTTCATTCAGTCAACTTATTTTTAATGTGTGTGTGAGTTTGTGTAAATACATTCGGGGTTGGGAGGGGGCTACAGTGTGCAAAAAGCACACCGCTAGGAACAAGAAGAATGCATACAAAACTGAGATTTTAAGTTTGTAATTAGTATGTGGGAGGTAAGACACATGAAAAATCACATGACAGGAATTAGATTACAATACAAGAAATTCCACATTTATTACGAGTAAAATTGCCACTCAAGATTTATTTACTAAATGAATACTAAATTATCCTTTTCCTTTGTCGAGCCTGGTCTCTGTTAGATAAAATGATATTAGATAAAGCTTGATTCTAATGGCTTATGGAACTGGTTCCCTGCCCTTCAGGACAGTGGCAGCTCCGTGCACTTGACCTTGTTCCTTCATTCTTCAGGGAGATGTGTGGGCTTTGCTGTCATTGGACCTACTTGTTCACTGGTTGCAATATTTTCATTCTTTAATGAGTTAGACTTTCAGATTTCAGGAGATTTTTCTCTCTGTCCTAATATCTCATTTCTTCCCAGTGATCTTTTATATTAGAGCATATGTAAGTTTCTCCAAAATGAAGATCCCACTCATTTGTGGGAAGCATAAATATCCCACTCATTTGTTTTAAATATATATATGGCTTTATTAAATATTTGAATTTTCAAAACAGTTTTTTTTCTTCAAATTACCTTTACTGAGCACTATAACACTTTTGTAGTCAGAAAACAAATTATAATAAAAATAATTTCATTAGCACAGACTTACAGAAGACCAAATCTGGGCACATCTTCTGTTCTTTTACTATCAACTAAAATCTTTCTCAAGACTTTCTTCCTCCATAACTTCCCAGAGCGGGAGACCATCATTCCTTTGTGGCTCCTTGTAGGGGTGTAAGTAAGTGTTCCCTGACTTTGGTGACACTGGTCACCTTTCTTCCAGCTCTTTACTTTTCCTAACTTCAAAATCCTACAGTTCTTATCTTTCTGCATTTGACTGGTTTTGCACCTTTAAAAAAAGTGTTCATTGTTTCTATGCTAATAAGCAAAAAAAAAAAAAGGCCCTTTTCCAGAAATGTCTTCCTTGGACAAGGCAGAAACAAAAATTGATGCATCACTGAGCACAAACACTCCCCAGCTCCCAGTCTTCCTGTTGCCAGTGCAGCTGTTCTCTGTGTGCTGGTTCCCATTTGACTTTTTCCCTCCATGAGAGCATTCTCCTACTCATTTCCAAGAGGTTGAGTCTACCAGTCAGGCTTTATTCCCCTGATGATTCTCCCCAGCAAAAACATTTTTCCCCAAACTGCCCTTGTCATTCAATCTTTTAGAAATTGTTTTTTTAAAAGAGCCCGTATTTCTTCCCCTGAATTTTTAAAACAAAGATTTCAAACACTGAGTTCAACTGTGGGACTGTGGGACTGAGCTGGAAGGAACTGTAGATTCCATTTGGAGTAACTGATTTTGCCCTCGAGGAAGCTGGGTACCCGGGGAGCTCGGGCGATTTGCATGGAGTCCGCAGTAGCTGGAGAGCAGCGGCCATGACCCAGCCCTCCAGGTCTGCACAGCACCAGCTGCCACTGCTTCCCGCCCTGAGCTCCTGGGGTCTGGGATCATGAGCTTGACCTTCTCGGGTCCTGGGTAGAGGCTGTGAGTTGTAATAGGAACCAGCCAACCAGGTGACTGATTTAGGAACAGGAGATGACAAAGGGGTGACAGAGGAGTCTTTTGTCTCTGATAAGATCTCTCTGTCTCCTGATGCCACAAGGGTGCCCTTGGAAATGTAGAATCGAAATTACTTTTCAGTAATAAAGGTGCAGTACTGCTGTGAGTGTACCTCTTTGTAGCCAGTAATTTTTTTTAGCAGTCGCATTCATTAGAATGATTCATTAGAGGACACCAGGAAGAATGAATTTTTATATTTCTGATGAAAATTTAATATTTGATGAACAGGGAGAAGTAATCCAACCTTGAGATATTTAGAGGAAAATAATAGCTAATTATACAGATAAATTCTTCAACGTTATACTACTTGTTATATTGTATGTTGTCAGACAGCTCCACACTGATTTCTAAACCCATGTGTCTGTTGCTAACTTATTATCTTTTCTTTAAATGCATAGGGTGTAAGAAGTTTGAAACATTCCTATTTTGAGCCTCGATATATCCTGGTGGTGCCCATGAACAAGAAAAAGTATGAGGGACATTTGCGGAGAAAAGGATTATTTAGTCGTGTAGAGATTGAATTTGCTGTCTCCAGAGTGGACCTTTATGTTAAAATTAATCAAAAATTTCCAGGATACTTTGATGCGGTAATCAATGCAGGTTAGTAACTTTCAGCAAAACTTTATTTTTGATGTGTAAGCTCACTGGGGAAAAATTCGCTTCAAAGTATACTATTATTGTTGGGGGAAAGCAGTTTCTCAAGGGCTCAGGACTGAGGCCTCTGTTTCCTTGCTGGCTGTCTGCCAGGCATTGTCTTCAGTCCTAGGGGCTGTACCCAGGGCTCGTTCATGGGGTGGGGTCCTCTTAGAACTCTGCCTACCTGCGATATTCATAAAATTCAACGTAGCTATAAAGTCATTCCCACCAACAGTTTCAAATTGACTGTGCTTTGATGAGATTCTGTGTACTCTCTCTTTTACTGTAGATGATCTGGATGTTGCCTACCAACAGCTGAGTCAGCTCATTAGAGAATACCTTGGATTGTCTGAGGAAACTGTCAGCAGTTTGGCTCCAACTGCAGGTACTGTCCTAGCCCTTCTGTGCCAGAATTTTTGCCAGAAAGGAAAACGAGTCTGTGAATTGTTATTTGGATCCTCATCAGCCAGGCTAAAGCTGGTTCTAACTCTTTAATCTCCATACTTCCTCTGGGGCCTCGTCCCCACAGACAGCTGCACGGAGTCAGCCCTCCGGACTTGTCTCGGTGACCGTAATAGACCTCCGAGGATTGCCATTCGGGGACGTGCCAGGCAGGGCTTTGGAGGTTCATGGTAGGTCACAAGCCTCCTGGGTCAGAACTCAGCCTTCCAGAACTTTGGCTCCCTTCGGGCCCCGTGAGATGGTGTTCTGCTCCCTAGGCTTGTATTTAGCGTCGTTTCAGTCCAAGAGATTTCTTCCCCCTTTTCTTCACGTCGCCCCAGCCCGCACGAGGTTGCACCTCAGAGTATAGAGGAGCAGCGCTGGTCAGAGCGTGTGAGCCCAGTGCTGGCCCTGCTGCTCCTTGGGTCAGCCGCTTAGCTGCTCCGAGCTTCAGTGCTCTGTCCTGCAAAATGGAAGTTAAGGCTCCCCGCCCGCCCCATGGTTTGTGAACGGCTAGAATGTACCGTATATAAGTGCATCTCCTCAGATGCAGGATCCTAAAGCCCTAACTTAGGATGTTGGTATATGAGCAATTTGAAATGTATTTAAAATGTTCCCCCAAATCCACCTCACACCCATTAGATGGCTTACTAAAAAAAAAAAAAAAAAGGGAAGGAAGGAAGGAAGGAAGGAAGGAAGGAAGGAAGGAAGGAAATAACAAGTGTCGGCAAGGATGTAGGGAAATTGAGAATATAAAATGGTATAGCTGCTCTGGAAAACAACATGGTGATGCCTCAAAAATTAAAAATAGAATTACCCAGCAGTTCCACTTCTGGGTACCCCAAAGAATTGAAAGCAGAGACTTGAACAGATATTTCTATATGTTTGTTCATAGAAGCATTATTGACAACCGCCAAAAGGTGAAAGAAATCCAAGTGTCCATCGAATGATAAATGGATAAACAAAATGTGGTACATACCCAGAATGGAACAGTATTCAACCTTAAAAAAAATTCTGACACATGCTGCAACAGGGACAAATCCTGAGGACATTATGCTAAGTGAAATAAGCCAGTCACAAAAGTACCTAGAGTAGTCAACCTCATAAAGACAGAAGTAGAATGGTGGTTGCCAGGGGCTAGGGGGAGAGGGGAAGGGGGAGTCATTGTTTAATGGGTACAGAGTTTCAGTTTTACAAGACAAAAAGAGTTCTGAGGATGGGTGGCGGCGATGGTTGCACAATAATGTGAATGTTCTTAATGCCATGAACCGTACACTTTAAAAGTGGTTAAGACGGTAAATTTCCTGTGACGTGTATTTTACCACCCTAATAATGCAAAAGGTCTCTCGACGGACTGAACCCCAATCACATGTCACATACCGTAAAATGTTAACTCGAGACTCTTGCTGCTGTGTAGATGGCCCCAGCTTTGTGCGTACGTGTGGTTTATAGCCTTGGTGACTCTGACCAAGGAGCATTTTGCTTGCCAGGCTGCATCCTAGCCAGACTGAGGCAGGCCAGGTCATAATTACATCAGAATTCAAACTAATTGGGCTGTTTTGCAGTTTTACACACTTACCCCAGGTCAGATGACCCCGGAATTCTGGAATGTGGGCAGGCGAAACTAGTAACATTCGACACATGACGACTGAGATTTCTCTTCTACATACATCTCATAGGAGACAAGTGACCAGGATACCACCTACTGCCTTGAATGTTCCTGAAGAAAGAGCACCCTGTCTGAAAACGGGCATTAATGGAGGGTCGGAGGTCTGCGCTCCGCCCACAGGCCAGGGGCGTTAGATTAGGAGCGTGCTGCGTGCTTAGCCCTCGCTGCCCTGATTCTCCACAAAGGGCCTCGGGCTTCAGAAAGCTGGGCCAGACCGGCAGCAAGCGCGGTCTGTCTAACGAGGCTTCCACAGCCTGGTGGAAGTTTCTCTTGAGGAAATCTGGCTCCCGTCGCTTTCAGTCTCTGCTAACCCAGCAACCTCCTGATCTTTAATTTGGTCCCCTGGGTGGACCCGTCCCTGTGGGGGCTGTTCCCCTACGTTAGAACACCCTGCCCTGCTCCCTGAGGCCGGCCCATCTCCCAGTGTAAATTAATAAATTGGTGTTCTGCCTTTTAAATCAGCCCCTTGTGGGTTTGGATGAGCTTGAGTCAGTCCCCTGAGCCTGGCCCATTCTGAGCAGCTGAGAAGAGCATGTTTCTGAGTAGGAGCTCTGGGGGCACCGCTGACCGAGCCCGGCTCTGTCCCTGCATCTCATTCCACAATCGTCAAGAACACCGAGTGCTGGGCGTAGTGGCTATTTGGGAAGTTAATAGACCGGATAATGTGCACATAGGAAAATGGACTCCCATTTTAGTGGGTATAATAAAATTTCATTTATTGGGACTAATTAGGTTAGGCCTGTCTGATTTAATGAAAAGTATGAATTATAGAATTTGTAAAATCTCAGATCACTTGATAACTGAAGCTGGGCCATTCAGTTATTGACTAATAGAATCCCAGCCTTAAAAAAAGGAGTTGGGAGGGTTTGTAATTAATATAGCAAATCACTGACCTCAACAGCTCCTGTTTTTCTGGCTGGCTTACAGTATTTTAGAAAATAACGTGTTTCTCTTAAGAAGCCAAACGCTTTATCTTATTTATACAGTTAATCTGTGGAGGAAGTTACTTTTTTTCAGTTGATGGTTTAAGGATAAACTTGCAAATAAAGTGACTTTGTGGAGGCCAGATATTTTTCAAGTAATTGAGTATTAAAAAATTCTTATTAACCAAGTCCCTATTAATAAGTTTTTACATTGTCTCTGGTGGCCCAAGAGTAGAGCCATTTACCTCTCCGAGTGTCAGGGCTGTGAGGTACATGCCGAGGAGCATGGGCCAGGTGTTCGCAGGTTCACTGCCAGAGAGCCTCCCCCATCCCCCAGCCGTAGCCACCATCACCTCAGCGAATGTCTGCCCTGACTCCCAGCAGAGTCACGGCCACAAGCCCTGCCGGCTCTCACTTCTTTGCCTCAGCTCTGAGCTGAGTCACCTTGATTTTAATTTCTGTAGTGTAGGAACATTCTTATAAATACTTACATTACTTACATAGCTGAGACCCCCTAGGAACAAAAATCAATAATTTTAGTGGAATATATATATATATTTTATATATATAATTATATATATATATTTTACATATATAATTATATATATAAAATATGTATATATATTCCACTAAAATTATATATAAAATTATATATATTATATTATATATATATTATATATATATATAATTATATATATAAAATAAAGCTGTCAAAAGTAAGAAATTGAACTAAAAAATATTTCAGATTCTATGAAAGAAAGTTTTATCTGAGCAATTAGAAAACTGGACTGGAAATTTGTATTCTCAATGTCACCAAAAATCATTAATTTAGAGAAATCACTCTGAATTCCCATTTAAAAAAAAAAAAATCAACTACATAACATTATGCAGCATTGTTAGAACCTAGTCTTCTAGAGCTGAGGTTTTCCCAGCTGGACTAGGCCATCTGTGTGTTAGTCTTCAATGCAAACAGAAGTCTGATGGCTGACGGCATTGTTTTCATAGAAACAGTGATCCCTTATTAATGCAAACCGCAAGTTATTCCCAAATATTTGAAATAATAATAGATGGCTTGATGTTTAGTCATTTTATGTTGCAAATTTGTAACTGAGAATGCAAATTTTAATTTCTCCTCTTCAACAATGAGAGTGGCACAAAGTGGTAAAAGTAAGCCCAAGGTTATCAGTTCTGAGTGTATAACAGGACCCAGAAACGTAAACCTTCAACAGGAGAGAGACTAACAGAATTTTCATTTAACACATATATAAAATAGTAACTTTAGATGCAGAGTGATTATAAACCCTTGAGATTTTTACATATACCATTAATAAAAATGTATATCAGTTAAGATACAGAATTGTCTTAAATTATTTTCCCTGTAGCAATGCAGGTTATATTCATTTCTAAAACCTGAAGACTACAAAAAGCCTGAGTGAACAGTATAGTTTCTATAAATAATAAGAAAAAAATCAGTATATTCACAACTCAGGATACCTTTGCTCTTCATTTATGTCTATTCCAGTCTATTTCTGGAATAGTTGGTGCTTCCAGTAAAGCTTTTAAAAAGCTGATCCAACTTCTGCCCTAAGTTCTTGCTATAGAGATCATAAAATAAAATTATAATTGAAAACCATTATTCAGAATTGTGACTAATGATAGAAGAAAATGATAGTGATAATGAGTCAAATGGGAAAATTGGTCAATTTACTAGCCCGTAAAGTAGTGCCTTTATCTCTAATAAAGGGCATGATACTGTTTGCCAAATTATGTGAATTGTTAAATTGTGAAAGTTGCAAGGGAGGATCCTCGTATGTCTGATTATAGGAAACCAGGAAGGCTTAAAGATGAAAGAATCTTCAGCATTGGGTGTCACTGTTCTTATATTTTTCTTTTTATGTATTAGTTTTTTACTGTGTTAAAAAAAAAAATAACAAAATTTGCCATTTTAACCATTTTAAGTGTACAACTTAGTGGCATTAATTACATTCACAATGTTGCGTAACCATCACCACTGTGCATTTCCAAAATTTTTCATCACCCCAAACAGAAACTGTATATCCAATTAATCAATAACTCCACCTCAGCCCCTGGTAACTTCTAATCTATTTTCTGTCTCTATGAATTTGCCTATTCTAGATATTTTCACTGTTCTTATATTTTATTTTAACCTTGTTTCTTGACTAAATTTGTATTTTAATTTATAACTGTCATAAACTAGGGAGATAAGAATAATTAATATGACACCCCCTCAGAAACCCCATTAAGGGGCAAGCTCTTCCTTGTCCCCCCTCTTCCCCTCCCCACAGACACGTGGTTTGACTGCATAGAAAGGGTACAGCCCTCCACTAAGAGGTTCATGGGAACCCGGAGTAGTCCAAGCTCATCCTGCTTTGTGGGGAGAGCGGGTGGTGGCCAGGGGCACGGTTAGCTTCTGGGGGACCACCTTGGAAGTCTGATTTGCTTTGGAGCCTCTGAGTATCAGCCGTCTCCCAAAGAGAGCTGAGACTAGTTTCTGCAAGGCTGTTCCAGACTAGCGTGCTGGTTCCAACCACTAGCATTTCAGAGCCATGTCCTTCGGACTGAGTTAAGGTGATACACGGGCCACCAGAGTGTATCAGGGCTTCTGTCATAAACAAGTGCTTGCTGGGGTGATCGTGTCCATGAGACCAGAGCCACTCCGAGAACTCACTGTCATGGTGACCAAAGAAGCAATAACCCTCTGCGGCCTCACCCCTGCTAGTGACCTCCCAAAGCCATTTTTTAGGAGTATTTTTTTACTTTATTGGGGTGACATTGGTTAATACAATTATATAGGTTTCGAGTGTACAGATCGGTAATACATCATCTGTATGTGCACTGTGTGTTCACCACCCAAAGCCAAATCTTCTGTCACCAAATATTTGGTCCCCTTTACCCTTAGCTACCTCCCCCTCCCTCTTTCCTCTGGTAACCACGGAACTGTTGTCTGTGTCTATGAGTTTTTGTTTGTCTTGTTTATTGCTTTCAGTTTTATATCCCACATGTGAGTGAAATCATATAGTTTTCAACTTTTTCTGCCTGATTTATTTCACTTAGCATGATAATCTCAGGATCCATCTATGTTGTCACAAACAGCAGTATTTCATCTTTTCTTATGGCTGATAATATTCCATTGTGTATATGTACCACATCTTCTTTATCCAGTCATCTATTGTAGGATACTTCAGTTGTTTCTATGTCTTGGCTGCCATGAATAATGCTGCAGTGAACATTGAGGTGCATATATTTTTATGGTAAATGTTTTCAAATTTGTGGGGCAGATACCTAGAAGAGGGTCATATGGTAGTTCTAGTCTTAGTTTTCTGAGGAACCTCCATTCTGTTTTCCATAGTGGCTGCACCAATTTACACTCCCACCAGCAGCGTCCGAGGGTTCCTTTTTCCCCACAACCTCTCCAATACTTGTTATTACTTGTTTACAATAGCCATTCTAACAGGTGTGAGATGCTATCTCGTTGTGGTTTTGATTTGCATTTCCCTAATAACCAGCGAAGTTCAGCATCTTTTCATATATCTGTTAGCTGTTTGTATGTCTTCTTGGGAGAAGTGTCTGTTCAGGTCCTCAGTCCATTTTTTAATTAGATTGTTTTTTGTTGTTGTTGAGTAGTGTGAGTTCTTTATATATTTTGGATATTAGCCCCTTATCAGAGGGCTTGTTTACAAATATCCCCTCCCATTAAGAAGGTCGCTTCTTTGTTTCATCGATGGTTTCTTTTGCTGTGCAGAAGCTTCTTAGTTTGATATAGTCCCATTCATTTATTTTTGCTTTTACTTCCCTTGCCTTTGAGGTCAAATTCATAAAATCCTCTCTAAACCCAAGGTCCATGAGTTTAGTACCTATGTTTGTTTTCTTCTATGCAATTTATTGTTTCAGGTCTTATATTTAGTTCTTTGAACTGAGAGCCATTTTTAAAACCAGGGTGGACTTGGAAAAAAAAGTAGCCCTGGAGCTGGAGGCGGGGCAGTAGCTTGAGTGGCGGATCCTCGGGTGCAGCTTGTGCTGCCATCAGATCTGTTTTCTCCTTCCTTCTTTCATTCAGTGCTTGTTTGCTGAGTGCCTGCTGAGCTTCACGCACCTTGCTAGGTATTGGTAAACTGACATGACTCTTCACACAGCTCATAGTTTCTTTGAGGGGACTGCCATTAAACAAGGAAACAAATGGGACCTCATCTGGCTTAGATGTCCATCGTCTAGTTTTTGCCATCAAAAGCAGTGTTGACCTTTAAGATGGTGAAAATTTTAAATATCATTCGCTTAGAAAATTTTCTTGCCGCTCTTAGACCTGGATATAAACTTTGGTTCTTTCACTAAGCTTTTTTATGTTTATTCATGGAAGTTCTTGTTTTCAGTTGACTAAAATTGTCCTAAGTTCCACTAAAAGAATTCTAGGCACTTAGTATCCCCAACGAGAAGGGACAATTAAATTCTTTTATGTGTGTAATTTTATTCCTTTTAAGGGCCTATGTGCATCAAAAAAGGGCAAGATATTTTTTTATTAATTTCTAAAGTTACACAGTCATATTTGTTAAGATATTTTTAGCTAACTTCTCTTTGTGTCAAAGCAGGAGCCCCCTCTAACAAGAAGACCCCCTCTGGGGTACCAGCACACCTGGTTCCTTCCCCAAGGCGCTTGGCAAAACTGCAAGCAGACGGCCAGATAACAGAGCATCTCTCTAGCGTGCAGGCTCATGCAAAGGTCCCTGAAAATGAGAACGCCGCCCCCTCCCAGACCCACGAGGCAGCAACCCATCAAAAAGAGCCTCCTCCCAGTAGTCACGCCAGCACCGAGCTTCCTCCACAGCCCGGCTCACCGGGTCTTGGTATTCCCCAGCAGGCCCAAGACTTAGCCCCAAACCAGAAGGACGGGAATGGTCAACAGTCAGATCTTTCTTCAAACACAATAACCGCAAATCCCTCTGAAAGTGACGCCCAGACATCCGAGGGGAAAGCAGGTGAAGTAGGCCAACCTGCCACCACTGCTTCCCCGGGGCCTGCCCAGCGCCCTGACCCACCTGCAGTCCACAGCCCTCAGCTGCACCAGGATGAGGAATCGGGTGAGGCCACGGTGACCCTCACTGGCCCTCCACCACCTGAACCGCCACAGGGGCCTGGCCCAACATCTTTCAGCCCCCAGAGAAGCCAGGACGAGGAGACTGAGTCAGCCAATCTGCCACCCAACGGTTCCCATCATGATCCCCCAGAAGAGCCTCCCCACCCTGATGGGGCTAAGATTCTGGGACCACCTCCGGAAGGTGCTCAGCAACCCCTAGAGGAGGGAACCCCGAAAGCAGAAGTTGTCCGGGTCAGCACTCCTCGCCCAGGATTGCCACATCCCCGGGACCCAGCAAGTACCCAGCAGACCCAGGACAGGGAAGACCCAGGGGCTGAGCTTCCCAGAGGCCTGCTGGCCCCCACCAGGCTGCCGCAGCCTCGGGTCCTCGCCCCGCTGCAGAGTCGGAGGCCCACACCCAAACTCCTCTCACCCAGCAGGGAAGCGGCTTCAGGGGCCTCAGATCCAGCTGCCACTCCCTCTCCCAGGCCTGGGCCATCTCAGGAAGGAGACCCCGGCAAACTTCCTCTCCTCAGCCCTCCCCATCCCAAACCTCCGGGACATCCGAGCCCCCATGTGGGCCACAGTCCTCAGCAGGCCCAGGAAGTGAAATTGCCTCTTCTAGGTCCCGCTGTGCAGGAGCGCACCCCGCAGCCCGGCCCCGCGCCGCCCCAGGAAGAGGGGGCTCAGGTGGTCAGGCTCCCTCGCATTCCCACGCCCTTTGGGGAGCAGCAGTTGCCTCAGAACGCGGGGGCTCGACATGAGTCAAGGTCGGCGAAGGAGAAGCAAGCGCCCAGAGTAGGCCGCTCCTCCAGCAAGAAGATTCCAGATGCGCAGGCCTCGCCCCAAAACCAAGAGCCGGCACAGCAGACGGGAGCTAGGAAAAAAAAACTCCCTTTCCGAAGAGAGACGGCTAAAGGACCAGCACATCTGAAAAAGACGCGGCCCGGAAGCCACCAGACAGCCCTGCAGCCAGAATCCCCGAGCGGACCGAGCGGACCGACCGGCCCAAGGGCGTCCAACCACCCTGGCCCCAGCCCTCCTGGGAGACGCCAGGGGAGCCGGGGAAGCAAGGCCCTTACCCTAGAAAGCCCTGAGCCCGCCCACGGCGGTCCGCTGCCTAAAGATCCCCAGTCACAGGAAGAGAAGGAAAAAGTACATTACTCCAGAAAAAACGTGCGTGCCGACCTTCCACCAGACGACCTGGTTCAGAAGGTAGCCGTGTCCCAAAAAGGACCATCTTTGAAAGAGAATTCTGGAGGATTATCTCAAGAAAACGAAACAACCCTCAGCAATGATCACCCAACTCCAGAGGGTCAGCATCCACGCAGGAGGCCTCTCCCGAGTGACCGGGCCTCTGCGGAGTCCGCACTGGCCGGTTCTGCTCCCAGGGAGCGTCCGCGGAGAGGAGGGGTTCGTAAAGGCGGGAGGTCTCAGAGAGGAGAGAGCGCCTCGGGTCTTCCAGGGCAGGGTGGTGCGGGCCCCTCCCAGCAGCCTGTCAGAGAGACCAGTCAGACCAGAGAGAGCTCTGTCCAAGGGGACAGCGCTTCCGGGCAGCACACCAAAGAAAAACGCACCCGAAAACCTGGGGGAGCACCCCAGGACAAGAGCCCTGCCGCACCCCGGGATCAGGATCAGGTGTCCGCCGAGGAGCAGGGCAGCCGGAAAGGAAGACTGCGAGCCAGGGGCAGTCAGAGCACCAAGGTTTAAGCCATTCCTGGAACCGCCAGCTATGACATTCATGTCCGTGCCCCCTGAAGGAGTGCTGTCCCCGAGTGGAAAGCCTTGGCTGGGTGCCGCGTGAGCCCGTGCTCCGACTTCCCTCTGCAGCCCTGGGTCCGTGCAGGCGGAGGGCCCGCCAGCGCTGTCCAGCCTCCGGCCGCTTAGCAGCCCGTCCCTGCACTCCCGTGCCTCTTTCGAGGCTTGCGGTCGCAGCCTGGAGGAGCAGCCCCCAAAAGGGGTACCCCAGCCAGTAATGCCCTGCTGCCAGCCGATAGAGCCAGCCATAAAGGTCGGCGTCAGCAAGGGGCCGTGGTGTCCAGACGCGTAGGAATTCCAACAGGCGTTCCAACTCTTGCTGATGCAGTGCCGTATTGCCATTAAGTTCTGTTCGTTAGAAAAATTCGCTGTGAGAAAAGCCTCTCGTGCGTCTTGCATTACTGAGGGATCCAGAAGCAAGAACTCTGAGAAGGAAGCCTTTGCCGTTTCTGGGTCTTGGTCTCTCCCACAGAGATTCCAAACCCACAGTGAATTTGTGGGAGTCCTCTGGAGGGAAGAGGACAAGTTCTTTACGTGCAGGACACTGTGACCGAACATTTCACATGTGCGTTGGCAGATATTGCTTTAAACTTACTTTTGTTTGAAACGTATTTCAAAATGAATGAATACTTTCCTTCTTCTGAATAGGAAACTCATGTAAATTAGCTCATGTCTTCATTATGCAGAACTATCTGGTCAAATCAGTTAAACAGACGAATTAGTGGGGGGAAAGTTGAGGCAAATTCGTTTTTCATTTACCTATCCGTACTGTCAGGATTCTTTTGCTGGCCAGTGACAGGAGTTGACCCCAAGCAAGCTTAACATGAGTCTCTTAGAAGGGAGTGGAATCTCACAGAACCGATCTATGGGGATGGCAGAGGTGCCGGGAGATGGGGGCCAGTTATTGAACATAACCTGGACTCCTGTCATCTCCAGTATGTTTGTCATCTCCTGGACTCTCATTAGTTCTCATTTCTGTTTCTTTCTCCATGTCGGTTTCATTCTCTTTGATACAAATGACGGTGTATCAGCTTCTGAGGGTGTATCAGCTTCTGCACACAGCAAGAAGTTGGCCACTAACATCTTTCAAGTTTTACATCTCATTTAACATCTGGCAGCTCCCACTAGAAAGGGATTAACTCAAATGTTCCTTAATCGTAAGATTTTTCAAAAAAAAATTGTTCAGGGAAAGTCTCTGGCCTAGCTTGTGTCAGGTGCTCCTTCCTAAAGCAGTCTACTCTGGCTGGGCACAGGGTCACATTTAGACATGCCCTCTGGGCCCATCTAGAGCGTATGGAGTCTGCATTCCCAGAAAAGAGAATACTTATGAGCAAAGCATAAGTATTCAAGTCTTAAAAAGTTACAGTATATTTATTGAATGTTTATTATAATAAGTATACAGTGGCATGCTAAGTTGTGTCTGGTGCTCTGTATTTTATTTTTTATTTTTTTAATTTATTTTTTATGGTTGGCACTCTGTATTTTAAAAATGTAATTGATGACTAAATGCCTGTATAACTGTGCCTTATCTTTCACAAAATGTATGTGTCCACGAGATTGCATGTATGTCAAATGTTATTTAACGGGCAGTAGAGGAAATTGATATTTTTAAAATCCAGGATGCAAGAGTCCTCTTGTAAAACAAAAAGCCTATGTTATGCTAGTAATTACCCTCTGATTTATCTGGTTTGTCCAAGATGAAAGTAATAAGGTGAATTTTTAAACATATCATAACATTTTTATTAAGTTATTTTATTCAACAAGCACTGATTACTTCCTATGTGCCAGACACCCTGAGAGCTGCTCCATACAGTGAAATGATGACACTTCAAGGCCTTCAACAGGGGAGACAGGTCAGAGGGTTCATTATAACACCATGTGACTTGGGCGGTGGGAGTCCCCACAGCATACTAGGCTAAGTTTAGCGTCGAATAGGCAAGAATATTATTTATTAACTTTTCCAGACTGTCATAGGTACCAAGAAAGGACAGTGAATTCAGCCTGTGATGTGAAAATTGGATCAGGAAACACTTCCAAGAGGAGGTTGTCCTTCAGCTAAGTCTTCAAAGTGGTGAAATTAGTCAGCAGGTTGATGGGAGAGAGGGGCGGGTTTCTCAGAAGGGGGAACAGCATATGCCCAAGCACGGAGGCAAGAACCGGCATAACATTCTGAGGATCCACATGTCGAGAGAGCTCTAGGCATATGTAAATCCAGCTTTCTGTGCCGTGCCAATGAACTTAGAAACTTGATCTAACAATGCGGAGCCATGGAGTAGTTAAACTTCTTAGAGACACCTGTTTAGAGACGGCATAGAGAGTAGACTTAAGGAGGGCAACAGGGGAGGCAAGAAGAATGGCAGGGAAGCCACCGAAGGACCTGAAATAAGGCATGCGGCAGAGATGGGCAGATTCGGGGATTATTTGGTTTGGATACGGAGGAGGATGGATTGTGAAAGAGAGGACTGAGGACAGCCACTTATTTTTTATGAGCTGCGTGTGGGGTGTTTCAGAGGCACCAGGACCTCACTTTGGTGGTGATATTTAGAGATTTACTGGCTTCCTCTTTGGGCAACTGTTTCTGAGGCTCTTTAAGGCATTTTCATGAGGATACTAATGGGAAGTGAGAAGCTAAATTTCTCTTCATTTGACCTGGAGGAAGCTCTAACCACTTTCCCTGGGGTCAACAATAGTGTAAGATTTTTTTGTTTGTGTTTGGTGGTACAAGATTCAGTGCAACTGGACAGCATTTTGTGGTCCAGGGAAGGGTTTAGAAAAGATCACCAACTCCTCTCTGGTGAGAGGTTTTTACTGCTGTTATTGATTTTCTTGGTGTAAGGGAAATTTCTGCTTTTTAATTGTTAGAATATAAATAAATATTTTTAAATTGTCTTTTTCTAGCTACATTGACAAAGTTCATATCACTTTCATTTGCTCCGTTTCTCAGCAAAGTGATCTTTATGGGGAAAAATTATGGACTTTAGTCATTCTAGTAGCTAATATAATCTTCAGCTTTTAAAAGGAAGTCTAGCCCCTAGTATTCACATCAACAGAGAAAATAGTTCCTCTGGGCATAAGAGCCTTCTTCAAATATTTAAAGAGCTAAATCAATTATTTCCAAGCCTCGAAAGGTGATCGGACCAAGGGCATGATTGGCTAATTCACAAAAGAGGAAATAAAAATGGCCAATCAATATGTCAAAAATTATTTAACCTCACTATAAATTGAAACAGAATGGACTTTTCTGGGTACTAAAGTGGCAAAGATGGAAAACAAATTAACACCTGTTCTTGGTAAGGCGGAGGTGATGACACTTTCTATGTCATCACCAAAAAGCAAATTGGCACAACTTTTCTGGGGACAGTTTAACAGTATCTATCAAAACCCTAAACATTTTCATATCTTTTATCTAGTAATTCTAATCCAGAAATTATCATAAGGAAATAGTTTATGTACAAGGATATCTTTATAAAATGAAACTTGAAAATAATGAAGCCATCTAAGGGGATTTTAAAAATACATTATAGGAAAAAAAGTTATGGTACAGCCATATCCTAGAATGCTATGTTGCCATTAGAATCATGCTGTAGAAGATTATGGAGAAGAGGAAAATGTTTATTACATATTAAGGAAAAAGCAGGTTAAGGAGACATATATGCTTCTAGTTGTTAGCTCTGGTTATTGGATTATGGGTAATTTTTATTTTCTCATTTATGCTTTTTTAGTATCTTCGAAATCATCCACGATAAACCCGTGTTTATTCAGAAAAAAATTATAGAGAATTAAATTCACACACATGAGAAGCTGTCATGTGAAAGCAGCAACCTTATGTCCTCTTTTGATTTGTTGTAATGAAGAACTCTAAGTGTTCGAAGTCCAGAACTTAGATGCTGTGTGACAGAATCTTTTAGAAAGTCTTTGTATCTTGGGCAATTAGTTGGACTGGATGAAATTTAAGGTTCCTTTTATGATCAACTGGCTCTACTCACTGGTTATGAAGAATTCAGCAGTCTGTTTTATTAAATATAGGGCTTAGTAGTAGAAAAATGCACACAGTTAATACCCATTAGCTCAGTGGCTTTACAAACTTTCTGGTTCAAGATCCATAACGAGGAATGCATTTTACAACATCATGACCTACACACGGACAAACACAAGAAACAAAAGTATCACAGAAAACCCTGACTATGGTGATACACTGATATTTCCTGTTCTACTCAATGTTAAGTTTTAAAAGTGCAGGTTGTGACCTACTAAATTGATTTCACAATTTAGCGGGTACTGAGCCCTGCACTGAGCACTCTGGAGCTTTGCTACAGTGATGTTCTTAGAGGCCTAGTGACCTGACCTAGTGTCCCTGCTCCGGTTGCTTTCAAGGGAGGTGGAATGGGTTGGCATGATTTATCCTGAATTCTTTCTGGGACAATAGCAAGGATCCAGTGTATCGGCAGTTAGGGCTCCAGATAAGATATGTCCAAAATTCATATGCATAGTAATAAGTTCTTATGTTAAAGCTGAGGGGGAAAAAAAAAAGGAAAAAAACCTCTTCAAAACAATCTTGATCAATAGTGTTTTACCAGTAAGTACTGAGCTGCTTCCCTTTCTTTTTGCTCCATGACGGCCCCGAAATCATCTTATTACTGTAAAAGATCTTCCAAATTCCACTGCAGATAATCGCACTATTTATATGGTGTCTAGGACAGTATGTATATGAATTTAATTAATTGCTTAGTTCAATTTGAAAGACATAATTCTAGAAATCACTTTTCTTTATTGACCAGGCATTCAGAGGAGAGCATAAGAAGAGCCTAACTTTCTTTGTGTCGATGATAGATAAATAATGTGAGAAGACCAAATCTTTACTCTTTTAAAGGTGATACTGGGAATGTAGTTATGATTAGGAAGCTGAAGACTTTTTTTTTTTTTTTAAAGAAAGATTGGAAATTGATGATTTCAAATAACACTGAAAGTCAAAATAATCATTGGAAATTTCAGCTCTAGTACAATCTAGCTGTGTGACCTTGGGCAAGTTACAAAGTTCTCATGTATAAAATGGAGATAATAATATTAGCTATCTCAAGATTATTGTGAGAATTAAATGAGTTAATATGTTGGAAAACCCAGAACAATGTCTAACATAGAGTAAGTGTTTATGTGTTTAATTAGTATTAACATGTAAACAGCAAAAAAGAAATTTTTATTTTATTATTAGTTTCAAGTATACAGTACATCGGGTTAGACATTTATATAGTTTATTTTTTAAATAGCATTTTATCATTACATAGAATAGGACAACACCATTCAAACTAGGTGGAAATATTTGGCAAATGAGATGCTCTTCACTGAAAATCCTTTTCAAAACCTTGACAACCTTGAATGAATTAAAGAGCTTAAGCAGAATTAGAATAATATTGGAAAGAAATTGTAGCTCAGCAAAATATTACTTAGCTCAAGAGATTCTTTCATGAGCATTCACAGGTGGCATTGAAATGTACTTGTGATGCACACAGAAAAGACTCGTAATAGCTTACCTAATACATAGGACATCCTCGGTAAACGTTTATTATTTTTACCATTATTATTTCATTATTGATAATATCAAAGGCATTTACATTCTACGTTTCAGTTTGGTTAAATGGTAAATGCCGCCGAGTTACCTGGCATGGGAATAAACTTCCGGATGGTGGGCGTTTCATTTTCTTTTTGTGGTGCATTGAGACAAAGACTGGCATCCGCAAGCCACCAGTTCTAACGACCTTCAGTTTCCAAGGACAAAGATAGAAATCAGAGAGAAAGAAGACAAAAAAAATATCTTTGCTGGAGGAATTAACCAAGGAAACATCTCTGAAAAAGTTGTTCTTGAAGGATCGGCCCTTAGCAAGCAATGACCACACTTACCAGAGGTGGGGAGTGTCGGGCTGGACGGAAATCACGTTGGGAATCTCATTATTGAACATATTTGCTCAAAGGAGGGGAAATCTTTGGTGTGTATTGGAGCTCCCTGGAGGTTTCTAGCCTATGTCTGCCCAGTCATCGCTAGCCTTTTCTTTTTTTCCCTTTCCCAAATTCTATACACATTCAGATCTTATGTGTCAAGTTTCAGCTCTTGAAAATATCCTATACGCCATTTATGGGATCTCCTACAAAGTGTCTATTAACTACTTTATAATAAACTCATCCATTTATAAGAACTGAAATTCTGAGTACTACTGTTACATATTTTAATTAAGACATTCTGGATACAGTGTCCAAATACTGAACCCATTCCTTCAACTCCACTGAAGACATTCCAAAGTTTGCAGTTCAATGGAAAGATTTATTGTACCTCATCTCTCTGTGTGATGATACACATTCACATGCTTTCCTTTATCCTGATGTAGAATCTGTCCTCTGTTTAAATAGCTGAGTATTGCTTTGATTGGACATTCAAGAATATAACACTTTACTGTTAGAATAGTTTCTTAAGTATGTTCATTTTACCATACATAACATAAACATTATCACCGTATTCCTTGGACTTAAAACAGTAGCTTTCTACTATAAGAGCTTATTTTGCTATGGAAAATTATTATGGATATTATGCGAAATGATTATTTTTTTAGTTGCTATTATTCCTTTCTTATAAGGACGGATGGACAAGACTGGCAAGATTTAATTCTGTCCTGAAAAAAATAGATTCCTTTGCGATGACATGGATGGACCTTGAGATAATCATGCTAAGCAAAATAACTCAGACAGAAAAAGCTGAAAATCACATGATATCACTTATATGTGGGATATAAACCTAAAAGCAACAAAGAAACAGGACAGAGACTCGTGGACATGAACCAGTGGTTACCAGAGGGTAGGGAGTGGGAGGAGGGGGAGGTAGACGGAAAAAAGGGGATCAAATATGTGGTGACAGAAAGAAATCTATGGGAGGTGAACATGCAGTGTAAATATATATATGCCTTACTGTTCAAGTGTACGGCTGAAACTTACTGGATTTTGTTAACCAATGTCACCATAAAAATAAATAAATAAATTCATGTTACATGAACCATCAAAAAAAAAAATAGGTTCTTTTAACACCTTTTGTCTTGTGAAAACACTTTCTTAATGAACTGAGCTTTCCCTAATTTTCCACTAAAAATTATGTAACCTATTAAAAATAAATAAATACTTTTAACCGTATAGCAGATTATTGTGCTTTAATTTGTTTTTTGGCCCCTTTTATGGTTACGTTTCAGTATTGAGACTCCTTTGCAGGGATTTTATAGGTGTTAATATTTTGTATATGTATTTAATCATGGTACGTATAAATTACTCTTGTTAGTAAAAAATGGAACACAGTATTTTTGGTACCTAATATATTGCTTTACCTCACTATTACCTAAATAAACATAGTTTTTCTTTTTAAAGGCTCATTTGAGTGGGGAAAAAAATGAACAATGTTGAAATCATCTGGCTCTCTGTGGACCCCTTTGTATGAAAATTAAAGCCTATTTCTAAGTCATACATTTCCAAGTGTTTTCAATGAGAAACAAACCCTGGTGTTGATTCATATTTTGCAAGGTTTTATTTAAATGTTTAAAAATTATATTTAAAAGTCTTTAGTCTTGTTTTTGGACAGGAGACTGACTTAGTTGTTTTGCTATATATGTAATCTCATTAGTATAGGAAAATTGGTTATTCAAATAGAGATTTTGTTTTTCAAAACACAGTTGACTTTTGAACAAAACAGATTAGGGGTGCCAGCACCATGCACAGTTGAAAATCCATGTATAACTTTTGATTTCCCCAAAACCTTACTACTAATAGCCTACTATTGACTAGAAGCCTTACTGGTAACATAAACAGTTGATTAACATATTTTGTGTTATATATATTAAATACTATATATTACAATAAAGTAAATTGAAGAAAAGAATGTTAAGAAAATCGTGAGAGAAAATACATTTACTGTATTTATTGAAAAAAATCTACCTATAAAAGGACCTGCATAGTTCAAACCCGTGTTTTTCAAAGGTCAACTATATTAATTTTAATAAAATTAGACCCCCAGATTCTAATTTTCTTATTAGTTATTGACATGGTAATGGGCCTGTAATATGAGATCATCAACATCTTTTATTTTCTCCTTTTATGCAGTAAAAGCCCCTGTTTAGTCTGTGTGATTATATGATGTTAAATATATATACAAATGTTTTATTCCTAAGTACATGGCTTCTACTGCATTTGTTATTTATGTTGGATTTAATGCTTATTCTCTTAAAATGTTGTATACAAAATTAATTTAAGCCACTTGACTGCAAAGGGATATGATTCTAAGTAAAAAGGTCTAAGCTATTTAGAATTAATTTGAGATGTAGTTCTAGCTGTCTCAGATATTTCATTTATATTTTCCTGCATTTGGTAATGATATTAATCCATAAAATAACTTTAAAATCTGTCATGCATCATTAAATTCATTTATGCTACATTGTAAGTATTTAAATAAGTTTAGCCTGTATACTGAAGAACTTGGTACTTTTTGTAGACTGTAATTTTAATATATGTGTATAAATATATAAATATTTTAATGTTGCCTCAAGGTTGACTTTAATTTAGGTACTTTAAATAAGATGACATTAAGAACTTGTTGCAGGATATTATAACATTGGTAATTATGGTTTTTTTAAATTGAGAAATAGACTCTCTTATCCATTGAGGTATTAAGGCATTAGAAACTATATTAAGAACTGTTTGAAACTGTTTGTTATAGAAGTCTAAGTCATTAAAATGGTGGCATTATAATATAGTTTAATAGTATTTGAAATACATTATTACCTTTACCCACAATGTTTTGTTGCTGAGAAACCATTAAGACATTAAATTGTTGGAATTACAGCTGCATTGTATCATCAGATTGAACTTGGCTTATTTATACCGTATCACAAATGGCTTATGTCTCAGAAATCTAGAAAAAAGAACCCTGAACAAATACTATATTCTGAATAAGTGTGTGTATGTGTGTGTGTGTGTGTGTATCTGAGATCATTTTTCTCGAAATTGATCTGGTCTTTTTCACAATGTTCTGCTCTTAGAGTCCCATCAAGAGGACAAGTGTTGTTGTTTGTTTGTTTTTTAAATGAGCCCAGGATCCAGCCCCTTCATCTCATTTTTTCCTTGCCTTAGCCATCCTGAATTCTTTAATTCAGTTGTATTAAGCGTGCCACCGGGTCCTTGGATGGAGCCATCCTCCCTGCCTGATAAGCTTTTGCCCCTAGATGCCGGAATGCCTTTCTTCATGACTCTGTCGTTGTTCAATGTCACCAGCTTAGAGAGGACTTCTTTTGACTATCATGCCACCCCTCACTCTATCTTCTTATCCAGCTTCCTGGTCCTTCATCACACTTACCGCTGCCTGACATTATCTGAAGTGCTCTTTGTCTGTCTGTACCATTAGAATGTAATTCTCACAGGTCAAGGACTTATTTTACTGCTATATCCCAACATGCAAAGCAGTGTCTGGCACATAGTAGGTGCTCAACCGATATGGATTGAAAAGCTTTCCCATCATGAAAATTTAACAGAGAATGTTTCCACACGTACGGTTGTCTCCTTTTATCACTGTGATCATTATAAATACAGTTACTTTACAGTGCCATTTCAGATTGCTCTATCACCTGGAATTCCTTGGGTGTGGATTTGCCTATTGGTCACATCTTCTGAGTCTCTTCCCCTCTCTCTAGACAGGTGCTGGGTTGCAGAGCTTTCGACTTCCCTACCATGATTAAACACTTTTACTCTATCTGCAGCAGCTTTTACTTTGTTTCATTGGCTCGGGGTTGCCACACAATTTGGTGGGAGTTCAAGTTCAGACTCCATACCAGCAGACAGCCCAGGTTTACAGGTCCGATTTTCTACGGGTATTTCCACGCTCATTCCAGGTGAGACTCTGTGACCGGGCAAAGTCCTTAGGTTTGTGTGCTAAGATCTGCAGACACTCCCTTTCTAACTCCTCACCTTGTCACACAGCCGAGGCCTTGCACATTAGACCCCAGGGACTGGTCTCTCCTCTCAGGCCAGGTACCTCGGCCCCTGGGATACCCTGAGCTCTGGGCGTCAATTCCCCTTCCTCTGCCTCATAATCTTCACTTCACTTCCAACGCCTGGAAGTTTCCGTTTCTTGGTTTCGGCGTTGCTATGTATCAAAACAAACTTCTGTCATATGTTATCCCTCTGCTCAGTCAGCCACATTGGCTGGTGGTACATGAGGAAGTTATTTCTTTTAGTATTTTTAAAGCAATACTACTGAAAGTGTTGATACTCTTATATACGCAAAGGTATTTACACCTGGGCCTCTAGAGATGAGCAGTAATAGAAATTTAGATTCTTTTTATTCTAGGTCTCTAGACATTCCAATATTTTAAAAGAAATGTTAGACATTATTAATAAATTCTGTTAAAAAGTGACCTCATTATTCATTTCATTCTCTTCTCAGCATTGCATGTTTTCTTTTTAGTCTTTTATGAGAATTTCATCAAATGGAAAGTAATTATAAGGGTGACTTTTCAGTTAAGGATCTGGAATCCATTGTTTTTGCCAAGTTTTCCTTCCTTTAATTCCATTCGTGAGGCTGTATTGAGTGAGCCCTAAGTATATTCCCAGGATGTGTCTACCAGGTGCTGCGGGCTGACTTTATTATTATCAATAATCATAATCTTATTCTAAGACATACTCTTAGTTATCTTACTTTCAGATAGAAATGCACAGACCTTAACTATGCAGTTTGTTGTGTTTGGACAAATCCAGATACAAAGCATTTCTTTCACTTCAGAAATTTCCTTTTTCTGCTTTTATGTCTTTCATTTTAAACTTTGGTGTTTTTTTCTCCCTACTAGATACTAAGACACCTCAGCTGAAATCTGGAGAGTCTTCTGAAAAGCCTAGGGATGCGAGTTCATGTGATTTACTGCATTCTACAGACAGAAACTACTTTGAGAAATTATGGGCCAGACGTTCAGCCCAAAAGTCTCCAGTGGTAAGGAGGGGTGATAGATGGGGTGAAGCCGCGACGGAGCATCATTACACAGTGTCAGACAAAGTGGAGGGGGGTGCGGTGATAGTTCCAGACTAATGAGTTTCACCAAAACTATTTTCTGACTGGTGTCATCTAAAGACAAGTTTCTTCGCCTCTTTTTTACACCTCTAAGAATATACATGGATTCTAAAAATGTAATATTCAGTTTAGATTTTGTGAGTACCTTTCCCCTTAAGCTCCTAGTCAAGACCGACACTAAGCTCTTCTATTTAGCAAGAATAGAAAAGCAAGACAGTAGAATTAATGCTGTAAAAATATATATTTCCAGGGAAAACTTGCTTTCTTGTTGGGATATAATTTTTAATGTTCTTGTGCTGAGTCATCAGAGTGAGTTCACTCAAAGAGCCCATGTTTTATAACTTGGCAGTATTTAAACCAGTCATATAATTTAGTCCCAAGTCAGTTCTCTGAGAACTCAGAGACATCAGTATGTGCAGAAGTATTGAATGCAGACTTGGCACTGCATTCAAATCAGATTGTGCTCATTTTCCATTTGTAATAGTTTTAATGTGATGATTTGGGAATTCGAAGAGGTCTAAATCATTGCATTGTCATCGCAGCAACGAAACTTTTGGGTGTCAACTCTGGATATATGCCCTTAAGGCTGGCCCCTTCTAAGCAAATAATCACATCATCTTCTCAAGTCAGAACCATAAGCAGTGGTCAGAAGAATCAGACTGGGTACTTCATGAAAAGTCTGATGCTGCGGTATATACAGGCAATATGCATTCAACTCTGACTTAGTCGTAAGAGTGGGGTGTTCCACGTGCAAGAAACATCCTCATTTAAGTCAGCTTAAGTAAGAAGTGGCTGCATTACAAAAAGTACGACGAGTAGATTCACAGTGCATCGTGAGCTGGGATGAAGTGCAGCCCTCACAGAAATAGGAGCCAGGCCTGGAAAGCCACGTGCTGTCTCCTCCTCCCAGAGACATCGAGCTCCTTTCATCTCTGCTTCCCTTTTGTAAATGTTTTCTTGTCCTCTCTCCCTTTCCCTCTTTCCCTCCCTCCCTGTCTTCCTTCCTCTCTCCCTCCCAATCTCTTGCACTCACTCAGGCTTTCCTCCCACATAATTTGAACTCATTCTCATGGGCACCAGCCCCAACTCCCCACGACCTCTTGGCTCCGTGTCCATAATTCCCAGCAACTTCTCTCGGGCTCTTTAATTCATATTGCAGAAGGCAAGGGAATCTAATTGGCCCAGCTGGATTTCCAAGCCATGCCACACAGATCACATTAGACTGCTTGTCCAGCTCTCCGTGGCAAGGCTAAAGGCAGAGCTCTTGGTACAGATTATGGCTTCTTAGAAGGAGCCTTGGGTGGGCTCTAAACATCTATAAATAATATGAATTTGAACCATGATACCTGACCGCATATTTATCCAAAATAAATTAAATCTGGAATTATTCCTGTCCGCCAGGATCTGTGGGATATCAAATATCAGTCATTAGGAGTGAGGATGATGCCTGTTCTTTGGATTAAGTTCAGGAATCTTGAGACTTACACACCGTCCTGGAAAATTGGGGAAGAGCCTCCAGACCACATGGATACCACGAAGATTCCCCTCATCCAAGACCCTGAGTCCCGTTCTGAGCCAGTGGCTCTGGTATTCTCCATGTCCTCTCCTACTAGAAGCTTTGCTTAGAACTGACCCCTGAGATCCTGCCATGCCCTGAGGCACCCCCTCTGCACAAGGAACCCATCAGCACCTGTCCTTCCCCTCCCGGGAAGCCCAGCTCTTCCCAGGTCAGGCCCCCGCTTTCTCTGCACTTGCTGTCCTGTCCTCCTTGGATGGTACGGCTTTATGCTTCTTGGAGCTTAGACTTTCAGACATAATAATCTCTTGCAGTCCTCTGCGGGTTAGTGGGTATTCATGATTTACTTACACATGACCAATCTGAATATTCCTGTTAGAAAACTCTCAGGCCTAATTAAAGACAGCTTTTCTCTGGTCAAGGGCACACAGGTACCCAGACATGAAAAAAACAAACAAAAAACAAAAAAAAACTCACACTCTATGTTCCTGCCAATAGTTCATCTCTGACATTTCAATATAAAATGAATGGACAGTACGGAGAAGCTAGAGAGGGCAGAGTGTGATAAAAAGGCACCAGAGGGGCCACCTTGGTGGCGCTAGGTGGGGGAGGGGAGCAGGTATTACAGACCACCTGTTGTCAAAAAGAGCCTCACCCTGGGTCGCTCCTTTCCTGCGGTCACCTCCCTCAGCAACTGTTCAGCCGCATGACCCAGGGCATCGAGAGCCTAGCCTAGAACACCTACAGTGCCGCGTGTTGGAGGGTGGGCGGTTACCTATTCACGAAGACGACAGTGCTGAAACCCACCACCTGTCAGTGCTGCTGGGGAGACAGTGGAACACAATAGTTTCAAAGAAAAGCAAACCGAATCTCCTAAGAATCAACTGGTTCACTCTTCAGAAATTAGTGCAAATGTAAATAATACTGAACTACTGCTGCCATAGACGTGGGGCAAATTTCCTAGGATTGTTTTTAGTGCCCCATTTTCTTTTAAAGATTATGAATTCAATGCTATTTTGAAATGCCGAGTATTCAGCAAATTTTAGGATATTTCCTAGGACATTAACATTGTGCGTAGCTGTCACAGAGCTGCAGCAGGAGCAATGTGCCTTTTTAAAGTCACAACAGAAGCTCTAGTGAGATGTTACAGTGTTATATTGGAGAACATAAATTGCCTTTATACAACGTTTATAATTTGGGAAGGACTTTCATATAAATTATATCACATATATCAAATATATCATTATACCCCTTAGGAGACGATACTTTCCTCATTTTACTTTCCTGACATAAACTTTCATGTATTTTTAGAACTTTTTAGTGGATGGAAGAAGGTAATTGCAACTTCCTCTGTCTGTCAAAAATCTGTATCTTAAATTGTCAAAAAAAAAAAAAAAGTGGAAACGTTTGTTTGTGCTTTTTGGGTATCTTACCTGTAGATTGAATGTGTTCATCTTTGGAAATTATCAAGAAAGCCGTTTGACAGTGAGGGACAGTAGAAATTCTCCTCATCGATGCTTTGTTGGTTCTGTTTCTCTGGGGCACTCTTCCCATGTATGTTAAAGATCACATCTTCCTCTCCGCTCACGCCTGCCCCAGAATTCACCGTGGACCCGAGGTCTCTCGGTCTAATCCCTCCATTCTCACACTCCACTCTTACCGTGTGCATAGTGTGTAGCTCCACATATGTCAAGGTGTATGTCAAACAATGAGACTGGTTTTTCGTGTGTCTTATGGATGGTCCGTTCTCTTCTTTGGTAGTCACAGACACACATGTCATAACCAGTTGGGTAAGCGTGTATTTATGTGTGTGTTTGGGTCTGTGTATGTTTTTAATCTACTTGCTTCTGTCTACATTTAACTATTGGCTTCATTACCTGAGAGGAAAATGCACCAGCTCTGAGTTTATGTGACAGTCTTGCCACCTACTGGGTGATCTTATAAAAGTCACTTATCTGCTCCGAGGTGTCATTTTCTCTCCTGTAAAGTGGAGCTAATAATGTCTGCCTTACAAAATTATTATATCAAATGCATATGGAACTTCTTTACACACGATTGACCATTAAACAAATGTTAGTTGCTATGGTGATAATAGCAGGGAGGGAGAAGGAGTTCAGGCCCCCAGCTGTTGTACACCTTAAACTTACACAATGTTATCAGTCAACTATCTCTCTGTAAATAAAAATAATAATCAGTGTAAATTTAGGAAATAAGTACATTCCACAAGGTTATTAGATATAATGTCAATGTTCAAAAACAAATTAGATTTTTATATAAGAGCAACATTACAGCCCCTTCCCCTCTGCCCTTCCTTTCATTTTCCTCATTCACCCATCTCTGCCCACCCTGAATTTGTTGCATTCCTGCCCTGTGTGTAGGATCTGGCTTTGCTTTTCAGTGTAGAGCAGATATTCGTTGACCAGGCGCTGTTCGAGGTGCTGGAACAAGGTGGACGCCGTCCCTGCCCCTATGGAATGTATATTCTAGCAGTGACATCCCCGGGTCACCTCTCACCGGTAGGGCGAGGTCAGTGTGTCCCTAGCCTTTCTACTACTGCCTTTTTTCTTTAAGTAGAAAACAGGCTAATGGAGCATGGAAATTCTCAATGTGACTGACTCCTAACATACTGACAGCTGTTTTTAGTTCCTCGTATCTAAAGTCACTGGGGATTTACTCTAGGACCCAACTGACTTGACTTTGTTAGGAAAAAATGTCCAAGAGTATTATTCTTTGCTCTTCGGGTCTGAAAAAAAACCCTGCAACGTCACTTTTCTTGTTATTCTGATAGTTTATCAACATAAAATGCTTTCTCTGAATATGACCATAATTTAATATGGGTTTAAATAAATGAACAAAATATTTAATTTACTCACTCATTTCCTCATTTCTTTCTTATACAATCCTTTGTTGGTTTATTTCTTCTCTCTTCATAGCTTAAAGGGTATTTACTTTTCTGAATGACTCCCAGAAGACGTTACTTGAACATCTCTAAAAGATTCTTGGAGAACTGTACATATAATTTTAATCAGCCTTGCTTCTTAAACACAGTTTTCAGGTGTGAGTAAAAAAATAAAATGTACAGCTCTTTTTGCTGCAAAAAGTATATAACAGACACTATCCGATGGGAAGTTTTCATTTATACGACACTTGCATGTACTATTGGTTACAGAAATCTAAGTTCTTGTGTTTTCCTTGTCAGATATTATTATACTTCGGTTTCCCTCCCTGATGGCACCCCACCCCCTTTTTGCGTGTTTGAATCCCTGGAAAGCATACAGGAAGGTTATGATGCCTTAGTGACAATTTTTTGCTCTGGAGTTATTGTGACTTCTAGAAGGTCTTTGCCTTCTAGAAGAAGCTCGATTGTCCGAATTTCAATTCTATCTGTTTCCTCAACAAGCTCCTCTGACCTCCTTAGGGAACATCCTTATTCCCGAAGCGGGCCAAGTTACTGACAGCCAATTCTTCAGGAAAAAAAAAAAAAAATTGCTGAATGACCAATTCGTTCAAAGCCGATTTAGCAAATGCATGTGTGTAGCAGATAAGGCCGGTGCAATTTTATAAAGTACCCAAATGTACGAAGGCCAGTGGGAAAGTGGATCTGTGGTGACACATACTGGGCACCTACATCTGCTCTGCACTGTTTCCTTTCGATACTGGGAAGCATCCGCTCAGGGAGCTTGCCCAGGATTCCACAGTTTAGAAATGTTTATTTCAACTCCCAGAGAAAAGCACTTTCTTCTACTCAGGTGCATTTTTCAGCACCACATTTATTAGCCAAAATAATACTATAAAGGGACACTTCTGTCACCTACCGCCTGGTTACCAAGTGGTACAGCTCATGTAAGATCGGCAGTCTAAATGCTTTTTTCGAGGTAATAAATTGGTTTCCTGTTAGTCTCCGAAGGTGACCAATTAACTTTAAAATACCACTTATGATCTCAATTGAAAGGTATCCACCCACTGCATTTTTTATCCCCATTGAAATTTATCCTACCTTTGGCCAGTGAGACCCTCTTCCAGTCGCTCCTCTTGACCCATGTACTTTTGGTAGCCATCTTGCTATCTTTTATGACAAGACGGCCTATGCTCTTTTGTTTCATTAGCTGTTCTAGACCTGGAATCAATCTTTTCTCCAAGAAGCCTTGCTTCTTTAGATGGGAGATGGTCGTACAAGACCACGTTGCCCAGGAATGCATATTGCTATGGGGATGATCACCGTGTCTAGGCCATTCTGTGGATAGATAAAATATTTCATGAATTCAAGTTGATATTTCCAACTCAGGTTCAGGACTTCAGGATTTTTACCTAACTTCTTCTCTATTACATATTTTTTTTCCCCTCTACACCAAGAATCCTGATTCTGAAAGGCATAGGAAATAATAGAATTACAGTATCTCATTAAATATCTCATTTGTTTTATCTACATTACACACAGAAGAATCTCAAAATAACAATGCTAATTCCACCAGCTCCCATTATAAAAAGTGAAAACAGATTTTAAAAATTGGGGGCAAATGTTCTTCTCCTATTATTTATGCTTGTGTTATAGCTACATTATCAGAGCATATGGTCATTATATACCCTCTCCCTTTTAACTCTAATTTTGTCTTAGTTTTCAAGACAAAAGCTGTAGACATTTGATAGTCATCATTAGAACTTAGGTTGGTGTCTCTCTAGTTGTTTTGTTATCTAAGTTTATTCTCTAGCAGATATGGAAAGGGCTATGGGAACAATATTTCCTGAATTCTTACCTGATGTTAACAGTCTGTTATACTGTTATACTCTATAGTTGAATTGTAATTTTTATCATCTATCTCGTTTCCTTGTTTTGGTGTACTTTGTCAAGGATTTATACTTTGGATCTTTTTTGTCTAAAATATTTGTCATTTTTTTAAAAAACCATTTCACCTCTTTTCTTTTTTTTTATTTTTGAGTTTAAAAACTTTCCTCCATTCACTTCCTGTTTCTCTTAAGGCATTATTTGTTTTGTTTATTAACTTCTGCATTCTTTCCAGTTGTTTTTTGTTTCTAACGTGATTTTTCTCCTTATATTTCTAAGTCTTTCCTGAGTTCTGTCACCTTATTTCTGAGTTTGTAAAATTGTGATTTATTTGTTCCTTAACGCGTTGTATCATTTTCTTAATGTCTTTTAGTTTATTCTGAAGTAGTAGACTGTAAACTTTATCTGCTTTATGAACAGGTTTTCATTGTATGTAGAGGTGTTATTCTATTCTTTTTTCTCTGTTTCTTTAAATAATTTGTATGGAATTTGACCATAAATTTTCTCATTTTTATGTAAAACTATTTATCAAGCTCTTAGGAGGCAGCATGGTTCCTTCAAACAGTGTTAATGTATAAAAACTTTCCTTTCTGAGATTTCCTGGCTTTGTTGCCCCTGCCCAGTTTGGGCTACACTTTCTCTTTCCTTTGTCTCTGTTGACTCTGTCCTAATTAATTTTTCTTCTACTCCTGCCAGCTTTTCCTCAATGTAAGGCCTCAGAAGGGAGCCCCACTGGGTTGGTTTCAAGAACTCACAGTTGATCCAGGTCCTTCAGAACTTACTGTGAATTCCTCATTCTTACCCACTATTGGAGTGAAAACAAGATCTCGACATGTTTCAGCTGTGTTTCCCAAATTGTCCTATTTGCTTTCCATCGAATACTATTTTCAGGTTCTCCTTTTCTCAATTCTTTTAGTCACCCTGTTGTTTTCTTCGACTTCCTATTGCATAGAAATGGATACCATGCCAGTTTTGTGGCTGTTATTACCTGTATTTGGGGGCTCGAGGGATTACCCTGTCACCTAGTTTTCTTATAAATGACTTGATACATCTTTCATTTTACTCTTTAGTGCTGTATCTTTTTTCATGTGGGGATTCTGGAAAATCCAAAAGCTATGCTTCCACTACCTGTCATCTTTTTAGTCATGATCTAATTGAAACCATGCTTCGGCATAGGAAAGAAATAAGGATGGTATGAAGCGAAATCATAATAGTCGATGTACATACAAGTATAGAGTGATTCGGGAAAAAATCAATCAACAGAATAGGACAGCAGACTTGGTCAATATAATTTTATGATATGAAACAATTTAGACATTTATGGTGTTATTTAAATATATAGTTTTTAAATGGTGAAAGTTAAAGAGTTTGCTTATTTCTTCCTTTTTAATAGACCCCCCTCCCTCCCACCCAACAGATATTTTTCCCTTATTCTGCTTACATGGAACCACAGAGCTAATGGTCAGAGAAATAGTAAGATGGTCTTGGCAATCAAATATCTGCCTGAGAGCTTGTGTTCAGGGGGTTCATGGGTTAGTTCTCGTGTGTCACAGTTTCTAAGGAACAATTTCAAAAGCTTGACCTAGAATTTCTCAAGCTAGCCACTGTGGACAGCAAATTCCAGTCCAGATTATAAAGAATAGTAAACGTTAACTCACTATTTCTATTATCCCCCCAAACTTATACTGTTGTACATGAAAAATATTTTTTGAGCTCCCACTTTGTGTTAAGGTATATGTTCATGGGATACAGGAGTGACCAAAGGGAGGGTATAAGTCGATTCCCCAAGATGCTCACTGTGCCGATCTTAACATCACCACAGAGCAGAGCCGCTCCTGCAGGTAAGTTTTTGCAATGCCAAAACGTTTTAGAATCACATCACCTTAATCCTTAAAACTAGATTCTTAAAAAAATTTCCCCAAAAGACATGCAGACTCTTAAAACTATGCTAGCCGCCAAGGCTAAGCACACAGCTAGCCTGGAGTTGTGGGTTCGCCACCATAGCTATGGCATGGATCCTTTTACCGGCATACCTGTTCATTATTTCCTGTGTAATTTTCAGTGACTATCAACTTACAGAGGAGTCTGGTGTTGACATTAAAATCAAAACAAATTTATCTCAGATTAAGTTATTACAAGCAAAGATCAGAATATTGTAAATGCACTTGCTGTTTAAATAAATGTTTTCGTAAGTCCCTTTATAAATGAATAGTCTTTTAAGTAAAACAAGTACTTGCCAATTTATATTTTCTGTAAATTAAGAATTTGACACATTACATTTGCTTAAAGTGAAGAAATCCGGTACATGGACAGTTGCTAAACAGGTCCCACTCCGTCCGGTGATCTGTGTAAAACACATGGACTAATTATAAAACAGCATATGCAATCTTCTTTTATCTCCACCTTTTAATATTGCCTTTTGCCACCAGATTATAAACTTGAATGAAGAGCCTGTGTTTTTTATATCTTCGTATCCCCATCAAATGCTAAGGATTTAGTGATGGTGACAGTTATGCTGGTGAAATGCCAGAGAAAGACCTCTTGGTTTGTCCTAGTTCAGGATGATACTTAAAAATTGTTGGATTTATTCAATCAGTTAGTTACTAAAGTCTGGGAAGACTAAAAAGAATAATAATCTGGATCCTTGAGAGAGAATCTCATTAGAAAGATAAAGAATATAAATATGAAATGTTAATAAAAATTTGCCACAATATTACTTGGATGTCGTATAAAATTTATATTTTAAATGACAGCCTTCATAAAAGTATTTTGATTTTATTTATAAAGTTGTTTTTTTCCCACAGAACAAATAGTGATTGTTTTTTTAGGTGTATCTATTTTTCCTTTTTCTTTCTACATACTTGGCAATCTCTGGTAGGAAGAGACATATTTTTAACATCAGTGTAATTTTCTGATCATATTTCTTGTCTAGGAAAGAAAGTCTTTGGAGAGACAGTATAAGGCAGCCCGGCAGGCCCTAATGGGAAAGACACCTCCTCATCACACACTCTTGTTTCAAAGGTAGTGACTTACCACGTTTATTTATAGCTGGGCATCTTTAGATTGATTTTCTAGTATCCAGATACAGCAAATGAATCCTAAATCATCCACATGAGCAGGGACCTCGTGCTAAAATGGACCCAGCGATGCAGAATTTAAAAGCTATTTCAAATTGTTTTAAATTACAGTTCTTTTTATTGTCTGTAATTTTAAGCTACCTGTTGAAAATCTTTATCCAATATTTTGTCTATTTCTCTGCATATATGAAAAAAGGTGTCATTAATTTTCTCCATATTAGTAGGCTATCTTTGGATGGTCTTATTCAAGAGACAGGCTCTGTGGTATGTACAAAGTTCTGTTGGGGGTTCTGGAGGATTGTGGCCAGGAGATAGGCAGTGAGTGTCCCCTAAAACAGCTAAAGCTAGGGCCTTGTGACCTCTGACCAGCAATGCCTATTAAAACACCGTAAACAAAGAAATTAAGAAGTTTTAAATATGAGCTCGAAATGGGTCATATGAGGACAGATAGATGCTTTGAATTTGCATTCATTTATATGCAACTGGGCTACTTAGCACATAGCAACTCTTTAGCAAGTCTAGGGTGAATAGCAGTAGGATTTATTCACTAAAAATGGTTAACGATTCTTTTAAGTCACTCTGGGGAAACAGGCTAGGATAGTTGAAAAGGGAATATGTTATACTAAAAGTTCAGTTGAGAGTATAATATTAGAATTTTCCGAATTATTTTATTCTAGTATTATTTCAAAGCATTAGATTATAAAAAAATGGAAAATGTCTATTTTAATTTTTATAGCAGTTGATATATTGTTGGGCCTGATATAGCAAATGAAATAGAGTTTACAATAGAATATCTACTAATCAGTGGGAAGATAATTTGCCATTATTAATGGTTTCATGGATAACAGATATTTACAACAAACAAATTTGCCTAATCTACGAATTAGAGTATAGTTTCAGTGTCTGAGTTGAATGTTCATGAGTGTATACATTACATTATTCCAAACTGATTTTATTGGCATTTGCATTTATGTGAGATGTAATGGTCAGTATTTAGGTATTACATGTGTGTATGCATGGTATCATTATAATATTCTTTGGATTTTTTTGTTATTTCTAATTTCAGGGGTTCAGTACCAGCACCCATCATCAGTGGTTTACATTATTTCACAGCTTTACAACTACAGAGAAGTTCTGAGTTTTATGAAGATTCTTTTAAAACTTTCTTTGGAACATATCCTGAAAAGGGGTGAGTTGAGTTTTGGTCAATGGAATCGGTTCTTTTCGGCTAGTTAGTTAAAATCATGGCCCTCTAATCCTTAGGCTTCGGGCAAATCCTAAAACTAGGAAACAGGGCCAAATTCCCACCATGGAATTTGAATGGAGTAAATGCTAGCCCTTCAGGGTGTGCATGGGCATATAAACTAGGTTCTTACAACTGGAAGTTTCTCTCTGGGTCTCTGAGTCTTGAGCGAGTGACAGAAAGGTACAGGGGCGGTTAGAGATCCTTTAAGTCACCAGTGGTGGAAGAATCAAAATCCACTACAGAGTGAAAGCAATGATGTCTACCAATCTCTTTCTGTATTGCAACTCGGCCATGTTTTTAGCACCTAGCTTACCTTGGTTCCTGCCCCAGATTTTAAGCCTGGTTCTCTAGTTTTCCACTAGGTCTATAAACTACTCAATAGCTTTTCAATAATTCTCTTTTTAATATTCAAATTGGCCAGAGTCGGTATCTGTATTTTGTAATCAGCATCTCCGATTAATACAATACTATTTCAAATTATTTACCAGCTGATGTCCAATATATAAAGTGTCGTTTCAGGGTCTTAATGCTTAACATGTCAGAGTGTGGTTGAAAGTCTGAATATGTATAAGCTGAGGACTCTATATAGACTATTACTACTGATTTTAGTGCTTGGCTTTTGCAGGCATTCTGCTGTCTTCTGTTTCTACTTAAGCTGTGCCTGCCACAATAATTGGCCATCTCTCTGTATGCCTTGAATCCAAACTTCCCAAGCAAAGATATGGCTGGTTGGGTCAATCACCACCTACTATGGGATGCCACTCTTGGATAGTGATCTCTAGTCAGGGCCCTGGTAGATAACAAGCTGGTCTATAGATTATTCGCCTCTATGTCAGGCACCAATGCTTTATCCAATCATCTGTGGCCAGAACAGTAACAGAGAATCAAGTAAAGGACTCTTCAGAAGGGGTTTGGCAGTCTCTCTGGAGTGTCTGAATGCATGGCAACGTAATAGACAGAAATACAATGGGTGGAAGTACACGAAAAAATTAACAGTGGCTATTCCTCTGGGATTACCAATTATTTTTATTTTCTTTATCTTTTTCTGTAACTTCTAAATTGTCTACACAGGGTACATTATTTTTTTATTTTTATATCCTAAAAAAACTATTAAAAATCCGTGGGACTTTGATGAACTATTCAAAAATGGGAAAAATAGATCCTTTAACTATAATGTGGTTTCTCATATCACTCCATATGTTAAAAAATTTAGATAGATTATTATAAAGAGTTCAATACAAATCAGTACCTATAATATAGTGTTAAAAGTCAGATGCAAATGTCTGTCCAGCATAACGTAGGTCTAAAAATATTTACGTGTATGTATAGAAAACACTGAAAAGAAGTACACCAAAATTCTATCAGTTATTATCTTCGTGCGATGGGATTGTGGCCAATTTTAATTTTCTTTGTTCTTCTCTATATATTCAAGAGCGAGTATTTTATAATTTTTGAAGTATTAGTATAACTTTAAAAAGTCATTTTAAAAGTCTGCCACAGCAAAGGAACATTTTGTGAGTGATGTGTCATAATGACATTACGAGCATGACAGTTTAAAAAATAAGTAGAGCTTTCCTTCATTCCTGAGTTTTGTTGTTGGAACACTTTGGGTTTCCTTCAATAACCCGATGACGAAAAATAACTGTCTCTCCTAAATAGTCCACCCAAATCTGCGCGTTTCACTAGATTCTAGAGACTGAAGCATTAGAATTAGCTAATTAGCTTTCCATGACAGTGTTAAAACTGTCGATCTCTGAGGATTTGTTCAAGTTCTGTCTTTTTAGTACCGAAAGGTAGGTTGATAGGAATACAGTGAGAAAGAGAATGTCTCCGTTCAAGCTGCTGTAACAAGTTTCTGTAGAGTGGGTGGCATAGCAGATGGTTATTTCTCACGGCTCTGGAGGTTGAGAAGTCTGAGATTAGAGTGCCAGCATGGTCAGGTTCTGACAAGAGTCCTCTTCCCGGCTGTGAGTGGCTGCCTTCTTGCTGTGTCCTCACATGGTGAAAACAGAGGAAGCAAGTTGTCTTGTGTCTCTGCTTTTAGGGCACTAAGCTTATTCATGAGGCCTTCACCTCCTGATGTAATCACCTCCCTAAGGTCCCACCTTCTTGTACCATCACGTTGGAGGTTAGGATTTCAACATACGAATTTTGGGGAAGGCACACAACAGTCAGCCCATATCAAAAAAAAAAAAAAAAAAAAAAGAGAGAGAGCAAGAGAGAATGCCTAATAGGCACAATGTGCCTACATCATCTGTGACCTACGTGAAAAGGATGGGTTGGACTTGTCACTCAATTCTGACCCTTCGCATGTGGTAACACATGTGCCTTTCAACTCCACCACTTTTAGACTTCTGACTTTCGAAGCATTTTTATTTAAAACTTTGTCTGATACAAAGGAAAAGTAATTGTTGAAAGGCAATCTTTGCGAACCTTTTTTTTTTTTTTTTTGGTGTGTGTTTTAAATGGAGAGGCGTTCTTTTCCAAAAATAAGACACTAATACATAGGTATTACAGGTTGCATCGTGCCCCTCCAAAATTCACACGTTGGAGTCCTAACCCCCAGAACCTAAAAATGTCACCTTATTTGGAAATAAGGTCATTGCAGGTCCTACTGGAGTAGGGTGAGCCCCTAATTTAATATGATTGGTGTCCATATAAAAAGGAGAAATTTGGATACAGACTCTCACACACAGGGTGAGAGCTTGGGGTGATGCAGAAGCCAAGGAACACCAGATATTGCCAGCAAACTGCCGAAGCTAGGAGAGAGGCCTGGAAGGGATTCTCCCTCATAGCCTCAGAAGGAACAACCCTGCCGACACACTGATCTCAGACTCCTAGACTTCAGAAATGTGAGACGATACATTTCAACCACCCAGTTCACAGTACTTTGTTATGGCAAACCTAGCAAACTAATCCACTATCTATTAATAAAAACCCAGTGAAAATTTTCTTGCCATTTTCTTTCTGCGTTCCCTTCAACATCCTATATTTATATCACTAGCGACTTGGCCACAAAAATCTACGCATTATGATGTTTTTCACATTATAAGGAAGAACATCTTTATGCTTCTATAGTTTGGAATAAAAGATTTAGCCCATAAAACATAAACGCATCTAAGACTGTATTTAGGGGAAAAGACTCAGTCTCATTATACTTCTAGAGACGATCCCAAGCATGGGTTAGCGATGGCACTTTTCCACTGCCAGCGGCAGAGGGAAGAGTTAGTTGTCCGGTCACTGGAAAATCCAGACGTTGGCAGTGTTGGTCTCAGTTTATACTTCTCCAGGAAGTGCTTTCTGGACGAGCTCAGTAACCCTCTGTGGGAGAAAGAGACTGGACACAAGGTCTTTTAGGAGCACGGGTATTCTTCCGGAAGGGGGCTAGCATTCGGCGAGGAGGTTCCAAAAGCTGTCGTCTAACAGGAAGAAGACACACCCAAGAACTCGGTCCAGGGTGGTAAGAGGGGTCTCCTCCATCGAGCAAGCAATTCGACCTCTTTATCAGTTGCTAACAAATAGTCAGAACTTCTAATACAACACCTAGGTGCAGGGAGATTGCCCCATCCTCAACTATCCCTGGCTGGGAACGTTGTTGCCATACAGCCCTTGCGATAGTTGATGGGAAGCCCAGGACCAGCGGGGACAGGTGTCCCTGCCGAGCAGTGGGGGAGCTTTCCAGGAGAGCTAGTCCAGGACCGAGCTAACGAACTGCCACCAAGCAATGCAGCCTCTGCTTGCCATTCAAACGTAACACAGATGTGCTTGTGCCCACTGGACATGTCACCGTAGGATGCATATACCACCCACAACCGTTACTCCCAGGTCAAGGACAGGCCCGGATAGCTAATTGGACTGTGTTCTCATGATAGAGCCCTGAACTCCTGAGGACACCTTGCTGAGACTTGCTTCTACCCGCTTCATCTCAGCTTCAGTCTTAATATCATCCTCGTAGACATAGACACACACCCTCATTTAAAGGACAGGCTTTGTCTTGAACAGACTCAATTCGCATCAGCCTTTGCTACCGCCAGATATGAACTTAAGTTAAACGTGGAATGAGAACAAGTAGAGGTCAACTTGAACTTGATCCTAGAAAAGTAATTTTTTTAATTTTTTTGCCGAGGTAGGACTCATTACATGGAACTACAAAGAAGGACGCATAATCATAGCTAACTGCCAGGCTCTGCAGTAACCAATTATCTATTAATGTTCAACATTTTTAATCAACCTTTGGCTAAATCATGAAAAGATATAACTATGAGGTCAAAACTGTACAATCAACATTGACAGTGAAAAGTAGAACGCTAATGACAAAGTTTGGGAGGTGGAGGCGGAAAGTCAATATGTATCATCTGCCATCGATGGAACAAGAAATGGAACGAGGACATGAAGATGTAGATCTGACAGATGGGGGAACTGAAAATAGTGACAGAACTGCTGGAGAGGAGGAAAAAGTCAGGGAAAGTGATATTAAGCGAGCTGAATCCTTCCCAGTCATTGCAGAAAGCCATATCTACCAAAGATATGTTTAAGGCTGACACATCAATAAATGTCAGTAACATATTATTTAGAAATAAGAATATTGTCAGAACACCTAAAACAGACATGGTTAAAAATGGCTCTCTGGAAAGAGAAATCAGGGCGATTATTACTTTTTATTATAAGCTCTTCTGTATAATATGACTTAGTTTTAACTGTGTTCGCGTGGTACGTTGATTAAAGTGTTAATTAAATGTTTTTGGAATGATGAGCAAAATCACAAAGAAGAGATGAATATATTTTGATGATATAAACATTTTAAGTTTCTCTAGATCCAAAACAAAATTAAAAGGAAAACAGTAAGCTAATTAAAATACAACGAAAGAGTTGACATTCATTATAAAAAGAGTTTACGCAAATTGTTATGGGCAACACGAAGATTCTCAAAAGATAAATGAGGAAAAGATGTTAACAGTTCACAAAACATGGGAGACACGCTAATTAATAAATACGAGAAGCAATGTTTAATCTTACCGTGAACAAAGCTCAGCTACTCTGAGCGTTCTGCGGGCTGAGCTCCAGGGTGGAGCCAGGAGGCAGGTAAACCCAGAGGAAGTGCGCTGGCCCCGACGCCGGAACTTCAGGCACCCAGGTCACAGCCCAACCTTGTCCTCACAGTCCCAGTGCGTGGTCCAGATCTCGCCCCCTAATGCACTTGCATTTTCTCTCTCCTCGAAATAGAAGGAACTGCCGTATGTAAAGTACACTCGATTCTCAAGTCCTAGAAATTAGGACCTGTGCCCTACTCCTCTTGTTCTGTACTCCAGCACCTATCATGATGCCTTGCTCTTGGTAGGTATGCAGTTATGTTTTATATAACAGGTGAGGAGTTTATGCTAATATGTACAGTACTTGATATGTCAGCTGCTTTATAGGTTTTGCTACAAATACCACTGAAAACTTCAGCTCAGCAGAGACGTGTTCGCACGCTACTGACAGGACCCGGTAAAGGTGACCAGACGAAGCCATAGGCACAGGATGCATGGTCACTAGTAGTTTTACAGCTCACAGATATCACTCATTTTTTGATTTTCAGCAACAAGGATTCTCATATGGACATGAAATTTTCTGCATTGTTTGAGCCTTGTCAGTGGTATAAAGACTTGCCTTTTGAGCCTCTAAAGTACAATACTTATTCACACTCGGGATCAGAAATAAGCGATACCAAGGAGGAGCAGGCCCCAAAAGGTATGAGTCATTTTACCTATGATTCGCATATAAATAGTAATATTATAATTACATGTATTTCCCATTGTTTTTCTGACCATTACTGATTTTTTAAATTAAATGAGTGTTTTAAGTCAGAATGTCCCTTTGTAGGTAGGGTGGATTATTTGTCTCCCACTCTTATAGATGGAAAACAAAGTTCACAAAGGTCAGGAATGTGCCCAAGGTCACTTTGCTACTCAGAGAGGACGCTGCTGCTCTGCCCACCTGACCACAGGGCGTCTTCCTGGGCGAGGGGCATGTGCTTTTCAGAGGAGAGAGGACCTCGGGCTCCATCTCTGACGACTCGGGCTCCTTTCAGCGAAGGCGAAGAGAAGCATGGGAGTTTCAGATGGCTGGCCAATCTGCTCTGGAAGTCTGGCAGATCCTGATGGTTTCGGGTTGGAAGGGTCTGGCTCAGTCCCTCTACTTCATCTCCCGCACCACCCCCCCCACCCCGCTTTTCCCCTTGTTCCCCAACACACACGTGAGTGTGTATCTTCGGGCACAGACAGAATGGTCATTGCATTTTTGTCTCTGGGCTCAGTGTCAATATTCATAAATGACAGTGAGTAAAGACCTTGAACAGTATGGGGAGAATGAAGGGCTAGAGGTGAAAAGAGGCACAGAAGAAGGCAACGCAGTGTTGGGATAGAAGGTGGGGCTCTGGGAGCAGTTGATAGAGGAACGAGTAAACTGGCGGGATTCTTCAGGACCTGGGGGCCAGGAGGGAGCCACCACATGTAGCCTGAGGGAGAAGGGATGATCTGTCTGAGCCCAGAAGAGGATAGAAGTGTCCCCTGCTTGCTCGGGTGACCAGGGGAACCAGAAAGAGAAGATAGACTTGTTAGATTGCCAGGGACAAGGGGACACGTGGATGCCATCTCCAGAAGGAAGAGGCTCCTAAAGCAGGCATCTTTAACCCATTCAGGGGTGGCCTCCCTCTTCAGCTATAGTTATGCTCGGGATAGCTGGGTCCCTTATCTTTGACTGATTTTCAGAGCTCCTATAAAGTTACTTTAGCTAGTCTCTAGTTGTTTATTTAACGTGTCCATGGAAGACCGAGGGCCTGGGGCTTCCTAGTCTGCCATCTTGCCGCTGCCCTTCCCTGGGGCTTTTCTGATCAGTCACTTCACGCTGCTGGCCTGGGTCTCATACCCCTTTCACATGAACTGCCAGACCACGTTTCTGTCATACAGTAGTATGTGCACACTTGTTTGTCTGTTTGTTTGTTTTAATGTAAATACAACTTAATTTTCATCCACTTATCATTTTGGTTTCAGCCCTACATTCTAACTTGATTAGATCACTTGAGGTCTTGATTCGTCTTCCATATTTTCTACTGTACAGATTTCTGTAAAGCCAGCCAGCATGTCACTTAAGTCCTTGTCATGGTCCCTGTCAACAGTAGGATCCAGGACTTCGCCAAGAGTAGCATCTTGTGACAAGTCTCCAGAGACTCACTTCCAGGGAAAGTCCGCCTTGTATGTGACTGCCACTCATCTCTCTCTAGTGTATTTACACGAGAAGCTTTGATACGTGCCTTACAGAAATCAAGACACGTTATATCTGTGGTCTTTTCTAACTCGGAGGTCAGTGAGCTTTCTGTAAACGGTCAGACAGTAAATGCTTTTGTCTTTATGGATCACACGGACTCTTACCGTTGAATCATGAGAGCAGCCACAGACAATATTTAAATGCATAGGCATGGGTTGCATTCCACTAAACCCTATGGACTAAAACTGTCTGCAGACCAGATTCGGCCTATGGGCTATAGTTCGTTGACCCCTGCCTAAGTAAAATGGAAATTAAGTTCATTTGAAATAATTTTTCTTCACAAATCCTTTCCAACACTTATCACCCACTATAGTATTTCCTAAATATGCAAACCATTTCTTTAATAAACTTGAACTTGCTAAGGTTTAAAGTCAGGTGAACTGGTTTGTAAACCTTTATTTCTATTTTTAAAATGGCAGTGTTGTTTGTCTCTAGTAATTTTCTCAATGTCAATGAATTCTCAAAGTACTCTAAAAGTACACTCTGAAAGTACTTCTGTGAGTTACTTCAGCCCCCTGGGGTATAACTTACCTGGGTGTGGAAACTTGAACTGATTGAGAAAGGGGGCTCAGTCTTTCTTTCTCTTATTTCCATTCTGGGGCCTTTATTCTCATAAGATGCTTTTGTTACCCTTTCCAGTTTAAAAATTTCTCAGTGGTTAAAAACGAAGTGTACGGCCATGCTACCCTGAACAAGCCTGATCCCGTCTGATCTCAGAAGCTAAGCCGGGTCGGGCCTGGTTAGTACTTGGATGGGAGTCCACCTAAAAAAACCAGATGCTATAGGTGTAAAAAATAAAAAAAATAAGGGATTGTAAACCGACAGGGTCCTTGCAATCTGTGAGGTCAACCAAGGGTTGCCTTGCCTAAAAAAAAAAAAAGAAGAAAGAAAAGAAAAAGGAAAAAGAAAAAAAAATCTAGCAGCAAACACGGAGGAGATTTTTCTTTTCTTTCTTTTTTATTTTTTGTCTTCTGTTCACTTGACATCACCTTCTCAAGGAGTGTGCCATTTTGTCTGAATATACCTAAAAAGGTCCATTTTGCCTTTAACATTTTGGACTGCTTCACTTTGCCCAACAGATAGACTCTTCCTGATCTTAAGATATTGGTCACTCCGTTTTCTTCCCTTCAGAATCCTCGGCCTCACTTTCTCAGTCCCTACAACACTGCTTTCTCCCCAGTGAGAATTCGGCTTCCTCTGTGGCCACCATGCTTCTACCTTCAGTCTCTGTGGTCTAAACTTCTCTTGCTTAAAACAGCCCTCAAAGGAACCTGGCTCCATGGTTCTTCATCCTTGGAGGGCACGAGATGAGTTTGCTCTAGGAAGAACTTCAAGGTGTGTGCGTGTGTGTCCGTGTATGTGCATCTGCATGCACTAAGTCTACGTATGTGTGATTGTGAGCAAAGAAGGTACAGGGCCTTGTTACAGAAGGTATGAGCAGCATAGAAGTGTAGCCTAGGAACTGCTGCTATGGCAACCTCTGGTCATTGGTCAAGTCTCCACAACCTAAGCCTTGTCCAACCACGCACATGGTACATTCTGTACCTCATCCCCTATTTTTCTTGTTTGGATGTCATTTATTCCTTAAAGTTTGTTATGAATGACTTCTAAATATTATTCTGATGCTCACATCATGCAATGCTTATTTTCTTTGTTCAGTGTAGCAAGGAGTTAACTGTATCTTTTTCTCTTAATGTTTTATAGAACTACATAAATCATCACTTCAACATGACAAAGGGTCTATCCAACACAGAAGACACCAACTGTCAGTCATCAGTTGCCTGGGTTCCAACACCAAACCCACCCTTCCTCCAATCCCTCAGGGCCGCAAGTATCCCAGTGTCTGACATTGGATCTTAACACAGAAAATTCGCTCTGATCACGTCCAGTCCCTTTGTCTAACCTGGCTATGGATTGGACTGTTTCTCACTCAACCAACCACCTACAAAAGAATGTTCTATATGCCTTAATTCTCTCAATCAATTTCTTTTGTGATTCTATGAATAGTGTCTTTTTTTTTTCATAAGTTATTCTTAGCTTTTAGAACGTAATTTCAGTTTTTCCCATAGCCATTGATGATTTCTCCAGCTGCTTCCTGCTTCCTGAAATATTGGATGGCAAAATCTCCCAGGATCTCTGCATTGCTTGCTATGTGCGTAGTGATATTTGGATACATCCACCTGGGATTGTGCTCTTGAAATTTCAGTGTGTCCATTTATAACAGTATATACTCTATGGAATTGAAATGTTTTATTATTCTGATTATGAAAAGATTGTACAGTTCCATTTAACTGTGACCAACATGATATTGACTGCATCTCTCAAAGGGAACTAATTAATATAATTTTTCATGTTTCTTGATTAGCTTTAGCAACATGAGGAATAAAAAGTCTCAGATACTTTTTTTTTTAAATTTTACCCTTTCCAGACTCTAGTTATGCACTGCTTGTCATTAGAAGTGTTTTAAACAACTTTTATCATCTTTGTGGTTTCACAACCTGCTGTTTTCAGAAAAAAATTTTTTTTGAATAGTTATAGGTAAGGCTGGTTGTTAAAACTTCGAAACACATCCATATGGATTGGTAAATGATCTCTTCTCTGAATCCTGTGTACGAGATGACTCATGGGAACAGGTACCTTCCCATAGTACTGTTCTAATTGTTAAATATTTTAAATATCAAAACCATCTAATGGCTTTTAAATTTTTCAAAACCCTCTTTAATAACTCTTTTTCCCATAACTCAAATTTGAATGTAACATAATTTGCTATTGGCTTCAGGCTTCCACCTACCTACCCCTATCCTCAGCAGGAGCAGGTTAAAGTTTTTCTTTTCGGGGGACTGGTCATGTGGGAACATGGAGAAGAGGACAAGGCTGAACAGGAAAAGAGAGGCAATCCTCTGGAAAAGCGGGGAGGCAGAGAGTGAGTCGCCGTGCCCCCCAAATCTTAAAGAATAGTTTAACTTTCACCAGCATCGCCTAATCATTTAAAAAGTTATTTTTAAATATTTTGGACACAGTAGAAGATGTAAAAGTAATATTGCTTATAATATCAGACAACGTGGAAATGTGCTTTTCTCTATTTCTCCCACTAAGTACAACTAAAATCCTAGAAATTACATATAAAATAAACAGGAGGACTGAGAGGTGGAAGGAAGAAGGCAGACCAGCTGGGGACCTTAGGACCTGAGTGATGGCACAGTGGTGAGTTTCCCGGGCTTCCTTTTTGCCTCAAATATCCTGAACTAGGTGCTAGAGAAGCTACAACCCCAAAACACTAATGGTACCGACAACAAACTCTCCCTCCAGACACCTGCTCTCTCTAGCAAAAGGATTAGGAAAGGGCAGCCTAGCAAGACAGAAAACTTTTAGACAATAACTGACTTACTATAGCCAAATACCTACTGTGCATAAAACTGTAGCCCCAACCTCATCCCTATCCCCTGTCAGCAAAGGCTCCACCCTTTACTGGCTGTGACAGTGTTCCCCTTCTCCTCCCTGCTGGGATCAGGTCAGAGAAATTCTTGTGGAGAGCAGGACTTTTGTCATCACTCAATATTAATGAGAACTCCCTCCGATAGGTAGTAACGAGGTATCTCTGCCCCTTCCCATCAGAGAAGGTATCAGAGAAGGTCTTATGGGGATCGGGGGTTTTCACCTAGTGGGGACTCTAAACTTCTGCACTCACCCAGCATTAAGAAGGCATCATTTCCCTGTTTCCCAGCCAACGTGTCAAAATCAGCAAGGCTATAGAAGAATTCAGCACCATCATCAACCAATAGGATTTAATTGACATTTATAGAGCATTACATGCAATGACAGCCAAATAAACATTCTTTTCAAGTGCTCATAGAACATTTGCCAAGATGGAGTATATCCTGGGTCATGAAAGAAACCTTAACAAATTTAAAAGACTTGAAGTCATACCAAATATGTTCTCTGACCGCAATGGAATCAAACTAGAAGTTAATAACAGACAGAAAACAGGAAGATCTCCAAACATCTAGAAACTAAACAACACATTCTTAAATAATCCATAGATCTATGAGAAAGTCTCGAGGGAATTAAAAAATATATCAAACTGAACAAAAATGAAGACACTATATCAAAATTTGTGAGACGCAGCTAAAACAGTGCTGAAAGGGGAACTCATGGCGCTAAATGCATAAATTAGAAGAAAAGAACCTTAAATCAATGTGCTCCTAACTCAAGAACCTAGAAAAAGAGCAAAATAAACCCAAAACAAGCAGAAAAAATAATAAAGATGAAAGCAGAAATAAATAAAAACGAAACAAAAATAATAGAGAAAAATCAAAACGAAAAGCTATCTTTTTGAAAAGAGCAATAAAATTGACCAGTTCTTTCTGATAAACTGAAAAAGAAAAAAAAAAGACACAATTACCAATGTTAGAAATGAAGCAATGGATGAAACTGCAGACTGCAGACATCAAGAAGATAATAAAATTACTAACAGCTCTACATACATAAAATTGATGAAACTTAAATGAAATGGACCAATTTCTCAAAAACACACTACCACAACTCACATAATATGGGATAGGTAATTTGAATAACCCTATAAATATATTAAAGAAATCGAAGAATTAAATTGAATTAATTTAAATCTTTTAAAAGAAATTAATTTCTTCTTTTAAAATGAAATCTCCAGGCCCAGGCGCCTTCACTGGAGAATTCTACCAAGTGTTTACAGAAGAATTCGCATCAGTTCTATGCAGCCTCGTCTACAAAACAGCAAAAGAAGGAATACTTCTCAAATTATTTTATGAGTCCAATATTACCCTGACTCCAAAACCAAGCAGTCCAAAGAAAGAAAACTACAGAGCAATATCACTCACGAGTATAGGAGCAAAAATCCTTAGCAAAATATAAACAAATAATATTCAGCAATACATAAAAAGAATAATATACTCTGACCAAGTGGAATTTAACCCAGGAATGCAAGATTGGTTCAGTAATTTAAGTCAACCAATGTTATCCACCATAACAACAGCCTAAACAAGAAAAATTGATGCTCACATCAATTAATGCAGAAAAAGCATTTAACAAAGTCCAATATCCATTCATGATAGAAATTTCAGAATAGAGGATACCTTCCTCTCAACTCAAAAAAGACTTGCATATATATGTCTCTATCCCTAAAATATATATATACTTTTGTTCACCATGATCTTAAATTTCATATTATACAGATGTTCCTCAACTTATGATGGGGTTACATCCTGATAAACCCATTTTAAGTTGAAAATACCATAAGTTGAAAATTCATTTTTTAACTGAACATCATTGCTTAGCCTGGCCAGTTTCTGCTGAATGCTTTTCACTTTTGCATCATTGTAAAGTCAAAAACTTGTAAGTCAAACCGTGATAAGTCAAGTACCATCTGTACCATATATATTCAGCAATTAACCTTTTTTTCAACATTGTATTTGTGGGATTAATCCATGTAGGTCGTGCTGTTTTAGTTTTAAATTTTCCCCTGCTATATAGTATTCCACTGTAAGAATGCACCACATTTTATCCACTTTCCTGTTGATGAATGCTGCATTTTTTTCCACTTTTTTTTCACAGCTGCAACGGATGCAGCTAAAAACATTCTCGTGTAAGATTAAATTGCAGTGTTATAGGTATACAGATCTTTACCAATTATTGCTACATTGGTTAGTTTTATATGCCCTCTCCAACGTGTAGAGAGTTGCCATTTTTCTGCATCTTCACCAATTGTAATTGACAGCCTTTTTATTGCTAACCAATGGCTATTCATGTAAATTCATTGTAGTGTTTAATTTGAATTTCTCAAATTACTAGTAAAATTGAACATTTTTTATAAGATTATTGGCCACTTATGGCTTCTCTTCTGTGAATTGTCTATTATATTTTACCTCATTTTAAATTAGATTTTTTTTTATCAATTTTCAGGATTTATTTATACATTCTGGTTATTAATTCTCTGTTGACTGTGTGTATTGCACATGTCTTTTCCAAGGCTCTCTTGTCCTTTCACTTTTAAAAATATTATCTTTTAATGAATAAATTTTTTAATATGGCCAAATTTGTCAATCTACTTTATATATCTTACGGATCACAAAAATAGTCTCCTAGAAATTCTTCTAAATGCTTTCTTTAAAAAGTTATGATTTTCCTATCTAGGTCTATAGAATACCTGGGAATAGACTTTCGTGTGGTAGGATTTGATGTGAGGTAGCATTAAAATGTTTTCCCAGCTGTCCTAACCTTTCCCTCTCTAATCTGTAAGACTGTTTCTCTCCCATATTATTTTCACAAATGCTTGGGTCTGTTTCTGGGCTCTCTATGTGACTGTTTTATTTACAATCCATTTATAATAAGACTTACAACATGATAAGACAAATTATGCACTTTGATATTCTTTAAAATTATCTTGGCTATTCGCGTTTTGCTTTTTCAAGTAATTTTAGAATTTGTACATCAAACTTTACCAGTCTCTTACCTGAAGTTGATTACAATTACATTTAATTCATAAATTTGGGGAGGCTTGTCTTCTTTTCAATATTGGATCTCTCTTTCTATAAACATGCGCCATTTGTAACAATTTATCTAATTCCTTTAACAAAGCTGTATAATTTTCTCTATAAAGAACATTTTTATCTTCAGTGAGATTTATGCCCAGGTGCCTTTTATTTTGGTGGTTGTAAATGGAATATTATTTAAGATTATATTTTCTGTGACTGTTATATAGAATGTAACCCATTTCTATAGCTATCGTGTGTATTGATTCTAACAATATATTTGTAACTTAATTTTCAGGATTTCCATCCAGATATCATCAAATGACGCAATTTTTCTTTACATTCCTATTATCGTTCTTTTTTCATTTTATTTTTCTGGAAAGAGTGTTGGATAGAAGCAATGGTAGTGGGCATCCTTATTCATTTCTGATTTTAAAAAGACTATTTCTAATGCTTCGCTATGAAGTGTGGAATTTTTAATAGGTTTTTAGCAGATAAGCTTTGGAAAAAGCAGCTTTATTTAATTCGTGATTTACTTTGAGTTTTACCATGAATGAGTCTAGAAAAGAAGGTATTTTCTTTGTAGGGTACAGAAATTCGAGGTATGTATTAATTCTATTATATTAATAAAACCATTTATTTTAGTTTTAGGTTTTTTCCACCTACTCACACTTAAATGTTAAAAAAAAAAGAAAAAGAAAAAAAACCTCTCACAGTTATTGAGTTTCTGTTCCTTTCCTTCCAGTTCTCTGTCTCTTCCTGCTTTCCCTCCTTCCGCCCTTCCTCCCTGGATTACCCGCTGACTAGAAAAAGTAGTGGTACGTACCAGGAATGCTTATGGAGGCATCAAAGGTAGCATCACACAAATAAAGAACAAATAGCAATATTATAGACAAAGTAAGAAGTTAGAGCAAAAATCACATCCTTTTACATTCAATCAGGTGCATCCCTTTACTAAGATATAGTAGTCACAGACCTTATGGATTTTTTTTTTAATTTGGCACTTATTTTATTGCCATAACATTGAGTAATAAGATTACATAATTTTCAGGTGTACGACACTGTAATTTGTTATCTGTATACACTATAGGTACTCATCATCAAAAGTCTAGTTTCCATCTGTCAGCAGACATTTGACCCCCTTAACCTATTCCCCCCACACTCCCCTTCTGCTAACCACCAATCTGTTGTTTATATCTATGAATTGAAACCTTTATGAATCGAGTCATGTAACATCAAAGTATATAAACAAACTGTGTTAGAAATGTAAGTTACCTTCTATCTGAATCAAAGCACTATTATCTATAAAAGTAGGGTTATAACTGCAGTGCCCGTCAGGATTCTTGCCATGAATAAGCTCAATAATGCATGTGTAGTGAGTAAGAATCCTTCATGCACAACTCTTAATTTTCACAAACTCTGAATTTTAAGCTCAAATCCAATGTGAAAGAAACTTAATCCTATTGTCAGTCAATTCAGGACAACTGTAATCAGTTTCGTTTCTCCTCTCTTGCTTTTTCCCTGGGACTGCGTCTAACAACCCGGGAGCTACAGAGTTTCAAGACATGAGGGGGAGGCATCTGGTTCCTGCGTTAATGAGAAAGTCTTGGGCCTTGCCTACTCTCCTAGGTCCGAGGCCGTAGCTGCTGCTGCATCCCCATCATTCCGACCACTCCAGGTATGTCAACCCCGCTTTTTATCCAATGTTGGGTTTTTTCATGAAAGCATATAATAAACCAGCTGCTCCCTTGTGCCATTCTGGGGCCCGGGTTCTGTCTCAGCCCCTCTCTGCCATGATACCTGCAGAGAGTCCTCTCTTTGATGAGTTCTTACCACATGGCTATATTGGGAACTCGGTGAACAGGCTGCCAGGTAGAGCTCTGTAGTGGGCAATGGACACAGATGCCCACCCCCTGCACCCCCTTGCCGACAGTTCCACACTCAGATGGGATTTCCACTGTACCCCGGACCCTGAAGTTATATCTCTAGAATAATGGTTCTCAATCTGGTCTGCACATGAGAATTACAAAAATGCAGGCTCCATCCCAAGCCAATTAAATGAGGACCTGTGGGTCTGGGAGCTCAGGTACTGTGTTTTTTAAAAGTCCCCAGAGTGATTCCACTGTGTAGCCAGGTTTGAGAACCATTTCTAGACAGTTGAGTAGGAGCTTTCTAGAATGATTTTGTCAAGTATTTATTGGCCTTCAGCAGTTTACAAGTGAACATCTTGCCACAGTCTCATTAGCATAAAGTGTATTATAATTTTTTATGCTTACTAATTTGATAGTTGAAAAATATGTTATTTTATTGATTAGGTTTAAAGTTTTCACATGATTTTTTTTTTATTAGTATTTCCTTCTTATGAATTGTTGGTTCATATCTTCATTACATTTTTATCCTGGATGTTAGTGTTTTTTGTGAGAGTTATGTGAATCCAATATTAATGATTAGGTCTCCATTCGTTATCATGAATTCTATTTTCTAAAAGCAGCACTGTTCAATGGCATTTTCTGTGATAAGGAAATACATAGAAATATCTACATTGTCGCATATGGCTACCACTAGCTCTATGCGGCTATTGAGTAACTAAAATGTGGCTAGTATGAGTGAGGAGCTGAATTTTTAATTTTACTTTTAATTAAATTAGATGTAAATAACCACATGTGACTTGTGGCTACCATATGGGACAGTGCAAATCTAAAGGATTTAGCATCATCATTTGGGGGTTTTATTGGCCCAACAGTTATTTTAAGAGTTTTTTTTTTTTTATAAGTTCTAGTTTTGGTGGATTATAATGAAGAAATAAAAATATGGCTTATATAATAAGCATATTTTATAAACTTTATTAATGTTCTTTATCCCTTGGCATGTGCTCAATTTAAAAAATTCATCAGTGGAATTGAAAGTTTATGGTATAAAATTTTACTGCATCTACTAATTCAGTTTTACTAATTACATTATTTAAACTACCTAGATATATCTTCTTATCTTTATCAACTTGCTCTATCATAGATGATATTGGTATTTTAGTATCTCACTATAGTTGTGTTTCTGTGTCTTGCATCTTACATATCAAATGGTTTTGTGCCGTACATATTTTGATGTTAATAAGCTCATAAACGCTCAGGGCTATTATAACATAATTATGGATTTCCCTTTGTTTCAGTACAAAAAGGTCCTTTTTGCTTCATTGAATCCTTTTTGCTTTGAACTTCCATTTGATAGTATCAGTGCCACCTCTGCTTATTTTTGTTTGCCTGATAATATTTTATTTCATCTTTTTAATCTTGTTCTTTCTTTGTAATCTGATTTTGGTCTTACTGTTGTAAGAAATATAGTTGGATGTTCTTCTTGAACTCAGTCCAAGTCTCTGCCTTTTATTTCAATTGTGGAGCAAAAAAACTATTTTATTTCTTTTTGATGCTGATGAGTTCAGTCCTGTTCCTGTCCTTTTGTCTTACATTTTGTGGTGAGTTTGAGACTGTAAAGCACAGCTGTTTCACTTACTGGTTTATATCTTTTGCTATATATTTTGCTTTTTTCATTCGTAGTGATTTGGAAGGTATATTTCTCCCTACTCTGATGTATATCATGGAATTTAAAATGTTTTTATTTCTCCCCGCCTTTCCCATTCCCACAGTTATAAAATTAATTAGGAATTATAGACTGAGTTTGTAGAACTTCACCCCGCTATTTCTACCCAAATTAACCTTCAAGAGCTGTTTCGGCTTTATATTCAGTCGTTATGTTATTTCTCTCTGGGTTTTTCAGCGGTGTCAGTGTTTACGACCAGTTCTTTTATATGATCACTTACTCATTGTCAAATTCTTAATCTAAAAGCCCGGAAGGAAAGTAAAGGAAGGAGAACCTTTCAGAAAATGGTTCTACAGTAATGGGGGAATCTGTTTGATGTCTCGAGGTGAGAGGTGACTGAACGTTTTAACATTTTTTAAAACGTATGTTCTGCTCTTCCCAGGATTTCTTTTCTTTCTGCTCTCCCCAGGATTCTGTGCTCAGTGGCTATACCAAGACTGGGCATATGGACTTAACTTTAGACTTGATTTCTAACGCCAGTTATTTTGGTTGTTATCGTTTTCTTTGGATTTTACAAGTTGGGGGATGCCTTTCATAATTCATTGAATGGGAAGTTAGGATAAGTAGATGCTAATATGCTACTATATTAACCCAGACATCTGCATTTCAATTTCTAGAAAACACTAGTTTCAAAAGTACACACACAATATACCATTCTGTTCCAAAAAACTTTGAGAACGCTTACAGCAGTACATCTAATTCAATCAGAAAACAGACAAACAAACAAATGTAAAAAAGTAATGATATTGGGGCAAAGGGAAGAAATGACCATGTTTAATCTATAAAGTACAAGCCCTAATTGTTCGAGGTAGGTCACAAAACTAAGCTTCCGAGTAGTGACAGTAAAGAAGGAAAGGTGATCAGTTCCACAGTTGCAAGATTCATGGCAACTTAGGATAAAGGCAAATAATGGCCCAGGAACAGCACAGCTTTTCTTGATTAATGAGACTTCCAAGACATGTCTTTCCCAGTCCTCCCAAAGGGGGCGCTGTACACATGCGTGGACTGCATTCTCGACATCTTACGACAATAAATACAGTCTCGTGTTTGACAAGCCATTTCTTGAAATGCCCTTCGATGTAGATTATAAAAAATCATAATCCCTGCCTGCCCTACCCCACAAAAAAGGGAATTTTTTGAAAGGCCCTGTCTAAATATATGTAGGGAGGCAATATAATATAATGATTAACTGTGTGAGACTTCTGTCAGAATTTCTGAGTTAAGATCCTGATTCGGCCATTTGCCAGGAGTCTGACCTTAGGCAATTTACTCACCTCTCTGGGGTGAGGGTATGTAATGAATCAGATTGAACAATAGCAGGCAAGTCTCCAGCCTCAAGTCTCCAACCCCCTGTGGTGGGCCTTGGAAGAGCATTAATAATCAAGTGGTGGAAAATTAAAGGGGGGAAAAAAGTATTCTATCAATTCTAAGAGTCACATTTTTTCACATTTTAATATCTTTAAAATCAGGGCACATTAAAAAATTGATGGTGTGCCATAGCTGAACTGGCAGTATCGTTTTTCTTTCTTGGTGGACTATAAACTGATGGTGTATATTTCAATGTATAACATCTTAGAGTCAATAAAATATGGTAGCGGTAATTATTCTGAGAGACCAGCTTTTCCTCAGGGGCAGGCAGCATCTGTTTGGAGAGGTAGAAAAGACCCCCTGAAGTTCCAGCAACCTAAGAGGCCCACAGCCGTTGGACAAGATATCGGCAGAAAAATGACTCTTCCGTTTTAAAAAGAAGACCTACTTGCATTAGTCATCTTTTCCAGGTCCCTGGAAAGATGAGGGGAAAGCACTGCTTATACCAAGAAACTCCTTTGTCGACAAGGCAGAAGAGTCAAACCACAAATAAACGGAAGAATACATAATTAGAGGAAGACGGAGAGCAAGCGGACAGCCTGCCAGGGTCCCCTCCAGCGCTGCTGCCTTATGATTATGTATTTTTTTCACCAAGTCAGCCAGGACTATTGAGAAGTCATGGCTAGTAGGCCCTCCCTCTGACCTTTCCTTCTTGTGTGGTAGCTCACTGTTGGCAAAGCAGGCTGCAAATCCAACAGGAAGGGCATCAGAGACCACCATTGCTGACCACATAGAAACCCATATTGCCTGGGAAGGGCAGACTGTGGGTAGCTATACCATCCAGTTTTATCGAAGAGGCTACAACAAGCATCAGGGGAAGATCACACCCTATTCCCCCCAGGAATCATCCACGTAAAGTGCTTATCAAATGATAAATGTTCAATAAACACAGTTATTTTTATTTTCTATAAGTGTTTTTGGCAAGACGGGTTTGGAAGATATGAAGGATCTATTAGAGGAAACCGAAACACTACCGCTGTGTTTTATGGTGCCTGGGAATGCTGGGGTGTGGTAGACCTGAACGTTCCCTTGTGGGTCCAGTGATCATGCATTCCAGTTTGCTTGGGGCTGTCCCGGTTTATGCCTGTTGTGCCAATAAAATTATTAACAGGACTACCTTCACTTGCAAGAGCATTCTAGTGTAGATAATAATTTACATGCTCACTCTATCGTATTCATACAATGTGAGAAATAAAATAATTAAAATATAGAAAGATAAAAACTTGAATTAGTAAGATGCTTAAAAGCTTAAGAACAAGAATTTCAAAACCAAGAAATCAACTTTTATAATAAAATCAAAACTCAAAAGGAAAAAAGTAAATAAGAGATGCCATCGTATAAGAAGTTTCCACATTGAACTTGTTAAATGGAAAACACTTGAGATGTTAAAAGAACACCTTTAGACTAAAATTTCAAAAGAAGTATTTTTAAAGAAGTATTAAAGAAGTATTTTTAAGAAATGTAATAATCTTAAAAGACAAAACAGAAAACCTAAAGATTAAATAGATAAATTGTGAAATAGGATAAGAATATAAATAGAAAACAAAACGAGAATAGAGTAAGAAAAACTCACTAAAACGATATATACCTATATATATAATATACACATATATGTTTATAATATATTTATATATACATAATATTTATCTCCTTAGTAAGACAAGTAAACCAAAAACTAAAAGAAATGGCGAAAAAATGAAAACCAGGTCATGGCTAGAAGCGAGTAAATAGCAACAACTCCTAGAATTCTGCGCCCGGGTGGTTTTCTCACAGTGCAGGGGCCCAAGCATAGTCCCTTGGAGGAGAAGAGGTGTGAGAGTACCCAGAGAATCGCCTCACCCTCTTCTCTCAAACCAAATCAAACCCCTTAAAGGCTTCTTGTGACAGCGTTGGTGAGATGCTACATATTTGAATATGTGCTACTTAGGTCTCCAAATGCCAAAGTATTGTATGTTATTGCTTCCGTACGTATTTGGAAAGTGGTCATGTGAAAAAACTCTTCCCTAAAGCACCCGATTAATGAAAACACCCCAATCTCAATCTTGTGATAGCAAAGGACGTTGTTTAGAAAGAGGACGAAATCAACACCTGAAGAATAGTCACTCATGTAACAATCAGCCTACCACCAGACAGACTCTATGGTATCACTGTTTTAAAAAAGCATCTGCAACAAGTTTTTCTGAGCAAGTGCTATGAAAAATGAGAGCAATTTGACCCACTAATTAGAATGCCTCCATCAAATCAAAATGGCTCAGCGAAGGTCATATACTACTTGCTTGTATTTAAAAAGGAGAAGGTCTGCAGTTGTATATTTTCTCTTATTTATTAACATGTGAAAAGCGCCAGATTTTTAATTAACCCAGGCAGTTGTTCACATGAGAGATGAGTTTAGCAATTTGATGAGGTGAATTCCACAGCATATTAAATCAGAATCCGGGACACTAAAGCCCCAAATCTAATTTTCACTGTAGTTTATAAGGTTCTCTTGAAAATTGTATTATCCTAATGCATGCCTCTAATTCTGTAACTCCTATAAGAAATAGTACTTTCCACCTATCTTAAAGTCAAAAATATTCTTAATTGCCACTATGGAATATTTAAATTTTATATTTACTGGATCATTGAGCTTAGGAATAGAGGTACAATCTATTTTTCCTGAAATTGTGATTTGTGAAATTACAACACAATTCCCTATCTAATTAGTAATTCTCCAAATAAAGATTTTGCTTGGGCCACTACATTTACCAAATAGTAATAACTCCACTTGCTTGTTCCTGGGACAGGTCTTGAAAAACCCAATTAATATATGATTCAGAAAGCTAGACAAAAGGAGAAAAAAATGAAAACAAGAAAGGCAAAGTGACTTTAAGTTGAAGGATGTTGGTTGGTTCCAGTGACCTTCACATGTGAAATTACCCTACAACGAGAGCACATACATTTACTGTAACTCTGTCCCAGACACTCTTCCCCCAGATAACCACATGGCTCACTCCCTCCCCTTTCCAGGCCTTTGCTCACACATCACTCTGTCAGGTCTTCTCTAACCATCCTATTTAAAATCTGTCTAGAGCCCCCATCCCACTCCACCCAATACTCACCCCTTTTCCCTGCTTTGTCTGTCTCCAGAGCTCGTTTCACCATCTAGCACTTATTTTACTGATCTTGTTTACTGT
>NW_024356249.1:5860457-6125432 GCF_902729225.1 Pteropus medius | reverse complement strand
TTTTTTTTTTTTTTTTGCAGAGCAAGCAGCACTGTTATGAATAATAGTCTTGGGTATGTCTGCTGGAGCACATGTATAAGAGTTTCTCTAATATAGCCAGGAGTGGAATTTCTGGTCACAAGAAAGACTGATTTTCAGTTGTAAAAGATAATGCCAAATTATTTACCAAGCTGGTGTTCTACCAATTTACACTCCAGAGAAGTGTGTAAAAAGTTCCTGTTGATATACTCCTTGTCCGCACTTGCTCTATTCTGACTTTTCATGTCATCCTCGCTGATGAATGTAACATGATCTATCACTGCTTTGTTAGGGTGCATTTCCTAAATTATTAATGAGACTGAGCATTCTCCACGTCTCATAGCCATTGAGTGTTTTTTTATTTATTGTGTGAAATACCGCTCATGTCTTTTTTGCCTGTTGTTCTATTCAGTTGTTTATCTCTTCCATATTGATTTGATGAGTTCTTTATAAAAGCTGGATATTAATCCTTTATCAATATATTAAAATGCGTTCTAGTTTGTATTTTTTCCTTTCATCTTCCCTTCCTTCCTCCCTTTCTTGTTACGCTTTCCGCTAGAATACCTATGGGTTTGGAACAGGAAGAGGATCCATGCATGTCAGCTCAACCCATCACATTAGTATAGAGAAATTCCCAATAGACTCTTCCTCATGAATTTCTCATTCCTAGCATTTTTTGGCATCTTTTCCTAGATAACTTTTTGGAGGAAAAAACATGAGCAACTCCTTTGACATTTGAGTTATTAATTTTGTTTTTAAATTATGGAAATAAGTTACTTTTTTATTCTTCCCTCTGTGTACCATTTGTAGTTATACCAATTTCTAATATTCTCCCATAACTTTAACTAACTGAACATATAATTTATGGGTAATTGCATAATTTATGGGTAATTTGACAGCTGCTGTAATGCTTAGCAAATTTTAATACCATTTGTTGGAATTATTTGCATAAATGGTATTCTGATAGTCAGTTTTCCTTTTATTCTTATTTTTTTCTTTCCCAAAGCTCTTAATTCTGCATTAATTTAACATTAAATCTATAAGTTCCTGTTCTTAGGCTAGATCTAGATTCTTTTTCAGTCAATTACAGGTTCTATAAAGACACAGGCCCTTCTATGGCCATGCCACCCTGAACAAGCCCAATCCCGTCTGATCTCGGAAGCTAAGCAGGGTCGGGCCTGGTTAGTACTTGAATGGGAGACCACCTAGGAAGACCAGGTGCTGTAGGCATAAAAAATAAAAAATAAGGATTTGTAAGCTGACAAAGTCCTTGCAATCTGTGAGGTCAACCAAGGGTTGCCTTGCCTAAAAAAATAAAAAATAAAAAAAATAAAAATAAAAAAAGATAGAGCCCCTGTCGATTTTGCTTACCAGTATATTCCTCATGCCATAGCACCACACCTGGCACTTAGTAGTTTGCCTAATGAATTAAAAAAAAAAATTGTCTAATGAATTTTAAAAAATAGTTTCCTAATGAATTATGTGAAGTATAGTTTACAAAAATTAGTCATGTATCTTTAAGAATCTAAAACCGTTCACAGCCTATGGGCCAATAAATCTACTTCTCGAGATGTATACTAAGAAAGAAAACTAATCAGTGCAGACAGATTGACATACGAGGATGTTCACGTATCACTACTTATAATAAAGTAAGTTTGGAAACATTAAATGCTAAATGTTCAACAATAGTGAATTTGTATGAACAATTATGGAACATCCACATAATAGAATGTCACACAGTCATTAAAAGTCATGTGTTTCAAAGAATGTAAGAAGGGCATACAAAACAGTGTTAAGTAAATAAAACAGAACATAGACCTGTATATCTATCTATCGTGACCCTAATTTTGGTATGTGTTTTGTAGGCATAGAGAAGACTGGAATTTTTCAGTATTTTGCAGTAGTCATCTTTGGGTGGTGGGAATCACCAATGGGTATGGTTACCACGTTAGACTATAAGTGCCTTGAAATTAGTACCAAGTCTTTTCAGCTTGATATTTGTACAGTTTAGCACAGGGCTTGCGATTTATGATACTCAACAAATAATTAGAATGCGCTTAAAATGTAAGAACACTAATGTTTTATAGCCTGTTTTCAATAACTTGTCATAGATCATGTATTCTAAAGCTTCATTTATCATACATTCTTGCTCACCGAACAGGTGGTTGGCTTCCCATGCCAGCCATATCCACCAGGGGCATTCTGGGTCCTGGAGATGGCAGAGAAACATAATATACTTTTCACCAGAACCTTTGAATGCCTGCAGACTGTCATGATGAAGCGTGTTTGTGGAATCTATGCCTTAGATATGTGAAGTGAACTCAACATGCAGTATATACAGCAGTGTGTACATCTTTGTTTGATTTGGAATAGATATATTTTTATTCGCTCTCTGTGAGAGATTGTCAAGCACAAAGCACTAAGCATTGCTGAGCTCCAAGTGTCTTCCCTAAATTATCTATGGTAGTTACCTTTTGGCTTATTAAGGATGATTCACCATTTTGTTGAACCTAGGAGTTTATATTTTGTCTTGTATGTTTGTTCATTTGTCGCTTTTTGTTTTATATCCCACATATGAGTGAAATCATACAGTTCTTGTCCTTTTCTGTCTGACTTATTTCACTCAGAATAATACTCTCAAGATCCATCCATGTTGTCACAAATGGCAACATTTTTATGCCTGAGTAGTATTCCATTGTATATACGTAGCACATCTTTATCGAGTCATCTGTCAGCTCAGGTTGTTTCTATGTCTTGGCTACCGTGAATAATGTTGCAGTGGATGTTGGAGTACATATACCTTTACGAATAAGTGTTTTCAAAATTTGGGGGTAGATACCCAGAAAGAGGGGTTGCTGGGTCATATGGTAAATCTCTCCTTAATTTTTTGAGGAACTTCCATACTGTTTTCCATAGTGAATGCATCACTTTGCATTCCCACCAGCTGTGTGTGAGGGGTCCCTTTTCTTCACATCGTCTCCCACACTTGTTATCTCTTGTCGTTTTGATGATAGCCATTCTAACAGGTGTGAGGTGGTATCTCATTGTGGTCGTGATTTGCATTTCCATTATGACTAGCGACGTTGAGCATCTTTTCATATATCTGTTGGCCATCTCTATGTATTCCTTGGAAAAGTGTCCAGTCAGGTCCTCTGTCCATTTTTTTAATCAGATTTTTGCTGTTGTTTTTTGAGTTATATGAGTTATATGAGTTCATTATATATTTTAGATATTAGCTGGGTTACCAGAGGGGATGAGGGCTGGGGGGAGGATGTAAAGGGGTCAAATATGTGGTGACGAAAGGAGACTAGACTTTGGGTGGTGAGCACACAAGAGTATACAGATGTCATATTGGAGAGTTGTACATCTCAAATTTATAAAATATTAATCAATGTTACCCCAATAAATTTAATAAAAAATTTTAAAAAGAGAACAATCCCATCTGGAGGTAAAAAATATTTTTTAAAAAAAGGATGATGCAGGAATTTGGGGCATATGTTTTCATTAAGAAATATTCTGATCTCGTCCTATTACCCATTGACTGACAAGATCTGACCGATCTTGTATGTAAAGTGTGTGACTCCAGAGGTGGTGATTGTGGGGCCTGATCTTCATGTCTTCCTGGGCCATTCAGTTACAGGGTCACAAGTCCTCCTGCATGAGGGCCCTCGAGGTGCCCTGGCAGAACCGATGACGAGGACTTTGGGAAAGCAGGAAATGTGTTCCAGCCCCCTCAGAGACGGGGTCTGAAAGAAGCACGCTGGCTCTCAGACAAGACCTTCTAAGACCGGCTCAAATTCCTGTGGCTGCGCAAGAGAGAGAACTCTTCCGCGGGGTCTAGGGTTGAGGAATGGGCGAGGATGCAGTAGCAGAGGCCAGGGCGCCTCGCGGGACAAGCTGGGCACCAGCTGCACCATCCCCCTGAGGGAGGTGGTGGGGACGTAAGTCCACTTGGAAGCTAGGAGATCACCAGGTTGGCAGAAGGCTCTAAACCAAGCCCCCACCCCTTCCTCACAGCTCCACCCCAAAGCAGGGAAACAAGATCTATAGTTGCACACAGTGTTTCACTGAGCAGTCATCTGCCTCTGCCTTCCCATTCTTTTTCTTCATTAAAAGCCTTTACTTGGCTTTAATTCCCTGTCTCCCAGGCGCTCTGTGCTCTGTACCCAGAAATAAGCCAAGTGTTTGGACCAAGGGAAATGATAAGAGTAACAGACCCAAGAGGAAGCCAAGACAGTGTTTCCAGGGCAGGCACTGGAGCTGTAGGGTCACCAATAACCAAGAACGGACAGAAATTCTGAATCCCTAGTGCATTTTCTAAACATCACATAAGCCTCCTGGATCTCTGTCTGACCCCAGGGGGTGTGGGAGTGCTGGCAAAGACAGAACTTGAGAGCCCCATCAGCCTGGAGGATGGGGACTGGGAATCAGTTCTTTAAATCAGTGGTCCCCAACCCTTTTTCGCACCAGGGACCGGGGGCTCCTATAAGAATCTAATACCTGATGATCTGAGGTAGAGCTGAGGCAGTGATGCTGGCCCTTGGGGAGCGGCTGCAAATACAGATGAAGCTTTGCTCAGTGGCCCGCCTCTCACCTCTGGCTAGACATCCCTGTAATTAACAGGCCACAGATCCGGTACCTGTCCGTGGCCTGGGGGTTGGGGTCCCCTGCTTTAAATCAAATTTTTCCTTCAGTTATATGTGACAGTCCTTTCACAATCCAGTTTGTGGTCTAAAATTCATACCCATTACACTCCCACTCTCTGGGATTGGTGGGGAGTGTGGTTTTCAAGTGCTGATAACAAAGCTGAGCTTCCCCAAGATGTTAGGGGAAAAAACTCAGATCATATCAGTGAATATTTGATCTCCATAAAGCAAGAAACTTTTTGTCTGCCGGCACATGACAGCAAAACACTAATCTTAGCGTTGGTGAAATACCTTCTGTCTCTGTCCTCCGCCTTGGTTTTCTGTTGCCCTTAAATGCAGTCTTGGTTATATATCCTACCAAGTATGCCCCTCTTCACATAACGAACCACCTCTGCAGTGGTTGATGGATGAGGGAGCAGCTCTTTAAAGAGTCAGTCCTGACTCATCCCATGTCTGCTGCTGGAAGACATGTGCTTCTGTGCCAAAGGTAGACACGACATGATGGGGAGTTTACACACAGCCTTTATGGTGTCATTCTCTAGCAAACGTGCGTGTATATTATTGTAAACTACTGTGTGCCATGTGATCACAGGATTAAGAAAGGAGTGAATTGCTAATCATGTCAGCCCAATCGTTTTCTTCCTTGATAAATTTGCATTGTTACACTTTGGGTGAAGAAAGATTGTAATTGGCTGTTGACACTGACTGAACGAAGGAGATGTGGGGTTTTTTTTGTTTGTTTGTTTTTTATGAAAAAGAGAATTAATTAGCTTGGTGAGGGAGGTAACACACAATTCAAATCTGCGGCTCTCACAGCTGCAAAACAGGAGTGAACTGTCAAAGAGTGTTTTCACCTCTCTCTTCCCCACCTGGTTTTCTCCTTTTGATGACACCTTTTCCTAGATTTAACACATTTAAAATTGGCCCACCAAAGAAAGAGACTAGGGGCAGGGGCGGACTGGGGAGCCTTCAAAAGAAAAGGAAGAAAATGTAGCTTTCAGGGTTTACGCCAGAAACACTGCAAACGTGCGTGCGTTTAAGCAGTGTTTGAGGAAGGTGGCAGAGACATTAAGCCGGGCCGACTCTTTGTCTCTCAAGTTGGTCTGAACCAGTAACAGATAAAGAAAGAACTGGATGCTTATGTGGCAGCCAGGAGGAAAAAAAAAAGGATCTAGGTAAAATGTAACTGAACTAGAGGTAGACGTGGTGATTTAAGAGAAAAGGACAATAGCTCGTTTTGGGGTGAGGAACTGTCCCGTCGTATTAGGCAGAAGCATGATGCTTTACTCTGTGAACAAAACGTCCACAGGACTCTTCTGAGGAATTAGAGTTCCATTCTGCTGTGATTTGCAAATCGGAGAACGTAGCCTTCAGCATGAATTGAAAACATGCTCCGATGTGGCAAATCTGAGGCGAGGATTTTAAAAGCGAGAGTTGCAAGGAGCTGATGACCAAAGGGATGCGTCGCTAGGAAAACATGTCATTTGTCTTAGATCATTTGTCTTCTGATTGGTGCGGGCAACTGGACTTTCAGGGGTCTGCTGACTCATGGTCAGCAGGCAGAGAGTCACTGGACATGGCCAACAGTTCAAGTCATAAGACATTGTCAGCAGGGAATAGAGTGTCACGAAGCAGGGGCTAAGGCCTCCGTTTCCTTTGCAGTCTGCAAAATAAACTAGTAAAACAAAGGTGGTGACATGGGGAATGTAGTTGGTCAAGTAGACAGAGTTTAAACTCCAAAACAGCCTCGTCACTAGAGCAGGATCAGAGGCCAAACTATAGAAGGGTCTGGATATTTGGTCACAGAATTATATTCGAATCCTCAACTTGTTTGTTTGGAGGTTAAGTATTGTTGAATGCTCCAAATTGTTTGGGAGTTTTGGAATCTACATTCCCCAGAATCTTCACCTGCAGTGTTCTGGGATGGATTCCTCTAATGACATGTGCATGTGTGACACAGAAGGCAGAAATGAAACAGAAGCCGTACAGTTGCTTCTCTGGCGATAGTGAGCAGGCACATTGCTTTCTGCAGGTGTGTCGCTTTAGAGCCGCTTTCACTTCCTTTCCTTGATGACTTCAAGTGGCTGAACCAGCCCCAATCTGCCTACCTCTTGTGAAAAATAAACCATTAGGTTAAGTTCCTATAGTTTGAGATTCTATTACATGCAGTTAAACCTATCCTGATAAAATCTGTATCAAAGGAATGACAGTTACATTTTCATTTTCTGACATTACATATGCAAACATCTGCAGAGACAAATGTTTTCTAGAACTAAAGTTTCAGCAATACTGTCACATTGATTCTTGCTTGAAAGGGGGCTATCAGGCAATCCGGTGAATAATGGATAATGCATTAAACTCCATTTGTGCCCAAGAATACTGAATCATTGAAAATGACAACTCTCGTAATGATCTTTGTATAATGGTTGTGGGTTTCTTATCAAAGTATAATTCAAGAACGGTGTTTGTCCAGAGAGAGATGACATAATTTAAATGGTTTCTGAGACAGAATGTGGAGAAACTAAAAGCACAGTTAACGCGTACATTAACCATTCTGCAAATTACAACTACTTAACGCAAATCGTGGATAAAGGCTTTGGGATTTGATTACCTAAGTTCCTGTACTGCATATTTGGTATTGTTCATTAACCTGAGTCGTGTGCTCAGACACCAGGAAGAATGGGTACGTTCTGATGTGAGCGTTTAAGAACCAGAGGCCTCCAGAGGCCTGTTTTGCTACTTTCTGGATTTTATTTTCTTCTTGTTTTGAACTGTGCTACAGATCATAAACTCTTAGAGGAAAGGTACAAATAGGATATGAAGTCAAAGACACATGCTAACAGAATGGTAAACAAACAAATTTGAGACTAGTCGTTGACATTTTGCATACGGAGATCTACTCCAAACGGGGAGACAGGGCCAAGGAAGATCGTATAGTCTCTTCCTGAGATTTTAGAGGTAGCATAGCGCAGTGATTAAGAGAGTGTAGGTTCCGGAATCAGTCTCTGTGGGTTCAAATCCCACTTCCAACGCATTTGACTAACTGAGGCAAGTTAGCTCCTCTGTGCCTCAATTTTCTTACCCGTGAAATGATTTTCTAACTTCGATTTGTCATAAGGATTAAATAAGTGAATGTATAAATCAAGCAAAGTGTTTCACGCATGGTAAATATATGTTTGCTATTACTACTATGTCACTCTATTTAACTGCTGGAATGAAAGCAATTATCTTAACACTGTGAAAGATTCTGGGAAATCGATACAGATGTGTAGACTTCATGAGAAGACTGTGCTCATGCAGTCTTCATTTGAAGCTATTCTAGGGAGCAATAAAACTCCATAGTTATCATCATAACATCCCATAGCTTTAGAACACATCTGTGCACCACCAAGTCGCAAGCAATAATGAAGACAGATGCTAAATCTTTGGAGTGCTGATTAAGAAACAATCAGACACGAACATAACTTAATTTTAATGATGTGATGATTTTATTAAGTTAATTTGCAGATTAAAAAAAAAAATAACTGAAAAGGCTTGACTGTTAACAAATACTTGCATAGCCAGATGTGCTCTTTTTTTTCTTTTAAAGAGGGCTTTCAGCATTCATACCCATTCAATTCACTTATCCGTACTCATTTCTGATCAGTGCTTGCACACCGAACGTAAGACAGGGTCAAAGAAATTGGATCCTTGCTGACATCCACCCGCGTGCTTGAGCCCTTACGAGTGAGGGCGAGCCCCGGCTCGGGCCGAGACGGCCGCTGTCCGCGTTTGTTTTGCAGCTGGCACTGGGATCACAGGGCGCCATGTCGAAAACCGCTCCTCTGATGAGATTACACAATTTGCTAAATAACTGAACTGAACCGTGATTTAGTCTCCCAAAGAGTTCTTTCCTTTTTTTTTAGACACGTGCTAGCATTTTAGAGTTCACCACCCTGTACGCCTACACGATTTGAGAGTGAAGGGGCTCAGAGGCGGCCGAGACCTTTCCAGCACGCGGCTGCAGGCTTGGACTGTCACACGCCAAGCCCCGTCCCGAAGAAGCTCTAGTGTGGTTTTTAAAGAGATGAATTTTAATTCTGCTATATCAAGTGCAGAATCTTTTTCTCTTTCCCTTTTAATGTTACATACCCACGGGCTACTGAATAACATGGTTGAAAACAGACCGGGTATGGTAAACTGTTTCGAAAGTCGCTTTCGTGTTAAGGTTTACTTAAAAGCAGCCGATTGACGATAAAGAGAGCTGACCATTGCAGCATTATGAAATCAGTATGTTTCTATTAAGGCAAAAAGGGTTCGAGAGATTTGCTACAGAAACTTACTGCTGGGAACCAACCTCCCCAAGGAGGCTGGTGCTCTGTAAATTTCTGAAGCAGAAACAGACCTATGGCCTGTGAAGTCAGTTATGGCGACCCAGCTGCTGGGCCTTAGAAGACAGGTCGCTTACGGCCATTTGTTGTAAAATGCACCGCCACCACCACAGAAGGCAAACGTTGGAGAGCTTTTGAAACCGCACGCGAGCTCCTGAAAGGTAGTGGTGATTGCAAACACCTGCGAGAAATGTATCACGTTTATTAAGAAACAAGGATTACACAATTCAAGATAAAAACCAGGTGTCTGATGAGTCGTTTCAGAAGGCAGAAAATTGCTCTTAATAAGAAATCATGGAAAAAAGCCTCATGCAGCTTTTTCGGAAAGGCATTTTATTCACAAAGTCTCCCTTTCTTCCTTAACTCTCCGCTCTAATAACTCATAAGGCTGGAAGCCGATGTTTGATATTTACACAGCTCAAAATTTGAATACTCGCTAATGTCTTTTAGCTGTTCTACATACTCTACTGCTGTCTCGTCTCCTCCTCCCCTGATCTCTGTGCTTAAAATTTAACACTGAGCAAAGAGCTCAGAGGCTGACAAAATCAAATCCCCACCGCCTCTCCCCACCCCCGCAGAATTTGTTGGGAAATCCTCCTTTAAAAATCATCCCCTTTTTTGGAGGACGATGCTGTTTCTCTGGAATTGAAAGCAACTAGCACAGAAATGACATGCGATTGCAAATGATGCCCAGACATTTTTATTGCACTGGAGATTTAACTGCTGCTTCTCTTGTTGGTTCACAGGAGTGTTCTTCAGATCGCAAAAGACAAATAATTCAATGCACCAGAGGAATCACTGCGACCTTTTTTCTTTAGAAGTATGGGTCTTAATTTCTGCTAAACGTAGACCAAGCTTTCCTCTCCATCTCTGGTACTCTTGCAGCTTGCCTCACTCGATTAAAATCGAGGAAATTTGGTAGGACGGTTAGTGATTTAAGTAGGTAAAGCCCAGGGGAGGCGTCTCAGTGTGATACTGAACAGGTAGACAGCAAGCTCTGGGCGACAGTCAGTGCAAACTGACCACACCAGCTATGGAGATTTAAGGGTCACTTCAGGCAGCCTACTTCAGAAACTTTCAAGAAGTCAGTGTGCACCAAATCATGCAAGGCGCTAAATGCATAATACTCTTCCCTCCTAGCACCAGGCGGAGAGCAAAGAGCCATATATCGCCATCAGTCCCTGGTGCGTGTCCGCCACTCCTCTGGCTTGGAAGCTTAGGGCCATTTCCTCTTAATTGCTTTCTTGCCAGCCAGCTGATGGGGAGTGGGAACAGGTTATCAGGGACCATTAGAAGGTTTCTCCAAAACTTGAGGGAATCATATAGATCTTGGCAAGCATTCATTTATTCACGTCACAAGTCAGCCACTGCTGGGGCTGGCCATACTGAACTGAGAAAGACACGCGCTCTGGTCCCTCCCTTCTCTGCATTGTCTACCACGTGGAAGCTGCTGGAAAGAGAGGGGAACATACTGCATCGCCTCCCACCCCAGTCCGGTATGTACTGAACATATCCCAATGCTTATGTCATGCTTATGACAGGCTCTTTTACTTGCAAATATTGCTTATACTCGTTCTCAACTGTCAAACCGATCAGTAATAATAATGGATTTTTTTTTAATCTTTCATAATGGTTCTTTCAACCTAAGAATGAACCGCCACAGGAAGTGCCACTCACATCACGCTTTGATTACCTAATACAGGCAGAATCACTCATAATTCTATTTACTCCAAGCCAAAAAGAAAGTAACTGCAGCACAGGTTAAGATCTCGACTCCGGATGTCTTGACGTGGTTCTTCTCAGTGTGTATTTATTTGCGTATCTGCTCACGTCTTTGCTATGTTCTGATATGTCAGTTGGTCCACTGAAGAGCACGTCCACCAGCCCAGAGCACTTTACCATGGGTTTGTAGTCTTCACTCCCGACCTAATGTCCCCCACCTCCTTCTCCCCCAGTGATCTCTCAGCAACTCCGGCCAAGTCAGCTGAGGTAGTGGGGCTTAAAAAAGTTTAAAAAAACACTGTTTTCCGGGGCATTGCATGGGAAAGGTGGTAAAAATTCCTCAGTCTCCCCAGAGCTTATAACAATATATATTAGCATTTTCACATAACCCTTCATGTATTCACATTAATAATTCCTGCCAGATATTTCAGATCCCTCGGAGACACAAACTCTATGTTTAATGCTTAATAATAGTGAAGGCTAATTAAAATACACAATACAGATACTTCATCACCCATGATAGTAGAGAGGGCATAAAACTGATAATTAGTAGGTGGCTAGGGGCAGAAAAATTACACAAGTAAATGAAGCTGCAGCCAGGAAACTGAGGTGGGGGTGAGAAAAAAAATAGGGCAGAAGGAAAGTGCTCGGGAAAGATATTTATTAGAATCCTTTAAAAATGTCAGGTGGTTGTTTCCAGAAGAGGTTTGTTGCGGGTTGTTGTGGGTGGCTCAGATCAACTCAGCTTTCACGAGTTTTCTTCACTTGGAGCACTGACCAAATTAAAGTACTGTAGCATTTCATCTTAGATAACGGGGCAGGGAGAAGGGAAAAAAAAAACTATTTGGATTGTGTCTAAATACTTTAGAACTTAATAGAAACTTATCAAGTGGTTATTTTGGACGAAAAAGAAAGGATCAGAAATTACTAGTAAAGATGAAAAATTGGCACTTATAATGTGACAATAGAATTGTGGCAAAGGATATGTAGACATTAAATTAACATAATTCCTATATCTGCTGTTTTCTCCTGTTACTTCGTCTATGACTCTGGTCAAGCTGTCAAGTGTGCACAAAGGTACACCACATTTTCAGGCTAGTGTCATCTATTTGATCTTTGCTCTAAGGGTAGAGTTTTGGATGTCTTAAACACCCATCTCTATTGCAAACAAACTATATTCTCTATCACTGGGGCACAAAATGACATGGGCTTGACCCAGAGAAAGAAGAGAGGTATTTAACAGACATTTCTCCTCCAACGAGGTAAGTCTGATCCTCTGCAAGATAGGTTTATTTGCCCTTTTAATAAGTGCTGAAATCAATTTCAACCTGAACTGAAAATCAGCTAACCTAGAGGAATGGTTAAAAAAAAAAATGTTTAAAAAAAGTATTAACTTGTATCTGTTACACATAGTTCCTTATATCTAACTGCTAGAGAGAAAAAACAATTCCCAGGGCATTTCAGGCATTCCATTCTTATATCTGCCAGTTTCACTGTAAGTGTGTCCTAATCTGTCCATACATTATCCTCCTGTTAAGATAGCGGAGGTGTTCAGACTGAGAGAACACACCTCTCTAAAACCAGAATGTAAAACCCAGTGAAATGCTGTCTGTGTACATCGACACATTTCAATCAATTGTAATATTTCCCATCAATGTAAAAAGGGTGATACTATGTTATATAAGGCTCATCCTATTATGGGTTATCCTGTAAAGATATGTAGCAATCAGACAGCCTGTATGAAGGGCCAGGTTTTTCTATAGAAAAAGTAGCTTTTGTTATTTTTGTTTTTAAGAGAATATTTAACACATGGTATTTATAGTACCATCAGTCTGAGGAACTCCACGTATTTCAAAGAAAGTAGCTCTTGATTCCACGAATGGATTCACACCTAAATCAGCATCTTTTAGAACTGATCATTACTGCCACTGGACAGTTGTTAATATCTAAAAACAACAAAACTCTAAAAATCCTGTTACTTAGGTGAAGAAATAGTATCTACATTTGCGCAACAAAAAACCGAGGGAGGTTTTTAAAAATGTAAGTATAGTTGGTATACAATATTATAAGTTTCAGGCGTACGTGGTGCTTCGACATTTACGTACCTTATGATGTGATCACACTAAGCCTAGTAATCATCTGTCACCATGCAAAGTTATCAGCATTATTGACCGTGTTTCTCCTTCACCTTTTTCACCGTCTCCCCATCACTCTCCCCTCTGGCAGGCATCAGTTTGATCTCTTTATATGAGTCTGTTTTGGTTTGTTTTAGATCCCATATGCAAGTGAAACCACATAGTATTTGTCTTTTTCTGTCTTATTTCACTTGGCATAATACTCTCCGGGTCGATCCATGATGTCACAAATGGCAAGATTTTATTCTTTTTTATTTCTGAGTAGTATTCCATTGTGTATATACAACATCATCGTTATCCGTTCGTCTGTCGATGGACACCGAGGTTGCTTCCGTAGCTTGACTATTGTAAATAATGCTGCAGTGAACATAGGGGTGCATTTCTTTTCAAATTAGTGTTTTCGTGTTCTTTGGGTAAATACCCAGAAGTGGAATTGCTGGGTAGTGTGGTAGATCTATTGTTAGTTTTTTGAGTACCTTCCATAACTGCTTTCCATTGTGGCTGCATCAGTTTGCAGTCTCACCAACAGTGCACAAGGGTTCCCTTTTCTCCACTTCCTCATCGTCACTTGTTATTTGCTGACTTTTTGACAATAGCCATTCTGAGTGGTATGGGGTAGTATCTCATTGTGGTTTTGACTTGCATTTCCCTGATGATTGGAGATGTTGAGCATCTTTTCACATGTCTGTTGGCCCTCTGCATGTTGTCTACCCTAAGAAGGAAAATACCTGCTAAGGGCCTCTTGTGGTTAATCAGCCCAAATTCATAACCTGAGTCCAGCAGCCATTGTTTACAGAGTCCTCTCACACAGACTGCATTTCAGTGAAAAGCCACGAGCCGGACTGCCGAGCCTCCCACTGTGCTCCTGCCATCTGAGCCGACCCTTATGAAGGAGTTCCTGGAATTGTATTCCAGCCAATAGGCTGAGACCTCTCCCATCCAGTCAGAGCTGCAGAGCTACATCCTCATTTGCTTCTTTACTCCACAAGAACCAATCAGAATGCATGAAGCCGGCAAATCAGGACAGAGCTCTAAGGTAAAACAAACTGGATGGTATATATTTTTTAAATGGCTCTTGAGGCTTCTTTTTCCCTCTCACCACCTTCTCTACCTCTGGGAGGTGGAGGGGAGGTGCAGGCAGCAGCTGTTTGTGCTCAGGCTCCACCTCCAGCGCCCTCTTCCCTCCCTCTAGGAAAGTCTATCTGCTCCCTTTAAATTCAAGCCCTTTGAGACCGCCCTCTTTGCTTCCTGAGCTTTCCAACTTTATTATGCACATTTACTTCCCTTTTTTTTTGTTGTTTGTTTGTTTATCGATAAGTCCACCTTAAGGGGCACCTTAAAAGAGAAGATCTCAAACCTCTCAGAAAATGAAATATATTCTCTGATTTTAAAAACTGCTTTAATGGAATTCTCACAGCATGCAAAAACTTTGGCCATCTGAGCAAAACATTTAACTTAGTCCATCTGCTAAAGACATAACTTGGATCCTGTTTTGTTTTTGTTTTGTATTATTGTGCCTGGGATACAAAAGCTAGTGTTTGTAAAATGAAAGCTACAAGATTTCTGTGTTTATGTGCATGTTTATGCACATATGTCTACGTATGTATGTTGTAGATACGGCATATTTCTACCACTGGATGGTACTGCCAAGGTTGAACTGTAATTTCAGAATTGGGCTGTAAAGGAACTTATTTATGTAGCTTAAAACAAATGAGAGCTTCTATGAATTTGAAAAATAACACACTAATCTAAATGCCTTTCAGGTGCATATGATCTAGGATCAGTAGTCAGTGAATAAAGAGTAGCTTAAAGTTGTTCGTTTAATTAAAACAGGCATGTCTTTAGATATAATGGCTAATCGCTTTGAGGTCTTTTGAAGCCTTTAGGAAGTAATGCAAAATTAATTGTTAAAAACATATGAGATAAATAGAATAAGAGTTTTTAGGTGAAATTTTGGCAAACATTTTCAAAAATTCTTTGATTACTAAAGACCTTAAAGTCTGCTATTAAGGTCCAGACACTTGTGACAAAGCCTGATTAGGACATTACACTGACTTAAAATGACTGTATGTGAAAAATAAGGTGTGCTTGGTAAAAGAAGTTACAAGGAATGGAAATACATTTTGTTGAAGGAAAAGAATAATTTTGTCCCAGAGTAAAACGACCTTTCTAGAATAAGGAAAAAACAAAAGCTGAGATGCTTACGGAAGTTGAAGACGGCTTATGGCCAAGGAATCTTGAAGAAGAAATCCTATGTATAGTCAAGCTGGCCAGGACTGAAAACGGTTTAACTTTCTTTGATTTCAGAAGCACACTGATACAGAATTGGAATCTGGGTTCTGTTTCTGTTAAAAAGGACAAGTTTTCCTATATTAATGGTACGCTCTTGGTAAAAAAAAAAAATTGTAAAAGGAAAGTAAGGATTTGGTGTTTGTTAAGATTCCCTCCTATGCCGTGTTATCAGGTCTCTGACTGCTTGGGTAAACCAAACCTTCTTAATACTGAAAGCTAAATTTTGCTTCTAACCATTTAACTTTCTGTAATTGCTTGTGAAGTCTTTAAATGGATGATTAAACGAGTAACTAAATGGATAACTAAAATAAGGGAATCTCTCTTTACAAAAGGGAGAAATGAAACTAATTAGGCCTATTTGATATGCTAAAATTCTGAAGTCTGGAAAGTGGATTTTAATCCAATTGCTCCCTTCTCAAGGACAAAAATATACCAGTGGCGACTTACATGTTTTCTCATTGGGTAAAAGCATCTGCGTGCCAACCGGCTACAGCTGCAGCACTTACTAAAATACTTCAAGAGGATTTTTCTCCTGCTTGGAAAATCGCAGAGCTCCACAGCAACTGGGGAACCCACTCTACAAGACAAATTCTACACCAGGTATGCAAAACTTGGCCAATGTTGTAGCATTTGTATTGCACTTATCCCCAGTCCTCTGGTTTCATAGAATCGATGAGGTAGTCGCAATTCAATTGAGGAAACTTGTTGAATTTTTTAATCTGCCTCAGCCTTAAGCCCCTCCCTTGGATTCCTTAAGACTTGTTCCCTTTCATAAACGCAGATTGTCCGCTTTTTAAAATCATTTTCGGAAGACCTACGAGGCTAGATCAGGGAATGCATGAACCTGCTATAAGGAGACCTTACGGACTCATCGCAAAAAACTTGGACTCTCTCTAGTCTCCTTGGCAGGAAACGTACCAGGTGTTGCTGACTAATCCCTGCAAAGGTAATAGGTATTAACCCAAGAATTCGTGTTTCTCATTTAAAAAGGCTCTCACACTTCCACCTCATTCGCCTGATTGAACGTCCCAACCTGTAGGACACCCCAGTTAAAGTTATCCAGAGCGGACAACCGCTTGGATGAGAAGCAGATGGCACCTGACACAGATGACCTTTCCCAAGACCCAGGACCAGGCCAGTCAAGTCAGCTCCTGCTGTGCATAATTCTTATGCTTATTTCATTATCATAGGGGTTATATTCCTGGGTATGTTAGTGGTTTTAATTTCTCGTGACGAGCTGATCACCTTACCTGTGTTGTGGATTGTATTTTCTAGTTATTTCATGTCATTAACCCTCAACTATACAGTGCTTCCTAATTTTTGCTGTCTTAACCCTTGTTAATTGGGAAACCTTGACATAGAATATTATGGTACAATACTCTGAAACCTTAGCCTCCTCAGGGAACATGCTAGAAAGCTGGATTTGTCATCTGATGCCTGCCTCTACCTTTGGTAAAAGTGACAATCCCACAGTTATTCCTGTTAGTAATTTCTCGACTGGAACATAACTGTTGATTTTATAAAAACCCTCTCTGGAAAGCCACGAGGGCAGGAAACAGCACTATTCAGCACGTTCTGCCTACCATCAAAGTAGACATTCCAGTAATTTCATCTACCACCTAATAGGGAAATAATCAGTTATTGAGGAAAAATTGTAGCCTTCCACATTTCCTTTGTACAAGGAGCTGTTTTGGACGTTACGTGCATTTTCCTGTTTCTGACCAATGAAGCCAGGTTGGTATGTCCCAGTAGAGTGAAATGCTGCTAGTTTATAAAAGGTACATCATTTTAAATATGAATCATTCCTTTTTATCTTGCTAGCAGGATTTTTAACCCCTACATTGATATCGATCAGTTTTTCAAGTGAAAAAGACCTGCATCTCAATTGAGGTGATTTAGAGCAAGAAGGTGAGGCAAAAATTGACGGAAAAACTGTTACATACAATCTTTTTGAATGTGTGTTCTCCTTTACCCTGAAACCTTAAACCGAAAAGAAAATTCCCTTTAGATAGGAGTAATATCTTGGTAATAGTCAGTCTGCAGCTGAAGTCACTTTTCTTACTCGCTGGGCTGATTATATTGAATAGAGTTCAGTGTTTTGAAGACTTCCTCCCTCTGTGAGTTTCTTATATCCACCTCGTGGCAGTGTTTAAAGGCTGATATGCATTTTAAGTGATGTGTGAGAGAGAATAAGCCTAAATATCTATTAGTATGGATAACATTTTACAAGAGCTTTTAAAGTTAATGAGTCTATAAATTGTATTACTGGAGTTAAAATATGGATTTGGTTTTCTCTGAGACAGAAGGGAAAGTCCTCTTTTTAAATATCATCCACCAAGTGGAACTCGTGCCCACAACAGGAAAGAATGAGACCTGGTCCTGTTTGTTGAGAAATTTTAATTCGATGGAAAAGACCAAACTGTTATTTGACAATTAGGGGACAGTTTCACTTCACTGGCAGCTGGTCCTAACTCCTCAGTCACTGATCCAGGAAATGTTTCAACCAGAGACATGGCTTCCTGGAATATTATACCAGATTCATGAGTTTGGGCAAAAGAAAGAAAAGGAAAAAGAAAAAATGGTGAAGAAATTGAATTGTTCCCTTTCCACTCCTGAAAGTACAATGATGTATTGGAGGGGAAAGAATATTTAAAATCTCTTTCCCAGCACAAGGTAGCATTTAGGTGAAAACAAATTAGCACTGAGGTGTATGCTTTGAAATTTGGGGCTATTGGGTCTTTTCCCTTAAAATCTGAACTGCTTGCTCAATTGGTGTAATCTGCTATTTATTAGTATATGTTCGTAAAGATTTTGTCCTATTAACGATTACAGAGTTCACGAATAGCGAGTTGCATGGTAAACAAATTACTATGCCTCTTTGTAAATTGGAACATATGACTCTGGTGCTCTTGTGGACGTAATAGTACCTTTTAAATTCCAACACTAGCTGGCTTTGGCTCAGTTAGACGTGATGATGTGAAATCTAACCAGACCCATAAACGGAATGGCCCACCCAGCCGCTAGAGCCACCAGGGCTCAGCAAACATCTTTAGACTCCCCAGCTCGAGCTCCAGCAGTCTCAGACCAGGATGACTTGATTATTTGCTTGCAGCCCAGGGAGAAGGTGGTGGCCAATACCTCCTGCTGTACCTAGATAAATAACTCTTCCCAGGTAGAATTAGAAACAACCAAACTCCTTCAACTTGCAAACTCTCTTAAGGGGCATTCCAGTTTTGCCTTAAGCATCACTGGCTGGTTAGGATTTAAATTCTCTGATATTTTCAGCTGGCTCCCAACTGGGCTCAGAGCTGTTTTAAAAGTCTGGGTTGCAAATTGTTTTCCTTTTTGTTATTCTAATCTGTTCAATATGTTTCATTTTCAGGCTATTGGTATTCTGTATAACAAATGTTTAAAGCCCCCTACAAAAACTCAAGCAAAGACTGCACGAAGGAGGAGGGCACCGATCCATCATGCAACTGCACACCCTCCATACTGAGTAATATATTGAAGAACAGCAGCGAGACTGAGCATTCTTGTCTTGTTCCAGATCTTAAAGGACAAACTTTCCGCTTTTCACCATTGAGTCTGATGTTAGCTGTGGGCTTGTCATATCCAGCCTCTATCATGTTGAGGTAAGTTCCTTCTATACCCACTCTGTTGAGAGTTTTTATCATAAAGGGATGTTGAATTTTATCACATGCTTTTTCTGCACCTATTGAGATGTGATTTTTGTCCTTGGTTTCGTTGATGTGATGAGTCACAGTAATTGTTTTGTGGCTGTCGAACCACCCTCGCGTCCCTGGAATGAACCCCACTTTATCGCGATGTATAATGCTTTTAATGTATTGTCGTATTCAATGTGCTAGTATTTTGTTGAGAATTTTTGCATCTATGTTAGTCAAGGATGTTGGCCTGTAATTCTTTTTTCGTAGTATCTGTCTGGTTTTGGTATCAGGGTAATGCTGGCCTTACAGCTTTTGGGAATAATTCAAGGATAAGTATTAAATCTCCTTTAACTGTTTGGTAGAATGCACCAGTGAAGGCATCTGGTCCTGGGCTTTATTTTGGAGTTTTTTTGATTACTGCTTCAATCTCATTGCTAGTAATAAGTGCATCTAGATTTTGTTTCTTTCTCGTGTAGTCTTGGAAAGTTTTATGTTTCTTGAATTTATCGGCATATATAATTGTTCATAGTATTAATGATCCTTTGTATTCCTGTAGCATCCATTGTAATCTTTCCCTTTTCATTTCTGATTTCATTTATCCAGGCTCTCTTTTTCTTGATGAGTCTTGCTAGAGGTTTGTCAATTTTATTTATCTATTCAAAAAACCAGCTTGGTTTCATTGATCTTTTCTATTTTTTTTAGTCTTTTTTATTTCCACTCTGATCTTTGTTTCCTTCCTTCTACTTTGGGTGGCATTTGTCCTTTTTTCTAGTTCCTTTAGGTATAAAATTAGATTGTTTATTGGGAAATTTTTTCCTGCTTCCCGAGGTAGGCCTGTATAGCTATGAACTTTCCTCCTAGAAATGCTTTTGCTTTATCTCATAAGTTTTGAAAAATTGTGTTTTCAGTTTCATTTGTCTCAAAATAGTTTTGATTTCTTCTTTGATCTGTTGGTTGTTTAATCTCCATGTTATTTGTATTTTTCCAAGTTGCTTCCTGTTGTTGATTTCTAGTTTCATCCCATTGTGGTCAGTCAGGGTGCTTGATATGATTTCAGCCTTCTTGAATTTATTGAGGTTTGTTTTGTGGGCTATCCTGGAAAACGTTCTATGTGTATTTGAGCATAATGTGTAATCTAGTTTTGGTATAAAATGTTCTAAAAGTCAATCTGATCTAATGTGGCATTTAAGGCCATTATTTCCTTACTAATTTTCTGTCTGGATTATCTATCCATCGAGGTAAGTGGGGTATTAAAGTCCCCAACTACTGTTGTATTACTGTTAATTTCAGCCTTTATGTTGTCCATTAATTTTTGCTTTATATACTTGGGAGCACATTTACAATGGTTATAGCCTCCTGTACTGACCCCTTTCTCACTGTGTAATGACCTTCTTTGTCTCTTTTTACACTCTTTGTTCCAAAGTCTATTTGCCTATGAATATTGCTACCCCAGCTTTCTTTCCATTTCTATTTGCGGAGAGTATCTTTTTCCATCCCTTCCCTTTGTGTGTGTCTTTCAATCTGAAGCGAGTCTCTTATAAGCAGCATATAGATAGGTCTTGTTTTTTTACCCACTCTGCCACCTTCTGTCTTTTGATTGGCACACTTAGCCCATTTACATTTAAAGTACTTATTGATAGGTGTGCACTTGTTCATTGTTTTTTGGCTGCTTTTGTAGTTCTTCCTTTCCTTTCTTGGTCTTTCCTTTTGGTTTGCTGTTTTTGTTGTTGTTTTCTATTTTTTGTAGTTTTTTTGTTTGTGGTTACCATGAGGTTTCTGTGTGTGTATATATATCCATCTGTATCTATAGCGGTCTATTTTAAGCTGATAAAGTGCAAACGCGTTCATGAAGCACATGTTCACTTCCCCTCCACACTTTGTTTTGCATGTCTTATTTTACTTCTTTTTGTTGTGTGTAGCTCCTGATTATTATAATTTCACTCTTTTGTCTTTAATCTTAGCTTTTTAAGTGACTGATTCACTGTGTTACTTCTATATCTGCCTTTACCTGTGATATTTCTTTCCCTATATTTTATTTTTGGGATGGCCTTTTCTGCATAAAGACCCTGTAACATTTCCTGTAGAGCTAGTTTAGTGATGAACTCCCTTAGTGTGTGCTTGCCTGGGAAACTCTCTCCTTCGATTCTAAGTACGGGTAGAATGTTTCCGGTTCCTTTCAGCACTGCCTCTGGCTTGTAAAGCTGTTGCTGAGAACTCAGCTCATGGCCGTATGTAACTCACTGTTTCCACCCTTGACGCCTTCAAGATTGTGTGTTTGTCTTTAATTTTTGCCATTTTAATTACAATGTCTTGCTGGGGGCCTCTTTGGGTTCCTCGTTTGGAACTGTGCTTCCTTGACGTGTTTCATTCTCTAGATTAGGAAAGTCTCAACCATTATTTCGTCTCCTCCTGGATTCCTACAATGAGAATGTTCGCGCACTTGATGTTGCCCCATAGGGCCCTCAGGCTATCCTCATTTTAAAAAAACGATTTTTTCCTTTTTGCTGTTCTGCTTGGGTGATTTCTGCTCTTCTATCTCCACCCAGGTGGCTGACCCATGCTTCTGTATTAACCAATGTGCTGTCAGTTCCTTCCAGTGTTTTCCATTTCTTATTGTATTCTTCATCGCTGATTAGTTCTTTATCATATTTCATTTTTTTTGATGTTCTGAGTTCCTCTATCCTACTCTCAAGTTTGTTGAGCATCCTTATGAGTTCCTTTGAAACCTTTATCAGGCAAATTACTCACCTCCCTTTCATTAGTTCTTCTCTGGGTTTTCTCGGTCCTACGAGTGAGATGAAATAGCTATCTCGCCCAGTCTTGAAAAAGTGGGAGTAGCCGCCGTGTAGACTGGGTGGTTTTGGCAGGCTGTTTGGAGTAAAAGCAGGCGTGCACAGTGCCTGGGGTGCCGCCAGGCCAGGAGGAGCGGGTTCAGGACAGGGCAGCCTGGTGTGCGGGCGTGTGGAGGAGCTCCCTGGTGCTCCGGCTGTCCACAGCCAGACCTGGGTCTGTGTGCCCGCTGTAGAGCCTTGCTGATTCCACTCTGGATCAAGATGGGGCTGCCTGGTGTGTGCATGAGGCACGCCCTGTGTTCTGACTGCCACCATTCTGGGCTGGGGAGCCCTGAGCATGCGCTGCAGCATTGCTGGCTCCCTCCTGCTCCAGCTGGGCTTCCTTCCACGTGCGCAGCTCACCCTGCTGTCCTGAATGCTGGGCACTGCAGCCCTCGGCTGTTCCCTCTTACTCTGGGTGGGGCTCTCTAGCAGGCAAGTACAGCAGGGGCCTGGCTCTAACTGTGGGCACTTGCTACGGAACCTTCTTGTTCCCACTGGAGCTGGCTCCGGGAGGGGAGACTGCGGATGCAGCGCTGGGCCTTGCAGTTTGGCCAGGGCTCCTGCCCACGCCATCCAGTTGTAGGGGGGATGCAAACAGTGGCACTCACCAGCTCCTCTGATCCTGGTGGGCTCCCTCAAATTCTGGGGTGCTCCTGCGGTCCCCCAATCTTCTCGATATGGTCTCTTCTTTGCTGTGCAGAATCTGTTGTCTCTTAGTTGTCTCAGAAGAAATCGCTCTAGATAGAGGTGTGCATTGGGTGTGTTCATGGGATGAGCTCTGGGTCCTGTTATGCTGCCATCCGGGATCCGCCCAAACCCAGGCAACTTAAGTGACTTCCCCAAAGTGACCCAGTTGTCCTAGGGCACTTAGCTCAGACTCCATCGAGTAACTCCAGGCAGTGGAATATACGTACCACAGCACGGGCTAAACACAACCTGCACCCAGGAAAAAGCAAAAGGTCTTCGTCTGTGTGCGTGGACTGGCTGGTAAGTTTACCTGCCTGCAGAGGAGCAGAACCTTGTGTGAGGTCAGTGAGGGTCCAGGGCTACGTGAAGAATGAGGAGATATAACCCTGACTTCCACCTTCTTCTCGCCTCCAAAATTATCACACACAAACTACACAGGGGCACACACTCGCCTACACACGCCATGCTGACATCGTTCCTCTGACTCAAAATGATGCCACGGGAGGAAACCTAGATCTTTGAAATGATTAGTAAAAGGAGGGCGCGTTTCTACATTAATAAAACACAACACACACACACACACACACCTGCCCCGCCATAAACCTCCATCAAGAACATTAAGATACCTTACAGGAAAAACACCTATTTTAATCATGATTTGACCTGACTTTTTTTTTTGACAGCACACCCACTGTAAACACGTGTCACTTGTGAACCTGTTTGTGACCATGGGACGTGCCAGGCAGAGCTGGACTCCTTGGGTAAGAAGCCTTTCAAAGACTCACCCCACACACTCAGAAGCAGCCCTGTGAGTGCTTGGAGTCCGGGGACCTGTGGCTCTCTGGGTGCTGAGCAGGGCCGTCCTGGCGTCACCCTCGCTGCTCTAAGCTCATGGGCTTCATGTAGAAGACCAAGGGGAAACGTCTCTTTCCCAATTCACATACGACCTTTCTTATTAACACTGTGCCACACGGAGCTATGCTGCAGGTTTGTTCTAAAAGCACAGAAAGCAACAGGTGTGAAAGCATCTAACTTTTTGCATAGAAAACAAAAGCAAAATGTGGGAAAGGGTCCCCCCCAGTCCTGCTGCAGTGTCACCAGGGCTCGACTCAGAGACAACTGCCTCTTTCCCAACACGCTGCAGAGAGTCTAGCCCCAATGTCACCAGTGTTTTCATTCACTTGGTCACTGATGGTGCTGCCTGGAGCATGTGACTGAAAAGTGCTGCTTTAGAGTAGAAGGGTGACAGGACCAAGGGAAGAAGCCACAGGACGATAATGACGATTATGGCAGAGAATCATCAGTAATCAGAACAGCAGCAAAAGGGATAATCTTGTCCAAGACCATGGCTATAAAACTAGTAGCTCTGGGGACTCAGGATTCATTAACAAGTACAGTACTGAAAAATGTAAACAAAACATAACGAATGAATGGCTGTTTAGTACAGTACTATTTTCTTTTTTTTTTCTAATTCAGGGTTAAGGGATCTCTGTGCAGAGTCCACACAGGTTGGTCTGTGTAGCCATGGGAGATCTGAGCAGGCCCCGCCTTCCAAGGATTCCCTGGCACACAGCTCGTTCAGTACTGGGGGCTCACTCAGCATCAACGAAAGTGACCTTGCCGGACCGTGGCTCATACGACACTGGCCTCAGTTCTTCTTGTCCTCCTTCCGAGGCTGGCTTTTTGTGGCTCCCAAGCTGTTCCACACCTCTGTGTACATGAGGGTCCCAATGAAGACAAACAAGGTGCCCAGCCAGTGCCACAGAGTGAACGGGTTCTGGAAGTACAAGATAGAGAAGATGAGGCTCACAAACTTGCGTAGAGTCACGAAGAGTGTGACGGTGAGGGAGGTGCATTCCGTAGTGAGGATGAAGACACCCCGGATGCACACGTACCTGAAGGGCTGGGGTTAAGGCGGTTTTCTGCAGATACTGAGAGGTCGGCCACGGGAGACCCTTCTGGCCTGGTTCTTGGCCTAAATGCTCGTATTCTAAGAACTAGAAAACACAGGGGTTGGCTACGGCTGCTCTGAGGCCCCTTCCTGGTGGAACACCCTGCGGCATTCCTGTTCTGCCATTCCCTTTGTAGATCCCAACTCGAAACTGCCTAAAACCTCCCGATATACTTATTCCGGATTCTTCCCATGGTTCACAATGAAGGTCACCTCCCAAGTAATGACAGAGCGTTAACACTCTCAGCGAAGGTGACCACACCCACCTTTCTTTGATATGGCTCCCAGCCTTCCACCACTTCCAAAAGAGAACTCTGTACGACAGATCTATGAAGTGACTTCAGAAGAATGAGGTCAATCTGGTTCACTATTTCAAAGACTGAATTGTTATAATGGACTTTTTTTTTAAATGGTTCTTTTGAATGACCTTAAGTTTTAATTAATTTGAAATTCAGAATTCTGTAGCAGTTTGTGAAATAGCCTAGGATGGTACAAATCACAGAACATTCGTGTCATACACTAATTGCTGACTGTCCCTGCCCCCAGAGCATTTCTTCACAGTGCCCTGTGACTTACTGACCTCCGGCACCACTGTCATCCCCTCAGCCCTCCACAAAGGAGCTCACTAGACGGGCCTCTCCGTCTCCTGCTTACTGCAGAAGAGATCAAGGTAAGAATGAAACTGTCACTGCGCTGTTAGAACAAATGTTCCTGGGCTAAAATAATCCAGAAAAGACCACAGGGCCAAGGCGGGCAAAGGATACTGGGTGATGATGTTCATGAGGAGGTAGAACCACATGATGGGCACGGCCACACCGACAACGGGAACTTGATATAACTCTGCAAAGATTAAGAGGGGAGATGGCTGTATCACTTTTGATAGCTAAAGTTTTCATCTTTTTGAACAAAGTAATACATACCGATCACAACGGAGACAGCAACGTCATTCTGGACCATATGCCACTTTACCTGTCTTGATTCCAGGCTACATCGGTCTCAAGAATCATTACTTCATTTTCTTAAAACAAATGATAAACTCTTAACCATTCACCTGACTAGGACCCCACTTTACAGAGAAAGACTGAAGCACAGGAAGTTCAAAATGACATGGTCATATCTGACAACACGACAGGAAAGGCAACCAGTAACCAAATGCCATTTGGAAGTATGTTCAATCCTACTCGTAATCAAAAAATTCTAAATTAAGGCTGTAGCATTTTATATCTAATAAATTAGCAATTAAAAGTTTATGAATAATATTCTAATCTGGCAAGGTAAAAGTGGAATTGGCAGCCACTCAGTTGGTGGTGCTTTCAAAAAAATTTCACGATTCTTATTAAGGTGCTATAAAAGTATTAATACCCATTCTAAGAAGTTAATCCTAGATAATTCAAAAAAAGTTCTTCATTGCAGTATAATTTATAATATGTAAAAACAAAATCAATCTGTGCAATGATAGAACAATGGCTATGTAAGCAAAGATACTTTAACTAGATAAGACCTTTACATTCAAAGTCATAAAGGTTACATTTGGTCACACACACAAAAAAAACAGCGGAAAGCGAAGTAGAAAATTCAACACAAGGATTACAACTATGTAAACAGTGTCTAGAAAGGAACTGGTAAAATGAAATTAACGGATGTGGAGAATAATGGAATTTTAACTTCTCTACCTTTAAATACATTCTTATGTTAGATTTATATAATGACGTTGCACAGCGAATATTTGGGATTACAGGGAATAGGACATTATAATCCTCTAAGGCCATTTCTTTCATATTGCTAAATTGTTTTCGGTGTTTGAAACATACAGCGTAACTGAGGAAAGTCCAACACAGTGATGCTGAGATCTGGTTAGGAAAAGAACATTAATTTTCTTTTGCAGAAAATAAAAAGCCATCTAGATAAATAATTTGTTAGAACCGTATGTCTGGACTCGTGGGAAATCCCAATAATCTGGTATTCTACTGTCTCCGAAACATTTTGCAAGTATTGAAATGAAAGTTAACAAATGTTATTACTCTTTTAAATAACTTCGGAGACCCACTGTATCAGTTTTCTGAGGAAAGAGACAATCGGTATGATGTAAAATATTTAGACGGAGAGTCAGCTCTCAGAAAATTCTAGGGTAACAGGTTCATCTGAGACACTAAAACTCATAACAAGAGGAAAAAATGTGTATTTAACTTAGGGATGTTCTGAAGAAGCTTAAGGCCGTTTCCAAAAACCAAACTTTTTATAAATACACAGCCCTGTAATTTTTAGAAGAAACATTCTAGTAACTAAATCAGTTCTAAGGAATTCGATCATGTTTATTTCAATAGCAGTTTGCTATGCTGTGAGAAATCAGCTGTCAACTACATCCCAATTTAAAAAAATCAGAAATGATTAATTCAGAGCCTTAACTTTCTTACACACTCTCTTCATCAAACATTCCTGGGGGGCAAATGGGAGAGGCGATATTGCAAACTCAGGGCAGTCAGAGCTTCACACTCAGGTTCGGACAGCAAACAAGTGTTTCCTGAGCACCCACTGCCGTCCTACAAAATACACTTCAATAGGTATAAGCAACTATTGACTTTTGAACTAATTTTCCTTTTTCCTGCTGCCTTTCTTCCTGTCATTTGAAAAAAAGCCCTGTCATCAACTTTGCTTCCCCTCCCCAGGGCTGGGCCCCCGAGCAGACCTGCCTCTGGCAGGACGAACAAATTGCTGAACCACTGCCCACCCTCCCTCGTGGCTCCGATGGCTACAGTGCGTGCATCCTGCAGACAAACCTTCCACGTCCACATGCAAAAACACACATTCCAAGGCAAAAAAAAAAAATCTGAAGATAGCGCTTCATCTGCAGATAGCTGAGAAGCACCTGTAAAAAGGCTTCTGCTATTGCATCCACTGATCAACAGCATCGTATTCATGGAACTGGGATGGTTTCAAGTGGGACAGATGATTTTGGATTAAAAAAAAAAAAAGGCAGTGGACAAGTCAAGAGTAAAACTGAAACTCTGCCTCAGAAACTGTCAGGTCGTTGTACTGGATCACGGCAGACTCACCAGACTTATTGAAGAGAACTGCATGGTCATAGATATCCGAAGCCAAGAAGATGAATCCAGGAAGTGGAAGGGCGTGCTACGGGAAGAAACATTCCGCATAAATGTAAATGCAAAAACACTGAGTCATTGTAAAGCTGCTCTCATTATTCTAAGTTTTACAAGTTGTTGGACAAGCACTATCATGAAAAGCAAGTTAGACTTATTAAGTTGAATGTATCCAGTGCTTCTAAACTGCTTGACGCTCTATGTCGTGATAGCACCAAAATTACAGTTCTTGCCCGTAAGTGTAACAGTCATCACACAAAAGAAAACAAAAAATAGAGCCAGCATCTTTTCCTCAACAAAAGGGAATGAGAAAATTAAATACGCAGTCATTCTACCCACAGGATTTGTTACGATTTACTGTTTTTGAGAATGGCTAAGCAAATATAATGGACTTAAAAATATAAAGAATGTGAAGGCAGATTTTAGGGAGTTTAGAAAACTAGTGGGAAGAGAGATGGAGGGCAGGGAAAAAGAAATGAAGATAAGAATAAAAAGAGGTGGAAGAGGAAACAACAGGTAAGCAAGGGTTACTGTACTTGACAACGAGCCGCCACCACCACCAATGCAATAACGAGGAATCGCAGGTAAGTAACGTTGACTGAGCAGGCACTGTGTGCCATGCACTGTTCTAAAAGACAGATGTGAACCAAACAGAATGCTCCTTTCTTTTTTAAAGTCCCAGACCCACACGCTAGTTCCAATTAAATCTCAAATGGCTTGTCTGCAGCAACTGGGCAGTGAAGATACCCCCCCTAAGGTTACTGAACCGGAGGCTGTCATGTCACCCTGACCGTGAGGGGCTGTGCTCTGGGCATCACCTCAACAAGAGGGAGGAAGAAGTGTCTCTAGAGCAGTTTAAAATGAAGAAGCTGAAGCAGTGTAACTAGCTATCTAAACTCTCCATCAAATGGATGAAGCCCATCTGAGGGACTCATCCTCTCACCCGTCCACCCCAACGCTCTCCAACGCCCGCCTGCACGTAGCCCCTGGCCATGCTGGTTTGGTTTTTTTGTAGCTTATTTTCCTTTTCTAGGCATTGGTTTCAACCTGATTTCACTTGCAGGAACACTGGAGGTGAGGTTCTTTGTCCCTACAGTAATTCCTGGTTTAGCGGACACGTTCTGTTCACACTGACTGATCGTGATCGTCCCGCGCAGAGAACTGTGGCTCTGAATGCACATTAGCAGCCTATGAAAGTACTTCGGTCTGTGGGGCTCGAAGCAGATTACTAATAACAAATTGATCCTTCAACTACATCAAAAGGACGGCCTATTACATTTGATACCATATTACAGTAATAATAACTCAGTAATATTTATCCTCCCCAGGTTCAATAAACTGCTTACATTATAAAACAAAGCCTCCTTGGAGTGTTTCCCAAATTGTTTGTATAGAGTCTCCTGGAAAATACCCATCCTTGCTGACATCAGGAGAGCAAATGTCAGTGCTCCAATACCTAAAAAAAAAAGATCAGGTTACAAGATACCTATATTTCCAGATATATCCTTTTTTTCCCCAGATATATTCTTAAAGAACATTTACTGGTTGTTTACATATTCTACAAATATTACAAACTCATTGTAAAACATGTACAAAGTTTGAAAAAGAAATAAAAATCAACCACAATTTACCATTACAGTTTCCTACATCTCTCTAAATATATTTATGTATATTTTGTGCTAACATGGGCTCATAGTATAAAATTTTGTATCTTGCTTCCTTCACGATCTTTTTCCTGGATTTTTCTTCAGGTCATTCATTAAAAGTTTTTCAAAAGTCTGATTTAATGGCTGCATATTTGTCATCTGTATGTACTGTACTTAAATGTCTTACAAGATGAGATTACTTCCAATTAAAAATCATCATTAAAAATCAATGTACATCCTTCTACATAAATCTTTTTTTAAATGTTATTTCCCTAGAAAAAACTCTTATAAGAATTACTAAGTCACAGGTTGTAGACATTTTAATAACTCAATATATAAATTATTTTCCAGAAAGGCTATGTCAATTTATACTGTAAACCGTTTATGTGAAAATGTTTGTCTTACTGCATCCTCAGCAGCAATGCAAATAATCATTTATGATCTTGCCTATATAACAGACCAGAAATAAGAAGGTACTGCATTTTGGTTTCAATTTGCATTTCTTTGATTATTAGACAAGTGAGGCTGAACAAAAAATTATTGGACATTAATTTTTTCTCCATAAATGGTATGTTCAATTCTTTGCACATTTTTCTTATTGGAAGGTATTTTTCTAATAGCTCATAAAGACCTCTCTAAGAATAGCAATCGAAGGGGGCAAAGTTTCAAAGCCAAGAAGCGAGGAGAATATAATTTCTCTTCCACACGGTCAGTCTCAATCTGTTATTGCTATCGCTGAATGAACTTGGAGAATTTCACCTCTACATCATACAGTGTGAGGGCCAAGCTCTACAGGAGTTGTCTCATTACTTCCACAAAGAGATACTTGTATTTTAAAAAAATTCCCCAGGAAATTCTGCTGATCCACCAGGTTTGAGATCACTGCCATACGGAACGGCTAACTTCTAAAGACAACAAATCTAAGATTTAGAAATGGGTCCCTTGGAAATTTTTTTTAAAGAGTCAACTAGCTGTCATGTGCCCTTCTTTTGAAGAAGCTCTCCTGACCAGACAGACCATGGAGAAGGGCACGGCACTCTGAGCACTGATGCCGGAGTGTGTGCTAGGCAAGCAGGCGTGTACTTTTCTTTCTATACCAGTGTCGACCAGGAAAAATATGGAGCCGTGTTACCGGACACATTACCACGAATCCGGGCATTTTCTTGAACACTAAAGTTCAGAGACACACGATCCCAGGTGCATAATTTGTTTAGCCAAAGCTTCTTGCCAAGAAACCAATCCCTTAGGAGAGAACTCAGCAAACAGATTGCAAAGGCAATTATCTTTATTGTAATTACTGTACTTGCCTAGTAACCACCATGCAAACGCCTGGAATCCATCATTCTCACTCAAGCTGGACTGGGAAGTCTAGGAAATAAGAAAAAAAACATTGGTACAGAGAGCAGACTACATACAAGGGGCCCAGATGCAGGAGAGAGATTTATTAGCCATTCCCCCGCCACTCTTTCAGAGATCTGAATCCCTGTATTACATAAGCATTCCATTTATTTTATCATTAATAAGTAGTAAATATAAATGATTTGTGAACTGATTCTTACCACCTGCTTTGCTGACATGAAAGTGCAAATAAATATCCCCACAGACACCAGGGCGATGGAAGTATATTTGAATATACTGTATCTGCAAAAATAAGAACAAGAACGCCTTAGGAAAGCAGAGGTACCAGTCTCCACACGATGTTCAAGTGGGATGGCGCATGAGAACACAGGTCACCAAAATACAGCTGAAGGTCATCTCCCAGCAGAGTCCATGGAAGTCTGTGTGTGAAAGAATCAAAGCGCTGACTGGTTGTTTTACGACACCCTTTTTCTGGGTTTAAAGTTCTTTAAAACACTTTCTGATAGTTTATGGACCCCAAATCGTTTCATCAGAAAAAAAAAAAAGACATTTCATTCCATCCTGCTCTCGAAAGTCCAAATGAAAGCCTCACTCGGATCTGGCATCTGCTGCTTTTCCTGTTTTGGGGGACCCAAACCTCAGTGTGAAGACACACACCACACAAGCAGAAGGGAGTATCCGGTACAAGCAGCAGGATTCGATCCTCGAAAAATAATTCGATCGTTCATTTTCAGGGGAGTATATTTTTTTTTAAAGCCTCTGAATGACAAATGTTGTTTTTAAATGCTGGCATAGTTGAAGAAAGGGAGGACTATTAAATGAATAGGACTACTGGCAGCCATAACACAGGCATTTCGCATTAACTAAAACAGTATCATTAACATCCCTCTAAGGCTCTTGGTGATGAAGCAAAAGGCCTCAGGCAAGAAAGGAAAGAAACTCACAGAATAAACCACCCGAGGTTTACGCTCCGATACTCTCTCTAGTTCTAGTTCTGGTCACTGCGTCTCCTAAAAGGCCGAGGGAACAGGCTGAGAAGCAGAGTGAGGGGCTGTGAGCACCGTGCTAAAGAGGGGTGGGTGAGGGAGCAGGCACTGCCGGGGGCAGCTATGGAAAGAAGGGAACTCTGCAGTCTGGGAAGATCAAAATAGAGAGGCTTATAATTCAGGCCTAAAAAATAATGAGCGGCACGGGTAAAATAAATATCGATTCGGTTGTCGAATCCTGGAACGAGGAACACACTATGAATGTGAGAGGCTTCTACCCAGGATAAATAAAAGGAGATAACTATTAAAAAATAAGAACGCTTTGAAATGTCAGAGCTGCCATCCTGGAGGAACTTTCTTGCACGCGTATGCCTCAAACTTTTGGAATGTTAAAACAGGGCAAAATAACCTTTGGACTGGGCGTAAAGCCACGTTGTGCCTCAAAGAACTGTCTGCGAAGATTAACGAGAAAGCAGCAGATATTAGGAATACCAGATAACTACTGGCCTGATCATTAAAAACAGTTCGGAATTAGCATCACTATGTTAGCTTTCTGCACCGATAGAAATGCCTTCCTTCTATTGTTGTGATTATTCTTCCCTTTCTCAAAAATACCCTTTGCCTAATCAGAACACTATTTGGGTTTCTGCCCAAATCAGTGCTTGCCAAATAGTTGGGTTTTTTTGTTTTTTGCTTTTTTGATCTCAAATAATGCTTGCTGCCTCCCACTTTGGCCTTTTACTTTTAGGCGAACATAAGTTAGTTACTAATCCATGGTATTAGACAGTTAACGTAGGCAAATCCCTGCTCTCTGGCTAATATACACTAAAAGTCAAAAAGGCCAAGAAAGTTAGATTCAAGATGACAGGCCCAAAACAAGTTCTTAAGTGAAGTGTTTGAGAAAACCCCCTGACCGTTTGAGACAGTATCAGGAGAATACATCTCGTTTATAGTATGTTCTTTTATATCCCTGTTATGAACCAAAATCAAAGGTTGGAAAGACCACAAGTGTGTCCGAGGTGACTTCTACGCTACTAACATACACAATGGTTACTTCAAACATAACAAAACTGACCAATCTGTATGTACAATGGCACTTATCTGGAGAATACAGAAGCCTCAAGGGGGTAAAGAATTCATGATAAAAAGCTCAGTAAGAGAAGACAATTGTCCTTTTTGAAACAGCCCTTATTACTTCAAAACTCTAAGTGCCCACACCCTGAACTGACAGCTACTTTCCAAGCTGGTACAGAGAGTTCTAATACTTAGGCTGGATATTAAATACATTAAAAAGTTGGCATCAAATCACACAATTTTGGACTTTATAGTAAGGGTGACCTTCCCGAGGAATGTTCCAGACTATTTGTGCTGTCTTTCCTCAATGGCCCTCCTTCTTGGGAGTGAGAGGTGGGGCTAAGAATGAAGGTGGGAACCAAATACTTTGAAAAAGCACCCCAGGTACTTCTGATGTTTTCAACCCTTACCCCACAGAAAGCCGTTGGTGACAGTCACAGAGAACAATCCTGAAACTTTTCATTCTATCTTCTTGGCCATCTGGGCCTTTGTTAGGAATTTTCTTTCTAATAGGTATGATTATTCCTCAGTTCATGACTTTGTACTGATAAATGCTTTCTATGACAGCACCGTCCCACAGAACTGTGAAGCAGGAAATGTTCCAAATCCGGATTCTCTAATAGAGTCTCCACTAGCCACGTGTGCCTACTGAGCCCTTAAATGTGACTAGTGAGACTGAGAAATATTTAAAATAATTTCAATGTGAATACTCACATGTGGCTAGTGGTGATCCTAAGGGACAGTGTTCTAGATCAACTGGCTTCATAGGTTGGAATGGTTCTAAGGATTCGATGATGACATGAGCTAATTCTGCACAGAAAATGCTGCTCAAAAGCCACAGGTGGGATCTCTCACCTGGTCAACTGCCTCAGGAATGACATCGTTGTCTCAGAGAGAACTAAGAAACAAAGTAAGTGGCTAAGAGCAAACTATCTGCACTATGAGAAAAGAAACCCAGATGATCAGTTTATAGATGGGGCTCAGGGTATGCTTCCTATACACCAGTGATAAAAGTATACTGCTTACCTTTTCTTCAAAATGATAATTCCTAGAACCATGTTGGCAATTAGAGAACCCTATAAAAGGAGACAAGAGAAAGTTTTAGTGCACGAGAGAAAGACAATAACATAATTCAAGATAAATATGAACACGGATGGGGTAAAAACAGCTGGAAAGAAGGAAGTCAGGATAAAAGTAAAGTTCAGGTGTTCTTATGGCAAAAAGTATAAACCACAAAAATCTGTCTTGTAAAATAATAAAACCTTTAAAGAGGACAATGAAAATAAAAATGATCAATTCTCAATAGCTGAAGCTAAGGCTAACAAGAATAAATTATATTATAGACTTATTTTTGTCAAATTTTCCTTCTATTTATGAGATCTTTTAATAAGCTTCTTCTCACATTTAGTTTTAATGAAAGAAGTCATGCAGGGATCTCCTCTCCAAAAGGGTGTCGATCAATCATCAAGCGTTTCTTGAAAGTCTACTATGTGCTCAGTGCTTTCGAGGACATCTTAGTAATTACAGTTACCTCGGGAAAGTCCTTTCAGGAATAGTACATTTGACCACGCAGAAATGTTATAATTCCAATCATTACCCATTTTGTATCATCCTGCAATGTTATCTACATACTCTCTGAAGTCTTTCCTGTTCTTCGGGCTGAATTGTTTAGTTTGTATGTTCTTATTTACATACAAACTAAACACAGATCTCTCACCGCATATGAGGCAAAGAAGAAAACCTCTACTGCTTTGAGAGAAATCCCACCTTCATCCAGAAATTTCCCTTTAATTAAGTCTCTGTTTAAAAAAAAAAAAAAAAACAGAAAAGGATCTGTTTCATGTATTAAAAGTAAATGTAAGTTTATGAAAGAAAAAAGTGATGAGAATAAGTTAAATAACATATATAACAAGTTTGAATATAAAATCAACCAGATGAAGGAAATTAAAGGTAAAATCTGTTTCCCAGAAAAATTTTATTTTTGCTTTTATTAATCACCCATAGACCTCGGATGAATAAAACCATCCGCTTTCACATTTCTCTCTTTTTTGCCTCATTTCTCAGATAAAAGCCAGCCTCCGCTCACTCACCATGAGACCTGTTCTTATACCCTAAATAGCACTTATTACAAGGCCTTTCTACTTTGGCATGTGTCTAATTTACCCGCTTAGCTGTATATTTCAGAGGACATACTCGTGTGAGCCAGCAGCACTTACAGATCTGAATATCATATGCAGGGGCATGGCGATGTTGAGATTCAGGGCGTAGTTGTTCACCACACTGACAGTGAAGAACATGGTGACCATTACAGCATAGTACCTGAAATACAGAGGTAACAGCTTGTCATCACGCAGAATCTACTACCTCAAGATCAAGCATAGAAGGAAATACATATTTTAGTTAAAAGAGTAATTTGCTTATTTCCTCCATATTAAGACTGCATCACTATTATAATGTGAAGCCAAATACTAAGTACCTATAAAAAGACTTTACAAAGTCAGACTAACAAGAACAAAGCTTGACTTATAGAATATGTTTCAAGAAATCCTATTTTAATATTTCAATTATATAAAGAAATTGAAAACTAGGCTTCAAAAAAATGTTACCTAATAGACATCGATAGGTTTTTTAAAAAGTGAATGGACAGAGGGGATGTCAGCATCCTGTGAGAAGACTCCATTGTTTCACCCCTTAAAGTTACGAGTCGGACAATTATAACGAAGGAGTTCCTGCTCAACACAAACACACACATAAAAGATCCACCCATCAGGATGTCTGAAGGTGGGAGAATTGGAAAAAGCAAGGGAGGCAGGATGGGAGGAAGGACAGGGACGGTGGCTACAGACACAGCTGGATGCCCACCCGGGCTCCAGTGAGCACAGCAGTGGTGAAGTCAGGCTGCAGCCCTCACACTAGGACCTGGAGTGTAAGAGGGGCAGAAGGAGTTTCCTTCCTGGAAAAGGCATCCCCCCCTTCCCCACCCCCATCAAGGCAGAGCTGGGAAGAGGTGGCTGGAAAGCTTTAAACAATATAGCAGTATCGTCAGCCATTACTGTAAGGGGAGCAGGGCGAAACAGTGAGATCGTAAACTTGCCTCCTCTGCCCCACATGCCCTGGCAGAGCCCAGCAAAGCCAAAAACACACTGGAAAAAGGAAGTAGTTATGAGAGCTCACAAAAACATTTTTCCACCGCTCGCCACATTCCCCCGCCACAGTAATCATGGTGCCCCACAACCAAGGCGAGCCAGTCACAGAGGGGACATTCACCGTCCCAGTGGGTACATGGCATTTTCTCTGATGTAAAGGGATGCCACTCCACCATGATCCCAGAGGCATAAATAATGCAGGTAAGAGAAAAAACTTGCGCTGTAATACCATCTACGTGAAAACAAAAAGTACCCTGCCTATTAACCTGCTGAATTGTTGAGAGCAAAACAGTATCCAAACAAAAGATCACTAGCACAAACAATCCATCAAATACCATGAACGACCAAGGTAACTTAGGAACACAGAAAGAAAATGAAATCTCCAGAAACCAAACTCAAAGTCATGGAAAACTATGATTTAAATAACAGAGAATTCAAGACTGCAGTTATGAAGAAATTCAACGATGTATAAGAAAACTCAGGAATAAAAAAATTAATGAACAAAAGGAGTACTTTACCAAAGAAATTGAAACTATAGAAAGGAAGCACATTCTGGAGCTAAAGAACTCAATAAATGAAATGAAGAATGCATTAGAGAGCACTGGAAACAAAGCAGACCGGATGGAAGAGAGAATCTGCGAACTTGAAAATAAAAACCTAGAAATGACCCAATAGGAAGAAGAGAGAGAACTAAGAGAAGAAAGAAATAGAGGAAGGGAAAGGTAGAGGGGAAGAAGCAGAAAAGGAAGGGGTAAAATGAGAGAGAACTCTATGAGAACCGACGACACTAGAAAAAGGAAACTTAGGGTAATAGATATACCAGAAAAAGAGAGGGAGAAGGGAACAGAGAACCTACTTAAATCATTGATTTAATTATTTAAGAAATTCTCAAGCCTATGGAAAGAACTGGACTTAAGAATTCAAGAAGCTAGCAGAATCCTTAATTATATCAATGCAAAAAGAACTTCCCCAAGGTACATTTGATTCAAACTGTCGAAAATTAATGACAAAGAATTCTCAAGGCAGCAAGGAACAAAAAGACTGTAACCCACAAAGGAAATCCCATTAGTTTATCATCATCATCATCGAATCTTTCAACGGAAACATTACAGGACAGGAAAGAGTAAAAGGAAATATTCAAAGTAGTGAAAGACAAGAACCATCAGCCAAGGATAATATATACAACAAAGTTATATTTTAGATATGAAGGAGAAAAAAAGGCTTTCCCAGATTAAAAAAAGCTGAGACCCCACAACATAAGAATGTTGAAAGATTTCATCATAAACAAACACAGAAACAGTAAAACTGAGTGTCGATTGATTGATCAGCTAGAAACTACCAACCACTTCAGAATAGGGCTATTAATTCCACTAGGGAAACATGAAGGTTAAAGGGGGGAAAACATTAAAATTGATCAATTACCTGGGCATTCTTGACAACAACAACATGGGGATAACTTCAGACAACAAAACTGCAAGGGGATGAGGAGTGCTGATCCTGAAATCAGGTAGAACGGAAGATGAGGAACTGGAAGAAAAATGACCATTGTGTGTGATGAGACATTTTATAGCAAAACCTTAAGAATGGCAACTCACAAAACAAAAACCAGATTACATAGTGCCAAAACGTTGAAACACCCCTGAAAGAAAAATCATAGAAAATGGCCACGTTAAAATAGCAGGCAGAATCACAAGGGAAAAGAAACAATGGAGATACAAAGCAACAAGAAAACAAAAGATAAATGACTGTAGTTAGTCCTCATACATCAATAATCACCCTAGGTATAAATGGACTGAACTCACCAATCAAAAAGCACAGAGTAGTGGGATGGATTAAAAAATAAGACCCAGCTTATGTGCCTGAAGGAGACTCATCCCAGCTACAAAGACAAACACAGGCTCAAAGTGAAGAGGTAGAAGCTGATACTTCAACCAAATGGCATCCAGAGAAAAGCAGGTGTAGCAGTATTTAATCAGACAAAATAGATTTCAAGATTAAAAAAGGTAACAAGAAACAAAGATGGACATTTTATAATGATAACGGCGGCAATTCATCATGAAGACATAACACTTATTAATATATAAGTACTCAATCTGGGAGCACCAAGTATATAAAGTAATTACTAACAGACCTAAAGGAGGAAACTGAAAAAAATACAATTATAGTAGGAGACCTGAATACCCCACTGACAGCAATGAGTAGATCATCCAGACAGAAAGTCAATAGAAAATATTGGCCTTAAATGACACATTACATCAAATGAACTTAATCGATATTTATAGAACTTTCCATCCCAAAACGACAGAATACACATTCTTTTCAAGTGCACATAGAACATCCTCAAGGACAGACCATATGTTGGGGCACAAAACTAGTCTCAATAAACTTAAGAAGACTGCAGTCATACTGAGCATATTTTCTGACCACATGGTATGAAATGAAATTAACAAGAACTCTGGAAAAAACACAAATATGTGGAGATTAATCAACATCCTACTGAACAACCCTTGGGTTAAAGAAGAAATACAAGATCAAAAGATAGAGAGACAAATGCAAATGAAAATACAGCATCCCAAAAGTGGTAAGGAGGAAGTTTACAGCATTCATTACAGGCCTACCTCAATAAACAAGAAAAACCTCAAATAAACAATTAACATCACACCTTAAAGAATTAGAAGTAAAAGAAGTCAGAGATGGCAGTGACATAGGACACTGAAATCGCCACCTTCCATGAGCAAACTCAAATACACATGTACATAGAGAGCAATTACTCCTGTGAGACAACTGAGGGCTGAGTGAACAGCTTCTGAACAAGAGAAAGAGACCGAATAGAGAAGGCTGGGAAAGCCACTGGAGCCCTCGGGGAGCTGTGGGAACTCTCCGTGCTGGAGGAGCTCTGCCCTACCTGCAGGATCACAGCAGCAATCCCAGCTACGCTGCCCAGAGCGTTTTGCCTCCAAGCAAAGGAAGCGAGTGGGAATAACAGGGTGTCACATGAATCTGGCCTCCCTGCTGGGGGCTGCTCCAGCCCAGCGAACCGGCACCTCAGGCACCGTAAGTACCTGCTGGGCTTCCCAAAACTACTTGGCACATAAAGCCTACACAGAGCACAGAGGCTGCTTCTACGTAAAACCATGTGCTGTACAAGAGAGAGAGACTGGGGAGAAAAGGCTGGGGAGCCATGGAGCTCTCTGGGACTGTGGGAACTATCTGTGGTTGGGGGTGCCTGTGAGTGCCATTGTTTACATCCCCCTCTACTTCCATAGGATGAGTGGGGGCTCTATCTAGCTGCTCTGGTCTACCTGAAAGGTTGTTGTAGTATGTACCTAGATATATCATCCAAGCCCATTTCAGCCCTGAACAAAGGAAGCAAGCAGGGTCAAGAGGGCATTACTACACGCACTGGCCTCCCCACCTAGAGCCGCTCTGGCTCAGTGGGCCAGTGCCCCGAATGCCTTAGGCACCAGCTTCGCTCCTACAGTCCTACCAAAACCATCTGGCACACACAGCCTACACAGAGGTCCCTTCTAATAAGGCTGCTTTTTCAAGACTTGGAGAGAGAGTTATTTTGTCTAATTTATATAAACAAATGCAGAAATTCAAACAAAATGAAAAGTTGGAAGAACAGTTCTCAAATGAAGGAACAAGAAAAATCTCTGGTGGGGGGGGGCAGAGAAACACCTAAGAAAATGGAGTTAAGTAATCTGCATAATAAAGAAGCAAAAGAAAAAGTCATAAGGATGCTCACCACACTTGAGAGTGAAATAGAGGAACAGGGAGAAAGTATAGTAAAGAATCAAGCAAACCTGAAGAATAACTGAAATGAAAAACACATTAGAAGGACTCAACGGCAGGTTAGATAATACAGAAGAATGAATCAGGGACCTGGAGGCAGACTAGTGGAAATCAACCAATCAGAACTAAACAGAAAGAAAAGAATTAAAAAAAAATGAGGATAGTTTAAGGGACCCTTTGGATACCATCAAGTATGCAAACATTCGCATTATAGGAATCCCAGAAGAAGAAGAAAGAGAGAAAAGAACAGAACTTTATTTAAAAAAATAATGGCCTATCTGACTGGGAAAGGAAACAGGCATCCACATCCAGGAAGCACGAGAGTTCCAAACCGGAAGAACTCAAAGAGACCCATGCCAAGATATACTGTAATTAAAATGGTAACTATTAGAGACACAATCTAGAAGGAAGCAACGGGAAAATAACGAATTACACACAAAAGAAATCCCATAAGGATTATCAGCTGATTGCTCAGCAGCAACTTTACAGGCCAGAATAGAGCGGCAGCACATTTTTAAAGTGTTGAAATTAAGGAACCGCCAGTGATTTACCCAGCAAGGTTATCATTCTGAAATAAAGAAGAGATAGTTTCCCACACAAGCAAAAACTGAAGGAGTTTATCACCATTAAACCAGCTTTAAAAAATAATAATAATAATAAAAGGTCTTCTTTAAGCAAAAAAGGATAAGCCCTATCCAGAAACAATATATGATAAAGGAAAAAAATCTCACAGGTAAAGCCATATATTAAATAAATACAGTGAAGCAGATATTTAAAAAGCTATTAAGGTCAAAAGGAAGACGTATCAAACTCAAACTACAGTCAGTAGCCAGAATATATAAAACACAAAGCACTAAAACATTACGTCAATAACATAAAGCATAGAGGGAGTAGTAAAAATGTAGTCCATACAGACTATATTCAAACCTAAATACCTGTCAGCTTAAAATAGACTGCTATAGGTATAGAATTTAGATAGATAGATAGATAGATAGATAGATAGATAGATAGATAAAGATAGATATAAACATACATGCATACCTTCTCATGGTAACCACAAACCAAAAACCTACAAAAAATATACAAAGAATTAAGAGAAAGAAAAAAAAACACTAACGAAAACCAGCAAACTACAAATGAAGAGATCAAGAAAAGGAACAGAGAACTATAAAAAAAATAACAAAATGGCAATAAGTACATACATATCAACAATTACTTTTAATGCAAATGGATTTAGTGCTCTAATAAAAAGACATAAGGTAGCTGAATGGATTAAAAAACATGACTTTTCCATATGCTTCTTACATGAGACTCCAAATTGAAGGACAAACAGAAATTAAAAGGTTGGGAAAAAAAGATGGGGTAGCAATATCAAGACAAAATAGACTTTAAAACAAAAAATTTTAAAACAAAACAGGATATTACCTAACTCTAAAGGGGTCAATTCAAGAAGAGGATAAAGTAATCGTAAATATCTACACACCCAATATAGGAGCGCCTGAATATATAAAGCAATTATTAATAACATAAAGGGAGAAGTCCACAGTATTATAATAGTATGGGATTCTAATACCCCACTCACATTAATGAATAGATAATCCAGACAAAAAAATTAATAAGGAAGTAATGGCTTTAAATGTCACACTACTCCAGATCAACTTAATAAACACTTTTAGAACACTTCATCTAAAAACTGCAGATCACACATATTTTTGAAGTGTACATGGAACATTCTCCAGAACAGATCACATACTAGACCACAAAACAAGCCTCAATAAATTTGAGAAAACTGAAATCATATCAAGTATCTTTTCCAACTACATGGCATGAAACTAAAGATCAACTATGGGAAGAAAAGTGTAAAACACACAGATACGTAGAGACTGAACAACATGCTACTAAACAACCAACAGATGAAAGAAGAAATCAAACTCATAAAACACATGAAAATAAAAACACAACTTTTCAAAATTTATGGGATGCAGCAAAAGCAGTTGTAAGAGGAAAGTTCATAGCTATACATGCCTACCTTGGGAATCAAGACACTACAAAAGAACAAACAAAACTCAAAGTAAACAGATGGAAGGCAATAGTTAAGATCGGAGCAGAAATAAACAAAATAGAAATTTAAAAAAAGAAAAAAATCAATAAAACTAAGACTTGGTTCTTTGAAAAGATAAACAAAATTGCAAGCCTTTACCTAAACTCATCAAGAAAAAAATAGCCCAAGTAAATAAAATCATAAATGAAAAGAGGAGAACTTACAAGCGACACAAAAGAAATAAAAAGAATCATTAAAGAATACTAGGAATAATTATATGTCAACGAATTCGACAATGTAGAAGAAATGGACAGATTTTCTATAAGTATATAACCAGAATATTATGTTTTCTATAAGTATATAAGTATATATGAACCAGGAAGAAATGCAAAATCTAAACGGACCAATTACCAGCAATGAAATTGAAGCAATAATTTAAAAACTCCTAACAAACAAAAGTTCAGGACCAGATGGCCTCACAGGTGAAATTTACTAAACATTCAAAGAAGTAATACCTATCTTTCTTAAACTGTTTCAAACAACTGAAGAGAGAGGTATATTTTCAAACTTATTCTGCAAAGCCTGCATTACCCTGATACCAAAACCAGGAAAAGACATTACAAAAAAAAAAGAAATTACAGGCCTATATTCTTGATGAACAAAAATGCAAAAATTCTAAACAAAATATTAGCAAACCAGATCCAACAATATATTAAAAGGATTATATACCGTGACCAAGTGGTATTCATCTCAGGGGTGCAAGGATGGTTGAACATCCATAAATCAATCAATGTGATACAACATAAAAGATAAAAACCATATAATCATCTCAATAGATGCAGAAAAAGTATTTGACAAAATTCAACATCCTTTTATGATAAAAACTCCCAAAAAAGTGGGTTTAGAAGGAACATCGCTCAACATAACAAAGACTATATGTGACAAACCCACCAGGTGGTAATATACTCAATGGTGAAAAGCTGAAAGCTTTTCTTCTAAGATCAAGAACAAGACAAAGATGCTCAGTTATCACTGCTTCTATTCAACATAGTATTGGAACTCCCACCTACAGCAACAAACAAGAAATAAAAGGCATCCAAATCAAAGAGGAAGAAGTAAAACTCACTTGCAGATTACATGATATTATATATAGAAAACCCTAGACGCCACCAAAAAACAAAAAAAAACTATTAGAATAAATGAATTCAGGAGTTACAAGATGCAGAATCAATATACAAAAATCAATTGCATTTTTATACACCAATAACAAATGATTAGAAGGAGAAATTAAGAAAACAAACCCATTTACAACTGTATCAAAAGCATAAAATATCTAGGAATAAATTTAACCAAAGAAGTGGAAGACCTGTACTCTAAAAACTATAAGACACTGAAGGAAAAAAACTGAAGAGTAATAAATGCAAGGATGTACCTTCCTCATGGACTGGAAGAATTAATATTGTTAAAGTGCTCTTACAATGTAAAGGAATATATAGATTCAGTGCAACCCATATTAAAATACTAATGGCATTCTTCTCAGAATTAGAACAACTAATCCTAAAGTTTATGTGGAACCACAAATGACCCCAAATAGCCAAAGAAATTTTGAGGAAAAACAAAATAGGAGGTATCACACTCCCTGATATCAAACTATACTAGAGCTACAATAATCAAAACAGTATGTTACTGGCATAAAAACCAATATATAAATCAATGGAACTGGAAATGAAAGCCCAGAAATAAATTTTTGCTTATACGATCAATTACTCTACAACGAAGGAGGCAAGGATATATAATGGGGTAAAGACAATTTCTTCAATAAGTGGTGCCGGGAAAACTGGACAGGTACATATTAAAAAAAACATTAAGTGACCACTTTCTTACACCATATACAAAAATAACTCAAAATGAATTAAAGACTTAAATATAAGACCTGAAACCATAAAACTCCTAGAAGAAAACACAGGTAGTAAATCTTCAACATCACTCTTAGCAATATCTTTTTGGATATGTCTCCTCAGGCAAGAGAAACAAGAAAAAATAAACAAATGGGACTACATCAAACTAAAAAGCTTTTGCACAGCAAAGAAAACCATCAACAAAAAAAGACAACCTACTTAATGGGTTAAGATATTTGCAAATGATGTATCCGATAAGGGGCTGATATCCAAACTATATAGGGAACTCATACAAAATAACGCCAAACAACAACAACAACAAAACAAGCAATCTAATTAAAAAATGGGCAGAGGGCCTGAACAGATATTTCTCCCAAGTGGACATACAGATGGTCAACAGATATATGAAAAGATGCTCAACATCACTAATTATCAGGGAAATGAAAATTAAAATCACAATGAGATATCTATTACCTCACACCTGTCAGAATGGCTATCATCAATAAATCAACAAATAACCAAGTGCTGGCAAAGATGTAGAGAAAAGGGACACCTCATATACTGTTGGTGAGACTGAATTAGTGCAAACATAAAAAATTGTAAGGAGATCTTCAATAAACTTAAAAATAAAACTGCCATGTGATCTAGCAATTCCACTCCTATTTATCCTCAGTAAACAAAATCACTTTCTCATAAAGATTATGCACCCCTGTGTTCATTGTAGAATTACCAGTAATAGCCGAGTTATAGAAGCAACCTAGATCTCCTTCAACAGATGAATGGATAAAAAAAGATGTGGTGTATATATGTAATGGTATATTATTCAACAATAAAAAGATAAAATCTTGCCATTTGCAATAACATGGAGGGTCTGGAGGGTATTACACTATGTGAAATAAGTCAGAGAGAGAAAGACAAATACCATATGATTTCATATCTATGTGGCATCTAAAAAACCAAGAGAAACAAACTCATAGATGTTCAGAACAAGCTGATGGTTGCCAAAGGGAAGGGAAGTAGTGGAGCTAGGAATAATTTTAAGAATTTAATTTGATTTAAAACATAGCTACTGAACGACTAACTATTGGGTCAAAGAAGAAATCAGAGATCAAAACAAATGGAAATGAAAATACAACATATCAAAATTTGGGGGAGGCAGCAAAAGTGATTCTAATAGGGAAGTTTAGAGAATTGCAGGCCTAACAAAATAAGTTGAAAAAATTTATCTCAGGAAATAGAGGAAAAAACTTATAAAAAAAAAAAACACAAATGAAGCAGAAGTAAAAAACACAAATGAAGCAGAAGTAAAAAAATAAAAAACAGAGTGAAAATAAATGAAATAGAGAAGACGATAGAAAAAAAAAATGAAAGAACTGGTTCTTTGAAAATTTAAAAATTTACAAACCTCTGGCTAGACTAAGAAAAAAAAACTAGACTCAAATTCAGAAATGAAAGAGAAGTTAGAACAGAGACCACAGAAATACAAAGAATTATACAAGAATGTTATGAAAGGTTATACAACACCAAATTCGATAAATGGAAAATTTTTTTAAATGGACAAATTATTAGGGATATATAGCCTTCCTAGATTGAACCAAGAAGAACTGGAAAACCTAAATAAACTGATCACTAGTAAGGAAATTAAAATAGTAGTTAAAAACCTCCCCAAAAAACAAAACTCCAGGACCAGATGGCTTTGGTAAATTCTGCCAAACATTCAAAGATTTAACAACAATTCTTCTTAATCTCTTCCAAAAAACTGAAGAGGAGGGAATATTTCCCAACTCATTATCAGGCCAATATTACCCTGATATCAAAACCAGGCAAAGACACACAAAAAATGACAGGCCAATATTTCTGATGAACACAGATGCAAAAATTCTCAACAAAATACTAGCAAATTAAATACAACAATACATCATGATCAAGTGGGGTTCATTCCAGGGACGTAAAGATGGTTCAGCATTCACGAATCAACCAATATGATACACCACATTAACAAAATAAAAGATTAAAAATCATATGATCATATCGAGAAGCAGAAAAAGCATCTAACAACATAAAACATCCATTTATGATTAAAACGCTCAATAAAATCAGTATAGAAGTACCTCAACATAATAAAGGCCATATATGACAAACCCTCAGCTGATATTATATTCAAGGGTGAAAAACTTTGTTTTTCTCCAAGGTCAGGAACAAGACAAGGATGCCCATTCTTACCACTGTTATCCAACATAGTACTATACATCCTAGCCAGAGCAATTATGGATGAAATGAAAGGCATCCAAAGTGGGGATGAAGAAGTAAAGCTGCCACTTTTTGCAGATGACATGATTTTATATACAGAAAACACTAAAGACTCCACTGAAAGATTATTAGACACAATAAACAAATACAGTAAAGTTGCAAAGTACAAAATCAGTATACAAAAATCACTGCATTCTTATCTACTAAAGACAAAATATCAGAAAAAGAAACATAGAAAACAATCTCATTTACGACTGCAACAAAAAAGATAAAATATCTAGGAATACACTTAACAAAAGAGGTGAAGGAACTGTACACTGAGAACTGTAAGACATTGTTGAAAGAAATTGAAGACGACACAAAAGAATGGAAAGATATTCTGTGTTCATGGATTGGAAGAATGAACCCAGTTAAAATGGCCATATTACCTACAACAATATACAGATTTAATGCAATCTCCATCAAAAGAACTGTATAATTTCACCCATATGTGGGATATAAAACAAAACAAACAAATGAACAAGCAAGCGAAAAAACAAACTCATAAACACAGACAACAGAATGGTGGTTACCAGAGGGGACAGAAAGAGCATGAAGAGGGTAAAGGGGATCAAACACATGGTGACGGAGAGAGACTAGACTCTGGGTGGTGATCACACAATAGAGTATAATAGATGTCCTATTATAAAGTTGTACACTTGAAATTTATATAATGTTATTAACCAATGTTATCAATAAATTTAATTTAAAAAAAAGTGAATTGGTCATTTTTTATTATTGTATCAGTTCTTTGTATAATTTTCATATACCTCTAAAGAACCTGAAAATGGTTAATTCTCACAACTACTTCCACTATACACTTGTTTATACTAATCTTCACTATTTCTGAATAAAAGATTTGTTAAGTCAAGAGTTACTTTCAGCCTATTAATTGTAAATAATTATCCCACATTCTGAACCCATGGCCTCCAAATTAATGAGGACATCATTTAACTTGACTAAACATATTTAAAAGCAGGGCCCATGTTTTTGAGTTTATACTTCTTAAACAAAACAAAACTAAAAAAATGCAGTAACCCTAATACCTTAAGATATATAAAGGGATACAAAGAAATGAACAATTATGAACGAATGAATTAAATAATTTTATATTCATATGTCTCCATTTTGAACTAGAAAATACTTAAGATGCCCTTCCTACATATCAGGTTAAACCATGTAAAATTACCTTTTTTTTTTTGTAAGTCGAAAAGGGTTTAGAACATCAGCAATTTCATTTGATTCAACCTAATACATTCAATAGGAGAAAAAGTGGCATTTGAAATAAATGGCTAAAGAAATGCAGGGAAAAGGCATATAAGTGGTTCCACATTCTTCAGGAGATATTGACCTTTGTCCACAGATCCCCACTCTTTCCTCGCCTTTGCTCACTTGAAGAATGTGACAGCACCAAGTGTCAAGTTATCTTTCCTAACAAGAACCTATTTTGCATTGTTGGTTAGGTATGGAGCTATATCCCCCAATAGGCGGCCATGCCAGGGCTAGACTAACACAGTCTGGAAAGTCTGAGGAGCTGTCCCATGAATGCAGAGCACAGTATCGCACACGTGCAAAACCGTTAGCTGTTTCACAGCATCTAAATAATATGGTACCTGGTGACTTCACGAGGTTTCTTGCCAAATTTTCTTAGCCCTGTCTTGAAAAGATGCCATTTAGAGAGAAAGTGGGTTCATCAAGGTCTTGCAGGATAATTAATTCCACCTATATTCCACATTGCTGCCTACACAGCACTGCCTAGAAATCACTCATGGGGATGAGTGACATGAGCAAGATTTTGATTACGGCTTCGCAGACAGAAAATAAAAAGCCAGCACAAACGAGACACGCGTGAGAGTATGGCTGTTAGGACAAAGATCATGGGAGCCTCAAAGGGCAGGTTAGGGACTCTGGGCTTCCCTCTGTCCTAACGGTGACCCCTGAGTGTTTGCGAGAAAGGGTGCCACGATACAAAGGTAGGGAGTTGACATGGAGGGATGAGGTGACAGGCAGGAGGTCAGCCAGCTAGGATACTATTATAAAAGTTAGTAAGAGAGAGAATATGTTCCTGAACTATGCTTATGGCAGCCAGAATGGCAAGAGATGGGGGAAGGAGAGAAAGGGTCAGAGGAATCAAAAAAATGCTGCTGCTCTTACTGTGATGTAAATGCTGGTCTTGGGAGCAAAAAGTTTTATGCAGATACTAAAGCCAAATAGAAACGAACAAAAAAGTATTCGGACTATGTAGCATCGCATTGGGAAATTTTAAAATACAATATTAATTACAAAATTCAGCCAGATTTTCTACAGCAAGCTATAGAAAAATTCGGTGTCATTTAGTACATCTACAATGTTGTATAACTATCACCTCTATTTCCAAAAGCTATTCATTTTTAACTTGAAAAATTTTTTTCAATTACAGTTAACATCCAACATTATATTCGTTTCAGGTGTACAACACAGTGATTAGACATTTATATAACTTACGAAGGGATCCCCTGATAAGTCTAGCACCCATATGGCACCATACATAGTTACTACAATATTACTGACTGTACTCCCTATGCTGTATTTTACATCCCCATGACTGTTATTACATGTGACAATTTGTACGTCTTAATCCCGCCCCCTTTTTCACCCATCCCCTCCACCCCATCCCATCTGGCAACCATCAATTTGTTCTGTTTCTATGAGTACTAATTTGAAAAGATATATGCACCCCTATGTTCACTGCAGCATTTACAATGGCCAAGACATGGAAGCAACCTAAGTGCCCACTGACAGACGAATGGATAAATAAGATGTGGTATATATATATATATACACACAATGGAATATTCTCAGCCATAAGAAAATCTTGACATTGTGATAACATGGATGGACCTAGAGAGTATTTCACAAAATAAGTCAGAGAAAGACAAATAGCATATGATTTCACTTTATGTGGATTCTACAAAACGAATGAATAAACAAAGCCATTTGTTTTTTTTTAAAGGAATAATGATACAACTCTAACCATATTTGATAAGGATAGCATACATAACGGTTTAAAAATTGGTGGTCACACTAGGCTTTTAACTGGCCATACAATACACAGACACACATTTATAGACCTTTTTGTCTCCATTTTAGTTATTTTAAGTGTGATGGCAGGAATTTCATTCTAAATACAGGCTCTCTGGAGTTTCGCAACATATTAAATTCAGAAAATTATTATGCTACTCATATCTTTGATATAAATCTTATAAAAGGATGTCTCATATTCCTTTTGTACAAATATAAGAAAAGCTCTTAACTTTAAAAAACAAAGGCTAAAAGAGACTTCGGTGCGCCATACCTTATTGGGATAGCAGGCTGCTTCCTTCCCAAGTCTGCTTCAAAGAGAAAGCCTTCCACAGCGATAAATAAAAATTGTGCAAAAGTCACAATGTTCCCGCATCCTGGATGTTTCCTGTGTAATGAAAAACAAGATGAAAAACAAGGCACAGGAAACTGAGATGAGGCCACTCTGGCTTGTTATAGTGATAGGTCAAAATAACTGGATAGATTTCTATTGCTCACTGTCCTCTGTTTTCATATCCTATGGGTCACACACATTTTGCAGTATACCTGTCAGCACTATTTCACTCTTCCATAGTGTACCAGGCCATAAGAATCACTGATACACTCATTTCCTAGAGCTATGATACTTTCCTAGTAAACTGTGGGAAGTTGGTCATATGCTCTTACTGGGAACCTCACTCAACCAAGAGGGCTTCAGGATCCCAGTCGGCTCAGAAAGCAAAGCCCAGAGAGAAATCTGCTCGGGCCTCTTGGGATGTTTACATGTCCTCCAGACCAGGAATCTGAGACTGCTGTCAATCGAAGAGGTGTGCCCAGTGTTGGTGACACGGACATTACCTTAGATAGCGCCTCCATGGGGGCAAAAATTGGATCCTGGGGTGGAAGAGAATCTTACTATTTTCATAAGTACGAAAAACATATACATATTGTACATAAGCTCATATATAGTGTATCTGGAGGTGGGGATGATTCAAACAAAATGTCTAAGACGGGGCCGGTGGTCGGCGGGGGGAGGTTAAGAAGCAACAATGAAAAGATGGAGGACATTGCTCTAGTCTACTAGTCTCCACAGCCCTAAACACAAATATATTAGGCACTCGACAAATGTTCATGAAATTCAATCGAACCTCTGCAGTGATCTACGTAAGGAATAGGGAATCTTCCACAGTGACTGCTGAGAACAAACTGACAAGGCAGAAAATACCTTCTGACATCCCTCTTGAGGTTCTCTGTGAAAATTACTTAAAAGGTTTGTGGTTTTGAGTTTATCCTCCATTAGGCTCTGTTCGATCACTGGAAGGAGTACAAAGTGAGCAGCTGTCTTTGTTTCTCTGAAGCTTCCAGATTTCCCATATTACCAATATTCCCATATTACGAAACATGGCCTTTGCATTCTGTATCTTCACCTTAACCCAAAGCTAGTGACTAGAGGGACTTAACTGTATTATGGTATTAAATATAATGGTATTTATTAAAAACAACTCCATTCTCCATTGGTGGTATTAATATTAAATAGCAGTGCCAAGTATACAAACTCTTAAATACTCCCATCAGGCATAATAAACGAACAATATATAAATTCCAAGCATAAGCCATTCTTGAAGAGCTACGCTTACCATCTGAAGCAGAACGGCTGCTACTCTTTAAGCTCTACTGCCTGTGAAGGTGTCCCTGAAAACTACTGCTTTATATTCAATTCAGTGACTTCTTCTAGCACTTCTTATGTTCAGGGGACGGGGCTATGCGTTGCAGGAATCCATAAATAATCATGTAAGACATTTACCTCATTCAAGGAGCTAATTAAAACCGTTAGCCTAAATATGAGTGACAGGATGAGGAACTTTAGCTCTAGCTAGTTCCTAGCACAGTGATTTTCAACTCTGGCTAGGCCGCTCATTAAAATCCATGTGCCTGGGGAGTTCTCCCTGGCTTGGTCTGCAGTAGGGCCCTGGCACCTGTACTTCTGAAGGCTTCCTACCTGATTCTAATGTGCAGACAGAGAACCAACCACTAGTGTGGGTCTGGAGAAAGGGCTGGGATGGGTGTGCGGGTGTAAGACACGCAGCTCATTATTATGTGCTGACACAGGATTGAGAACCACTGTGCTCCACAGAGGTTAAAAGTACAGGATGACAGACAGGACCCAGCTCTGTCACTTACCCTGTGACGGTGGACGTTAACTATCTTATCTACATCCGGTTTTATCTTTAAAACTAAAACGGGAATAGCATTACTGCCTATCTCAGTGGTTTATTGTAGAGCAAATAAGCCAGTCTCTGAAAAGCATTTCCCACAGTGTCTGGCACGGGAGGAAAAAGGCAAAGACTAGAACTCGAAGGCAACCGGTTTGAACAAAGCAGCTCTGAAGAAAAATTGGGCAGGCAGTTTATGCCTTTTTGTACCTCCTAGTCTAGATTTAGGAAACTTTCCTATTTGATTCAGCATTAGGCACTTGATTGAAAAATAAAATGGGAAAAAGAAAATGTTTCAAATTGTTCTCATGTAAGACACACAATACCTTGCCTAGTTAGTGAGCTGATGTGTATCTTGCTTCCAAGAATGTACGCTTCTTCAGCAGAGAGATCGAGGCACTCACTCATTGTTTGCATCTGTTCTTTACTGCTTTATATTTTATTATAGGTCCCAATTATAGGTATGAAAATCAGAAAGAAAAACCTAAATTTGTTTTTCAATTTGGGAAAAGTGGTTAAAAATGTTCACTTCTCTCTGCAAGTCACTTTAGCATTTCTATTTATGTTTAATGTTCTACTTGTCACTTATTAGGGCACCCAATGGTTCCAAGGAAGCCATAAAAAAAGCAGTTCCTTCCTGCTCTGTAAAAATTTATGAGCTTTCCGCTGTGACGTTCCAAGATAAAGTCACAAATTCCGAGAAGGCCAAAACTACAAAGAACTTTAAAGACCACATAGTCCAAACAGCTCTTATTTTATTGATCTGTAACATGACAAGTCGTGAGTTGCCAAAGCAAATCAGGAAAAAAGCTGCTATTCGGTCTGGTGTGCCATTCATTAAATTAATAAATGTACTTCTCACCGCTTTATGAAAATCCATTGCTGTATGCAAAAATCCAGACATACATAAAAAGATGAGTGATGAGTTATTTACAAATTATCCAAACTGTTCTAAATAGGAGCTCTAATAACTCCCAAAAACATTCTGTAAACAAACGCATCATACAAGGTATCTCTGTCTTGAAACAAAGTTGTTTAAACGTAGGGGAAGGTGACTATTAGTAAGCTTCGAGCTTTGCACATGAATCTCATTTAATCCTTCAAAACCACGTGAGGCTGGTAGAGCCATCACCTGCCTTTTTTTTTTTGTTTAGAAAAAACTCCCGAGACAAATTTAGCCAAGGGCTCAAAACTAGTAAAGAAGACATTCGGTTGCTAGCATAACTGACGTCATATAGCCTTTGGTAAGATTTAACTTAATAGCATATTCAACACAAAGATTACTCTATCATTTTCTGACCTTTGTATTTCCATGGCTGGTCTGATTTTATCGCTTTCAATTTCCAAAGTAATCTTCCTTTGAAATGTACCAGCTTACAGCAGGATACATTTTTTTCATTTTCATATCCCTCGCCACCTACTCTCAAGAATGACAAATGACAGAGCTTCATCAACTTTCTGCATAACAAAATTTCAAGCTCTGGAACTATAAAAATTAACCCCACACAGTTTAACCTTAAATAAACTGGTTGCTTCAGAATGACTTAATCAATGGTATCGAGAAAATAAAATACATTTCTAGTAGGCACCACATGAGGAACTGGGGGTCCAAGATCTATAGGCTGCTCAAGTTCAAAATTAACAGGGAGGCTGAAAAAGTACTGGACTATGAGTTTAGATATCCTGGATTCCAGTTCTGGCTCTGCAACTTACAAGTAGTAAAAGATTATCTGACTTCTTAGTACCTGTTTCATTTTCAGTAAGACAGAGATGATAATTCTTGACTTATTTTGTACACAAGATTGTCTTGATGGTCAATGGAGACAAAATGTTGACTCAGAAACATAGAATAGATAGCACCATAGACCGTATTTTACAGCAAGAAAGAGGCTCAGAAAGGCTAAATGAGTTAAAAGGTCACACAGCCAGCATATGACAGAGCCAGGACTGAAATTCATAATTTTGAGATTTTAAGTCTGGAGCCTTTTCCAGTCCACCTGTTGTCCTTTCTGTAATGGTTTCTGCCCACTGAACTCTGCACTTTGTTTCTCAACATTATTTACGTGCCACCTCAATAAAGCCCACCTAGTCTCCCTTTGGTAAGGTACCCTAGCCGCTCTTTTTCTGAGGCAACATTAGTTTATAACATTATATATTTCAAGTGTGCAACATCAGAATCTGACATCAGTGTGTAATAATACAGTGTGCTCACCACCTGAAATCTATAGCTTCCATTCGCCATCTCTTGATCTGTTTCGCCCTCCTCATCCCCCATTCTTAATTTATAAGATTACACCTCAAAACACATGCTTCCCAATTTAAAGACTAACATCTTAAAGCTGGAAGTTCTCTCTCAGGTCAATCGGACGGGCCTCATGCATAAATAAGAATCTGTTCTACTACATCACGGAGTCATGTTTGGACAAAGTACTCATAACCATCTTCAGGGGTAACAATAAAACAAATGTTCTGCGGGCTACTTTAATACACACGAAACTTTCTTTGCAGCGTGGACAAACTCAGACTGCCTTTTAAGTCAAAAAGCTTTGCTCAAATCAAACGTCTGGTGTTATTAACAGGATGGAGAAAAGCGCTGGAGGAACCCTGGCTTCTGCCAAGAGCTCCCTGCCCACCTGGGACCAGTCACGTGAGAATTCTCGCAGCTCTAATCCTCCAGTGAGTGAAAAAGGGGTGACGACAGCAACTCCCCGAGTGTTCCCCTCCGAGGGGTACTGTGAAACCGTCAGGAAGGACGGAGGACCGTGCGCAGGATAAAGGAGCAGCCGACTCGGCAGGGTCCGGGGCAGCTCAGAGGCGACCCCGGGCTCAGGAGCGTCCCACAGCCGACCCTGCGCGCTGGGGGTTGCGGAGCAGCCCGGGGGGCAGCGCACAGACACCTCTCATCCGGCTTTCTCAGAGCAGTCCCGGAACACCCGTGCGGCCCGTGGGGATCACTCACCTGGCCAGAAGCTCTAAAAAGATCACGTTACTGCAGCAGCCTGCGAAAACCAGGCCCACCGCGAAGAACGGGCGCATGGCCGGTGCAGGGAACGGGGAGCGAGCGCGCAGAGAAAGCGCCCGCCTATACCGCGACCCCAGGAAGCCGGGCTGCTTCCTCGGCCGCGGCACAGAACATCGCCACTGTCCTGGAGCGCAGCTCTTCCCCGGGGCCACCGCAGTCTCCGGCAGAGGAGCTGTAGTTCGCAGTCAGACCCGGCCCCATTCATCTGAGAGGGCGTCCGAGTCCGGGCCAGACTACATATCCCAGGACGCCGTGCGCCCTTACGTCAGGCTGGGTCGCGTGCCGCCTCCGCTGGGCGGCTCCGCCAGAGAGAGAAGGGCGGGGTACCCGTCATGCGTTGCGCGCTAGGAAATCGCGGGGCTTGCTGGGAAGTGAAGTAACAAACGCAAGAGCTGGAGCCACTAGGCTACAAACTGTAATTGATCATTGGAGACATTCTAGCATCTGAAACAATTCTGCTGAATTGAGTGAAAGTAGCAATTCTTCTGAACTTAACTTTTCTACCTCTTGGAAAGAACATTGGACTCAGGAAGTTCTGGGATTGAATTTTGGCTCAACTACTAATCAGCATTGCTGTCACAAGCATCTTCTTTAAGCCTCAGTCTCATCATAGGTAAAGATGGGAATAGTAATGCCTATCTTACCACTTGCTGTGCAAGTTACAATCTGTGATCACCTGGGAATCTCGTTAAATATGTGTTCTGGTTCACTCCACCTGCAGTTTGCCCTGAGATTCTGCATTTCTAACAAGTTCTCAGGGCTGCTGAAGCTACTGGTCTGTGGACCACACTTTGAAGAGAGATGCTTATAAAACAGTTGACTTTTAGAGACTTTACCCCACCCCTGTTATTGGCTCTGAGACCTGCAACCCAATTTTCCCTTAGTCTCTTCCTTCCTCTTAGCCCCAAATTATGCTCGAACTGATTTATCTTTCTTTCAACTTCACTTCACTACCAAATATCTTTAAAGAGAAATCTATATTCAGAGTCTCTGCTTTTTTCTCTGATCAAAGCCAGATTTTTGAAAATAGTCTCATTTAGAATCCTACTGACCTTAATCGTCAAAACCACATATAGCAGGTCTTCGGATAACGTTTTCTTGTGAACTTAATTCTTGCTTATATTAATTAGCCTATTGCAAAATTGGTTTCACTATACATTGATCGTTTCACTTAAAGTTGCAGTTTCCAAGAACCTAGCAAGCGAGGATTTAGCACAGTCTCATCTTACTTGATCTTGCAGTGGCTTTTGACAATGAAAGCTCCATCTTCCTGACATTCTCCTGTCCCTCTGCATGAGTCTCCTGTTTCTCTACTTCTCTTATTTATTCAGTATCCTCTGCCCACTGAATTCTCCTTCCAAAGTTCCATTATTTGTCCCTCCTTTTATTGCCCTGAATACTCTCCATTGGTGGTCTCATCTCCATGACTTCAACCATTACCATACATAACTGTGGTCTTACATATATATAAATGTACAGCCTCAATCTCTCTTGTGTCTTAAAGTTTCCAACCGCTTCTTTGACATCTTGACCAATATGATGCGTGAGCAGGGGAACTTTATGCTCACAAAAGCTGTCTGTGTGTAGCTTTTCAATGCACCGTTCATGGCACCCTCCTCTATATCGCCAGCGCTCCAGTCATACCTCTACTATTCCAGGAATCATGTTGCATTGTAGGTATCTGTTTTCATGTCAGTCTCCCTCGCTAGACTATGCCTTTTTGTGGACAGGAACCAGGAATCACTAATTCATCTCTAGATCTTTAACATCATATGTAGTGACTGGTATGTAATATGTACATATAGTTTCTGCTGAATACATGAATGAATGAATGAACTCGACTTCATTATTTGAGTAAAATAATTCACACCTCATAAATTCGATACATATGCAATATTTTCAGCCTAATTTAAAAAATGTAAACATTGAAATTTCACTGCTCAATGAACTTACATAAACAATGACATGGAACCAATACTCTGCCAGGAAACAGAATATTACTAGCACTCCAGAAGCCCCTCATGCCCGCTTCCAATCACTAATCCCCTCCAGGAGTAACTGCTTTTCTTACTTTCTAACCCCAGAAATTAGTTTTGCTTTTGGGGGAGACTTTATGTAAACAAAATCATACAGAACATTTTCTTTTTTTTCTGCTTCTTTCACTCAACATTGACAGTTCATCAGTGTTGTTCCGCGTATTTGTAGTTTATTTATCTCATTACTGTATAGCATTCCCTTGTATGAATATACCATGGTTTGTCTCTTTCCTAATGTTGGAGAGTTTGGCTCTCATGAATAATGCTGCTATGAAATTTCTTCTATGGAGCTTTTGGTGAAATAAACACATAGTTTCATTGGATATTAGTATATTAATCAAGGACCAGTAAGATCATAAAAATCACCCAATAATTTGAACAGGGAAAGTTTAATATAAAGAACTATTAACTAGTAACAGAGGATTTGTTTCTATGAGGTGTTTAAAAAATCACCCAAGATTATAGGGAGAGCAGATGCAAGGAGCAGCTACTGCCTAGGCCTGACACAGGCTACCCACGGAAGGAACAAATTTAGAAGAGGGCCTTCTCTCTACCAAATTGAGATTCATGCTTTCTAGAAGGAGGTTTGGCTTCAGCCCTCTGGCTAGCAGAGAATTTCAGTGAGATGCTGATAAAACTCGCTATGAGCCATCCTTGGGTGTACAGCGGGGACACTGGCCCATTTGTCAGGAAGCTGCTGGTCGGGGGTACTGTACTGTAGAACCACCTATAAGGGTACTGCTGAACTTGCCAAAGTGAACGCCACAGTGTGTCCCATATACTGCAGGGACAGGAAAGGAGGAAAACACCAGAACCAGGACGAGAAGTCACTTCCTGTAGTGCACTGCAGCACCCAGCCTGACAAAGCTCGGCATTTGCGCCACCTGGCAGAGGATAAATATCCACGGGATTCAGTTTCGCCATTACAAGCAGGGCCAAGGAAGGTGGGTTTGGTGCTGAGAGGCTGTCAATCAACAACTGGGACACCCCGGGCTGTTTTTTTTAGGGGTTATTTCAACTTTAACATTTTAATTATTTCATCATAAAACCAAAGCTATGAAGTATCGGCATGGCTTCATCTCCCAGATGTTTTTTTTTTCTTTTTCCTTCTCCTGACCTCAAACTTCTAGCATCTTTGAATGAATAGCATTTTCTGGGTTGGCGGCTGGACTTACCCTGTTTAAACCTTGGCACAGTCCTCTTCCCCTGTGAAGAAGCACCTGTCTCTCTGGGAGTGTTATCATCTTTGCCACCGTGTTATCAGCAGGAAAAGCTGTCAAGGTTGTTTTAAAAGCCATTTTTGTTTCTAATTCCAGCCACTCAGACATATTTTGAATCATTTATAAAATCCACTTAACCAAGCTGTTGACAAAAAAAAGTTAAGTAAGACGATTCCTGTGGGATACTGCTTGACAAGTGTCCTTGAGTCGACAATCCTACAGAGATTCGTCACTTGATTTTTTTTTAAACTTGTTTTCCATATCTATCACATGAGGATGATTTTCTCCTCTCTGTATCACATACAGCTCGCGATGCTTGGCGATGTGCACAGGCAAGGCACACTATAATATACTTAAGGTATTATACATAATACAAAAATATTTTCGCTACTTGCTTCATAGGTCAGATTCAAGCAACGCTCCAGTGTATTGATAGATTTATAGAATCTAGCTTCTTCAAGGGCATTATTTAGACAACTTTTTCAGAGTACTGTAGTTAAAGCACACAGAGTTTTGGCTAGGAAGGAAAAGTGCTCTACCAGAATGTTAGTGACACAAGGTCAAGGACTTTTATCTTATTAGCCATAGTACCCTCCATATCTAAATGTCATCTGGCTCATAGTAAATGCTCAGTGAGTAATGGTTAGAAGGCAAGAAGGAAGGAAGGAATTCAGGGACAGAGGGACAGATGGGGGTTGGGGGTGTGGGGAAGGAGGAAGAAGGACCTTTAGAAGAACCAGCTTCTTTTTTAGGGACTTTTATAAACAAAGTAGGAGAGGGGTTGAAAATAGTACCTGCCATGGGAGAAGGTACTAAGTAAATAATCACCTAAAGAAACAATCCCTGTGCTCAGGCTGTGGGTGACTTCCTGAACGACAGAAACCTCCTCTGTTTGATCTATGTTCTCCTCACAGTTCTCCCTTCATTGCTGCTGAACGGATGTTTGTTAAATTACATTATCGAATCAGGGTGGCACATCTAACTCTGAAGGAAAGACACTGTTGAGACCACCTGTAGAAAAGGAACGATGTCAGAGAGCCAAGTTTTCTATATCAAATGTGACACGTCTCAAAGTTATTTACTAAACTTCAACTCCCCCGGCCCCCCGTAACTGATAATATTTTAAGGGAAAAAAAAACCCCATAGGATCATTTAATTTTAATTGTCTTACACTGATTCTGTCACCCTTTCCCTGTCTCAGGTTTTAAGTGTATGTGAAGATGATACTAACCCATACACTGAAACACGCTTCGATCTCTCCCAGGGAGTGACTGTTTCAGTTTATAAAGGCTTCCACGCATAGCTCACCTACCTCTCCGTCAATTATGTGAGGTAGCCAGAGATTATTATTCCTAGGAGAAAATCTGAGGGTCGAAAAGGTTAAATGTATGTCCTAAGTGTCACAAATTTGAATGCATACAGGGCCAGGCATGTAAGGCAAATGTGTGAAACTGATTTTTAAGGTAAAGTGTGAAACTGGCTGCAAAACATCTGAGTTTTGTTGGGGAGTTGGAAAGTGTAAGCTCTGTTTGGATACATTCAAATTCACATTTTTAAAATGTTATTTTTAATGGTGGTGACATATGTAACATAAAATTTACCCTCAACTAATTTTTAAGTATACAGTTTATTTACATTGTTGTGCAACCATCACCACCATCTGTCCCCAGAACTCTTTTTGTCGTGCAAAACTGGTAGTCAGTACCCATTAAATAATCATTCACCCTTCCTTCCTCTCCCCAGCCCCTGTCAACCACCCTTCTAGTTTCTGCTTCTATGAATTTGACTACTCTAGAAATCTCATATAAGTAGACTCATACAGTATTTGGTCTTTTTGTGAATGGCTTTTCCCCTTACCATAATGTCCTCGAGTTTCATTCGTGTTGTAGCATGTCAGAATTCCCTTCATTTTTAAGGTGCATAATATTCTATATATTCCACATTTTGTTTGTCAATTCATCTATCATTGGACCTTTTGGCTATTGTAAAGAACACTGCTATGAGTACGGGTGTACAAATATCTCTTTGAGACCTTGCTTTTAATTCTTTTGAGTATTAGGCAGAAGCGGAATTGCTGGGTCATATGATAATTCTATGTTTAATTTTCTGAGGAATTGTCTTACTATTTTCCACAGCAGCCCTACTAATTTATATTTCTACCAACAGTGCACAAGGGTTCCATTTTTTCCATATCCTCACCAACACTTGTTTTTTTATTTTTAATAATCGACATCCTAATGGGGGTGAGGTAGTATCTCACTGTGGTTTTAATTTGCATTTCTCTAATAATCAGTGATGATGAGCATCTTACAATGTGCTTGTTGGCCATTCGCAAACCTTCTTTTGGGGAAATGCATATTCAAGTCCTTTGAATTCACAATGTTAAAGCATGGGGCACACCAATCTTTGAGTTAGATTCTTTCTGGCTTATGACCCCTAATCATACCCCAAGTGACAGAGCCAGTAAAAGAGGCAGCCCTAGAACAGCCCTCATTTGACACCTGCTCAATGTGGTCTACCGTCTTACCTCAACATGCTCCCTTCGGGATTGGTGACACGCTTTACTTTCTCTTCACTTAAAGATTTTTTTCATAGACTTATTTTTGAATTTGTAATATATGCGAATGTACAAAATTCAAAAGGCAGTAGGCATACCTTCCCTCTCCTGGACCCCAGTCACCTAGCACCCCTACTTTGAGGCTACCATTGCCACCAATATTTTGTGCGTCTTTGTTTTGCAGGATTTTTCCCTCCACTCCGATACTAATTTTTTTCCTTAACAATAAATTTTAGAGAATGTTCCATATTAGCATTGTCTTGTTCTTTTTAATAACTGCAGAGTATTCTATTTATAGATGCATCGTCTTTTATTTAATTGGTCTCCTGTTGTTCGATCTTTAGATTGTTTCCAATATTTTGCTCTAACAAACAGCACTGCACTGAGTATCAATGGCATGTACTTTTGAGTAAACCAGACAGGTGGACAACTGGCCATAACTGAGCTACGAAAGTCAGATTAACTGACTTAATTGTGTTTTAGATTCAAAACTGTAGCACCAGGACTAAGCATACTTCTTCCCAAGCCTCCTCCCTATAACCAGATGGTTTAAAAAAAAAAAAAAAGACCTAAGTAGATACTTTATGTAAAACTTATGTACAAGACAAAATATTACATAGTATACCTCATGCATTGTCTAAGAACTATGGCCTAATAATAATTTCTGTTAGATCTAATATCACTAGAAAATAAATGGTAAAGCCATGAGGGCTAGATTCCAACCAAGCAAAAATGTTAACACATCAATTTTAGAACTGAAAATTGTACCGAAATAATTTTGAATGAAAATCTTCATATAATTCCCTGGTTTGTCAAATATAATACAGGGAATGTTGACTGTTCTTATCCTGTACACTCAGCATGGTGGTTTGGGGCATCCGTTATTGCATGGTAGGTGTTACTGGGTCACTGGATGAACCATGCATGGCCTGGGAGCCCTGGTACTAAATGGCCCCCATTTCTTTGAGAAAATGGTATCTGCCGGTAAAGACTGATCAGTGCTCCTCTAGCGCCCTCTAGTGTCATGTGCTCACCTTGATCTATCAACGCTGGGATAGTTTCCTTGCCTGTCTACCCCCACCGTATCCCGAGCTCTGTGAGGGCAAGGATGATGTCCGTGTCACTTTTGTGTGCCCAGCTCCCAACAATAGTGGCTAGCCTACAATAGTCACCCATGAATATTTGTTGAGCAAATGAATTATTGAATAAATGAACGGAGTGAGTGAATAGATTCCTGTATTCCTTTTTTGAATTCTCCTCTCTTTTTATAGTTTTACTTCTGTCTTCTTTTGCATTATTGCTCTCTTTACATTAAGCATGTTGGCCTTTGTCTACTGTCCCTTCCAACTCTCTGTAACCTAAAAAACCTGACTGACTGAGTGATTGGATTTAAAAACCAGTAAGGAATGGAGAGTTCTCCATGATTAAATTTATAGCTTTAATACAATAACCTTCTGACAGATGTTTCGGGAATTCTAAGATATATTTTGTTTTCCTTCTGGTTCTTGGCTTCTGAAGAGTTGTCAGTCAGCTGGTTGTTAGGTTACAAAGCTATTGCTGTTTTGTAAGTCTACAAAAATTCATTAAGCGTTACGTGGTCAACACAATGCTAGCAAGTATGAGAGTACACATTGCAAGGTTTGCATATGATAAGGCTTACTCTGTATTTGTTGACTGATGAAGGAAAAGTGTAGAGAACATTGTCCTGCTGCCCTCAATGATAATAGCTAATATATGGAGCACTTACTCAATGCCAGACACTTTACTTAAATTACCTCATTTAATTTCCATAAAAAATCCAGTGAGATAGGCATTATTGTCATCTCCATTTTATAGAGAAAGAAATCGAGGCTTAGAGAGATTAAGAGACCTTAATCTCAAGTTGTGAGCTTGGCTAACACCCAGATCTGTCTGATGCTTGAGATTGTAGTCATAACTGCTCTGCTCCACAGACCCAAGAGATGGTTAGAGTCATCAGGGAAGCAAGATAAACACACTAAACCACCGAGACTTTGCAAAACACCCTAGCTCATGAACTGGACTCTGGTACCTCCCTTTCATTCGTCTACCACTCTTCCTTGTGCAAACCGTTCTCCAGCCACATCGGACTACTTGCTGGTTCTGCTGAGTACATTCCTCCCCCAGGGCCTTTGCACTTTCTGCCCTACGCCTGGAACACTCTCCCTCCACATGTACCCATGGCTCGCTCCCTCATTTCATTTAGTTCTGAGCTTAAATGTTACTTCCTCCGAGAGAGCTTTCCTGACCACTGTACCTGAGTGGCAATCCCTGACATTCCGTCTGGACTTACCCCACTTTGTTTTCTTTATTTTACCATTAGCTGACATGATATTAATGATCGTTTTTATAGGTTTTTTATTTTCTGTGTCTTCCACTCCATAGTAGACACCAGGCACTTGTGTGTACCTCCAGCAACCAGAACAGTGCCTGGCACGTAGTAGCGCTCAATATATACCTGTCAAATGAATGAATTATTTTATTATACATCAGTGTTCTTTAAGATAATTGACAAGTACCGAACGGCAGTTCTGTGCCAGGCATTTTGCCAGTTTTAGGTTACAGTGCCTCATGTATTATTCTGCCATACCCCTAGGAGAGAGGCATACTATTTTCTTCTCATTTTATAGACACAGATAAGGAAACTGACTTCGGAGAGATTAAATAATGTGCTCCTGAGCAGTTAGTGGCTGAGCTGGGACGCAGACGTGCTCCTTCCCACCATGGATTCTGATCTGACACTTCATTCTCCCAGGCCTGATTTTTTTCTTGCACAACTACTGTCTATATCACCAAAGCTCTCAGCGGCAAGTTGTTGCTCTTCCATTTTGCACGGATGATCGTCCACCAAGATCTAACAGGACAGAGAAGAAACGTGGAGCAGGGGCTTTTCAAGCTCCAGCCTGATGTCCACAGCACAGCCACCAGGGTCAGAGCACAGGACAGCCTCCAGGATGCTTCAGATCACTGTCGTTGTTGCTGTTTTTCATCCAGGACAGATGGCTTGTACGGAACAAATAGCTCTGTGAGCAGTGAGGAGGACAGCGGTCAGAGCAGCTGCGGGACAGAGAAGGAAAGCTTGTTCCTATGTAGAATGTTTTCCAGAGATTTTGATGATGTGTCCAATAGGTTTGTTTCAAGTGTGGTGCTTTCCTCATGCTGCTCTGATTGCTGGAAGTCTCACCACACCCTTAAAAAGTGGAGAAGTCATCCTTGATCTCCTGCTGGAGAATAATCATAGTCTGAATGTGGACCTGGCAGGTTTTATCTTTAACAAACCTACTCCGTTCACTTCAGCGTGTTCTCGGGGGAGGGGAAGGGGTGAGGGAAGGCGGTTCTTTCATGCAAAATCAAAACAAGTCAGAATTAACGTCGACTCTTGCTTCCCACGAGGCACCGATTGTGGTTTTTGTTACAAATAAAAGTTTTGGCATTTCTTTCTTAACAAGCCCTCTCACGATACCAATGTTCTTTTTGTCGTCGTTATAGAGCCAGCATTTGGTTTCCTTCTCCAGGCCCCCAACACCCACGATTTCATAAAGCAGTGTGGGGGTGTTACAGAGGAAGGTGGTGGATTTGAAAAGAGGAAGTTGTCCTGTGTGAAGCACTAAGCTTGCAGTGGTGACAGCTGAGAAAGGGAAGTTGCAGCGCATGCTGGATGCCACCTGTTGCTGGGTAACCGGGGCGGGGTAGTCCCTGGGTGTTTTACCGTCCTTTGTTAGGTCTCTTATCCCTGTACGCACTTCTGTGGAAAGTCCTGTCATAAAAACTCTTTTCGTTAACCCTTTGAGTACATCGTCTGTTTCCTTCTGGGATTCTGACAGAGATAACGTCAACTTCTGCTCCTTCTCCTGTGGGATCTACCTGTTTCATAACTTAATGTAGCCATTGATTTTGTTGGAGCAAAGAGTTTGCAAACTCCCAAGGGGGGAGACAATGCAGATCCGTCGACTGCTTGTTTTTGTAAATAAAGTTTTATTGAATCTCAGTCATCCTACAATGGCAGAGTTTAGTAGATGTGACAAAGCCCCACATACTGACTATCTGTCCCTTTTCAGAAAAAGTTTGCTGATCCCAGCTACAGAATGATACGTACTTCCTCAAGACTTATCTCACATTGGAATTACCCACAGACTCACGTAGAAAAGCCACACGACCTTTGCACATTCTGACCCCACTGCCGACTCTGGTGCTGGTCAGCAAACATTTCACTGAGCACCTAGAGTGGAGTGTGCAGCTAGCTGGGACCACCCACTCTGGCATCAGACAGACCTGATTCAAGTCTCAGCTCTGACAACCACTAGGTGACCTTGGGCAAGTTTTTAGAATTCTTTAAACCAACCTCATATTCTTAATCTGTACAAAGGGACTAATGATCCTCCCTCCCTCCCTCTATCCCTCCCTCATAGACTAGTCATGAGAAATGAAGAAGATGGCACAGTATAAGATGCTTAACACATGGCCCGGTGCACAGTGAATGGTTCAAATCCATTAGCCCACTGTGCGCCAAGCCCTGTACCACGTGAAGATATGTAAGACATAGTCTTTCGTCTCCAGGAGCTCACAGGTATGAGGGAGAGAAATGGCTTCACTAGAGATTTTCTCATGTTCGGTTTGGGATTACAGCACAGCCTGAACCCTCCTTCCTTGGCCCCTGGCCCTTTTTAAGCTCCCAAGACCATCCCTTCTAATCCCAGCTGTGCAATTGAAGAACCTCACGCCCTTTATAATTTTCTCTGCCCTGTGTTCATCCCATCGGGGGGGGGGGGGGGGCAGATGATCCCTGTTCAATTAAAGGTGATTTGCACTCTATTTGAATGTTATCCTTTCAAGGGCACCAAATTCCACTGGTTTGAGTAGAAAGACGCAGCTACTGTAGACCTTCTATTGACCTGGACCCCACGAGTCCCCTGCAGCCGCAGCTTCCATACCATAATACCATTTAAAGGATCTTGGTGAACTTATTGGCATTCCATAGGAGACTTAGTGACAATACTGAGCTGATGGAAGGGTCTTATGAGTCATGAATATGAATATCATTATTCAAATTACTCTGGTAGATGTCGAAGATAAAAGGAAATGTTTTATTTTGTGTTCATTAAGCACTAGAGGGTATGTGTCCCCTGATGCCGACTCATTATGCCTGTAACGTTAATGGGAGTTAAATTCCGGCATCACATCAAGGGGAAGAGATGATCTCTCAAGTATTTGGGACCGCCTTTCTCCAAATGGCAGATCAAAGGTAGGTTGTGAACTTCTACATCCGTCTTGCTAATGGATTCGACTAACTGCATTTGAATTTTTTTTCCCCCTTCAGACACTAACTTTCCCTAAATAGAGATGATTACAGAAATGTTGTCAGCTTGAGAGATCGTGTGGTCTACCAGAGCCAGCCACTGTTATAGGTTTTCTCTCCAGGGGAGAAAAACGAGCATCGTATGAACGCCTGTTACGTATCCGGGGCTTTACTTGTGCCCTCTCACGTTTTACAAAACCCCAATGAGATACTTCTGTCTTAGATATGAGAAGCCGGCTCGGGATGGTTGAGTAACCTACCCCAAATCACACGGCCGATGGGACAATGGGGCAACGAGCCCAGTGCTGTCTGCCTAAAAACATTCTAATCCATGGTTTGGGGCCGTCTCCGAAGCATCTGTCAGATACATCCTCTATGACACATTTTATACACGGGGCAGGGGTGGGCCCACAAGACGTGGAAAAGCTACCCAAATTGCCAGCGAAGTGTGACTGATTCATAAGAACTCACACACGCTATCCTGTGATGTGGTCTCCCCTTTCCACAAGCCTGCTGATGGAAAAACGAGTTTAATCCCAGATCGTGGTGAGTGCGTAGCTAGGCCTCTAAGTGGCCTCTCTGTGACTTGGGAGAGGAAGGGGCACGTGCAGCAGTGAGGGCACCTGGGCGAGAAGGAGCCGGGTGCTGGGTTGTGCCCTCAGCGTGTTCGCGGAATGGGATGCCCCTCCTTGTGTCTCACATCACTGTACGGGAGCTTCTAGTGACTTCCAGAAGGAGAGAGAGCCCAGAAAGCTCAGCCCCATGCAGGTTATAATACCACTTAAGACAACACGTCTCTGATGAGGCACAAAACCCGTCCTTTTGTTGGCACTGAAGATGGAGGAGAAAGTGGCTCTCTGCCACATTTTCCCATGACTGCCTCTGGCCTTTAAATAGAACACAGCTCAGCTTTGTCACCTCTCCTCCCAGGACCCGTTTTCTGGGTCTGGGTCACGTTTCCACGGTTCCCCTTTGTGCTCTCCTGTCTGGAGTGAAATGTGAAGACCCGGAGGAAACGGAAATGAACCTGCTAAGCGACCCTCAGAGTAACAGACGACATTGCTGAGGCCCCACCTGGAGGGCTATACTCAGCTCTGAGCATCTCATTACCAGCCAGGTACAGACAAAGGGGGTGAGTGTTGCGGGATCGGCAGCCAGAGTGATGGAGGAGGAGAACGGGATTTATGAAGAAAGATTAAAAGAGCTGAATAGGTAGAGCCCTGTAAATGATGATCTGGGGGAATTCGGGGGCCATCTACTTATATCTGAAGGTTGTAAACAGTCAGCCCAGTAAGAATTATTTCAGTTAGACCTAAGAAATATAGCAAAGGGTAATGAAAAGAAATATATAATAATAATGGACTGTAATTTTATACCTATTCCTATCCCAAGAAACCTCGAAACATTTTATGGCTCAGTATAATTTACGCACTATGGTGGAGTGTATTCAGACTGTAAAGTGGCTTGTAATTTAGCTAAAGCCTTTGCAAAAAATAATATTTAGTGAGAGGGTAATAGGCACTTTGCGTATAAAGTGCAAGGCCTTGGCTTTGTTTTGCCTGCCGCCTACTCACAGGCACAGTGCGTGTGGGGAAAAGTGTTGCTTTGTATGAGTGGGACCGCTGACGAAGCTTGCCGCTGACATTTTCAGAGGCACACACAGTTCAACCCCCATTTTACAGAAAAAAAATGTATCTGGATCGTCACAGCCAGAAAAATACAGGTCTCAGAAAACCGTGGAAGGCAGCCCCCACTGACGTGTGAACACTGCTTTAGGTCGTTGGCTGCCTGATGGAGTCGGCAGGACTGTGGCCAGACCTCGTGTCTTAATCCCGCGCCTGTCCAGATGGGGTTTGGGGAGGTCTACACCCTTCTCTGGGCCTCAGCTTTCTCGGCCTCCACTTGAGGAGGCAAAGCTTTGTGTCTTCTGATTGTGATACCGAGCGATGGGTGAACCTCTGCATTTTTCTGTTCCCTCTGTTTATAATGCACCTTGCTCAGATATCCACATTGCTCACTTCCTCATTCCATTCAGGTTTCTGCTGAGATGCCAGTTTGTTAGAGAGGCCGTACCTGGCCACTTTGGCTAAAAAGGCAGCACCCTCCCCACTTCATCTCTTCCAGCCCCTACTCTTCTTTATGTTTGAAGCGCACCTATCAGTACCTGAAATTGTTATATGTTACATAACATTTTATTAGGGTTTATTTCTCTCTCCTCTGACTAGAATGTAGAATGTAGACTGCTCCTTAAGGACAGGGACTTAGCCGTTCTGTTCACTGCTGCATCACCAGCAGTACCTAGGTCAATTCCTGGCCACCTACGGTATCCACTCAGCAAATATTACCATAGTGAGTTTATTTAATAACTCAGAATAAACGGACCTTATCGACTGCATAATTTTGATCTCTTAAAACTCCTACACTTTCAATAGTCCTAGTGGTCTGCTCTCCAGTGTACAGATAGGAAAACTGAGGCACAAAATTATAACTTGGGAAAAACTTCACGCTGCAGGAGCCAGATTTAAATCCCGAGCTCCTGAGTTTCCAGACCTTTCCTGGGGCCTTTGAGCATCTCCTATCAGAATCCAAGTTTAATGTCTATAAGCTCCTCGCCTCCTACATAAACTCGTAGAAAGTCATAAAGGGATTACGAAGAAACTCTTCACGCAGAATTAGGTAAGTGTATAAAATAATGATCTCATTATAGGGAAATTTATACAACTGAGCCAACTCAAGATCTCTGGCCCAGGTTGTTTGCACGATATATCCTTCAACTGGTTGCGCGCTTCACTGTTCCAAGTAGCGGGGAGAGTGGACGGGATGCTTTGCTGCTGAGTTTTTTCTGCCTTCCATCTGGTTAAGATTCTTAATGGCTGTTGTGCATGGCCGATAATGTGTTTTCCAATCTAAGTTTTTAATGATTGTCCTTAACTTGCAATTTGCTGATGTCCCAAGAGGATTCCAAGGTTTCTCCACTCATGTTCCTTTATTGGCAGCTGTCGGCATCATTTTTATTTTTTAATAGAGTCAACAATATGCCAGATAGCAATACGGGGACCCGGGGGTGGCAGAGAGTCCTTGGCGGAGCCCTCACGAGAGAGTTTCACAGGAAATTCGAGATGTAGAACTGTAAGTGACAACTGTTGTCATCTGGGGAAGTGAGGCCATCATGTGCTGTTCGCCGCATTAGGAGCCTCCGAAGTGGCTTCTTACACTGGCAGGGAGTTCAACAGCCATCGTTTGACCGAGGGCAATCCGGGGTGGACCAGCCGTAGACACGAAACCTCCAGGGACTCACTGCGAGTTGCGTGACAGAACATTTAAACCTGGCTTTTCCCTTTGCCATCTCCTGAACTCTGCCTTGTGTATTTAGAGAGTTGATACTTTGCTTCATTTTTGCAGAAGGCTTTCCTCTGTCCAACGACTCAGCAAGTAAGGTCAGACCTCTTGGTCCCACCAACAAGGAGCTGAAGAAATGATATACGATGATTCTGGAGCTCATTGACTTTCCTCCGTGTACCATGATTCCATCTCTTGGAGAGTCCACCCCGTCCCCCATCTTCTTAGAGACCCAAGATGCAATCTGGGAAGGTCAAATTAAAAATATAAGGACAAAAAAGCCAGGTGCCAGTTAAGAAGTACCTTTTTTGAAAGAAAGTGTTAATAGAGCCAGCCACCTCAGACACTCTGCAGACCATCCAGGCGACGCAGGTAATGATTAAGTGACCCTTCTTCTTTCTTTTTAATCAAAGATTTTTTTTCTTTGAGTCCTTCACCCGGCAATGAGGTGAATTCATTAACTCGGAGAACAAAGGGAGTCCACTTGGGCAATGTGCTTTAGGAGGGAAGAAATTAGGTTCGTTTGCTGTTTGATTTTACATTTTGTGGGGGAAAAATTACAGTTAGATTTATGTTGTTTCTTGAGATGGTGAATGACAGGGTTGCACACGGGACCATTCGGTATCATGTACGCATTGTGGCTGCCTCAGTGAACGGTCTTAAACAGCTCTTGTCCTGTGCTGGGGTGAGGCCTGCACCATATGTTCCCCCAAAAAGAATTTCCTCCTCCATTTGAGAGGTCACGATCACTTGTCCATTCTGAACACTCCTAGGAAATAAATAAATCTGGAGATGGAAGTGTCAGGGTGTGGGTGGTGTTTTGAGTCGTAGGTGGTTGATGATTTTAACTGAGCTCAGAATGTGTGATTTTTTTCTTCTGTGAAAATGCTTTTCTTGAGGTTTTCTCTATCGAGCCTTAATTTAGGAATACGTAAAGTTGATCTATACAAGTTAATGGGCTTTAATATTACTGTAAAACATTGAAGAGGGGGAAATTATACGGAGCTATGGGAAAAGTAGATATCTTGAAATCAGATGGATCTGGCTTCAAACCCTGACTCTGCTTCTTACTAGGTGTTGTGACCTTGTGAAGTTGTTTAAAAACCTACAGCTTCAGTTTCCTCATCTGTAAAAGGGAATAACAGAACCGAGCAATTATACGCTCTGAAAATTCAGTAAAATTACATACGTAAAGCTCCTGGCACATGGCATACATGGAATTAACTTCAGACCCCTTTCATCCCCAGGCCCCCATAAAATGCATCTGACTAAATGCACAGCCAAGGCTAATGGAGAAGGTTCTGCTTAATGCATGAGGGCTACTGCTGGATGTGCCTCAGACACCTGCTTTCGCAGTGGTCACATCCAATCCAGAGCCATGAGAGAGAGGCTTTGGGACCCCCTAGGGACTTCGGGCAGCTTCTCACTGCACTTCAACTTCGTTTAGAATCCAGATCCTTTAATGCTTTGTTCCCCTTTGGAGATGTGGTGTAACCTGGGGGAAATCAGCCTGGCTTCAAAGTGTGGAGTCTGGATGACCAGTGACACGATCAAACGCACGTCCCTCTGCCTGAATGAGAAATAGATACATCCTTCTTCATGTCCAGAGAGAGAGAGAGAGAGGTGCAGGATGTTCCACTGCGTTCTCAGAGCTTCTGCAGAAAGCTGAGACACGTGCCACTCGCACCTCGCTGTCATGAGCGACGTCTTCCCCCACCGGCGCGAACACACGGAACAGTTATTCCCTCGCCGCTTGGGAAGGCCAAGTGCCCACTCGGTCTTGCAAAGCAGGGAAAAAACTCACCTTCCACTTTCTCCTCCATCCTTTCAGGTTCTCCTGTAGATTTCCTCCTTTAAATCAAGTTTTGACTAACACGGGTGGAAAAAACCACTTCCCTCAAGCCAACAGCCTCCACAATTGTTAGAAGTGCTGATAAATGCCTGGCATGGCTTAAAAGCAACCCAGGACGCTCCCAGAGGAGGTTTCTTGGTTTGGAGAAAGCGAGATGGAGGTGGGAGGGGGAGGAGGAGGGCGTGAGAGCTGGGAGGCTGGGGGTGGGGGATGGGCGTGGTCTGTCATGGCAGAACTTCGCTCGTGCTTGGGAAATCAGAGGGCAGAGTCCTGGAGAGGCGAATAGTTGGAACTCGGGACTGGAAGGTATTTTGAAAAGTTATCTAATCTGTGCCCCTAAATCATCTGAAGCAGGTTCATTTTGTTTTGAAACCTGCCACCCCCCACCCACCCCACTCCCCAGAGAAAGACATGTGGAAACCTCTTTCTGGTAGAGCTGTTGCAGTGTTAACAACTTTCACTCTCTGGAAGTTTGATCCCCGTAATTCATCACCTGCCACAGCAAACACACGCTCATGGAGTCTACTTTCTAAAGACTTACGCCTCTACCTACTTCCAGAGTGAGTGCAAGGCAATCCCGCTGATGGAGTTGGCTCAGAGTCTAGGGAAGAGTGTCAAAAAGCTGAGTGCTGGGTGAGACGCTGACCCAAAGAAAGATGGAGGATGGCCGGAGCTTGTGAAAACTGGGCTGGATTTAGCATAATTGGAATGGGCTAAGCACCACCCTACCAAGAAGGGAAGAACTTGTCGTGTTGGTGGCAGTGGTTAGGGAGGACATCAGCCCTGGGCAGGGATGCTGGCTTAGGCAGGAGAGAATGAGGCTCACCATGAAGGGTAGCAACAGAAAGTGATCTCATCAGTCTTCGTAAAGCTACTACGTTGACCTTTAAGGCATCGCTACATAAGGGCTTTTCATGCTGACAGGCCAAAAGAAAATGCACCTGTTGAGAGAAACTGAGCAAACTGAGGGAAAGTAGGTTTTCAGTGGGTTAGAGGCAATCTAGACTGCGTGAAAACAGTGTGGGTAATTTGGAAGCCAGAAATATTCCTCCTGTTCATTGAAAGGAAGATTGTTTCAATCATCCTATTATCTATCACTCATGCTAATTTAACATAATTAAATGTGGATCTGATGTTCCTTACCAAGACCAAATACCAGAATGAATATCATTATATGTACACGAAGCAAATCTTGCACGATTTTTTCAGAGCCAGAAAACAAAAACCAGCAGAGAAGGAAGAAAAAAAATGAAAAGAAAGGGGACTGAGGGCTCCTTCTCATGTGCCCTGTTCCTTAGTGGGAAGTCTGGGACTTGGACGGAAGGACGGACAGAGGGGCAGATGGATGGATGGGTGGATAGGGAGGCGGGTGGAAGAATGACTGGATGTTTACAGTTCAGAGTTGGAGTTGAGAGTACAAAAGTGAGCAGCAGGAGATGTAAAACAGAAAAGGGTGGGAAGGAAAGTGGGGATAGAGTCACGATTCGCTCTGTACCGGAGACGCCTTTTGCACCCACGAGCTGCGGCCTCACAGATGGGCCTGGGGTTGGTGTTGGTTTAGGTGACTAAACCACTCGGCAGCTTCTGTTCCAGCTGTCGAGTCCCTCCATTTCCTTGCTCTGTGACAGCCTGATCACCAGGCTGTCCTCGTTCCTCCCGGGTCACTCCCTCCCCCACAGACTTTTAGTCGACTCTTCCCTCTCCCTACGTTCCTGACTTGGACGTGCCCCAGCTCAGGGCGGGGCCTTGGCCTCATGTCCCTCTGTGCTTTCTCCTTGAGTGACCTCACCCATTCCCATGATTTAAAACACTCTCTTTATCCCGATGGCTCTTAAATGTATCACCTCGGTCAGATCTCTCTCATGAGAGCTAGATTCATAGATACAGGGCCTGTATTTCAAGTCTACGCTGATGTCTCAGAGGCGGCTGTAGCTTCACGCGTCTAGAACAGCGACTTCTTCCGGCCCATCTGCTCCTGCTCCAGGACTTCTGGTCTTTGTCCTGGCACCTGTATCCACACATTTGCTGGGGAGCATTTTTGCTCTTCCCCTTTACCTCACCACCCCCACATACACATAAAATCTATCCCCAACATCTGTCATTTCTATCTTCCAAATTCATCTCGAATCCCTCTCTTCTCTTCATCTCTACGGCCGTCACCTTGGACTAAGAAGCCTAGCTTCTCTCTGGACCCCTCAAATGGGCTCCTCACAGGCCTCCCTGCTTCCACTGTTGCTTCCTGGTTATCAAGTCACGCTCTTGCCAGAATGATCTTTTAAAACAAATACACGCACACAAAAATGATGCATCTGCTTAAAAACTCATTGTTTCTCACTGCACTTGCCATAAAACCCCATCACCTGGAGATGAGACTGACACGGTGAGGCTCATCCCGGTTCACCCTCATTCACCGCTGGCCACGGTGACGTTTAAGACCCTCCAACAAGCTCAGCTCTTCCCTGCTCCGGGCCTTTGTTCATGGGGTTCCCTGGCCTGGAATGTTCTTTCCCTTCCCTTTGAACAGCTAATTCCTACTTTTTGTTCCGGGTTCAGTTTCAATGTCCCTCCTTTAGGACAGAACTTGCCAGCATCCCCAGTGGCTATGCCTTCCACCATTTTAGTCCATTCAGGCAGCTAGAGCAGAATATCACAGACTGGGTAGCTTATGAACAACAAAGGTTTATTTCTCACAGTTCCGGAGACTGGGAGTCCAAGTTCAAGGTGCTGGCGGATTCAGTGTCTGGGGGGATGTAAACATTCGGTCTACAGCACTCCCCCAAATATTCTTCTCTACCATAGCCGTCTATATTTTGCACCCTGCTTCATCTCACTTAGTAATTTATAAAGTTACGTGCCTATTTTTGGTAGTGTCATTTCTCGCTATTACATTACAATTCCATAAAGGCAGGGGGTGTGTTCTTTTTGTTCACAAGTTTCTATTTGCTAGGAATCTGGACTTGAGAATCAGAGGCAGGGTTAGTCCCCGCTGGTTGCCTGCAGTGGGGACAGGTACTCCAGGAGCTGTGAGAAAGACTCTCTGGCCAGAGAAGAGAATGTGGAGCAAGAGCAGAAACCCTCGTGAGAGGGGAGACAGACCCAGAGCCGGAGACCCAGAGAGAGGCGGACGCAGCCCAGCCCGCTCTGCTCCGGATTTGTCAGTTTGTTTGTCTGTTTTTATGAGATCTCAGAATCCTCGCGCCCATCCCCTTTGAGTTCGGTCTAGGCCAAGTGCATTTCCATAACCTAAAACCCACATGGGCCGTTTGGAGATGAAGACAGAACAGTGGGAAGAAAATTCTCTCAGCAATTCCGGCAAAGAATATACATCTTGAATCAAACGCTGCCATTGACCCAGTGGCAAATTTCAGGAACGGAGACTGAGCTCTCCACATACCCATTTGTTTGCCTGTTACTTTTCTCTGGCTTTAAAGGGCGCTGCCCTGGTCTGTAGTCTCTTGAACTATCTTGAGGCTGGAGCGTGGCTGGGGGGCAGCAGAGGCCAAGGCTCTGCCTGCTCCAGACACCTGTCGCCTTGAAGCTGAGTAGGATGTGAGCCCTGGAGCCCATTCTTCTCTCTTTCTGCAGCTGCAGTGTGCAGCAGAAGCTATGGGGGCAATGATGGATTTTGTGTTTCTGCCTTTGAAGGACAGGGCTGGGCTAATGTAACACATCCTTCCTGCAAATGATGCATTTCTCGATTTCTGTGCTTAAGGGTATGTGATTTCTGAAGGGTAAACATGGCCTTAAAGGGGGAAAAATTGTTCTGCTTAACTATGCAGAGAATTCCCAGCAGTTCCTTTAATTTGGTTTTCTTGAATAGGGCACATTTGCATTCACTGACTTGTGGCTTTTTAGAATAGCAAATGCATCTCTCTCTTCTGTGTTTCATTAAATGAGGAGGCAATCTCCAAGCGGCACTAACATTAGCCAGTCCCCCTGAGATTTGGAGGCACGTCCATCCAGCTTGCTTGTTTCTCATTTTTTCATTTGAAATCCTTTTTGTCATATGAGGACTGGACCTCGGAAATGTGTGTGGTATGTTTGTGCGTGTGTGTTGTGTGTGTTGTGTGGGTAACACATACTGCAATAGGATAAGGTTAGAAGGACAAGCAAAGCATATAAAATCTTGCTTAGGATAAAAAAAAAAAGATTGCCTTGGACTACAGCTGAAATTAGAAAAGGGAATGGATGTTTTTATTGTTTTACAATTTAATTTTCTGGTAGCACATGTGGCACTTAATATTTGGTGTTAGCGACACATGCTGGCAATTGGCTGCTTCCCTCATCCATCAGTGTGGAGGGACAAGTCTGAGCAGAGGGTCTGTCTCTCCCATGAACCCCTGGACTCCTGCCTGAGCCTGGGTGAATGGGGGGAAGCTGAGATCAGTACAGCTTGGGGACTCGCATTCCAGAATGTCACAGGTGAGTGAACAGAGAGGAGAGAGAAATTCTCTGCACACTAGCAGAGAAGCCAAGATTTTTAGGTTGATTTTACACATCATCTGTGGTTGGACATTTTGTTCCAACTACAAATAAGGCAGATTGGGAATCATCAGGAATAAATTATAAGTAAAGAACAAAAGCATTGAAACCTTCCCAAAGAACTCTGAAAAATTGACAGACTTCCCTAGAAATGTAATAAAGGTTATAAAACAACCCCATGATGCACTAAAATTACTAATAAGCAAGATAATTTTCCATCAAATTAGGTTCATGTCCACATTGCTCTTTTGATCCGTTTAAGTAAGTTTCTTAGGATCAGGTGATCTAAAGTGATGGGGTTAGAAATCCTGATTTTGAGACAATTATTCTACCCAGCTTAGGCAAGTTGCCATATTTCTAAGACTTCCTTTTCTGAAAATAACCTCTATGTCATGAAGACTCGTGAAGGGATTATTATTTCTTCTCTAGGTGACAAGCAGCCGTTTTCAGCAATGGTTGATCAAAATAGTGAAACATATTTTTGGTGCTTACACAACACCTTACAGGTGCATGATAGTCACCGCTTACGCGCTTGGTGCTATAGCTTCTCTGTTGGCCTCTCTGGATTCACCCTGAAGCCAGAACCCATCAACCTGTTCTAGGGTATGCTAGAACTAGAACGTTCCAGGAGTATATGCCTGGGAGTAACTTATATTTCTGGAACTGCCACATGGAATCAAATGATTTCATTTCTTTCATCAATATGAACCTCCTCTGATCATCTCCAAACTTCCTCTTGCACGCTTAGATGAAAGGAAAGGCTGTTTGTTCTGGGACACTGCGTCAGCAATGTTTTCTATATATCAAAACTCTAATATCATAAGATATTCCCTTAGGGTGTTCGCCCACAGGAGATTCTACATTGTGCTGACTTAAACCCCATCTGCGAGCGAATGTGACACTGATTACGTACCTATTTGGCCTAAGGCGCAGTGCTAGGTCCTGTGGAATATAGTGTAACATACATGTAAATACTCTCTTCCAAGGTAATGCGAAACCCCAGATATATGTAAATATTCACACAAAGTGAACTGAGGACTATTTAGAAAGGGAATCTTGTAATTTTGCCAGTAACATGCCCAGCCTGGTTTGGAAGGTGGCACAGTGGTGTTGGTAAACCTTACAGGGCCACATTATCACAAAAAAGCGGACACTTCTAGTGGACATCGCTTCTTGATTTGCCATAAAGCAGATTGGCCCAAGCATTTATTTTCTTGACAGTGGGAAGCTTTAGAGAAAGTAAATCTTCGAATTGAACCTTTAGATTCAATTGCATTTTTAAAACGAGTTGTCGGGAGGACACCGTGGCCAACTTACTGATGACGCCAACAGCTGAGGGATGACCTTGGCTTGTGCCTTTAGGTGGGTTGCCTGAGCTTCGTACAAAGATGTTAACTTTGCCAGTTTCTCTTGACATCAGCTGCATAATATTTACTCTTGGAAGTGACGTAACTACATGGATCTCCTTTTTTCTGACATTGAAATGGGAAGTTGATGTAAGCTTCCCCAAATAACAGTGGATGTAGACTTTGAGAGATGGACCAAGTCTTCTGATTCAGGCTGGACAAACCCTGTCCCGTGACAACCCGCTGGTAAGTGCTTGCACGCTCTTTTCCACGGGCTGTTTAGACGGTATGCAATCAACGGTACCAGTTAATTAAGCATCACACACAGCCAGGAACAGACACAACTGTTCAAAAATGGATCCGACAGTAACTATGTTTCCCCATTTTCACCTTCATAGTGATGCTTTCAGAGATTTTTCAAATATATTGTTTTTTTGTTGTTGAAACTCTAAAAAAATTACTCCATTCACCGTTTCAAGGTTTCCCAGAGCTTAAAGAGTTTTAAATGACTTTAATTGTCAAAGTGTTACGACTTAAAAATAGACCTGGAAAGTTCTCTTGGCAGCAAGAGGGTTGCTAATTCGATACATGCCCATACATTTTGGAGAGAGGAATATATTTTTAATTGGTTCAGATGCCAGGAATACTCTAAAACCTGTCACATTTGGGGTGAGGAGGGTCTCTGTAGTATGTGTCCTCATTGGCTTTTCTACGTTCATCAGAAGATGTCACTCCTACTCACAGCTGGGCAGACTCTTAAGGCACAAGGCTTGACACTTCGCTGTAACATAAGATCGCCATTCTCCAATGTGGAATGGTGGTGGGTGGCCAGAATACACGAGAAAGAGCAATGGGGCCAGACTCTGCGTGAGACTGATCCAAATTTAGGATTTTGCGTTTAAATCTGTAGGCGAAGAGGAAACATTGACAGGTGTACAACCAGGGCTGTGCGGATACACAGCTGAGATCTGGCGGTTCACAAACAGTCTCTCCTCTGAATGGAGCCATATTGAATCCATTTTGCATAACTGAATATCTTGGATGGCAAAGTTGCTCAAGAAATATGGCAGTCTCTTTCTCTCCCAAGCAGCCCCAGAAGGATATCACCTGTTTGCCCTGAGCGGCGTCCCTTTCTTCACCACTGACACCTGTGAGGTGATGATGAGACCAAATTAGAAGCAAGGATGACACGTAGCCATGGAACGGGAGAGAAGCTGCAACTCTCTCTGCAAAGAAGAGCCAGGATGCCTACTGGGCTGCAGGAGGGACAATCTGAGAACCTGGACTTGGCTGTGACCCCGGTGTCCTNGGGGTCGAACCATATCCAGGTTCTGCAGCCTGCAGGTCGGATGTAATCAGAGCTTCCTCGAAGTACCCAGACTCACCTGAGTCCTCTTCTTCTTGCTTCTGGTTCCTTGGGTTCAGTTACTTCAAAAGGGACGTGAGAAATCGCTATCTATACCGTCATCTAATTCTAGCTAAATCCCAGTCCAGCTACTTCAGAAGCACCGGTAGCTTTTATAATATTTCTCTAGCACGGCAGCATTTTCTGGCATCGCTATCCCGAATCATGTACCATTTTTAAAGAAGGCGCACCAGAAGCTGTGGGTTATCTCAGCTAGAATCGACAGCCAAACATGTGGGGGCTGGCTTGGGGGAGACCTCTCCTAGGATGAGAAGCCACTACCAGAAGCTGACTTCTGGAGTCTGGTTTTCCATGTGTGGGGCCCAGCCTGACTTGGATGCTTAGCTGGCCCTCCCTGGCAACAGGCCCCATGGGCCACATTAAAAGGAGGTGAGGCCAACAGCACCTAATAGAGGCCAGGCTGGACCCCTCCTTATTTCCTATCAGCACCCTGCTCCTGCCTCTTGGTGGTGAATTCCTGGTCCCATCTCTGCATTCCCTCTCTGCTTCCTGCAGCCAGGAAGGATTACTGGCATGAGGACAGGAAGCGGTCTCGCTGGCTGTGTCCTTCATGCTCAGGATTCTGACTGGACTCTCTGCCACCTTCCCACCCATCCCTGGGTCTTCTTTGCCCCCATCTCGCTCTCTTCTCAGCTAAAGGACTTCCCTGTCCCTTAGCTGATGTAATCAGCTCCCCTGGGCTTAGAGTCCAGCCAAGCCCTCCCTGATTTCTTTTCCTGCTCACTTTCCTGCCCTTCTCTCAACATCTCTTAGACCTTAGACCTTCTCTCTCCCTTTCCTCCATGGAAACCCGTTCTCCTGGGGGGCACTTTCTCTTTCTTAAGCCGTGTGTCCCCTCCTCCCCCCAGCTCACAAGAGTCGTTGCTGCCCAAGAGAACACAATGGTGGGTCTTCACATCACCTCTCCAACTTGGACCCACAGCTGCTTCAGGCCTGAACGTCCACTGCACACAGCCGCGCCCATCTCCTCCTTACCGTGGTATCTGGCAGCCCCGGCAGCCCCCACTCCCTGCCTGCTCCAAGTTAAAGTTCCAGGAAGCACGCGCGCCGCCCACCCGCTGAGAGCGCATGCCAGTCAAGCCATCAAAATGCATCGAGCCCCCTCTGCGAGTCCCACTTGGTCTGGAATGTGGGGAGGTTCAAGACACGAGAATTTTGGCATTCTCGTTTCCAGCGTGAGCTAGCTGGAGCTGGACAGGAACAAGACAGGGCCTTCATGGGAGGGCGAACTGCACTGCGCCGCACAGAAATGCGAAGGAGGCTCTTCAGGAAACTCTGCCCTGAAAACAAAACTCAGTGCAAATACTGTGGGCTTTTCAAACAGCCGGATCTGGGTTCAAAATTCCAGCTCCGCTTCTAATGAGTGATGTGATCTTGGGCTGGTTACTTAGGCCTCTTGGGATTTCAGTCTTCTCATCTGTAAAATGGGGATGGCAATACCTAGGGTCACTGTAGGATTAAGCGAGGTCATGCAGGGATCTCTCCCAGCACAGTGCCTGACACCTGGCAGGTCGCCGACTGTTAGGTCCCAAGGGAAACCGGGATAACAAAGCGCAACGCGCCACCGCCACCTAGTGTCATATTGTGGAGTTGCAAGTAAGAAGCTCCAGAAGAAAACAGTTTATAAGATGGCTTGCTTAAAAAGGCAGGATGCATAAAGATGGGTAGAAACGGGAGAAACTGAATAAAGGGGTGATGATAGGGGAGTCATCCTATTTAGGAAGAATAAGATGAACAAAAACAGGGATGAGAATTACTACACTGAATTTTGGATGGGGAGGTATAGCAAAGAGACTCAAGCCATTAGGTGTTTCTCGTAGCGTCATAAACCCTGCACAAGTAGGCAATGGACAGGGACATTGCTGGACCCCGGGGTGTAGCCTGGTATGACTTTATCCCTACATCCATGAAAATCCATGGCTTTTGTGACCCTGTACTCAATTCCACCCTGAAAATTCTTTTCTGTGGTTGTCTGAGGAGAATGCTGTCATAACTCTAGCACGGCTTGCCATACTTTGTGGATTCTGCAGGGGCTGGTCTAGTCACATAGACATATCCAGTCCTGACAGCTGAAGAATCATGTGCACTGGCTACTTGACGCATCTCAGTTGGGACCCAAAGAGGTCGCTGGGAAAAGTTTGGGGTGCATACGGTGGATACCACCTGCAATTTTAAAAAGAATCATAAAATCATACTGCTTGAGGATTCAGTCGATGGGACGTGACTAATATTACTAGTGGGGTATTTCTAGGGTCCTTCGGCACCACTCACTGGTTTACAAAGACTTCTGTTTCCTGGAGGCCTTGGGCCCATGGCTGGGTGTAGATGACTTCCTTGGAGTCATCCCTAGTCCTTTACCCATTTTCCTGTGCCAATTGGCCAGCAAAGATGTTCTTTGTGACCTAAAACAGTTTTCACTGTATAATAGTAACTGGTTCATAATTAGAATTAAACCTACAACCTTGGATTTATTATCCCTGTGTTCTAAAAACTGAGATCACTGGCTTAGAGGAAAATGTTAAATAAGCCGCCCATGCATGCATGCACATACCTGCACACCCGCACACAAACAGTGAGATGCCACAGAGAGATGGGCTATGACAAGTAAGTAGCTGTGTCTTAACTTGAGCCGTGCTGACACCTCATAGGTGCGGCAGAGATTCGGAGACAGCCAGAAGGACTTGGCAATGACCTCATTCCTCCTACGAGTTCTAATCCCTTTCTCTTATCTATTTTCCCACAGAAAGACAGTCCTGCTGACTCTGCAACAGAAGCCAAAAGGGCTTTAGAGGCATTCCCGCTCACAGTACATTTCAGACTTTTATGTGATGCCCTCTTGGTGAGCTGAAGAGCAGCCACGTGGCTGCCAGTTGTCCTTGGTCCCAGGAAATCCAATTTGAGCCCAGGGTAATCAAAGCCATATGCAGCGAATCCTCAACTAATATGTCATGACTTGGCATAAGTCCTGGCAAACACAGCTCTGGGCTTTTGTGGGTCATTGTCAGAAGGTCTTGGCGAGCTAGGGACCCTGCTGACCTTGGCTACTGTTTGGTCTAAAAGAGCTGAGAATGTCAGGTTTGTGGGGGGTTTTTTATTGCGGTAAAATACATATAACATAAAAGATATCATTTTAACCATTTCCAAGTGTACAATTCAGTGGCATTAAGAATATGCACAATGTTGTGTGAGCATCACCATTATCCATTTTCTGAACTATTTCATCTTCCCATACAGACACTGTACCCATTAAACAATAATTCCCTATTCCACCATCTCCCAGTCCCTGACAACCACCATTCTACCTTCTGTGTTTATGAATTTGCCTATTCTATGTACTTCATATAGTGGAATCACCCAGTATCTGTTCTTTTGTGTCTGGCTTATTTCACTTAGTGTAATGTTTTCAAGGTCCATCCATGTTATAGCATGTATGAGAATTTCATTCCTTCCTAAGGCTGAATAATACTCCATGGTATATATAGACCACATTTTGTTTATCTGTTCTTCTGCTGATGGACACTTGGGTTGTTTCCACCTTTTGGCTGTCTTCTGTGGACACTGGTGTACAGGTATTTGTTTGTGGCCCTGCTCTTGGCTCTTTGGGGTATATACTGATTCCAGAATCATCTGGAAAGTCTTCGTTTAACTTTTTGAGGACCCTACACCATTTTATATTCCCACCAGCAATATACAAGGGTTTTAATTTCTCCACATCCTCACCAGCACATGTTGTTTTCCTTTTTTAAAAAATTTTTTTATAATAATGGCCATCCTCATGGGTGTGAGGTTTGTGGATCTTTATTCCTTCCTTTTTGTATCTCTCAGTGTCTGGGTTTGAGGAGAACTGAGCAATGCAGAGGGTTTGAGCCTGGTGACATCCTAAGGAGCATTCTGGGATGGGGGGAAACCATCTACTTCTAAGGCAGAATTTTCCAACAGAGGCGCTATTGACATTTTTGCCCAGATACTTCTTTTTTGTCCTGTGCACTGTAGAATTTTTAAGCAACATCCTCGGCCTCTACCTACTAGATGCCAGCAGCACCCCCTCCCGAATTGTGACAGTCAAAAATGTCTTGGACATTGCCAAACTTGCTGGGGGAGGTGGGGGTGCAGAACAGTCCCCAGTTGAGAACCACCCTCTAAGTGTCTAAGTGGAGTCAGCCCAGCACATCAGATGGAGAAGCAGGGGCCGCCTGGGTGTCAGGGGCTGTGTATTACAGTTACGGTTCCAACTTGCTCATTGTCCCAGTTTGGATTTGGGTTTTCCCTCTTGTAAAAGTTGAGTTCAACCCAAACAAATTTGTTGCTATGCGACAGAAAATGCGAGTGTTTTTGCTATACCACTAGGGGGCCCTGTTGATCAAGAAAGGCTCGAGATAGAGGCCAGGGTGTGTGAGGGTGGAGTGGGGTGGTAGGGAGGCAGTAAAGAGCTTGCGGGGGCGGGGGAGGTGGGGAGACCGGGACGGAGCTTTTAAGGAGCTGTTGTGCTCAAAAGACACAGATTCAAACATCTGAAAGCCTCTGGTATGCTGGCCCCGCCCCCCTGCTGGCTCCCAGGAAAGGCTGGTTACCCTTCCTCTCCACACACCCCTTCATGCTACAGATTGTCTTTATTTGACATCACTTCCCTCCAAGGCTGATCTCGAAGACTCCATCAAATTTCACCCATTGGAATAAAAGTGCTCCATCTAAAATACCCCAGAAGAATTCGCCTCACTGAACCTACTGACACTCTTAGATAGCTAGCCATGACTACACTGTCTTAACTTCTGAATGATGGCCGCACACAGACACTACATCTGCACACTCATTGCCATGTGCTGCATGTGTTCTGTTGGCACTCAGAATTCATTGCCAACCCCTCCTATGTAATGTTCCCTTCAATATTGCATGAAAGGGGAGGCCAAAAACTGCTTTCCCATTCTTCCTTAGACCTAGGGTTCCAGATGCAGTTTAGTGCACTTGTGCTGAACTTACACAAATGGCGGAGAAGCCTGCCAGGTGGCTGTTGGAAGGTCAGAGGTAAACATTTGTGGCTCGACTCTACCTCCATGTCCCAGTGTCTGGTCACTACTTGAGAAGTGTGAGGTGTCATTAGCAATAACAGCTTCCCGAATCACAGCTAGAGTAATTTGATCATGAAAACAAGAGTCTAAAGGTGGCCCCCTTATTTCTGCCTGCCCATGATTTCAGAAGCACCTGATTCCCTGTTTTTGATCCCTTTCAGCTAGAGTGGCTCTGTTTCCTGCTTCGGACCCTGACTGACACATGTATGTTCACTCACATGCATGTACATGTTCCTGACTGCCTTACCACTCTGCTGATTTAAATGTGGGACATATTTATTGACCACCTGCTGAGTGGTAGACTGTGCCTAGAGCTGTTGGATGTTGACATCCAAAGGAATGTTCTATTCGATCTTGTCTTAGGAAAACAGACTCTGGAGCTCAAGGACCAAAACCTTGGAACAATACAAAGTCAACGAACAAATAGTTGCTGCGTTGTGTCCGGTTGAACACCAGGGTCTCTGGGCAGTCAAAAGGGATGGGGTCAGTGGAGTTACTTCATTCAAACAGGTTTGAACTAGACGTGAAGGACAAGGTAACCCTGGAGGAGGAGAAAGGAGGTAGAGTATGGAAGGAGAAGAGGCAGGGAGTGACATCTGTACAGGTCAAAATCCTGGATTGATGTCCTCAGTCTGCCACCTCTTCTAGTTGGGTCAATCAATGATTTGATTCCTGAGAGCCCAAGTTACCTCATTTGAAAAATACGAAAACACTGCAGAGTTGTTGTGAGAGTCAAATGAGATTTAAAAATCGCTCTCTATCTAAATACCAAAATCTACATCTAGACATCTGCGGCTCTGGATATCATAATACGCCACACAAATGTAGACTAGATCTTCTCTCTCTGTCTCTGCCCAGCGAGCACCTCCCTTCCCCACCCTGCTCCGCCCCTGGGAAGCCGACTTGAATGGATGGTGTCCACAGGTTCTCCTGCCCTGTTACTGGGTCTCACACTAGATTCAGCCAATGGGCCGCTTTCGCAGGAGACTAGCTGGTGCGCAAAAAGAGAGGTGAGTGTTATTTCCCCAAGTCCCTCCGTTCCAGCCACACTGTGTTTCTTACTACCAAAGGCCACAGCTTCTGGCAGGCAGCCATTTGTCTCCTAGAGCTGGTGCTCGGTCCAAGTTGCGGTAACCAGTTTGGGAGTCCTGCACTCTTCTTTGCTGGCTTCCCTATACGCCACACACACCATCATACACAATCTCTTTAATGAACTTCTTTCAAACACCCCTTTGGAATATGCCATTTGTTCCCTGCCATGATTCTGGCAGATACAAAACGTAAGCTGCTACATTCAACTATTCTCCTTGACTAAGAACCTGCGATAATTCCCTGTTCTTTAATAAGGTCAAGTCCCAATTCATTTCAACAGCACATAAGGAACGCAATTACGAAAGTGAATCCGCATTACAGGACTTAGCTTACCGTGCTACTGCTTCCAGCAACCATGTGAAATCCGAGACTGGACACGGGGTCAGTGGCAGTGGCGCAGAATTATTCTTCCATCGGTTTTATTTCAGTCCCCTTCTTCCAAGCTAGATAAACCGTTCCAGAACACCCTTTTGGCGTTTTTTTCTTTCCTCTCTTTTCTTTTCCTCCATTTCTATGTGCTTCTCTTTTCTTTTCCCTTTAGAAATCCAAAGGTGGACCCAGGAGGGGAGGCGTGATCTCGTGTGAAAGGTGGATGCGGAGAAACTTTTGTCGGAAACTTTTTTTAGCCACTAAAGCCCCAGGCTTCATAGGACAGCTAACCTACCAGATGAAGGAGAAGCTGATGGCTCATTTGGACAACAGGAAGCCAAGATGGACAGAGGGCGGGAGGAGGGCCAAGTTTCAAAAGGGCTGTGCAAGCTAATCCCAGCTCAGCCCCTGAGTTTCTTTAGCTCCTTCTCCCTTCTTCCTCCTGGGTGAAGGGTCAAATGTCAAAGGCTAAGACTCCATTTTCACAGACTAATAGCAACAGCTTTTGGAAATATAGGCACGTCATAAGTGAGCTGAGCTAATGTGATTCTTTAAAGTATTAATAGTGATACCACGAGAAAAGCACTAAGAGACTTATTCTCTGAAAAGGGAATGACAGCCAAGCATGGTGGTGATGCACAGACTGGAAATGAGTTCACCCTGTCCCATCCCATCCCACGAGTTTTACTGAGGGCCGGCCTGTCTTATAGATCCTCTTGTGCTCTGGGGGAGGGGTAAATTCTGTAATGAAGTGATAGTTTGGCTGTGGCTCACAGCAAAGCTATTTCTTTCCAGGGGCCTTTGCTCAAAGGTTTACTTCAAGGACAGGCTTGAGTCTCACCCACCCCAGAAGCCTTTTTTTTTTTTTTTTTTAAATCTCCAACAGCGTGGTGGTAACCCTTTATCTGGCATTTACACAAATGGGAGAACGTGTGGACCACTTCAAGTAGTCTTTTGTCCCCCACAAGTTTGCCTAAGGACTGAAATCCTGTGTGATATTTATGCATTTCCAAACACTGCCAAGCACAGAAATATGGAGGCCTTGATTAGAAAAATCTGAGACTTGGAAGGGAACTCAGAAGTGACACATAAAGAAATAGACACGGTTAAAATAATTACAGAACCTGGACCAGAATTCGGGTCATTTGGTGTCGAATTCTGTATTCTTCCACTGCACCATAAAGCCTTCTGATAGCTTGGAAAGTGGCCAGCCCTGAGGTATTTGTACTGACATGTTAGCTCAAGGGCAAGAACACAGGCAGATCATGGGGGCATGAGTCACCACAAACCCATCTCCTCTGAAGATTCTGGAAAGTGCTAGAATCTGGTAGCTCAATCTCTGGAAAAGTGGTGGGACAAGTTAGGAGGCTGATTTACAAGCGTCTAATAAACATAAGAAGACATTTCCCTTATCTCTCTGGTAAGCAGGTATGACAGTTCTGAGGTGCCGCCTCCCTGGGTGTGATTTGTGCTGCTCCCTGGGCCGTGATGGGACGTGATCTCCACATGGCAGCTGGGCTCTTAAAAGTAGGATTCGTTCCTCCCTTCCTGCACTGCTAATGCGTAGGAATGGGGATTTCAAACTTGGAGTCAGCATTTAAATCTGCTGCCTAAACGTACTGTATGTGAGAGAGGCATGGATTTCTTCCTCTCCATATTTTCCCACTAACCAGAGTGTTATGCATTTGGCTTCAACTTTCTTGCCATGTCTGCTGAGCCATATCATTTTCTAATCAGAAAAAAATTCTTCAGGAAAATGGCAGCTCCTCAAGATGCACAGTTGCTCAGCTCTTGGGTACTTTCCCTTTTGCTCAGAGCAACAAACGGATCCTTTAAACACAGATTGTGTTCTGTTCATTTGACAAAGATCTCTTCCCTGCTTACTACATGCCATACCAGCAAAAAGACATTGAGGGTACAAGAGTCAGCCTAACGCAGTCCCTGCCCTCAAGGAGCGTAGTGTCTAGTGGGGAAGACAGCCAATTACACTACTGTGTGATGACTGATAGGGTGGACATTTCTAGGAGAGGCAGGTGGGGTACGGCCAGTTACACTACTGTGTGATGACTGATAGGGTGGACATTGCACAATGTAATGCGGGCATTAGGAAGGGCGGGTGTGGTACAGTGTGGTGGTCCGACTTCCTAGAGATTTCCTAGAAAAAATAATATCAAAACATAAACTAGAGAGATTAGTAGGAGTTAAGGAGGTGAGGTTGGGAGTTGATGGTGAAGAAGGGGTTTCAGGCAGAAGAGATCGCATATACAAAGTCCTGTAGACCTTCCTGTATATTCAGGAAATGACAAGTCATGTAATGTTACTAGAACATAAATAAAGTTCAAGGGCAGAGTAACCAGAGATGAGACAGAGAAGACAAGGTGAGCTCACGCATGGCCTTGTAAACCACAGGAAGGGCATTGAACCGTGTCCTAACAGCAGTGCAGGGACCAGCGTCGGGGCTGGCGGGGATGGATGAAATGTGATCAGGTCGCAGGTGAGAGATGACATAAAGGTAATAGCCATAATAATGATGATGATAATTATTAGTATTGGTGGTAATTGTATTGAGCGGAAGGGGAATTTTCCCCATCGAGGAAGTGGATTGAGACAATTATAGTCAGCTTAGAGCCCGGCTTTATAATATTAGGTGATTCTGTGATCATCTACACCAGTAACTTATTCTAGGAATTTTCCTAAGGACATAAACCTAAAGGCAAACAGAGCTTCAGGCACAGAGATATGTATCAAAGTATTATTTATATGAATTAAAACTTTGAAATATTCAAAATTTGCAATAAGAGGAAGATCAAATCAATTATATTACATCCCTAAAATGAAATATTAAGCAGCCATCAGTGTAAAGCCACCAGAGATGTTTTTAAATGACATGGGAACATGATCATAAGTGAAAAAGGCAAGATCTTTCCTATGGTGGGAGTGTGTGTGAATTATATGCAATTTTTATTTTCTCCTTTATACTTTAAAATATTTTGTAATTTTATACACTTAATCTACATTCCTTTGTCATCAAAAATATTATTTAAAATAAAACATGTTTTGATGAAAATGATCATCTATTGCACTCTTCTACAATCACTCAGAAAGTTCCGGATCTCAGTCACGGACTGACGAGGAGGGCCAGGAATTCAGCAGATATGCATCTGTACGGTTGCTCGCATGATTTACTGCTGGTTCCCTTCTGATTGGTCAGTACCCTGGCATTTGGGTGGCTAAATATTTTGATTATCACCCTCAGCAAAGAATTAATATCTCCAGAAGCTTCATTTCCAAATAGGCATTTTCCACAGAACGTATATGTCAAAATCTCATAGATTTTAATGCTGGCTCCAATTCTTACTAGCTGGTTCTTATTACTGGGGTGGATTGGTTTAATATTCGGAGATGCATTGATAAAATGAGAGTAAAGGACACCTATGCCAGAACCCACACTGAGCGGTGATGAGAGTCAATGACCGTGGGTAAAGCCTCTGCCCCAATGAGAGCCCACTGGCCTCACCTTTGTCCACACAGAGTACAACCGAGGCACCATATTACTCGTTGGCCAGTCTTGTAGTTACTGAATCTCCCTGGAGACCTTGGCCTACCACTAAATTCACAAAGTATCTGCTATGCACGCATCCCCTTTTAGACTACCAAACAGCCGCTGAATTTTCTCCAGGAATTGCTGGGTTCAGTGCTGTTTTCCATGGTTCTCCTGGGCTGGGCTATTGCTGACGTGGAACAGTCTTCGGCAAACTTCATTCATTTCCAGAAACTTTGCACCAACCCCACTCCCAGCACGCTGGCAGCTCAGACTTCTCAGATTGCTTCTGACTGGGCATCCGCGACACGCAAAACATCCACAAAGATGGAACTTTCCTGGGATTTTCCATTGACATAGAACCAAAGCTGCTTCTCACTCTTCTGCCAGATGAGCTTTTCCGGTAGGGTTTTGACGCTGCAGGAGAGAATTTCTGCATGAAGTGTTTCAATGACTAACGCGATTAAAACTGAGAAGCCCAATGCCCACTAACGATCCGCTCAAATTTCCCAAGATCTTGAATTACAAACAAGATCGATTGTTCAGTTAGACAGGCTTTTTTTTTTTTTTTTTCTGTGCAACAGCAGGTTGCCTGTACGACCAATATAATTCCTTTATAGAAAAGAAAGAGTTAGCAGACATTTTTTAAATGCATTTTATGTTCTTTTTTTCTCATTGGAATGTGAACTTTAATGCTGCTGTACAGCCCAAGCAGGGCACAGGTTGCAATTAGTTTCTGTGGTGGATCCAGGATGGCTTCCTGAGACTGCCTGTAAGGGATAAGGTTTCCCAGCCATAGGCCAAAGCAAAGTTAATGACTAGAGGGGACTGCTGAAGAAGGTTGTCCCATGTGGGCAAAGCTGACATTGATCGATAGGTGTTTCTGAATTCTGAGGAAGTGAGTTGCCTTATAATTTTCCGGTTCAGGAATAATCATGGAAAACCAAGGCTGGGAGTGAAGTCGCATGAGTCTCAGCTGTGCCCGGAAGGTTTCTCATGCTGGCTGTTATGGTGTTAACTATTCCTTTCTCTGAATTATTTAACATTGACCAGGCTCTGCCCAGACCCTGTGTACGTAGGAATATTGGTCTTCTGCAACTGACAGCCCCAGCCTGGAGGTATGCGAGGGACAGTCTCTGAGCACTGGGTATGTCCAGCGTGGAGATGATGAATAAAAGGTAGACTCCTGGTGCTTTCTGCACACCAAGCCAAATCCCATCTGGAATACTGGATTCCTAGCCTGCAGCAGATTATAATCTGGGAACTGGGAAGGGGCTGGTAGTGTGGAAAAGGGGGAGGCATTCGAAGTGGGTGCCATGGGCACGGAAGAGCTGGCTAAGGGCCTGACACTGTGGAAGAAGGCAAGAAAATCTAAACTCGGTGTCGAGCGATAACCGTGCACGGTGCGTTCGCTGAGACCCTGTTCCGCCGACGGAGGCAGAGAATTTTATATGCCAGAAAAGCGTCAATATTCTCATCAATAACAAGAAAAACTTATTTTCTATTTTTAGGTGACTGGCAATTATCAGATCCTGGGAGAAGTACAAGGCAAGATGCCTGCCTGGGGAAGCTGGGCTTTTGTGGATGGAAAAAGGAATTAAAAATGCAAGGTGGCCTCTGCTAAGTGCCAAATAAATGATTTAGTCAGTAACTGTCTTGCAACTCAAAGAAAATACTCAGGGTTCCCTGAACCACCCACTCCTACCACCATATGACCACTTTCCTAGGGAAGAAAGAGATATTTGTAGAAAGCATGATAGAACTGTCAAATCAATTCTATAAATTTGAAAGCATAAGTTACCGTTCTATTCTGCAAGACTGTGAAATATACAACCTTTTATTAAGATAGAAAATTAGAACCCATTACTGCTTCTTCCAAGAAAGTCAAGCACACCCCTTGCATGACCCCCTCATTTTCATCATGCTGTATCTATGCAGGTGTCTTTGCTACTAGCATTTGCCATTAGAGGTTATAGAGGGGTCACTGGTCATCAGGTTAACTCAGGGGTGGATTTCTTTTCTGCATCTTCTGATGGAATCATTGGCATAGACTTTTATCTAAACAGAGAGCTTGTCTTGAGGAAAAGTAGACGATATGAACCCACCAGGAACTCGCGGTGTTGGCAAACTACTTTGTTAGCCAAGAATGTCAAATACCAGCCCTATGGGCCTTGAAGGACTCAGGCAGGAAGAAAGGCTAAGACATTCTTCACGGGAGGACAAGACTGAAGACAGATGTGGAGCTGGGACCCGTCAGGCATATGGACCAGCTCGGGAAAGGGTGGCTGAAGCAGACTTTTCTCTGTAGGCACTTGTGAGAAATCGATGTAGGGTGGTAGGTAGCATGGTGCGACATGGATGAGTTATTGTTTCGAGAAGACATGCTGTCTTGGTCTGAGTTCCCTCAAAGGCAAACTTCGAGTAAGGAATTGGGTATCAGGAAGCGACTCTAGGAAGCATGGCGAAAAGGGGGAGAAAGCGAGATGGGAGGAGAAAAAGCCAACAAAGGGAGTGTTAAGACGACGGCTCTCATTGTGGGGGACGGGGACTCGGTCCCACTGGGTCCTCCAAGAGACCTGAGGAACACGTTTTTTTTTTTTTTTTTTTTGGACTCAATCATGTATCACAAAATGAACAATTTCAATTTTTAAACATAGACTCACTTTTACTCAGATTTTACCGAGAATGAGAAAAAGAGTTTTAGTCACACTTTACAAATATCTTTTACATTTAGCCTGAGCTTAAGCATGAGAAAGTTGAACCGGAAGTTAGACTTTATTGTTCAAACAGTAAAGCATCTAAAATAAAGCTGACCGTGAACATGCATTTATCAAACATAATCAAAGCATTCCAATGAAGTTTGATAATGAATAGTGACGTAGTCGTGGGTAAGACTTTAGGACTGTCTACCGAGGCATCAAGAAGCTGAGATTTTGATCCATCAAATTCCATCTTACTAGCTTGAGGTTGCTTCTTGGGGCTTTAATTCTGGCCTTCCCATGAGGATGCTGAGTTGTGCTCCCAGTGTGAGGCCAGAGAAAACCTTTAAGAGGATAGATGCTTGAGAGTGTTAGCCATCGCCCTGTGTATGCACCGTCACCAGACTGCAGGTAACGTCAGGTGGGCAGAGGAGAGGTGTATGGGTCACCGGCTTCTGCCATGTATTCTTCTTGCCTTCAAGGAAAACTCTCTGAATGTGATGTTGGTTCCTGCATCTCCAGCTGCCCTTGTCTTCCTCTTCCTATGTTTCATGCATTTCCCTTCCCAACCCATCCCCAATTCCCTACTCCCTGTAACCTTTCCAGGTAATTGGGCCAAGATGGAGACTCAAAGGCTGCCTTTGCCTTTCAGCAGATGACTAAGGAAAGAATTTTTAATTATAAATTTTCAGCTGATTGGGAAATATGTTTTGGGAGAGACAGAGGTCTGCCTGCAGCCTTGAAATAAGTTACCTTCTAGGCTTCTGCCAGATGCCAAGTAACTCACAGCCAGGGGAAAACTGATGTTTTTTTCATGAATGCATATCATCATCTTATTTTCTACAAGGCTGAGCCAGGAGATAGTCTTATGCCAACATTTGGAATTGTCACAGCTATAAAGTGACAGTGACTTTAGAAGGGCACTGTATCTATAAGTTGAGAATAAGAAAAGAATTAAATAAATTTTAAAAAGTTCGATCAGAGGAATTCTTTTCAACAGATCTTTCCTTCTCTTACAAGAGCAACTGAAGAGCCAAAACTATCACAGAAACTATCAGCTCAGGATGTAGCAAGTCATCCTACACCTGGAATTATGAAATTCTCTATTCTTAACACATGTAGTCACCACTGCAGCGACTGATTGTCATGTCACAGAGGAGACAAGCATACAAACACAAAGAGAAATGACAAGGGCGAATGAACTGTGAGTTAGTTTCCATGCAGATTGTCTGCGTCAGAAAAATAAAAGAAAATCTCCACATGAAAGAAGAATTATCTAGGAATTGATTTCTGCTCCCCCTCCCCTGCCTCGAGTATCATTTCTTTTTCTACGGATTATTTTTTAAGTTGATATTTTTTTTGTATCAAGGGATGACAAGCTTGTTAGGGACCAGAATAATAAAAATCATAAATCTGCAGAAAGTTCAAGGGGTCACCTTGCTCAGCTTTTCATTTCCAGGTAGAAATGATCACTAACAATGGCCTTCAGAAAGAACCTGCAGGAAAGATGATTCTACAGTCTTTTTTAATATCCCAGCTTGCATATTTTAACCCTTCCAATATGACAGTCCCTTCTTATGTCAATCCGGCATCTCCGTACTGAATTTTAAGTCTATGTTTTATATTCTGTTCTCACTGGCACATTGGGACCAGCTGGTCACTGTGAATGCTACATCCTGCATTTCTGATAATACGTATGGTCACCCCTAGTACTCTGAGTTCCCGCTATCCTGACCCAATTGCATGTGCCCTTTGCAGAATTACCAAGGAGATGGGATCGGTGAGCAACTGGCTGGGGTAAGGGCGGCAGACTGCAGTTTGTCCCCCCAAATTTGCAAGAGTTTCTTAAAAGAAAATTACTCGTCTTAAATTTCTGCCAGCTGGAATGGGGGTGAGGTGGCGACCCAACTGCCACGCTCTCCAGACTCATCGTCTTAGGAAGATGGCGGAGCAACACGAGGGAAGGAGGTGCATGGAACACAGCTGTGACTCCGGCCAGAAAAACCCGCCCGGACCGAGTACTCAGAGAATCACACTCTCCCCAGCTTAAGTCTGCTGTACATTGTTTCTTGTTGGAGCATGAAGAATGAGAAAAACAGCGAGCAAGTGGGTAGATGAATGGGTGCTTGGGGGGTGCCAGTGGAGGGTGGACTGTCTACTGGTGGGCAGTGTGTTTTGCTTCCACCCAGGTTCTCTTCCAGGATCTGGAATCAGAAGACCCAGGCTTAAGTCCCAGAGTTTCTGGGACCCAGCTGTTTCCTTGTGGCCTAGTTCTTGAACTTTCTATAAGTAGGATTAGTAATGCTATTTGCCCCCCATACTTCTCAGTGATGTGAAGATCATACTGAGCTAATATATACAGAGGGCTTTGTAGGCTGTGATATGCCACACACGTCTTGCGCTGCACACACACACACACACACACACACAAGCTGCTGTTGGTGTTACAGACGGTGGTATAAGAGCTGCTTAGGCTATAAATCTCACCTCCCCATCTTGAGTACAACCAACACATAACTTTCTCATTTCTAATAAAAAATGCAATTTTAGCCTACATGCACCAATGCTCCTCACCCACGGTTCTGCTTACTTTCATTATTTATCCTCATTTATCCTTTGTTAAATTGCTTTAAACATGCTTGTTTCACACTCTTAGACATTGCTGCTGGGAGTAGAAAATAGTAGAATTCATATAAAGACCAAGTTGGCAATATCTCTCAAAATGATAAGTACATTTACCCCTTGGACCAGCAAAACCACTTCTGAGAATTTATTCTCCTGATTATCTGCCCACACATGAATTACTTAAGTACAAAATTATTTATCATGGTATTATTGTTTGTAATAGAAAAAGATTGGAAACAGCGTGTTTATAATAGTGCATTACTTAAATAAACCAAGGTGACTCCACACAGTAGAATCCCATGCTGATCTTACAAAACAAAACAAATAAACAAATGAAAAAAAACCTCTGTATGTTCTAAGCTGGAAGAATCCTAGAATATATTGCTAGGTGATAAAAACAAGGTGTAGCGTACTTTATAAAGAATGCTACCTTTTGCATAGGGAAGGGAAAAAACTGAGCATGTAAGAAAAAGATAAAAATGATTATCAGAGAGGGCCGGAGCTGAGGAATGGGGTGCAAGAAAACAGGCGTGAGAGGGAGCTTGTTCAGGGTATGACTTTTCATTCATTCTGATATCTGATCAAGGTAGTGCTTACCCAAAAATAATTAAATTTTCTTAAAAAGGTATTGTTTCTTGGATTCCTTTATCAAATAAAGACTGAAAAACATAGCCGACTTGATTTACCAGATGACTGATGACAGAACTGAAATTCTAATAACAAAGAGCTTGGGGACAGCTCACAATCGTTGATCCAGCCCTACTGCTCCACTGTTATTAGGAACAAGTAATCAAAAAAATGCTCCAGTCAAATCCATTAATTATGGAAAGTGGGTGGAGAGAGCATTTAAGGTTTATTATCGTAATTATCATAGAATTATTATTATGATTCTTTAATGGGAATTTTATATACTTTATCTCATTGGGTTCAACAACATTGTGGAGTATTATCATTATTATATCATCATTTCCATTTTGTAGATAAGAAAACTGACCCTGGAGAGGCTAAATAACTTTCCCAAGGCCACAAAACAAGTTGGCGGTGCTGCTGAGGTACAAAGGTCTGTTTTAATTATGAGAGGAAAAAATTATCAGTTGCAAATCCAAGTGATCTCCTAGGCTGGTCCCCCCGCCCCAAACTGTTTTATTAAGCATCTATTAAGTGGCAGGTACTATATTAGATCCTTGCGATATATCCGGCAGATAAACTTCTCTTAAATATAGAATATATGGCTTTTAGAGTTCATTTCAGGAGTGTCTGGTCTAATTCCTGGACTACAGAGACTGTGTGACAAGGCTAGCCACTTGCAGCGGGAGAAGCGATCAAGGTTGGCCCCTTTTCCTGCCAGCTTTTCACTTTTTTGATGAACAGTCACATCCCCAAGAATCAGGGGAGAGAGGGTGGAGCCCAGGTTCCTGGCTCTAGATGCAACTATCCCATCTTCTGCTAATAAGCAGCTCAATGCATGTCCTAGACTCTGATCAGTCAACCCTTGGGGAGAGGGAGCTAGTAAGAGGAGAAAAAGGTCAGAACGTGGTGGGGTTGGGGGCAGAGGAATCGCCCTTACTGCCGCCATCTTGCTCATTCACACACTCATATTGAGCAACATTTCCCTTGAACTTCAGAAGGACAACCGTAAATAGTGAAATCTCCCGAATCATAGAGAGAACTGACATTATTTTGAATTTTTATTAACAATCTAAAACAAACATTGACAGGGAAACTCAAAGATTTGGGTGCAATGTGATGCCGATAAGTATCAAGTAGAAGTGACATTATCGAGATTATTTCTCAGGCTGCATCTCAAGGACTTGGCTAGCGAAGCTCTCTTGCTAGTATGAAGCCCGCAGGACCAGAGGGTGATTTTTCCTGAACAGCTTCTTTGCTCCAAATACTGAGAAATCTGGGGGGAATCTACCATAACTCATTACGTCCTTTCACAAAGCTGCTGACAGCATTTCATGGTTTGTCCGTAGGAGAATCGGGAGCAGCACCTGCCTAGATGAAGACAGCTTTTCAAAGTCTGGGACGTCTGATGTCCTTAGGTACGTTCTTGCCAATACCCCTCCCACTCAAACTAGATCCAGGTTCATCTTATCTTTGCTGTTCCCCTGATCCTATTTTCCTTACAGGGGTCTGAGCTCAGGGAATCAGGAGTCACAGGGAAGACAGTGGTTAAGGTGGACAATTGCTCAAGCTAGGAGACTTAGTAACTGAAAGCAGCACTTTGAAAGTCATTTAAGACAAAAATACCTTGTCCAAAAGTCATTATGGGAGTGATTCTAAGTCCCAGTTCATGTTCGTTTTTATTAAAGGCCTGTAGTTCCCTTCAGACTCTCACCAGCAGGACTGGGTAATGCCCTTTGGAATTCTACAATTTAAAGGGCCTGTTGGGTGTGGCACATGTTGGTAGGTGTGGCAGAGACCCTGGTGCTCACCCATACCTAGTTTTTATCTCCTCTGGGGCACATGGATGGGTTACATGTCCCTGCTCTCCCTGCAGTTAAGTGGCCCATGTGACTAGTCCCGGCCAGTGGACTGTGAGTGGAGTGTCATGTCATGGCTGAATGTTTATGTGCTGGGATGAGAACCTCCAGCCCTCTTTGCTCCTGCCATGGCGACCATGGAAGCCGGTGATGGAAAAGCCACAGGAGCAAAGTACCAGGTACCACCAAGCCATCCCATGCACAGGACAGCAGCCTGGAGAGTTTTCTAGATCCAAGTGGACATTGTGAGCATGAGAAGTAAATGTTTATTGTTAAGGCCCCAAGAAATTCCTATTGTTATTGTAGCATCATCTAGCTAATCCTAACTGATACAGTGTGTGCTTTCAGCGGACTGTAGCTATTGCCAGCTCTCCAAACGAACTGGATTCACACGGAATGTTAGAAGTTAAAATCTCGGGCACCATCCCACAGCATTCTCAAGGAATAACCAAAATATTTATTGTCATCGTTAATAGCTGTTCACACAAGGTAAGCGGGAGGCATTAATCCCCACTTGAGTAAGTGGCTCTGCTGATGGAAGTGGAAAGAAAGTACCAATTTTACTGAATTTGAGGAATAAAGAATTTCAGGTTGTACCATAATTTAAAATTTTTGTTTTGTTTAGCAATACACCCATGAAACAAGACTTAAATACAAGTCTTAAATTGTGTGGTAACTTTTGAAACATTATTCCTCCTCCTTTTTTTTTCTACCTTTTCATTGTATACATTAAGAGGTTTTCAGCTCAGGAAGATAGAAATGTGTATCCATTAAGGTATTTTTGGCTGGAAGTAGCAAAACCCTCAACCCAAACTAGTTTAAGCAATAAGGCCGTGAATTATTTCACATTACTGAACATCTAGGGGTTTTGTGGGACTCAGGATTAGCTCATTCAGCAGCTCAATTGTGTCATCAAGGACTCAGATTATGTTCTAAAACTGATAGCAAAATAGTACAACAGTGAAGACTTCACCTCCAGATGGGACACTGTCCAGAAGAAGAAGAAAGATCATCTCATCTTATGTTTCAACTTAGAAGAAACACTTCTTGGAGCTTACTTCCTGTTGGCCAGAAGTGGTCGCATGCCCGATTCTGAATTCATCACTAGTGAGAAGAATAAAATCATCGTCATTGGTTTAGAACCATTTGTCCAGGCATAAGATGAAGAGCGTTTGGATGGGGTGGATTTTGGGCAGTCAATCACAGACATTATTTCCATTTTGCAGTCAAAGAAAGACATTTTGGATCTTTTCCTTTGGTTCTTCTGAATTGATTCCTTTTGTCTTCATTCTTCTGTCACTACCACAGTGAAGACGATCATGCTTTCATTCTTAGATTTTTACAATGACTTTTCATCTGCCTTCTCTGGCTCATCTTGTCTTTCTCCAGCCCACTTCTGCACACCCGTGCTAGACGAAGGTTCTTAAAAACTCTTTTCTCGTGTTGTCACATATTTATCAAATTATGTTCAATGTCTCCCTCTCGCCGTCGATTTTACACTCAGACTTCTCTGGGTATTTTTCCAGATGTGGTTTTATCGCACTGACTTCAAACATCACCAAGATGCAACCTACACTCTCTAAATTTCTCTCCACATGACTTCCTCCCCCAACACATTAATTCCTACTGCTATACTGTTGTGTTGTTTCTCCCATTCTGAATGTCCTATTCTATCTTCTGTTTGTCCAAACCCTTCCCTTTCTTTAACATTCATCTCAAACTCATCTTCTTCACGAAAGCTTTCTTGACTAACTCCAATTCACGAAGGTCTCTCTCCTCATTGAATTCTTATTTTGTGGAGAGCCAGCACCATAACCGTGATCCTTGGTATGTGTTAAGCTGCTCTCCCCCAATAAATGAGGTATGTCTTGAGAGTAGATACTATTGTTATACTTCATTTATGTCCCACACCTTCTTTACACAACATTTGGCACAAGGTATCGATCCTTCAGTCAGTCAGCAAGCAATGACCGAGACTCACTCCACATGGTCAGCCATGATATTAAATGGAGTCAACCGACTTGATCCTATTCCAAAAAAATCTGCTCTGATCATGTGCATTTTGACGTTCATATGAGATAGAGAGAGATCCCCTGTGAATAAGTTCAGCCTAGAACCAGGACTGGGAGTTGAATGTTATACCTGGAAGTTTCCAGCCCGCTTCTGATAACTCAGACCTGCATACCTGTTTAGAAGGCCATGCTTTTGGAATTGCAGTCCAGAATAAATACCGAAGGCCGAAGAGCATTTGCTTTAGCCTCTTAACAGAGTTCCAGTCATGTGTATGTACTTTTGTAGGTACCATCATTTGTATATATTAAAAAAAAGACTTCGACCTCGGTTCTTTTTGTTTTCTAACTGGGAACTGTTTATAGAGACCCTCATGTTCACTTGCCTCTTTCCCTGTGTGGTAACAGCCATTTGCTGGCCAGTCAGAATGAGGCCTGTGGACAAGCATCGCTGAACAGAAAGAAGGAAAATGTCCCTCAGAGGAGTCAGATTGCTCTTCTAGCCCGTGCTTAGTGCACCAGACCCTCAAAGGCCCTCTGGACACTGGGCTGCTTATGTTGTATGTGACTGCGTGTGAAGGGAATGAACACATAATTTTGTGTTCCGGCTTTATTGCTGAGGTCCATAATGAGTCAGTTTAATTAAGCACCATTTGCCTGGTTAGTTAGTTCAGGTGTCTGAATCTGTCACAATAAAGTATGTGATGTTAAACATGTTTGGATTAGAACCTTCTGGAGCCAATGCCAGTGCAGACAGCTATATTAATCACATGGGAGGTTATCTTATTTGAGATTTTCTATGCACCTCTGAGTTACAGTGTTTCATCCATCAAGGGCTTGCTGAAGACATCTGTAAACTTTGATTTATTGCACTGTTCCTGGTACAGAATTAAATAGCATTATACTCAAATATATTGGCTTAATTGACAGGTAGAGATTTAATCCCGTTAATTATCTATGCTGCTTGAACGCTTCTATTAACCCCTTGCTGAATCCACAGGATTCAGAAGAGTTATCTTAGCACCTGTTTTGGGCTCAGGTCATTCCATCATTATCCTTCCTCTACAAAGAGTTTATACTCGCCAGCCTCCATGTGTGTGTGAACACACACACTCACGAGACAAGTGTGTCATCTCAGGTCATCTCCTCTGACTCCAAACAGCCCATTCCTTTAAGTAACTGATGTCAACAGGTTTACGGTCAGGGTCTCTTCTGGCTTTGGGTTTTATAAGTGAGCATCTAATGAAATGTTTAAAAGTTGTTTGTTCATTTATTTATTCAGCACACTTTTATTGGGCACTTACTATGTTTAGGAACGTTGCTGGGCTGAAAAATACAGAAATGTATGTAAAGACGGTTGAGACCCTCAAGCAACTTACATGGTTTATAAACCGTAGAGTGCTGCACAGATGTGTAGCATACTCATTAATGATAATAATCTGTGCTGTAATAATAATGCATGCTAATAGTCTATTCACACCAGAAAACATAAATGTAGTTAAACTTTATCCATCACAAGCAGACATGTTCGCTTTGTATATCTGCGGCAGGACCCCACCTAGAGAACCATCTGCTAAGCTTCTCTATTCCTCAGGTCAGTTAATGTCCTCCCTGTCCCTGGTCACTGTGCTAGGCATGGAGGACACACAGAAAGGGCAGACTTCTCTGCCTTCTTGGAGCTCACAGGCTAGTGGCGACACAGACAGTAAGAGGGCTATGATGGAGGGTCTCCCAGAGGGCTATTGGAGTCCAGAGTGGACACACCTAGCCTAGGAGGATTCAAGGAAGGCATCCTGGAGGAGGAGCTACCTGATTTTGGTTTTAACAAATGATGAACAGTTATCCAGTTAAAGATGGGTGTGTGAGGAGGCTGAGTTAGGGAGTGGCAATTTGCACAAAGTGAATAACCTGGCCAAAGTCAGACAGTAAAACCATAAGGTGCTCCTAGGAAGCCACAAGTAGCAAATGTTTTTAAGTGAAGGACAAGGAGTGACCACAGCTGGGACTGGGCAAGGGCTGTGTCACTGAGGGTTGTATAGGCCAGACTAGGCTCCAGAACATGCTGGAACATTTCAAGCAGTAAAGTAAAACGGTTGTGGTTTCAGTGATCGACCCAGTGGGAAAGTGGAGGATTGATCGGTGTTTCTCGACTTGAATGAAAAAAAGTTTTTTTATACACTCCTAGAACATTTTAGTGGATAAAGGTCCATGAAAGTTATGACATTTTAAAAAACTTTTCATTTTGATATAATTTCACATTTACAAAAGAACTGCAAGAAATAAAAATAATAATAACTCATATAACGTTTACCCAGATTCACCAATTGTTAACAAATAGTTGACATTTTGCTCCATTTTGTCATTATCTATCTGTCTATCATCTACCTACCAACCTACCTACCTACCTACACACACACACACACACACACACACATTCATTGAACTATTTCTTAGTAGTTTGCAGCTCGTATTCATTTTCATAAATATTCCAATGTCTATTTACTAAGAAAAAGAACTTTCTCTCTTTATAACAATAAAAATTTATCAAAATCAGGAAACATGACATTGATACAATACTTTTATCTAATCCAATCTTGCTAATCATGTTAATAATGACTGATGATATTTTTGAGAACTGTGACTTTAAAAAAAAAACCACCTAAATCTGATTTTATGCAACTATCTTACCATTGCAAATGAAACAGATTAATCTTAATAATAACTGGTTTATCATAAGAACAAAAGTACAAAAATTCCCAGAGAACCCACAGATTTCTGGATTCGCTCTTGAGAAAAATTGTTGGAAGCCCAGGTGGAGACAGGAAGTGCTCATCATTATGCATGTGTACACTGCCTTTTACTGTTCTCACCAATCAGAGTATCAGAAAGTCAAGCACTGGGAAAAGCAGAAGTCTCCTCTCTGTTCCACAAAGTTGAATAAGAAATACCCTGGAGACCTAAGAATCGGGGGGAGGGGTCATGCCCATTAACTCACGAGCCAAATACAGAGCTGGAAAGGGGCAGAGAGTAAGGCCAAGGACACGCCCAGGCCCTGTCTTTTAGCAGGCGCCAAGTTTGGGATCAACAGAAAGAGAGAAAACATGGGGAGAGAGAAGGATGCACTTTCCATGGCTCGTGGGAGGACAGATCTCTGAAACCAGAGGAAACTTTCGGAGGGGAATTTGATGTAAGTAGCGTGTAAGAAGACGTGGGCTTTATGGAACAGAATAAACTAGTGAGAAAAGCAACCAAGATGAAAAGGCGACAGGGTGAGATGAAAATGGAGATCATGGAGGTCAGAGGGGCTCACAGGGACACCAAGAGGCAAAATACATTTTAATTTGTTTTATGTGTAAAAAAGAATTTTTTAAAATTCACTTTGGAGGCAGTCGAGGACAGACTGAAACAGTGGCGAACAGGCTCAATGACGGGGCAGATCTCTACCAAATGTAAAAGGCTTACTTGTTCCAGGCACAATCAGGAGAAAGCATGATCACCAAGACTCTAACAAACCTCTTAGTCTTTGATGAGGTCAGGAAGGCACGTAACGACAAAGGGAATGGTCATTAATAGAACTACTGCAAAGTTGGTAACTGTAAACAGAGTTTCTATCAAGCATCTGTGCAACGTCACCAAAGCAGACTGTAAATACGAGGTTCTAATAAAAATCAATAATTCAGATGAGTGGACATTACTGTGAGGATTCAAAACAGAATGCAGAAACATTGGGTCACATCCTGGCTCACTAACCTTGGTTTCTTAATCTATAAAATGTGAATATTAATGACAGCTATCTTCTATGGGTTGTGAGAAGTAAATGAGTTTTTACAGAGCTTATTACAGTAGTTGGCACATAATACGCACTCGATACATGTTAGCTATTGGTATTATTTCTATTATTATTTTCTGGTCACATCTTCTATTACTCCAAATAATAAAAATTTAAAGAAATAAACCTAAACTCTCAATCAGTTAAGATAAAATAAAAAATTCTTAAGCTACTGTTGAATCAAACAGAATACCAAAACTATAATTACAAAACAAGAGGAAAATAAGAAAACAGATCAGCTCTGAAGCCATGAAATCTGATGGAAGGCAGCTAAAGCTCTAATAAACTCATACACTCAAACCATTTTTCCTATTCTTGGTGGGAGGGGCGGGCAGTGGGGAGAGAATAATAAGATAAAACAAATCTTAGAAAAATAGAAGGAATGAGATAGAAGAGGTAAAAGCAGAACTCATCTTTTAAAAAGCAAAAAAAATGTGTATAACTTGGGAGATAAAACAGCAAAATACACTACCACTTATAGATTTAAGTTTTAAAAGGATGGAGACGTATGCACGCTTCTAGACAACAAGACTACTATAAGAATGTTAATTCTCCCTAAATTGGTTTATCCATTTGTTAAAAAACCAATCAATATCCTGATAGGACATTTTTTGGAAATTGCCAATAAGGTTCATCTGGAGAGAACAGGTGGGAATAGCAAAGAACATTTTAAAAATATTCTAGTAATATCAAATTCATCTGAAGAGTCTAGATTCAGAAGAAAAGCTATTTTGAGAGCAGACTGACATAGATATAAAAAGAACATTAGTCAACCTGATACCTTATTAAAATACTAATTGCCATCAATCTGGAATTCACACCTACTCACCCCAGGTCTAGATATGTTTGTCTCTTTGATGCACAGACCTCTAAATCAAATAATAGAAAGACAGATTGAGGATAAATTGTTCTTGTGTCCCTCAATATGAGCCAAGAAAAATAGTGAAAACCTAAAACAAAAATATCTTTGGATCTTAATCAAGAGGGATCATGTGTATTTATTGAATTTTGTTATTTATTTTTAAAAAATAACTATTTTAATCACAAAAGGAATTTGGTGTGCATGAGCCATTACAAATTCTTTTGATTATTTTCAGCCCATGGGTTTTTCTCATTTTCAGGCCTGGACATTTGAGAAGGTCATGCTCAAATTTTAACTTTGTTGACCAACCACAGACACTGCCATCTATAAACAGTTTCTACTGTAACTCTAGAATGATTCTAATAATGGGTTTGTTTTATACTTGTAGTCTAGAAATAAAACAAATTGCTTTCATCTGACATCTGAAGAAAAGGAAAAGAGTTTTGATGATGGGGAACGTGGCCTGGGAGATTGTTGGGTGGGACAAATCAGGCCCAGGATACCTGGGGCTAAGCGTGCAAAGGTTGGACACGATGCACAAGGATTCCCCCATCTCCCTCCAAATTACAAGTATTATATGGAAAGATGGCGAGTCTAGAAGTATAGAAGAAGTAATATAACAACCAAATAGTAGTGTCAGCACTGATTTCAAATAGTACTATAACTGGGCCAGGGGTTAAGAAAACATGTCTAGAGTCAAAAAGACCATGAAATAAGTCCCAGCTCCACCGCTTACTAGCAGCTTAATGTTAGACAATTTCCTCAAACACTCTTGACTCCTAAGTTCCTCACCTCTATATAAGGGATTACACAGATCTCAACAAATGGTGGCCAAAACTACTTAGTATAAGAGAATATGGTCATTGTAAGTCTAAATTTCTTATCACAGAGTAGTAGAAAATGCATAACTGTGTAAATAAAAGTAATTCTACCAAGTGAAATATTGAGTATAGATATTTTCACTTATATGCATGTGTGTAGTGGGAGAGAGTGAGAATAAAAAATATTAAAAATTAAATGATGCATAGTTATTAAGGGAAAACAGATATTAATGCTGGTTAGAAATACTAATGACCCACAGCAGAGAAAATCTATAGAAGTTTGGTGCAAAGAAGAGAAGGCAGGTAGAATGGATGGTCCAGAGAAGAAGTTGCAACTCGGCTTTGGGAGAAAGAAAGGATGCTAATGTCAAAGTACCCGGCCTTGGAGAAGCCAATTAGAACCTCATTCCTGTGTGCTAGGGAGGATGCAGCAATGTTATGGGGATGAGGAGGAAGATGCTATGAGGTCAGAGGGTCTTGCTACACCAGGGTGACCTCTATCTGAGGGCATGCCGCATAGAGGAATGCTTAAATGACCTTGAGCACTGGGAGAGAGTCAGGCATAGACAAAAGAGTCTCCATGGAAGCTGCTGAAAGGTACCCATGAACTCAAGTACAAGAATTATAACCAGGAGCACAAACTTTCTTATGTTCTTTATGCTTCTCCCCATACAGATCATTAGATGAAACAAATTAATGTTGACATCAAGTAAAACTTACAATAGCACTGAACTCTCAGCTCCCTTCCTGTATATTTCTTATCTATCCCAATTTGTGGCTCATCTATTTACAGCTTAAAGAGATTGGAAGGATATTGATGACAACACAAGATTGAAGAAAAGGCTCTAGCTCACACTTCGTAAAAATGATTTTATGATTTAGCAGGCTATAAAGCCACTGGCTGGATCTGAGATTTATAGTAACGAGACTTCTAACCTTACAGAAGTAGCTTCTAGCATCATTTCTCTGTTGGTTCCAAGATCTTAGCTCACATGTATCAATCAAATTGCTTCGGAGGTCCGAGAAAAATGGAGGGATGAGGAAGTTCTTATGGAAATTCAGGAATATTTTTCATCGGGGATGGAACTGTCTCTGCCCTTTCCTGGACCAGCAAAAAGAATCTTTGTCTCCATATCTGTGTCCCTCAGAGAGAAAGGAGAGAGAGAAAAGGGAGAGCCATAGAGAAGGGAAGAGAGGGGCAGGTCAGCCAAGTTCTCTTTCCTGCACACTTTGAAGCTATTCTTAAATAACCTTGAGCAAGACAGGTCACACTGCTATGTGCCATGGAAGACAAATTCACAAAGCATGTATTTTGTTTTATGGATTTTTTCCCATTTGTTACAGAATTCTGACAGAGAGATCCCTGGTAGGTCACCCCCGCCATCTCCTGCTGAGAACTTAGGGCAGTTAATCTTTTTAATGCTCAAATTCCTCCCAGAGCTTTCAAGGCACCCTGGGGGTACGGTTGTCTCATGTGAACTCCATGCATTAGTTATCTTAGCTATACAGTGGCACCTGAACTTTTCCATTTCCTGTTTATTGGATGATTGGGCCAACTCCAAAAGCAACATCCAGGCATGGATTCTGCACCTAAATCATCACTGTGGCTACCACCAGCTGCTGTCTGATTCGAAGGCCTAGATAACTGAGCAAGGGAGTTGTGTGGCATTTCTGAAGCTCCTGGCACTGTCTTCCACCAGTGCAGAGCTGCTGGGACCAGTATGGCTGTGTCTTGTGTTCTCAGAGTCCTGTGGAGACAATGATGGAAAGCTCTCTGAGATCTGACTTGTTCTTTTAGGGCAGGACTCAGCCATGAGCACCAGGTGTCTGGGTCAGGAGATGGTCTGTGCGACAGATACCCTTCTCTACTCTGTTGCAGTTCCTAGGCACGAGGAGATGAAAAAGAAAATGCTATCCCCTTAGTAGCTGGCACAAGAATGTATCTTAGGAAGAGACTTGCCTTTTTGAGGAAAATGCCTGGATGAGCTCACTTGTGTAGTCGATTCCTTTGAATCGTAGCTGTTCTCTGGTGCCAAGGTTTCAGAGGAAGAGCCAAAGTTATTCTGCATAAGATAAACTTTATGTTTTTATTTTACCTTGGAGAAGAGAGGAAAAAGGAGGAAGCGTAAGATAACAAGGTGGTAGGAGATCTGCTTTGCACAGTGGGGTTCATCTTCACTGATAGTATTAAAAACCACAAAATGCTTGGTTCGATTGGATTTCTTATGGAAATGAGTGAATGGGCTAACTTTGTGTATAACCTAGCTCTGGGCCACACAGAGGTAGGTCACAGATACAGATAAAGGAAAAGGACACAGAGAGCCCCAGTTGCCATCAGGACAAGCTAGTCCAGGTCCCTTGTCTTTGAAATCAGACCTGTGCAGCCTACCTGGTCCTGCAAATTGAGCCCAAGGATCTGTGTCCCATCAGGGCCCAGATAAACTTAGACAGGTCTGTAGCCCAGGGCAGATGCAGGAAGGAACTACAGAACTATTCAGGAACTAGTGAAAATGGAAGCAAAACTGATTCCACCAACCACCTTTTCTGACCTTTGTAGGACCAATCCCTTCTCTCTGCAAGGAGAGGGCTCTATAAGCTCAGAAGGGCCTCAACATCTGGACAGCTGCCAGTAACCCAGTCCCTGCAGATTCCAGCAGGACCTCTGCCTCTGTCCCAGTTTTCTTCCGTTCCATTCCACGCCACTCTACTGATCCCGCCTGTCCTCACTGATCACCTACCTGTGCCTAATGCTTCTCCAGGCTCTGGACATACAGAGATAAACAACACACAATCTATGGGAAAGGAACGCTTGGTTCTCTGCATCATTAGTGGGCTGGACTCCAGGGAACTGACCCCTTATTCCTCCTTGCCTTCTGAGCATGCTGCTGAGATGCAAAGCTTTTCCTCCAAAGCGGTTTTCATCATTTCCCTGTCTTCGAGATCAGTCCTTTAGAGAAATTAGTTTCGATTCTAAAATTTCTCATACACTTTCATATTCTCTTACATGCAGTTGCTTCCTGTGTGCTTTTTATTGCTGCTGAAACAAATTACCACTAACTTGGAGGCTTAAAGCACACAAATTTATTCTCTGATAGTTTTGGAAGTCAGAAGTCTAAAATGGGCCAGTGGGGGCTGTGTTGCTTCTGGAGACTCTAGGGGAGAATCTTTTTTTTTTTTTTTTTTTTTTTGGTTTGTTCTGTCTTTTCCAGATTCTAGAGGCTACCTGCATCCCTTGTGTTGTGGCCCCACAACACTCTGACCTCTGTTTCCGTCATCACATGACCTTTTTTCTAACTCTGATCCTCCTGCCTTTCTCTTGTAAAGACCCTTAGGATTATATCACTTGGCTAATTCAGGATAATCTCCCCATCTCAAGAGCCTTAATTTAATCAAACCCTTCTATCCTATAAGGCAAAATATTCACAGGTTTGGGGTGTTAGAACATGGGCATCTTTAGGGAGATATTATTCAGCCTGCCATATTCCCCCCAATATAAAAAAGAGTCACTTGTCACTCCTTCTGCTTTGTTTAGTCTCACAGAAAATGTAAAGCCTGGCCCCTGTCATGGTTCGGCCAGAGAACAGGTGTTTTCTATGTGACCGAAAACCTGGTCTGAGTCTGGGCAAGATGGCGGAGTAGGTAACCATTTTGCTTGTCTTCTCTCACAAGCACATCAAAGTTACAACGAAACTACAGAGCCGTCATCATTGGCAGTCGCCTGACGTCTAGCCGAACAAAAGTCCTATAACTGGGGACACACAGAAGAGGCCACCTTGAGACTGGTGTGTGTGGGGGAGACACGAAATGGGCTGGTCCCGCATCGTGTGTGGCGGTTGAGAATCAGGAGAGATATCTCAGCTGCGGAAGTCCCCCCAAGAAGAGCAAGGGGTCCTGGCCCCATACTGGGCTCCCCAGCCCAGGGTTCCAGTGCCAGAAAGAGAAGTCCTCATAACTTTTGGCTGTGAAAACCAGTGGAGATTGTGGCCGAGCGACACGGAGGCCTGTGAGAGGAGCAGACTTTCCTCTCCTGGGACCCGCGTGGGGACTTACCGCTGACAGACGGACTCACTCGCTCTGAGCTCCAGTGCTGGGGAAGCAGCTCGAAAGGCGCTGGGGAAGCAGCTCGAAAGGCGCTGGGGAAGCAGCTCGAAAGGCACTGGGGACACACGGGGAGGAACTGAGTTGTCTGGCTTCAGGATGAGGGCTGCAGAGGCAGCTTTCTCTCAGACAGAAGTGCTGGCAGAGGGCATTAGTCTTTTTTTGAGCCCTCCCCTGCCCAGTGTGCAGACGTGCAGACGTGCAGACGCCGGCGGCTACTGTATCTGAGTCTCCACCAACCTGGCTCACACAGATCGCCCCGCCCCGTGAGTCCCCGAGACCCGCCCCTCCCAAAGTGTGCGCCTACCCAAGCCGCTTCCAGTGGATTTCCCATAAAACGGCCTGTCTTGACTCATGCAGCAGACTCTTAAAGTCTCCTCAAACCTAACAAGCAGCATCTGGCCTCGGTATGCCCCATACCTCTTGCTGAATAGCCCCAAGCCCAGCATTAGCGGCAGCTGGCCTCAGTTTATGGCTTGGCTTCTCGAGCTACTTCCAAGCTCAGCGTGGGTGGGGGTCATCTGAGATTGCTTGGTGGCTCATGCCAGGTAGCCCCCTCGCAGGGCACAGGCTGCAGCTGAATTTAGTCTGTGGCAGGGCCCCTCACAAGAGGCCCTGGCCTCCATATCCAGTGGCTGGCTTTGATCTGAGCTGAAGCACCACCCCGACTCACATCTTAGAATGGCACACCCAAAGGGCAGACAGGGCAGAAACCAGAGCCCTACTAAAGCGAATCCTGCTCTGTAGGGTCAGCCCCTGCACAGCAGCTCCCCCACTGGTCATGGCCAGTCATCACAGCCAATCGGCCTGAGAGTCAATCCCTCCCACTGACATGCAAACAGCAACCAAGGCTCAACTACAATAGGAGGACACACGCAATCCATACAAGGGACATACCTGGAGCACCCAGCTCAGGTGACCAGGGAAGCCTGTGCCACTGGGCCCTACAGGATACCTACTACATAAGGCCACTCCACAAAGACTGGAAGACATAGCAGACCTACCTAATACACAGAAACAAACATAGGGAGGCAGCCAAAATGAGAAGACAAAGAAACATGTCCCAAGTGAAAGAACGAAACGAAGCTCCAGAAAAAGAACTAAGCAAAATGGAGACAAGCAATCCACCAGATGCAGAGTTCGAAACACTGGTTATAAGGATGCTCAGTGAACTTAGAGGAAGAGTAGATAAACTCGGTGAGAACTTTCACAAAGAGGTAGGAAACATAAAAGTGGAGATAGAAAATATGAAAAAGACCCAGTCAGAAATGCAGAATACAATAACTGAAATGAAGAATACCTAGGGAGGAATCAACGGATTAGACGAAGCAGAGGATTGAATCGGCGATTTAGAAGATAAGGTAGCAGATGCAAATTGGCAGTTACAAAATAGTCATGGGGATATGGAGCACAGAACGGGGAATACAGTCAGTAGGACTGTAATAACCATGTATGGTGTCAGAGGGGTACTGAATTTATTGGGGTGATCACTTCATAAGTTATATAAATGTCTGATCACTGCGTTGTACACCTGAAATGAATATCATATTGTATGCCAACTGTCACTGAAAAAAATAAAAATGTAAAAATTAAAAAAAAAGAAAACCCGATCTGTTCCACGTTCTGCCCAAAGCTTCTCTCCATTTATTAACTTCCTTATCCTCATAGTTATCCCATTATTAAGCCCTATCGTTCTCCCTGTTGACAGATGAGGAACCGCAGACCCAGAGAGATTAAATATCATCCCAAAGTTATCTACTGGCAAATGATGCCCAGCCCTACCTGACCCAGCCCTACCTGCTATGTCAGGTAGGGCCCTTCCCAAGACGTGCAAAGACAGACGAGTGAGAAAGAACAGACCATTCCCGTAGACTCCCTCCTACATGGCCTTGCTGTTTAATTCCAGAGAGAAAATTGGGAAGGCAAACATTTCCATGTAAAACCTCTTTCTTTCCTTCAGCTGTTTGTCACCCTCTTTCTGAGTGGGTTTGAGGGGAATGGTGGAGTGAGTGAAGGAATGGGGCAGGGGTTTGAGAGAAAAAGCTTAGAGAATAGGATAGTGAAATGGGTCCCAAAGAGGCTACTTCGGGCATAGTTTTTTACTTCTCACCGACTGTTTTTGAGCAGTTCCCAAGGTATGGAAGCTAATGGCTAATAAGGACCAAGAAAAGCCAGTTTTCACCTCATACCTGTCAGAATGGTTGTCATCAATAAATCAACAAACCACAAGTGAGGATGTAGAGAAAAGGGAACCCTCGTGCACTGTTGGTAGATTGCAAATTGATGCAGCCACTATGAAAAACAATTTAGAGTTTCCTTGCCAAGTGAAAAACAGAGCTACTTTATGACCCAGAAGTACTTGCACTTCTGGATATTTATCCGAAAAAATTCAAAACACTAATTTGAAAAGATATATGCACCCCTACGTTCATTGCGGTGTTATTTACAACAGTCAAGATGTGGAAGTAACCTAAGTGCCCATCCATAGATGACTGGATAAAGAAGTGGTACATATATACAATGGAATATCACTCAACCACAGAAAGAACATTTGCGACAACATGTATGAACCCGGAAGGTATTTTGCTAAGGGAAATAAATAAGAGAGAAAAACAAATACAATATGATTTCGTTTATATGTGGGATCTAAAGAACAAAATAAATGAACAAATAAAACAGAAACAGACTCATAGATTCAGAGAACAATCTAACGGTTGCCCCATGAGAGGGGCTGGGGGGGACGGGGAAGGCTAAGGGAGTAAGAGGTACAAATCGGTAGTTACAAAATAGTCATGGGCATGTAAAGTACAGCATAGGGAATATAGTCAATGATATTGGTAATAACTACGTATGGTTCCCGGTGGGTACTAGATTAATTGGGGGGATCACTTCGTAAATTATATAAATGTCTAACCACTATTCTGTACACCTGAAACTAATATAAAATAACATTGAATGTCAACTCTAATTGAAAAATTAAAAAAGAAAGAAAAGCCACTTTCTTCTTAGAAGTTGTGAGGATTTTACCACCTCTTCTAGGTGGGGGTGATGCCAGGTGGAGGATCAGACTGGTTGAGGGGTCAGGACAGGTGGGGGGTGGTCAATCCAGGTGAGCGACCATCCTGGGTGGGGAGTCAGGCTGGATGGAGGGGTTCAAGCCAGGTCGGGAGTTCTGGCTGGGGTGCTCAAGCCAGACTGGATGCTCAAGTTCCTGCTATGGTGCCCTTCAGCAAGGGTTCCCAGAAACTCGCAGCCTTGTGCCAGGTTTCTGACCACTATGAAGCAGAAAATCCCAGTCACTAAGCTGAACAGATTTGCTCCAGGAATGTTCCCCATTTCAAGATGCCACGGCCTAATGGAGGTTTGGGTGGGGAGGATGTCAAAAACGGCTCCAGCTGACTGATGACTCTGGGGTGGGTAATATTCATGTCCACAGGCCATTAACCAGCTGAGTTATAAACATCCCAAGCAGAAACGCTGGCTGACTCCAAACCGTGTGTTCGTGACTGAGAGGGTGGTTGGCAGGGAGATAGTGTTTACTTATACCGCCCCCTGAATCCTGAAGGCCATTTTAATTAGCTTTCAAACAGCTTTTGTACTTTTTGGTCTTTGGGTTTGTTCTTGTGGTTACACACGCTCACCCACACATAATTCCATTTTAATGAAATAGGGGGAACATCGAAATGGCTACATTGTATCAATGTCTCATTAAAATGGACGTCTCTTGCTCTAGCAGGGTAGAAGGGCTGCTTTGTCGTTTATTAGTAGTTTTAATTATTTAAAGCAAAATTTGCACATACTGTCATGCTGGTGAATAGAGGTGGTTTTTATTTTATTTTATTGTTTATAAACAAAGTTTTTCTAGTAACCTGCCAGGGAAGAAAAGGCTGTGACTAGCTTTGAATATAACATCAGATTCCTGGTAAAATTAGATGTGTTTTTCAAAACATACTGCTAATATTTGGAGTGGAGTTATAAGTATTTATGGGGGTGAGGGGTGATGAGAGCCACGCTAGGTGACTAGCGGAGGCTATAAAAGAATAACCAGTTAGCTCTGGGTGGACATTAATTGTGTAGTGCTGCAGAAATGGCCAAACGGGTGAATCAGCACATCTAAAAGAAAAGTGACAAGAACGATCTAAACAACCAAAATAGTTTTGTATGTCTGTGAGGGAGGCTGCCCGGCAGACGATTACACTGGATGGGAGATGGTTTCGGAGGCTAACGGTTCCCAGAGGGAGCAGGGCTCAGGGGACAGAAAAGCATCAGATGCCGGTGGTGTAGAAGGAAGGAGATAAAGTGATAATATGGGGAAGAGGGAGAGCTGGTTTCCCCTCTGCCAAGATGCAGTAAAGGGTCAAGGGCAGGCTTGAGGGACCTGAGTCTAGCTCCTCACTGGAGATGCATTTGGAAGGGAAGGGGATGAAGGATGTGGAGAAAGTATTAGCCGAGTTTCCCAACAAACTGGAAAGCTTAAAACATGACAGTCTGGGGACTCAGGAAGAGTGATATTGATGAGCACTTGAAGTTTCCCAGTAGAATTCTTAGTGAATGTGTTTAATCCACATACCCAGTTTCCAGTCTCTGTTCAGCTGCTTTCTCTAGCATCATTCGGGGTCCCAGTAGGAAACAGATGGAGCACCCCACCTGGGTAACTGAGAAAAGCTTAATAAAGGGACTATTTGCAAAGACGTGGGCACAATGTGAGAAAGGCACCAGGGATAGTGCCCAGGGCTGGGAATAATTTGGGGAGGGCATCATCACCCCATCACCTGGAGGGAGACGGAGGAAGCAGTGCTGAGCCTGGGCGGTGGAGAGGACCATCTTGGTAGAGATGTACAGCAGCCAGGAACAACCTACTGGGAGAGATCATAGGAATAAATACCCCAACCTCTCTCTCCCTTTGCCCTCCAACCCCCTGCTGCTGACTCCCATAAGCTAATCCCAATTGGAAGCCAGACACGACTGTGTGGGCTGGCAAGTCCAAAAATCCATAGGTGAGTGGCAGACTGGAAATCTGAGTGAGAGCTGATGTTCCAGCCTTGAGTTTAAAGTTTGAAAATTCAGGCAGAATTTCTATGCTACAACCTGGAGGCAGAATTTATTCTTTTTCGAGGAACCTGTCTTTGTTCCAAAGACCTTCAACTGATTGGATGGGGCTCACCTATATAATGGAAGGTAATCTGCTTTACTTAAAGAAATGGATTGTAAATGTTAATCACATCTAAAAAAATACCTTTACAGCAACATCTCACCTGGTGTTTGACAAAATATTTGGTCATCACGGTCTTGTCAAGTTGACACATAAAATTAATCATCCCGTTCCTTGTGGTGGGACAAGATGGAAGCAGAGTTACACTGAAGTTCAACCAGAACCTTCCAGTTTAAAAATGACTCTAACGTGTGCTGACTTATCAAATCCTCAAAACCATACTGTGAAACTGGTATTATCATCCATAAGTCACAGATCTGCAAGTGGGGCTCAGAGGAGTTACTGCCCAAGGAAACAGCAGGAAATTGTTGAAGACTCGATCTCGAGTCTCTTGACTTCGATTCTAGGCAGTTTCAAGATCAGTGATACAATATTTTAAAGTCCATCATAAAACCACGTGACATCAGGAGTTTCCTTAAAGATAATAACATAGGGAAGTGAATGAGAGAGTGGATGAAACGCCATTGGCCATGTGTTAATGGTTTGGGCTAGGTGAGGGGTACATAGAGGTTCATCATACTTTCCGGTTTTGAATATGTTTGAGAATTTCAATAATAAAATGTTAAATACAATCTCACAGCTTTGTAAGCAGTCTGCTGTCTTATAAAGTAGAGCTATCCACTCAAGCTCTACCATTCGTAGCCTCATGAACCCAAGTCCTTCAAATCTAACTCTGCTTTTCCCGGTTTTGCTTTTGAAGGGCATTCTTTGCCAAGGAGTGAGGGAGGTTATGGCAGGTGTCTTTGCTGTCAGGTTATACTGAGCATCTTCTGATGACACTGACCCTTTCACCATGTGAGCCAAGATGCAGGTCTTGCCATGGTGCAGTGGTCACAAGCACAGATTCTGCAGCCAGACTGTCGGGGTTTGACGCCTGCCTCTGCCACTTGCCAGCTATATCCCCTAGCATGCCACTTAACCTGTCTGCACCTCAGCTTCACCATTTAAAAAAAGGACAATGATAGCACCTTCCTCCAGATTTATTACAAGAGCTGAAAAAGTTAATGTTGCTGACAGACTTAGACTAGTATCTGTCTATAGTATAAGCATTATGTTGAATAAAGTCTACAAAACTCCCCTCCCATGAATCCGCTTTAGGCTGCATGTGGTTGTCTGATTCCTTTGTCTTTCAAAGCTGGAAGAGAAAGCGACGGATAAATCATTCATTCATTTCATGATTATTGAGACACAGTTACATACTTATTATGATGATGGTCATAAAGATGAGAGTCTCCGACAACAAAGGAGCACAGTTTAGGTGGAGGAGGCAGACCATTAACTAAATCAATAGTTCTTAACATTTAATAAGGCATAGACCTTTAGAGAATTATGAATTATATAAAGGTTATGAATCATCTGTATGAAATACTCATATATATAAATTACTGGGTAGAATTTAACCCTTGCTACCAGGATAAGAACCTCTGAAATAAACAACTAGAAATAGTGTGATAAAGACTATGCTAGGGTTCTGTTCCCCGTTTACCTCTTCAGCTCGATTTCTCAGCACTGCCATCCGCTGCTCCTCAGTTCTGCTATGCCGATCTCCTACAGTTCTTTGATGAAACAGTTTTCAAATACTGGGTTGTACATCTCAGTTAGAGAACAACAAATAAATAAGCCAAAATCATCCAGGTTCCAATATATATGTACATACGTGCCTACAAACACTCTCTGAGGTATGTATATTTATTCATAAATTGTACACATGTATTATCAACATTAACTAATGTACGAAGATGAAAAGAATTATAAATAGGGCAAGATTCAACACTAAGAACAGAAGAGGCAAATCCATATTTCAAAAAGACCTGTTGTTAATTTAGTATTCTTTAGGCACTAAACTTCTTGCCACGTCTGATTAAATCATTGTTTTTTGTCTCGCAATGTGGCAGACGAAGTGCTTGTATGAAGCGATGTCAGTTCAGAAGAAAATTCTTGTTCACTTGTGCTTACGTTATTAACATTACCTCAATCTGTGACTTTTTTGCAGGAACCTCTTTAAGCCACGTTTCATTGTGCGAGAGTTGGTTTGGAATAAGTAATATAATCCCTGAGTTTATGTAATAAACACACATAAGCTGCATATTAGGGCGCAGGCATTCTTCTTTCAGAATATGTCATGGACTTTGCATGGCAAGTGACCCTCTGACGAATGGAGTTCCTGATTTCAACCTATGTATTAGATAATAATAGAGCTTAATTTCTTTTTTATTCAGTTAGATTAAAAATTCAGCATAAATAGATGAGTATTTTTCTTCCTGGTTCCTAATAGACTCTCTTATACATTCCCTGGGGGAGAAAAGCACCCTCCTTTGGAAATTTGTCCTTGAAAATACCTAGCGATGAGTCATCTCAAAGCTGTGTTTACTGCCTCAGACACTTTTGCTGCCCACTTGTTCTTGGCCTGATTCCTATACTCCCTTCAAGGTCTCTGATTTATCACTTCCTCTGGGGAAGCTTTGCCTGACCATCCTTAAACCAGGTTGAATACTTCTACTATTCATTTCCCTAGCACTCTGCTTCATACAACAAATATCTACTGAGTTTTTATTATGCCAGGCTTTTCCAGGTGAGCAAACCGAACAAGGCCCTGTGGCTGCAAAGCTTACAGTCTAGAGGAGTTAGGAGTCATCAATCAAGTAATGATACAAGTAAATATGAAATTATGATTGTGTTAAATGCTTTGATGGAGAGGTACAAAGTGTAATAAAAGCGTAAAGAAAGGGGATTCGATCTAGCCTGGGGAATTGAGTTTAAATCTGGAGGAGTATTAGGCAAAGAGGAGAGAGAGTTTCAGGGGGAGAGAAGAGAGTATGCAAAGACCCTGGGGCAGAAGTGGGACATTTATTTTAACATTAAACACACACACACACACGCACACACATACATATATATATATATACACACACACACACACACATATAACATATATATATCTTTTTTAAGTTCACAACAAATATTTATTAAGGGCATGATTGAGTGAATAAACAAATAGCACGTAAAGTTGCGTAACATTTTTCGGTAGGTGATTTGGCAACATTCATTAGAATTTTTTTAAATTTATTTATTCAAATTACTTTCAAGTATACAGTACATTGGTTAGACATCTATACCGTTCATAAAACGATCCCTCCAATTGCTCCCTCCCTCCCCTGGCCCTCCACCTAGCCATTGTATTAATGCTGACTGCATTTCCTATGCGGTGCTCCCCATCCCCGTGACCAACTATCAACTACTAATTTGTACTTCTTTAACCCTTCACCTCATTCTCTCAGCTGCCCAACCCCCCTCCCCTCTGTCTGTCACCAAATTGTCCACTATATTTGTGAGTCTGTTTTCTGATTAGTTTGTTCTTTTTATTCCTTAGATTCCACGTATCAGTGAAATCATATGGTATTTGTCTTTCTTTGTCTGACTTATTTCCCTCAGCATAATAACCTCTAGGTCCGTCCATGTCTTTGCAACACACTATATATTTTATAATTCCTTGTAAAATTGTCCGTGCCACTCATTAGAGGCTGAGCTCTGTAAGAGCAGAGACTGTGTCTGTCTCGTTCACTATGATCTCACCCTCACATAACATAACACTTGCCACATAGTGGTTGCTCAAGAATGACTTGTTGAATGAAGGAATGGTCACACAGGAAAAGCAATAAACCCAGACTGGGGGTTCAGAGAAATTTTCTCAGAGGAGACAGCACCTGAGTTGAGATGAGATGCAAAGGACAGTTCGGATTTCACTATAGCCAGAAGCTGGAAGAAGAGAGGGAATGAAGGGGCGGTAGCTATCGAGATGTGTCAAAGGACCTGCAGGGGTCCCCATCTGGCAGCTCCAGCTCTGGGCAGGCAGGACAGAGGGTGGTGCAAAGAGAGGCTGGAGCGGAACTTGGGAGTGGAACTTGGGAGCGGACCTGGAGAGCCCCGCATGCTGGCCTGGACCTCTGAGGAATTTGACCTGCGTTGCCACACAGGTGCAGCAGCGAGGGCCCAGGCTGAGGCAGGTGCCGTGGGGAGGAAAAGACCTGGGCACTGCCAGGTGGGTGAGGAGTGGTGCCACTAACCACGAGGGGGACATCGGAGGAGTGGCTGTGTGTGATGGGGCTGGGAGATGACGGCCACGGAACTGGCCGTGCGGAATTTGAGGTGCTTGTGTGACATCCCTGGGTGTAAACTGGAGTGGTTAAGATTATTGGGTCCGAAGTCATCATGTTTCCTCTGACTCGGGGGAAGGAAATATTAGTCATAACACTATATGAGGATACAAAAATGGATAAGACACTGTCCCTCTCCTGAGGTGGGTTCCAGACTATTCGGGGGTAAGATGCACACAGAGAATTACACATAAGGTAGGAAGCGTTAGGAGGGGAGCCAGGTGGGAACTCGGAGGGAAGAGAGCAAGAAGTCGCTTCTAGAAGGGCGAGAGGAGGTGAGAATCTGCTTAGAAATTGCCATGTAGAGTAAAAGTCACCGGCCATACATATTTTGTGGCAGTGACAGCAAGATAAAATGTGAATGTCTTCTCTGGCATTAACCTCAGAAAGTTAGCCCTTTAAAACCCAGATTCCACGGCGACTTTTAAAAATACCCATTAGCGTGGAGTCTTTTTGAAAGTCTAAATAAATTACATTCATTGGTTTCCCCTTGTCCACACATTAATCTTCTCAAAGGCTGCAGCGCATTCATCAGGCCCGTTCTCCTTCTGCAATTGCCTTTCCCTGTGCGTTCTGCGTAGCTGAGTGCACCCCATCGATTTCTGGGGCCTGCCTGTGGCGAGGTGGGAGGGAGCGTGCTTGCTCGCAGTTCTCAGAACCCCTTGCAGAATCTTCCCCCGGCTTGGGGTCTCACTGGAATTTTCTGTTCCCCAGACATCAGGGCTCTGCCTGGTGACAGTCAGCACACTGACTGAGATTTGCACAACTTCACCACCCCCTCTCCCTAACCTTTCTGAGAGTCTTGGGTGAGCCTCACCTCTCCCTAGGGATTTATGTCATTGAACAACTAAGTAATTTAAACTTATTTGGTGACCTACCTCCAAACACCTGCTTTGATAAATAACCCGGAAATAACCCAGCCAAAGGATCTGAGCCCTTGGACCAGAACTGAGTCAAGGACTGGTGTTCAGCTACAAGCCTGGATGGGGGTGACCTATAAGGAGTACTCCGGGAGAGGCGTTGCTTTGCAAAGAGGCTCCAAGGCTTTGGGTGGAGGTGGGAGCTTGGCTTGTTCATAGCTCCTTAGCTGACCCATGTTCATAGCTCCTTAGCTGTCCCATGGCTTGTTCATAGCTCCTTAGCTGACCGTGAGTCCAGGAAGGATACTCTTTATCTTACAATGTCATGTAGACCAGCTCAGATCCACAGATTCCTAGATCATCCCCCAAAAAGAAGAAAATTAAAACTCATAACATTGGCCCCCTTTGTTTAGCCAAGAGACCTCTCTACAGTGTTTGAGGAGATGGCCTCATCTTGGGACCTAATTAGGAGGCAGCCGGGGTGTCCATGTCCAGTCTCAGAGAGGACGAGATAGCTGTCACTGTAGAAGGTCAGAAGTATGTAGAGGTGCCTCCTTCTCAACCTTTGTCACCTCTTTGCTGTCTGAAACTTGACTGCGTATGTCTGACAATAATGACCAGGCTTCCTCTACCCATTAGCCAGACCATTATTAAAACAATCTGAAAAATAGCATCCCTGGACCTCAAAGGCAGCCCTGGCCCTTGACATCAGAGAGAAATCTTTATTTGATTATTTATCTATTTATTTTATTATTATTATTTTTAACACCTACAGCACCCGGTCTTCCTAGGTGGTCTCCCATCCAAGTCCTAACCAGGCCCGACCCTGCTTAGCTTCCGCGATCAGGCGAGGTCGGGCACGTTCAGGGTGGCAGGGCCGGAGACCTAAGAGAAATTTTTAAGTCATTGTTACTCAGCGTGACAAGGGGAGAGCTCTGAATCTGAGGAGTTGTTTGAACGATTCCCTGAGTTTCTCGTCAGACAAAGCAGGTTGGGATGGTTGGACGAGATGATGCTTGAAGTCCTAGGCATGAATGCCATTATTCTCGTCAGCGGTCTGACAAGTGAGGGACACGGTAGAAAGTGCATCGACCTTGACCTGGGAACAGTTAGAGTTCCAGGAAACCTGAGTGGAGGGAAGAAGGATCAGGCTGGGACAAGTAGGCACCGGAGGAGACTCTTGCCATGTAGATAGACAATACTTATCTTCAGAAATTTGGGTTCAAAAAATAAGCCATCGATCCTCGAGGATGCAGGCTAACATGTTCCCTCAATCTTGGATGTGCTGAAGTCCTTGGAACCAAGACTAGGGTTCAGTTGGAACTGGGGCTCACGGCAAAAGCGTGGCCAAATGGAACAAGGCAGAGGAAATTACTGGAACCAAGGAACTCAGATCGTATGGAGACTGACACCCAAGATGGTTTGATGCCAGCTTCTGGCTATATATGCTTTTAAATTTCTCCGACTAGGGTACAGGGATGAAAAAGGCCGAACCTCAAGTTCTGGTTTGGTGGGCTCCGTTGAAAAAGAAAAGTGTGTTTCAGTTGGTTATTAAGGTTAATTTTGTAGAATGAAATTTTAAAATGCAGAAAGTGATCGAATCTCTTTGCCTATCTGCAGAGACAGTAGAGCCAGCAGAGTCCTACTCAGGGCTGGCTTCTATATCTGTATCTGGAATCGTCCTTTGAGAACCCTTAAAAGTGACTTTTCACACAGATAGTGCGGTGAAGGAAGTGCTCAGCAGGCCCCGCCTGAGAGAGTTACTAGAAATTAACGCAAATGCCAAGGGTGTGCCATCAGCTGGTCTCGGGTCACAGGTAAGCAACTGAGCCACCGAAGATATTCTCAGGAGGTGTTTCTGTGCCCCTCATTTTGTAGAACGTAGAGAGTCTTTTAGTCGGCATTGTGAAAAAAAATCAGAGAGATGACTCTTTGGAATGGTGAAGCAAGAGGGGTATATTGCTGACCTGTGAGCTTCGATCCGGCCTCTTTCCCGGTCCCAAACTTGCCGAGCATCTCTCACCCCATCACAGTCTCGCTTCCACCGCTGCTTCCTATGGAGAGCTTCGGGGAGGGTTGGAAACGAGTTAGGATTCCCACTTCGCATCTGTTGCATCAACCAGCCGTGAGCTCCGTCTCTGAGTAAATTGCTCTCATTGCAAAAATATCAGTTCTGGCTTTCCCGCTTGACTGCCATCTTCATCGTCTTGCTCATCTGGTTAGCACACACCCGTTCGATGTGCTTTGGGGAAAAAAATGTACGTGCCTGTGCACGTCCAGGTTCATACACACCGTCTAGCGTGAGCACGCAGTGGACGGGGAGGCAGAGAGATGACTGGAAGGGCAGAGAGCCAAATTATCCTTCTTTTCCTTCTTGACACGTTCGCGTGTAAGTTGGGAGACCTAAATGCTGGGCTGTAGCGAACACATGAGCTGAGGGGTTGCTACTTGGAATCACACCTGCTGTGCCCCGTCCACACTTGGACCTGATTTAGATGGTCAGGCTCTGAACTGTGCGTCGATGCTGTAATGGGATGAGACTTTCGGAGATTTGGGGAGAGAGCGATGTGAGAGGGGTGTGCATCACTGGGCTAGAGAGTAGGTGGTGGTAGACAGCCCCCAAGGAGGGTCTTCACGATCCCTGATTTCTGCTATTTACATCCTTGTCTAGTTCCTGCCCACATTAGACCAAGTTGGGGCTGGGTGACCAAGGGAATACATCAATGCGACCCCATTCCCCCCTCATTTCCTACCCACAGAAACTGTGAAATAATAAATGTGTTTCGGGCTTCTGAGTTTGGGGGAAACTTTTTTAGTGCAGAAATAGATGACGATTACACTCAGCACATGGGTCTCTTCTTGATCACCAGCCTCCCATCCCTGTTCCAAGCAGGAAGGCGAAGAAGAGAGAAACAAGCAAATGGGTGACACCTGTGTTAGGGAACCGGCACGGCTCTGCTTCTCTCCACTGAGCAAGGACTGTGTGCATGGCTCTTCCCAGCTGCAGAGGAGGCTGAGAAATGTGTTCTGTTTTATTTTCCAGCTGAAGAAATCACTGCCTGGAATTGAAATCGGGGTTCAGTTAGTAAGGAAGAGAGGGAATGGATATTGGAATGGCAACTCTGATGTGTTAAAATAGATTTATGTCTGAGTGTGTTACACACAACATTCGGGGTTCCCAACCTCGTTCTCGTCACGGGACTGAGAAAATGATGCTTGTATGACAAGCTGGGGTAAAAGGAGATTGCTGCTTATGGCCAAGGCCACCCACCGGGGAACACAGGCTGACAGGGGACCCACCTGGCTTCTCCGAGGGCTGCGAGGACCCTGCAGACCAGTCACATATGCACAGTAAAACTGTTCGACAGATGTCATAGGTGGAATTTTTTTGGTATTGGCATGCAGGAGCTTTATGAAGTCGTGCTTCCAAGAACGACATTGTGAGGGGTGAGAGACATGGGACTGGTCAATGGGAGAAGCTGGGTAGCAGTAGAATGACCTCAGAGACTTCAGCAGATTCTCTGGGGAGCTGCGGAGTGAGGCGGCCCTCAGAGTCATCCCACTTTGAGATGAGGGAGCCAGGTCTTTCCCCCACCGCTCTCCATCATGGATCAGGTACCAGATCTAGGAGAGGATGTGGCTTTGGACAAGAGACTCTCTCTTAGGCTGAAGGTAATGTCCTGATTAGAACCAGCTGCCGTGACTCCAGCTGCCATGACTCCCAGCATCTGGGAGAATGGGTCTCTTGGTCCCAAAAGGGATGGGAGGGTCTGGGCAGAACTCCTTGGATTTACTTCTGGGGGCTTTGAGTTCTATGATCACAAGGAGCAGCCATGCTTTCCTACAGAATGTCCCCAAGTGGCACGGTAGGAGCAGAAAACTGGAACACACAAAATAAAGGTCTTACCCAGAACGACATCTGTGGTGCTCTCATGCAAATTGGCATCTCAGCCCGCGGATGAGTCCCACGGGCCCGAAGAAGAATCCTGGCAGTCTTCAGCAGCGCGTGAGGGTTGACAAATGTATTGCACACTGCTGTTTATTTGAATGTAGCCAGACTCTTTTGCAGCATTTAATTGTCATGAATATCATGTCGCAAGAGGCAGCTGAGAGACTGAGATGAGCTCCCAATTTGTCTTTGAAAAATTCTCTCCATTATGAGACTAGAAAGATTAAAGGGATAATAACACCTTACACCCATATCATGCTTTCCTACTAGCAAAGAGCTTTCATACACATATTATCTTATTAGAGCCTCACGATAGTCCTGTGAGGCAGTAGGAACAGGAATTATTATTCATCTTAGAGGTGAAAAAATTGTGACGTTGGAAACTTATGCCTCCACCTTATATTCAAAGAACGGGTTGCACTTCTTAATTTTGTTTTTAATTGGCCAAGATCCTTTCCAGTCTCTCAAAATCCAAGAAGACTATAGCATGTGGGCAAATGAGAAAAATAAATTCCCCTTCTCTTATGTGTATCTGCTTTATAGCAGCTTTTTCCCATCTCTGAAGCTGCAATACAAGAATTAGGAAGCAGAACTCAAACTAGCAACAAGCAAAAAATATGGTGACTGTCACCTGCGATGGTATCACTTATTTATCGTGTCCCTACTGTATACCATGGGATGGTAAAAAAAAAAAAAAAAAAAAAAGGGTGAATAACAATCACAGTTCTTGTGGAGCTAACAATCCAATGAGATGAGGGGGCGTAAAATAGGAAGAGGACTAGCAAACATTAGGGAAAAGAAATGAAGGCCAGTTTGACAGGAATTTACAGAAGGTGCCGATGCTGGAATGCTCTAAGGGAGGAACCGGTGTGAGAGCTGGTCCCAAAAGGATGAGCAGTGATTCCTAGACAGATGATGAAACAGTAATGAGGACCTCCTGGGGAACCTGAATCCTGAGCTTACCATGAGCCAGGCTTTGGGCTAAAATAAAGGCAATAACGGTCACCATGTGGCCAATAATGCATTCAGGTGCATATTTAGCCCACTGAAAGCTCATTACCATCGGCCGTACCCCTCAACAGCCCAGGCCCGCTGGCTCTTCCGTTGGTCTGTCTTCTGACCGTGTTTTATCCTTTCAATATCTGGAAGCGTTGGATAGGGCTATCACCAGAATTTTAAAGAAATGTTTGGCTGCAGCTTTCCTTGAAGAATAGATCCCTTAGGCTGAACCGTTGTGGGAGTCTTGGTGGGTATTCAGACGGCACTTGGAGCAGCAGATGTTCTCATATCTGCACCAAGTCAGATGTCCTTTTTTGCACGCAGGTGATATGTAAGCCTTGTGCCCCAGAGAAACAGCCGGCCTTTGAATGTGGTGTTCTTTTCAGAGTTGCCTATTTGTCTTGCTGTTTTCTGTTCCACCTTTATTCTGCTCCTGGAGGCAATGTTCCTAATAGGATGAATAAATGAAAAATGTAAATAATGCGACGACCAAAATATAGATTTTCCAGGAATGCAATTTATTGCTGGCTTTGCAGAGGCTTAGTCACGTGATGCCATCTGTTCCACGGCCACTTCGCACACTGCCAGAAGGAGAGGGTTTCACGAATTAAGAGCCAGAGTTCTCAGTTGCTGGCCTGGTTTGCCATACGTGGCTCCCAGGCGTCGCTGGCCCTAAGGGACGAGGGAGGGGAAGGTGCTGAGTCTGGGAGCGGAAATAACCTCCAGCTATAAACTGGTATCAGGTGGGCACAAGTCTTGCCTTTACGCCCAAACTCCAAATAGTCATTTGAAAGCTTGGTAGTGGAAGTGGATTCGAAAAGAGTCGGAGGGAAGAATGAAGGGGAGAAGAAGAGGATGATAATTTGGAGTAAATGTGACAGACCCTTAAGCAACAACAGAGGCTAATGGGGTATGTTTGCCCTTGACCATTCTGGGAAATTATTTGTAAGACCAAGTGAACCCATGAACATTTGGGAACTAGACTTCCAAGTGGGGAGAATCTGTCTTTGCAGCATCTTAGTCCTGCAGAGCTGAGCTGGTTAGTGAGTCAGAAGATTTCATGCCCTTCGCCAGCTGCATGACCACGAGCAAGTTACTTAGCATCTCTGCCCCTCTGTTACCTCATTAATTAAATGACAAGGTTCGGTTACCTGGTCTCTAGAGTTGCCCGATCTTTTATGAAGGACTCCGTGTCAGAATCAAAAGCTTGGTGAGAGACTCCTTTGCTATATTGGTTCAGTGTCATCTTTGACATCACCTGACGAAGAAGGAAATGGAATCTGTGGTGACCTTGCCTTCATCAGGAAACATCAACTAGAAAGGGAAACCTGGAGACCCAAATAGGACACCTGAAGAGTGAAGGAATGTCATCAAGAGCCACCCCTCTCCCCCGGGGAGGACAGAGAGGGTATGAGTTTACTTTCATTACCAGAGAACCCTACAAGAGTCTGATAGAGACTGTCAACCTACATATGACTTCTCCCTGGCCCCTCCTTCCCTCTCTCCCACATTCCATTCAAGATTCTTCCTCCTCGTTATCAGCAATTTACATTCAGAACGAGGCTGTCTAGTCTAGGGCAGAGGCTTACTTCCGCTAGCCGATCTTGACCTGAACCAAAACTGGAAGTGCAAAGGCGCCAAGCTGTGAGAAGGAGAGGGGAAGCCAGGCCACCTTGCCAGCATGCTGGGCAGGAGGAAGAGAGGCTCAGAGCCAGGTAGAGGTGGGAAGCCTTCACAGAGGTGTTAGATCAGGCCCCCAACGGGCATTCAGGGACCAGGCTTCCCAGGCGCCTCTGAAAGGTCAGTTTTGTAAGGAGGTTCTGAGCAGAGAAATAAGGCTATGAGCATGGGTCTCCCACTGCAGCCAGAGAGGCAAAGGGTGGCTGGGGCTTGTCTCCCTACAAAAAGGTTTCCTTCAGAACCCAGTGTATTTCATGGGGAGAATGAGCTTTTGTTCCTCACTCATTTATTCATTTGTGGAAGAATTTCTGTCTAAAATAGAACCGGAGGATGAATATAAAGAGGAGAATCTCATGCATGGGCCCTCAGGAAGGCAAAAATTAAGGGCTTAGAGACTGATCTCCTGTAAATGCTTGATTTACAGAAAATCGATAATGTTGGCATTTTCCTGGATGATGAGGGGTTGGTCAGGGGTTGTCTCATATTAACCTTGGGATGTTTTGACAGAGGCAGGAGCAGGAGATGACCCAGGTAGTCTCACAAAGTGGGCTAATTTGAGCTTCGGTTATGTGACTAGACAGGTTTTGTCTGCTTGGGAGCATTTCAAAGGCTGATCTCTGTTTGTTTTTTATTTTAACCGACTCTAACTGGACTCTGCCCTCTTTTTATTTCTTACGCATAAATACAACCTACCCCAAACCCTCAACGGACTAGCCTGTAGCTTGCCACAGTTTACTCATCCCAAATGGCAATTTCTTGGCCATTCCTGAAGAAACTCGTCTTTTAAAGCTGACCTCAATTTACTTCTTTATTTGGGTCAACACATTCATTCATGCATGCACTCATTCAGCAAGCAGTCATTGAGTCTGCAGTGTACTAGACACTGAGAAGCCTAAGGATTCCACGGCGGGCAAAAGATCATATATAAAATTCCGGCCTTCAGGAAGCTTATGTTCTCGTGGAAGAGAGAGGCGCTCCAGACGACTGAAAAATTATAAAATAATACGTGCTGAAAACCGTTAGGAAGCAAAACAGAGCGGAGTAAAATGGTAGAGTGTGAAGGGAGGGAGAGTTTCAATAAGGTGGTGAGGAAAGATGGCATTTGAACTGAGATCTAAATGAAGTGAGGGAGTCAGCCCTGGGGCTTTCTGGGGTAAAAAAATAAAATAAAAATAAAAAAAAATCCATCCCCGGGCTGTGGGAATCAATCTGCGAGCGGCCTGAGGCAGGAGTGTGCCCACTGTGTTCTAGGACTAGCAACATGCCATGTGGCTGCAGCAGACTGAGCTCGAGGACCTGGAAGGACCGGAGGCCAGCAAACGCCAGCTCTGGACCTGACTTGGGGGCCTCAGATTTCATCCTGAATTTGATGGATAACATGATGGGATTAAAATCTCCAAAGGGTCACTCTGGCTGGAGTGTGGAGAATGAACTACACAGTGGTCCCCCTTATCCATAGCGTATATGCTCCAAGCCCCCAGTGGGAGCCTGAAACCTCGGGTAGTACTGAATCCTATATATACTGTGTTTTTTCCCATACCTACGTACCTGGGATAAAGTTTAGTTTGTAAATTAGGCACAGTAAGACTGTAACAACAGTAACTAATAATAAAATCGAGCAATTATAGCAATCTACTGTAATATAACTTTGGTGAATATGGTCTCTCTTTCTGATAACTGATCTGATACCTGAGACGCCTACTAAGTGCGTAATGGACAAGCGCATACGCAGTGCGCTGGACGAAGAGATGATTTATGTCCCCGGCATGAATTTTCTGTGAGTTTTTCCATACTGTCTCTTCATTTTCCAAGAATTAAGGGGGCCCAGGAAAACAGATATCTGATGGGTAGCTGTGTGGTGTCAGATAGGGCACACCACCCGTCCAGCTCTATCCTTTCATCCACGAAGAAAGGCTTGGTTCTTGTAGCTGGCACAGTCTGTGGCCCAGGGCGACAGCAGACTGTTTCAGATCTCCGGCTTCCTCTGCACACCCGTTAGGGCCATGGCGGTGATGCCTTTAGGAATCCGGTATTCCTCCGACTCGTGGACCGGCAGCAGCACCGAGAAGCAATGACATTGCCCATTTTCCCTGATGCCTGTCCCTTGGTTTTCCTCCTGCAGAAGCCAGAGCTGAGTGGATCTAGCAAAGGCTGCTCTTGGGGAAGGTTTGCATGGTCCCTGGAGACGAATCCCCTGGTCACGTGCTCAGCCGCTCCGCGTTTCTCCCACCCTGGCTCTCATTCTCCATTTAGTCTTTGTCGCCCTTCACTAGAACTTAAGCTCCAGGAGAGCAGAGGCCTCCTTGTCATGCGCACCGTGCGACGCATGCGGGGCACAGAGTAGCCCTCACCCGCCGTTTGCTGAGCGAGGGTGCGAGTGAATGAGCGTGTCCGTGACACCTGGCTCGCACAGGCTGGGTGCACAGGATGGCAACACACCCGGATCGGCCAAGACGTGGGAGCAAACGCGGAGCTCGTGAGTGGCCACGGAGAAGCCAACAGCACAGCCCCTTTCGATCTGCAATTCCGTAGCTTTCACATACATGGTTTAATATTGAGCAAATCAGATCGAATAATCCCTCAGATGCACGTCAGCGAGCGGTTCACTGGGGAGCTGGGTCCTCCCCTTTGCGCTTTGTTTAGGCAGGCTTGGAGTTCTGTAGGTGGAGCTGCCCTAAGGTGCGGGAAAGGGTTTTGAATAACGTGGATGATTCCGGAAAGGACACAATGTGGTCTCAGGTGCGGCTCACGGTGGGGTCGGATGGCTGGCTGGGCATATGGGAGGCCGCTGGAAGACCAGTAAGCCAAGAGAGCCCAGTAGGCATCTGAAATAAGAAACTAGGCTGCCCACCCAAACAGGCCCATGGGGGTGCCTTCCCGCCCCCTTCCCAATCGGCCTCAGTTGGACACTCTCTGCTTCTTACTTCACAGAGTTTTGTTCAGACACAGCTCCTGCTGCCGGATCATACCTGTTATTAATTACTCCCCTAATGACATTATGTAATTCCTAAATTTGTACCTTAACTAACCTGGAATCCCGCTCTGCCTTACCCGCATTGGGCATACGAGATGGACCAAGGCAGTGAGGACAGCATCTATTCTGTGTATCTCTGGCTGGACACCCTGCCAGTGGCTTTTGGAGCCTTCACAGAAGTCTGCAGGTGTGAGAGGGACAGGAGATGTCCTTGGAAACTGAAGGAGAAGTGGGCTGCTGGGTGCGCTCAAATGCCATCCATTGTAGCTTCATTGATTTTAGCCGCTGATGGGACGATGTTTGCCCATCCATTAGAAAATACTCATTTCCTTTCCTCTCGTTTATTTTTTAATCTGTTCTGCCCTTGGCGGTAAATTACTCTATGTCCACTGCTCAGCAGCCGGTGGCACAGTACTTTCCTTCCCGAATGTAGGCAGAGGCCTGAGCCCCCATGCGTTTGTCCTAAATAGAATCGCTCACCAATCGGCTTTGCCAATCAATGTTTGATCAGCGAATGAACAGAGACGATGTTGTGTGCAGAAAAAATAGGAGCTCTGAGTCTCGTTTTCCTCAGATCTGCCGTTTTCCCTCGAGAGAAGTAAAATACAGGATTATCGAGAGGATTAAATGAGGTGACATGTAAAGTGCTTGGCACACAGGGGTGATGGACAAATATCAGCCCTCTTCCTTGCACCAGAGATGTAATCTCTGCCTTAGGGCCTGGTGGGAAGGCAGAGAAATGACTCCCCATGACCGAGGTCTGAGTCAGCCTCTCCCAACTTGATTGTCACCAACCTGGCTCTTTGTGGATGCTTTGGGGGCCATCTTTCTTATCTCAATCCAAAGTGTATCCCCTAAACGGGTAAGGGTGAAAAGAGATGCCATCCATTTTCCAGGCTCCTCATAGGCAGCTCTGGCTGTCTATCTGAGTCAAAGGTCGTAACAGAGGGTTAAAAACAGATCAAAACGACAACAAGGCAACCAATTCCCTCTGAGCCATCAGCAAAATAAACAGGAACTTTCAGGACTCCAGGCCAATTGATCGGGAGATGGACAGTGGAGCAATGGCGCCGCTCAGTGGTAAAACTGAGAATTACAGCTTTGGCTGCTGGCTTTTCATTAATTTCGTTATGATCAGAGTTAGCTACCTGAAACCACCCGATCCAAGGCCTGGCTAAAGCACAAGGTTGGTGGTGCCCGCTCACAGGGACGGGCACGCTAACATAGAGGAAACTTCAAACAACTGTTTTAGAAAGGGCAGCAAGCAAGGGAGTGGGAATGTAGCCACAGAAATGAATCCTCTCTAGAGAGATAACAATAGAATATTGCTTACAGTGTGTCGGTGGCACAAGGAAGTATTTTGCAAACGCTGTTCTTCTACCACCTGCCTCAGAATTACCTGGAGAGTCTGGTAAAGGTGCAGATTCCGGACCTACCCCAGACCTACTGAGTCAGAGCCTCTTGGGATAGTGACTGGGAGTTTGTATTTTTAACAAATACCTCGGGCAAGTCCGGGGCGTGTTAAAATTTGGGACCAGAAAGTGACCAGAAGCCAAGGAATGAGGAGCCAGAAAGGCTCAGGCTCATTGAACGCATTCTATAAAAAGAGAAGGTGAAGACAATAAGTGAACAGGAAGAGAAATGATCACATTTGAAAGAGATAGAAACTTGTAGGGGAAGGGAATCGTGAACTGATTGATACACACACACATTCACACTCGCGTGAGTCCTATCTGTGCAACTGAACAAGTATATAAATGGAAATTTTTGTTTGCTAGACAGAGGATTTTTAAGATCCTTTTCTTTTTTGTTAAATCAAGTACGAGTCAAGTTGCTTAAACTTAAGCGCTTCCCATACATTTTAGTACTGGGTAATTCGGTTACGTCCTGTGAACTTTAACCCTTATGTCAAAATCGAGACCCGCTTTCCCTCCCTTTCGTAAGTTCTAACATAGACTCCTAGGCCCAAATGGGCTCTATTTACTTCCTAGGAGAGAGAAAACCGTGCTGGAAGGAAAATCGTGTTCTCTCTGAAATTCGTTTTCTCCCAGAGGCTAGCAAGGTGCCTGACAAAGAGTGGACATTCCAAATATTTGATGAATGAAATGAATAAGGGATTGAATGGAAGGAAGGAAGGAAGGAAGGAAGGAAGGAAGAAAGGAAGGAAGGAAGGAAAAGGAAGGAAGGAAGGAAGGAAGGAAGGAAGGAAAGAGGGAAAAGAGAGAAAGGAGCCGAGCATGTGTACCTTTCCCTTTAACCAGCTCTTCTTCTTTCTCCCTTCAGGCCCCTCCCTGTGACCTGTCCCGTTTGCAACTCTAATTTGTTCCCCCGCTCAGTCCTTTTCTGCAATTTCTGATGGGGTGCAGCCACCCCATGGGAGCTCAGGAATTATGTGCAAACAGTCTGCTAATCTGAGGATGTCGTGCACAGTATGGACCTTTCGATGGCTGGGAAATGTAAAAACAAAACAAAACTTTCATTTGTAGCGGTGTAAATACTCCACCCCCCGTGGCCTATTTCGAGTAAACACAGAGGAGACGCACAACATCTTACAGTATTTCGCCGTACGGATATAATTGTAAATAACCCCAAGAGCCTAGATAATAGTAAAATGTAACACAATAATTAGGAAGTGATGAGTTTTGAGGATTCATTAACTTCGTTTCTAATATAATCTAATTGTGCTTATATCATTAATTTTTTTTTTTAATGAACCGTGTTTTTACAAAATCCCTGAAAATGAATCAGTAGGCTCTCACAAGCTGGGATGAGCCAGTTTCAACAAATAACCATTCTGCTCCAAGAAACTTTTGGCCACTAACTGAAAGCCGGAGAGGGAGGACCGGGGCCAGGGCTTGGGCGGGAATTGCTGGCAAGAACGGCTCTCAGGAAAGAATTTTCTGGCCCAGCTATTGGGCAGGCAGCGAAGCCTTACTGGGGGTGTTCTCCCCGAGGTCTTCCTTCTGGAGTTTAGCCCTCCGCGGGGCGTGGTGTGGCATCCTCCCTGGTCCCAGAGCTAGGACTACGTGGCCGGCATGCATACTTCCAGGCCGGCCCTGTGTGGAACCCAGTGAGGTTCCTGGCCCACAGGAGGGGACTTCGGTGAATATTTGCTGTTACATGAACTGCCTGGCAGAGAGCACACTGGCCCAGAGTCAGAAGGCTGCGTTCTGGCCTTGGGCCAGCCGTTGCCAGGTGGCGCGATTGATTTCGCGGTTTCTGGGCCTCGGTTTCCTCATCTCTGGGAGATGGGAGTTGGGCTGTGGGTCTCTGAAGCCTCTACCAGTGGTCCAGGACTCTCTTCTCCGGGGCGACTGGCCCTGGGGCCTGCTCACCACCCCAACCTGGTCAGCTCAGCCTCAGGGCTTGGCTTCATCACAGGGTCGGGGTCTCCAGCCCCTCAAGGATTGAACCTGCTGTCACTGACATCAGAGGCTCCCACACACGGAAATTTTCCACAAGAACCCATCTGTCCCATTAATGGCAGGATTCCAGCTCCACTCCTCGGAGATTCCTGAGAAGGGTGTTGCCGTGTCCCCAGGCGGGGGCCAGCCTTTAGGCTCTCACTGCCAGAGAGGCCTTGGTGACATCAGAGAAACTTCCAGCCCCAGCTCCCTTCCTCTCTCTCCCAGCAAAGATGTCCGTGAGATAAGACGTCCCAGGGAACAGTGAATATACGAAAAGCCATTGCATTGTACACTTTAAAATGGCGAATTTCATGTTAAGCAAATTATATTTCAATTTTAAAAAGCATTTGAATACTTAACAAAGCACAGCGAGTGGCTCTTAGGGGTAGAGAGGCAAAAGGATATTCCAAGATCCCCGGGACCAACTCCTGTCGGACGTTTTTCTTTTTGGAGCAGGGAATCCCATGGACTGCGTTTATCCTACTACTTGATTGATTATGTTGGATGATATGTTCGGATGAGCCCCAAGTGCCGAGTCCTAAAACAGCAAGGTGGAGTGTGCGAACCCCTCCCCGTCAGAGTGAGATGATGCTGGAGAGAACAGCCAGGTGTCACTGGGCTGACCTCCGCTCCAGCCCTCCCAAGATCTTCTTCCTGCTGATCCAGCTTCTGGTTCTTTACAGCTCTTCAGACAAGTGTCAGCTGGGGGCTCTGAGTCCCCCTATCAACTCAGAGTGCCTCGTGGAAAAATCCCTTTTTCCTTTTGTTTGGCTGAGGCCACGTTGGAATTTTCCAAAAGGAACTTTTTTCTCAGGAACTTAGAAAACCAAAAGCACACCAAGTTCCTAGAAAACAAAACAAAACAAAACAAAAAAACCCTTCCACTAGAATGTAGATTTCCACTGTGGTCGAAGCACAGATCCACTTTGGGGGGAAAGTGGGTGGGACCCCTGTTCTCTCCTCAAATCTGAACAACAGCCCAGCTCACAAACCCCCTCCATTTGGGACTTTGGTGTCTTTCCTTCCCACTCTCCTCTGTGGCCCCCCGCCCCACCTGGGGCAGAGATGAGCCCAGCCCTGGACTTGCCATGAAGCCCTGTCCAAGGCTGAGCACTGGAGGAGGAGTCTTGAGTGATCGGGCCCTTTTTGGTGCTACTTTCCAAATCAGTCCCAGAATTACAGAGTGACAGATCTGGTAGAGACTCTATTGACTACCTGGTCTAGCTCATCCTTCTGGTAGGTGAAGAATCTTGCCCATGAAGACCCAGGGTAGAAAGTGGCCATGTGGCATCAGGCACCTTGGAAGCCAAGTTTGCATGTGGGATAGATTGGGAATGACTGGCTGAGATGTGCTCCCTCCAGGTCAACAGTCCCCATCAGGCAGGGTCTGACTCACAAATAGAACAATCTAGCTCTTCTCAGAGCTACCCTGAAGCTAATCCCAACTAACTCCAGGTAGTCTGCAAGATATCTGAGGGCTAAGTCTCATCCAAGTCTTGATCTTACTCCATCCATCCACGCTATGCCATCTCATGGGGTCTTCGTGGGTTTGGCCTTGGACCTGCTAGCATCCAGGATCTTGGTACCTTCTTACATACAGTTCCCATGTGAGTGATACAGGCATGAGCATCCTGGACCCTGAGGAAGAGGCTCCTGTGAGCTGAACTGTGAGGAAGCATGGCCAGAGAGGGTAGGACAACTTGGACAGGTAGAGAGGAGGGGAGGCTATTCTAGTGGGGGAGGGGAGGAGAGTCAGTCGCCAAGACGGTGCACATCCAGCATGGTGAGGCACATTTCTAGTCTACTGCCTCTGCCATTGCCATGTGCAGGAATTCTTGGTTCTGGAGTGACCATGTGGCTGACAACTTGTCCTTATCATGCAAAGGCATGAGAAAGGCAGAGCACAGCCTGGGACCACTGCGGTTCCTGTCTGTGCAGCATCTCAGAGAAGGAGTCATCATTCCGGCCAACAACCATCCAGAGTGCGTAGCATTTTCATGGCACTTACCGCGTGCCAGGTAGTGCTGTAGTTCAGGCATATTGTCTCATCTAATTCTCATAATATTTTAAGACACGGATATTTTTATTTCCTTCATTTTATAGATGGTGAAACTGGGGTACAGAAAGGCGAAGTAACTTGCTCAAGGATCTACCGGCAAACAGTAGAGCCGGATTCAACCCAGGAATCTGGATCCAGCATCCACACCGCACCTAACATTCAACCATACTTCCTCTCAGGTCAGGATCTGACTTGAGGGGCAGAAAGACAAATGCACAGCAGAGGACAAAATATAGCTTTGCTCTTGGGACGTTGGAATGGACGCCTTCTACATGGATGTTTGATTCATTTCCATTCAAGGGTTGGCCCTGGAGATGCAAAGATAAACAAAACTCCCTTGGAAAACTCCCAAACTAGAGAGGAGTGGTAACTCCTAGGATTAGCAGTAAGACGCATACTCAGTGTGATGCCAGGCCCTCGAGCAGTACACAGACCAGTGGGAGGTGACGGTGGCCCAGGACAAGGATGAGGGAAGAGGCAGAGGCGCTCACCAAAGCCCATTAGGCCTGGGGGGCAGAGCTCAGAAGAGGGTTGGGATGGATATAGAATTTGAAGAGCATAACTGGAGGAATCATTTGCAATTCTATGGGATTTTTCTCTTTTTGTCTCCACAAGTCTATGACCTTTATACATTGTCTGGTTTAGGCAACCACATTTCTGGGAAGAGCTTAGAATTGGTTATAGATGGAGTTATTATGATTTAATTACTATTACATTAACGATTTTTCACTATTAAATTCGTGGTTGTTTTAGGTTGATTTTTATGCAGCCACAGTAACCGGAACACACATAGAGTTTTGTTTGATAACTTTTGCATTTATTAGCATAAGCGTTTACTTCATAATCGTAATTATCATTTTATTGGCTGCAAAATATTTTGAACGTTTTAGAATAGCTTATTTAAATATTGTGCTATTCTTGGCTATTTAGACAGCTTCTCATTTTTTGCTGCTTAAGTAGTGATATATAAAGTTGTGCACAGAGATTTTTCTTTTTCTTTGAACTGCTTCATTGGGACAAATTCCCAGAAGTGGAATTACTTTTGAGTGTGAACATTTTTATGACTACAAAAATGTACTGCTAAACTGTGTCTCAGACAAAATTGCAATACTAGATTATTCTGCCATCCATCGTGTTTGGCAAGTTCCGTATATAAAACCACCTCAAATTTGTTTTGAATTTAAGTCAAATACAGATAATTAAGTGCATTAAAGAAAAACCTTTACTGTATGTCATCAGTATTAGACATCATTGCTTTTAATTTTAGCTAATTTAATCAGTGAAAATTGTATTTCATCATCGTTTAGAATTTGCATATATTGAGTGAGCACTGAGGCTGAGATTTTGATATATTTTAAAAATTGTTTTTCCATATTTTAAGGATTGTGAAAAATTGTTCTGCACATAGAAATATCTACGTATGTTCTTTATCCAATAATGTATTTTTAATAGCTCTCGATATCACTGCTTTTTAAACTGAAAGTCACAATTCGCTAGTAGATTATGAAGTTAAGCGGCTCGTGACCAGCATTAAAATAGAGTAGAATAAAAATATTAAAAAATTATATTCGTGACCAGCATTAGAATAGAATAGAATAAAAATATTAAAAAATTATATTCTGATAATGTTTCAGAATAAAATAAAAATATCATTCCATGCATTGTGGGGTGGGATTTTTGTGTGTGAAACTTTTGTTTCGACACAAGTTATGTATGGTGTCATGATATGGAAGCTTCTTTTTCCTTGTGGAGGATGCAACCAAAATATTTTTAAAAATCGACCTTAAAAAACATATTTATTAACTCCCTTTTAAAATTGGTATAAATATTTAACATATTTATTAACCCCCTTTTAAAACTGATATAAATATTTCCCAAGCTGTGTCTTCCCCTTTTTATACTGAATTAGCTTTTTCTTTCGTACCGTTTAAATTTTTCATGTCTTCAGGCCTGGCAGTTCTGTTTTCAGTTGAAATAGGAAAGTCATCTTGTTTCTACAAAGGCGATAAATGATCCATCGCGTTTTTTGTCGATTCCATTCTTACCGAAGCGTTCTCTGGGCACCCCTGAACTTATAAAAACTCATGTCGGCTCAGCGAAATGCAAATGCTGTGAGGGAGTGGGCAAATCGAGACTATGTGGTAATTACGGGAGCACGGACAGGCCCTGTTCTCACTTCCAGCTGTCCAAGTTTACATTGCATCAGCAAAATGAGGTCTGGTGCAAATGCTGGTATAAGCAAATGTTGTAATAGTCACCCAAAGATAGCTACGGAATAATGAAAACAGTTGAAGAGGAAGTAAAGTTGAAAATTGACAGAACACATGTAAATACTCAGAATCATAAAGAGAGGCGAGTCTGGGGACAAAACGGTTAAAGTAGAGAGTGGTCACATAACAGTGATAATAGTAATGATGACTATGTATTATGTGTTTTCTAGACTCGTTCACTCCTCACCATTACTTACGAGAGTTTATCATTATTTCCATGTTACAGTTGGGAAAACCAAAGCCACAGAAGGCTGTATGATTTACCCAAGCTCACTCAGCCAGCAGTTGCCTGAGATTTGAACTTCAAGCCCATGCTCTTAATTACTGCCCTGTGCTGCCTCTCATGGGGAACCAGGGGTTGCTGTCAAAGGAAAACGGTGAATGAATGCCTGGGGAGAGAGTTACTTCCATTTTAGGATTCTCAAAGGAATTTTTCTGTTGCTCCATGGAACCTTCCAGATTTCCTCATCTACTCTGGGGCATTTCTTTCAAGCAACCGGATCGGCTCACCTAGAATAAAAGCAGCTTCAACCCTGTGAAAATTCCAAATGTTACAAGGTCTCAAAGAGGCAGGGGAGTCGGTGGCATAGATGTGGCAGCCCGTGCATGTGGATTTGTGGCTTGGCTCAGCCTCCTTCCAGCCGTGTGATGTCAGGCAAGTTCTCTTCATCTGTAAGTTAGAGATAATAATACTACATACCTACTACGATAGACAGTGCCTGTCCACAATAAGCAGTACATTAGTATTTGCTATATTATTATTATTACATGCTATAATTCTTTCTTTTGGATAATTTTGAATAATTTTGAAGCTGGTATACTGTATATTAGTTGTACTTTGGTTTTTCTGGTTGGATTTTAGGAGATAATCTAGTTTTATTAGCAGCATATTGACAGAGTTTGATGTGGATGTTTGTTAGCTATATTTAATCAACTGGCATTTTCTTACCTAATTCTTGTTTCCAGAACACATGCTATTCGAGTCGGGTGACCATATGTCCCAGTTGACACTTGTTCTAGCATAATTATTAAGAGTGCCTCCTTTCAACTCAGAAGTGTCCTGGTTTGGCAGATAAACCACGTGGCCATCCTATCTGGAACACCGTAATGTCTCCCTTCCCTGGTCACTGCTGCATTCTACGGTCTGGGTCAGGAGGCCAACGCCTGGCATGAACTCAGGGGCAGCAGTTCCAACCACTCTTCATGCCAGGACCCCGTTGGCAGGCTGCAGAAGCCTTTGGGCCCCTTCTAAAAAAATTTTTTCTAATGCATGAAATAAAACGTACAGGATTACAAAGGAATTCCATAATTTTAAAGAGTGCTGACACAATATTCAAAAAAGAATTGTGATATACTAATATATACACTTTTAATTAATAATTAAATAACAGGTCTGGTGGCAGGTTAATAACTATCGTACTTGTAAAGCAATGATGAGCATATTGATGTTTTGAGGTATCTATAACATCGGTAATATGATATAGAAATTTCTGTGATTTCTATTAGTGACAAAATCACACCGTTTCTGTTTATTTTCTATGTTCACAATAGAATGCAACTTTTTCCCTGTCCAAGTTCCCAGAACTCGTGACTTCTTTCCAGACCTCTTATGGACCCCACTGTCACGCCTGCCGTTTACCAGCAAGTACTTTGCACAAGTCATACAACTGCTCTGTGACTTAGTTTCTCCTCTGCAGTGGGAGTAATAACACCTACCTCACAGAATCACTTTGAGGATTAGATCAGGTAATATATGTAAAACGCTTAGTACAGTGCTCTATATATTCTTATAAGCCCTCCACTGATGGTTCTGTAAATAGAAATAGTATCGTGGTTACTGTTACCGAGTGTTACTGAAACATTAGCGTTGACTCCTGTGTGCCAGCAGGGGACAACAAGCACTACGCTTCCAGCTTAAGAGGACAAGCACAGAGGAGTCCCTTCTGCTCACGCAGAATGAACTAGATGAACTAGGTGCCTTCTGCCTCCTTTGCTTAGTCCTCTGTGCCCAGACCACCGAGACATTGTTGGGAATATTCTGGAAAGGCTGGCAGGCCAGGGACGGGGCCAGAGACCCGCTGTTTGGGTATATTTTGTCCAATCCAAGCAGCATTTTAATATTATAATTGGAGAGAGCTAGTGCTAGGTCCTGGGAAGAATTCTGTATATAGTGGGGGCCTCTCAGTTTATTCTCACATACTCCCTCTTTAAACATTTCTTATTATCTAACCTTTCACCTGCCTCCTTATTCATAGAAATATCACCTGCCCTCCAGGTAATCCCAGGAGCCAACAGAGTTTACACAGGTTGTGGTCAACTTAGAAATATTCGACCCAGGACGTACCATTCTGTCCTCCGTCGCTGCACCATGATGAAATCACTGCTTTATCTTACCTTGTACAGAATAATCTGGAAAGCTTTTGAATTAGAGCACACATAGAAAGAAATCATCCCAAGTACAGTGGCAGGAAGTTAGCAAGTTGTACATACCAAGGTCACATCGCCCTATTCTTTTGCAACCCTTCTCAAGGACATCCAAGAAATGATAAACAATTAAATAGAATGATAAAAACAACGTGCTCGAGATAGGCAAGTTGAAGTTTATCACTTATAAAACTGTTTCTAAGGGAAAATGCTTTCTTCTTCCAAGTGACTGATCTAGGTAGGAATCGTTGGTAAATTTGTAACCAGAAGCTAGACGATCTTTTCTATGCCCCTGGCACATGCCACAAAGCTGAAAATGTAACTAGGTCTCCAAGAAGACTTATTGAAAGGTACTAAAATTTGGAAAATGAGCAGAGAGAACCCCAAGAGAGTCAAATGGGTTCTCCATTTCCTGGTTTTAATGTTTTCTGAGACTTTTTTTTTTTTTTAAAGATCAGAACACTTTTTTCACAAATGGAATCTTACACACATTTCCAACAAACAAAATAGATGAAAAGGAATGCTTTCTGGTTGAGGTGGGAGGGGAGGGAAAGAGGAGCCCCACATAGCCCACCCCTTTCCCACTCCTATTCCTGCCACCTTCTTGACCCTCAGTCCTGTGCACAAATCCAGGCTTCCCCAGAAATGCATCTTGAAACCCCTGCTTCCCACCGGATAACAAACCAGTCTAGTCTCTAGTCCAGATCAGGCTATAAATCAATCGATGGTTTAGGGTTTCCAAAATGATGACTTCAGGCTAAAGCGACACCAGTGCACGTGACCTCTTGATAAAGAACACTGCGTAAACATCAGGAAACGTAAGTTCTAATCCTGGCTGTTCCACCAAGTGGCTGGCTGGCCTTTTCAGAGTCACTTGCCCAGTCCTGTATAATAAAAGCTGGAGCCATCTGATATCTAAGAGCCTCACCAGAGTCAACACTCTTGTTGAAACCTGCTGATTCATGCCAACTGGGAGAGAAGGCCACACAATTCTTCTCTGTGTCCAGGTCCAGGCTGGGAGCCTCTGATGCAGGAGAAGTGGTCAACTTAGAAATATTCGCAGGGTGTCCGCAGCCATCCTGTGCTCTGGCGGTCCTTGTCCCGTGCCGGGGGGCCTACTGTGCTCCCTGCTTTGCTGAGCCATGGGGACCATCCTCTTTTTCTGGTCCCTTTTGATCCTGTGCACCAGTTCCACCAAAATGTATCTGACTTCTGTACTGGACCCCAGGCTCACCCTTTCCTCTTGGGTCCCAGCTATCTAAGAGGTATATAAAAGGCACTGAGAATTCTCTTCTAAAATCTGCTGTCTCAGGTCTGTCCATCTCTCTCACTTCCCAATACCACTGCAACTATGCCTGGCTTGCAACTCTGGCCTACTTTGTTCCTCACTAGTGAATCTTATGACACAGGATAGAAAACCAAGGAAAGTAGGAGAGAACGTTGATTCTTAAAAGATGATTCTGTTCAAAAATTTTGCTCGATAACGTGCAGTTGGGCACTCTAAATTTTCTGTGTCTAAATCAGGTAGCAGCAGAAAGAGTCATAAAAATTAGTTTAAGTATGATTCGGGGTAAAGGTCACAGTACAGGAAGGTAGGGCTGTCGACTAGCTGTGATATATTCTTGATTTAAGTTCATCAACTGTAAAATGCAAATCATGATATCGCTCAGGACTACTGTAAGGATCAGGTGAGATCATTTGTTTATCCAGCAAACATGTCTTTTTATCTTGAACTTTGTCATATACGTACAAAAAGTGTATAAAATATCTGTATGCCATTTAATGGAGTAAAATAAAACAAACACGTTTTCAGAACCCACGGTAAAAAGTGGTACCTTAAAAGCCTTTGTATGTCCCTCCTTGATCTCAAACCTCACCCTAATTCCCACCTCTGTGTGTGTGTGTGTGTGTGTGTGTGTGTCTGTGTGCGTGCACGCGCGTGTGTGTCTGTGATAACTTTAGCCTGCATCTGTTTCTGCAGCCTGAGTCTGTTTCTTGCCCCATCTTTATTGAAATACCAATATACAACATTGTGTAAGTTTACAGTACACAATGTGATGATCTGATACGCATATATATTTGAAAATGTTTACCGCAGTCCAGTTAGGTAACCCCTCCTTCACCTCTTTTACTTAATCTTTTGGCATCTTTGTTATGCCGAGAACATTAAAGCTCTACTCCCTTAGCAACTTGCAAGTATACAATACGTACGGACTTGTTAACTACAGTCACCACACTGTACATTAGATGCCCAACACTTATTCATCTTACAACGGGAAGTTTGCACCCTTTGACCAACATCTCTTCATTTTCCCTACAACCCAGCCCTTGGCAAACACCACTCTACATCCAGTTCCTATGAGTTCAATGTTCTCAGATTCCATATATAAGTGAGATCATATAGTATTTGTCTTTCTCTGTCGGACTTATTTAACTTCGCCTAATGCCCTCAAAGTCCATCCCTGTTGTTCACAAAAGCAATATTTTTTTCTTTCTTATGGCTGAATAATATTTCATTATCGCAATTTCTTTATTCATTCATCCATTGATGGACACTTAGGTTGTTTCCACATCTCGGCTATTGTGCAAATAACTCTTTGAAATAATAATTTCATCTCTTTTAGATACATACCCAGAAGTATTGCTGAATCATATGGTAGTTCTATTTTTAATTTTTTGAGGAAGTTCCATACTGTTTTCCGTAGTGGCTGCATCGGTTTACATTCCCACTAACAGTGCATGAGGGTTCCCTTTTCTCCACATGCTTACCAACATTTATCTGTCTTTTTTATAAGAACCATTCTAACATATATAAGGTGATATCTCATTATGGTTTTGGCTTGTATTTCCCTGATGATTAGTGATGTTGAACGGTTTTTCATGTACATGTTGGCTATTTGTATGGCTTTGGAAAAGTATCTATTCAAGTCCTCTGCCCGTTTTTTAATTGGATTGTTTGTTGTTTTCCTATTGTCGACTCCCACCTTTAAATTTTGCATAAATCTTACTCCTTTTTTATAGTTTTATAAACTGCGATTACGTCCTTAAAAATGTGTTGGTTAGGTTTGCCTATTTTGAAAGTGATATAAGTGGAATCTTACTGTATTTTTCCATGATTAGCTTTTCTTGACTCAGCATTCTATTTTTGAGATTCATTCATGCAGAAGCATGTAGCTGTAGTTTGTACACCATGAGAATATGCCACGATAGGTTTATGAGATGTCTGAGTAGATGACCTTTAGCAGGGTAAAGAAGTTTGCTTCTATTTTGAGTTTGCCAAAAGATTTTTATCATGAAACAATTTTGAATTTATCAAATATTTTTCTATTTGAATGCATACATATATTTTTAATTTATTAACATGGTGGATGACAGTAATGGTTTGCTGACGTTAAATCAACATTGCGCTCCTGTGATAAAATCTCAATGATCATTCTTACATACATTATTGAATGTGGCTAAGTATATTTTGTTTAGGATTTTCGCATAAGTGTTTTTCAGTGAGATCGATCTGTGATTTTCCTTTCTTCCAGGATGTTAGTGATTTCGGTGTCACAGCTGTGCTGGCTGCATAAAATGATTTTCAAAGTATTCCCTCTTGTTCTGTTTTCTGGAAGAGCTCTTGTGGGATAGGCATTGTCCGTATTTAGAATATTGTGATACATGACCACGCTCCCCTAAGTCATCTTGGTCTGGTATTTTCTCTGTGGCAAGATTTTTAACTAGTTATTCAGCTTTGTTAATGGTTATAGAGTTCATAAGTTATAAGACTCCTAAGTACTGCTCTGGCTGCCTCCCAAAAGTTTTGATATGTCATTTTTTAAATTTTTTTATCTTTATTTTTTTACCCTTCTGCACGTGTTTTCTATTTTCTAGTAGGAGGCAGACTCTAGAGTCAAATTGCCCACTTGCAGACCCAGCTTCGCCATTTTTTAGCCGCTGTGTGACCTTGGGCAGGTTGTCTACGCTCTCTGTGCTCCAGTTTCTTCATCTGCAAATGGGATAACAATAGGATCAACCTTCAAGGATTAGTTAGAAGATTAAAAACATATACCACACCTATAAAATATTGCTAGAGATATGATTAATTTATAAAGTGCTATTATATGATGTTTGCTGTTATTTTTGCTCTTTAACCCTTCTGTTAATTGCATATCTGTTTTAAAACTTCCAAATATGTGTCTGTGGGGAGGCCGTTGCTAGTTAATTTTTTTGGTTATTGACTTTTATGACTTATATAACTTTTGTTGTTATTGTAAAATCAAACAGTTGTTGGGCTGGGGCATGCCAATCTAAACTTATATTCTTTTGCAATACCATTCCCATGTTCGTAGTTAGCTCTGAAATGCTTTCTAAACAATATGGAGTTCTAGGTTTACAAATCGTGGTGGCCAGCCTCTTTGGTGTCCCCATGACTTAGGTTCCATCTTTGGTGGAACTGACACGGTGTGACTTCTGAGATTAGAAAATGACATTATGGCTTCCCCTTTGTGCTCTCTTGGGTCTCTCGCTCAGAGAGAATCAGCCACCATGTCATGAATACGACAGCAGCTTTATGCAAAGGTACCTGTGGTGAGAAACTGAGGCCTCCTGCCAACACCCAGTACTAAGTTGCCTGTGACTGAGTGTGCCATATTGGATGGAATCAAACCCTCCAGCCCAGTCGAGCCTTCGCGTGATGATTCCCAGCCATCATAGTCACCGCCACCTCATGAAAGACCCACATCCAGAACCACCCGGCTAAGCCACTCCAGAATTCCTGAACTCCAGCAACTGTATGAAAAAAGAAAAAAAATGCTTATAGTTGTTAACAAACATACAAACAAACAAACAAAAGGTTGGATCCCAAGGCTTTGAAACTGTGTTCCAGGGCCCTCATGGTTGGGAAACTCTGTGCGTGACCTATTGACTAGCTTAGTTCCCAGACTCTTTCCCCATTTAAGCCACTGCGGCAGCTCTGCATTTATCTAATTTATATACTGGCGATCCATGCAGGATTTGAAGAGAAGGCGTCTGCTACCAAAAATAGGTTGGAAAGGGAAACATCAGATAAAATGACCCCTAACTGATGATTTCACCTATCAGTATGAAAAAAATACTTCTTACAAACACACGGACTGTCTTCTTCGGGGCTAGTTCTTCTTGCCAGCAGGCACAGTCCTCAACAAGGTTGGAAACAGAAGTCTATGATGTGCTGCTCACTGCTGACTATGTCAGACACTGCCTTTCCTGTGAGTGGGGGTGGCAGAGGCCAGGCCACGGACAAAGCACTGTTCCTGCAGATGTACAGGCCTCTGAGCATAGCCCCCACCGGCCACCATCTGCTGGCTGCGAGGGGACGGGGGGGGGCGGGGGGGGCTCTGTTTCTGTTGCTGACATTTGATTATAATAATAATGATGATTTTGACAATGATGGCTAGCATGTACCGAGTGCCTTGCGTGAGGCCCGGGGTACGGGTTGTACCTTCATAATCTCATTTAATCCCCTTGACTGCAAGGAGAAAGGCATTTTCTAGCTCAAAGAAATAGGTGTTGGTAGGTTAAATAATTTACCAGAGTCATGGATTAGGAAGATAAAGCTGCAATGAAGACTCAGTCTGTCTAGATCTATAAGACCCTCATGTATTTTAGGCCACTCTTCAGAACTGGGTCTGAAATACATTGATTCACACTGAGTTTTTCATCGCTGTCATAAGAGAAGCTCTTCGTTCGTTCACTCACTCATTCTTGCAACTGACATTGACAGCCTACTCTGCACCCACGTGCTGTTTTAGGCCCTGCAGACCGAAGGGCTTCACTGCAGCAGAGCTAGAAAATGCCTTCAAGGGACAGAAAGACTAGGTGTGACCCGGAACTGGATCCCAAAGAGCCATGACCACCCAAAGACAGTTTCTCTAGGAATAGCCCTTCTAAGACTGTCTCCAAAGACAGCCTTTTTCTGTCCCCAAAGAAAGTCCCTCTAGTCCCTCTGGGAAGCCTGCCTGGGCTGTGCTTCTCCTGGCTGGGCAGCACACAGGGTCTGCTAGCCAGCACCATAGACACTGCACGAAGGCAGTTCGCTCAGGCATTGTGTCAACACAGGGGGCTTGGTGTTGAGTCCTCGCCCTGTGAAGTCGGCCCTTGAGAAGACGCTGTTTGAAATCAAGTCTGCTGCAGCACTGCTCAGATATTTTCAAGTGCAGGTCATAACCACCCATGCGATCCAATATTTAGTCCCTTCTTTCAGTTGGTCTCATTACCTTAGTAACAATTCTACTTTTGGGCTGGAACTGTTTTAATAAAACTCCAACTGTTTCATGAAAAGTGTTTTGAGGCCCCAACGAAGCTCCTCAAAGACGGGGCCAGCACCACTGCTCTACCTATAACCCCTACCGACTTGGCCCCTTGGAGGGTCACTTCATTCATGCCGGTGAGTCCACCTGAGCTTTGAGGCTGGGTTGGAACCTGCCCCGGAAGATACAGGGTTTCAGTTCCACTAAGGGTAGGAGGGACAAACAGGCACTCCATGGCACCTGCCTCTATGGAGACCCTCCCGTGTCTCACTCAGCTCGAGCTCCAGATCAAGCATCAGCGCTGGAGTGAAGTGGCCCCAGAACAGCCTCACCGGCTGCTCCCTCGTGCCACATTCCAGCAGCAACGTGCCAGCGCCAGGCCCACGGCTGCCAGTGATCCTGTTTTATCTTCAAACTACGGAACAGTCCTTTGTAGGTAGGCCTTCGCTTCCTCCTCCTCACACTCCAAAGGCCAGGCTCCTTCTTGGGCACGTGTTCCTCTGAGTCTCTGCTAGAAAGCAGGGCCAGTGCTAGTGCAGGGCCTTTTATCTTGTTTGACTTTCAGTCTTGTTTTGATATGCTCTCACTCAGGGATCTAGAAGGCAGGCAGCTGATTTAAAAACTCCTCTTGGGACTACCTTAAAGTTTTCCCAGTGTTTTTAAGCCAGTTTTTGACTAACTGGAGAAATAAGACGGGGCGGGGGGAGACTAGGTCACAGAGGATTTGACATAGCTTACAATGAAACTAGTCTGCTCTTGATGATTTAGGCGACTGAAGAGGTTTGCAGTTTAACTTGGAATAGAACGGGACCTGCGTATCCGACAGGGGAAGCTGGAACACTCTGACCAGCAGGTGCCAGGAGGAGAGGGGCCCAGGCCCAGGGCTGGCAGGCAGTGTGCCGGTGAGCTCTGTGTCCTCTCAACCTCCGCTCAGGGGCTGGGTGCTCTCCAACACCACTGGGTGAGGCCTAGCAACCGCTGCTGCTCAACTACTTACACATGGATAACCTACAATTCAGTTAATGCCACCTGAATTAGGGGCTAACATCATCCGATCAAGTGAGCAACAGGGCAACTTGTCATCTTGGAATCTGAAGTCAGCACTTTCTAACCCCATCCTTTGCCTGGCCTTTGTGGATTTAATTCTGGACAAGGAAGCCCTATTAATAAAAACAAGCAACAGTATTTGTAGGTTTAAAAAGGTTACAAGAAAAGGAGGGGGCCCTTTAATTTTGTAAGCCCATTTAAAGCATTCACCCTTCTGTCACGTGGACAGGGAGAAAGCAGGTGCCTTGCTGTCTACGAGGGGGGAAGAGAGCCCTCGCCGGAACCCAATGGCCCTGATCTTGGACTTCCAGCCTCCAGAACTGTGAGAAATATGTTTCTGCTGTTTAAGGCACCCAGTCCATGATCTTTTGTTGTGGCAGCACGAGCTGACTGGATACCAATTATTGATGCTTTTCTTCCCTGGTCTGGACTACGAGCTCGAGAGCAGTTTCTTGTGAGGAGGCTGCTTAGGAAACCGGGCTTGGCCTTCCCCGGTAGAAGGAACAGAGGCATTTGCGAAATTACAAAAGCATTTATGTCCTGGCTTGGCCCTAAAGCTGTGGCTCTCATCTTGGCTGCCTGTTAGAATCCTCTGGGGGGCTTACAAATGCGAGATGTCCTGGTAACTCCCCTCCCCGGGACCAGACCACCACCATGGGTAAGGTCCAGACATTTAAAGTGGTGACTCCAACGTGCAGCCAGGTGAGACCCGCCACCCTAAAGCTAAACGGGTGAAGTGCTGGGGTGAGGGGTCTCCACTAAAGGGAAAGGTGCCAAGTCCTTGTGCCTGTTGCAGAGCTGAATGGCCTGCTTTATGGGGATCGATGAGATAGAGGTCAAGCGGTACAGAAGGCGATGAATCATTTCAACAAATAGCATCAAACTCACAAAAGTTTTTATTGGAGGCAAGAAGTCTGGCTGAAAGGATTATAGTTCCAAACAGTCAAAATCCAATTGTTAGTGGCACTATTTTTCACTTTGTAGATTCAAGTTAGTCAGAAAAGGATATCATGGTTATATTTCCTCAGCTGGACAAGAAAGGCAAAGAAAACGGAAAGAGAATTCTAATGTATGACACTGCTCTTCAGACTCGACACCAAGCTGGCCAAGGCCTTGGCGGTTCATGTGCAGGTCGCAGACCCGCCACTGAGGGACACGGGCCACACTATGCTACATACAGAAGAATGAGGCGGGAAAAGCGGCAGCAGGTCCGCTGGGGCAGAGCAGGCACCCACGGCTTCAGTACTCTTCACTGAAGGGATAATCCTTGTGGGTGAAAAAGCTGCCAGGAGAAAAGAGGAACATGTTAACTATTTAAGGAGAGATTTCAAATATAGCAAACTACAAAACGATAGCAATGACGACTATCGCAATTTGGGCAGAAAGAGGCCTCTGAAATCTCTAAACAGCGTCCCTAAGAAAATGATTAGGGATAAAATGGCTAGCCTGATTATCTGAAAATTAAGGGGTACAGAGGTATTATGGACACTGGGGCAAAACCCAATATTTTTAAGCCTCTTAGAGTTAGTTTCGGGTATTATATACTATTATATATATTCCACAGCTATGACCCAGGTTTCCCCAGAAACTTTGTATGTGTATGTGTATGTATAGTTAGGAAAATTCCTCCTGCGTGACCTGGGGAATACTGGAGACAGCTTCTCCTTCCCCATTCTAGCCCTGATCTATCCCCATTAAATATCAGTAGCCCACAGAATTATCCAACAGCAGTTTCCAGAATGGCACTGGAGAGTGGAAAGAGTCTAGTTGTAAAGGGACCAATTAGAAACCACTCGAGAACTTCAGTACCCTATGTCAGCAGTGGGGCGGGAAAGGGAACTGAATGAGTGATACAGATTCTTAAAGCAAAAGAGATGTAACTCGGTGAATGATTCACTTCTCCTCTCTCTTGCCCGCCAGAGCCAAGTGATTTTAATGTCTAAAGGTTAAATACCATTAATGTAAATAAACGGGGACATCAGGAAGGGCCCTGGTTTGGGGCTGCCAGTGGTAAACTCTGTGGCCTGTTTTGAATGTGAGGCCATGGCGTGATAGCAACATGCTCACAGGGCATGTTCACACTTGAAGCACAGAAGTATTACCCAAGATGCAAACTTGGTGGACCTCTGCCAGGGGGAATGCCACTCTGAACTGCTGAAGAGCAGAGGCTGGAGAGAGGAAGCCACCGCCCTACCCTGTCTTAGAGAAAGATTGAGTTTTGCTTAGAAGAGTAACCAACTACTGAAAGAGACAGAGTAGAAACAGTCAGAGAGCTCAGACAATAACAACAGTGACAGAGGAGGTTCTTAGTCTCCACTGAAAAATGGGACGTTTCTTCTTCAAAGCAGAAAAGGAGTTTAAACTTCATTTAGTTATTGTACTGATAGGAAGAGAAAATAAACAACCTTACTGTCAGATTCCTTCAGATTCCAAACTACAAATCAGAGAGAAAACAAGGGACCAGTGAATGAACAGCTGGAGGGCCTGTAGGTGACTGCCTGTCAGAGGGGTAGAGCGACTTTCTCAGAGTCAAGTGGCTTATTAGTGACAGAGCTGGGACAATCTGATGCCCTGTGCACCACAGTCTTTCTACTAAACCCCTTTATAACATTATAACATAAAGAGTCACAGGCAAATTCTCCCAGGAAGATGGGGCAGGAACCACCAGGGATCCTCTGGTTTCAGATGAGTCGCTAAGATTTGAAAATTAAATGCCAAAATATGTGGCTACTGCAGGTCAGGCCAACAATGCAGCTGGGCCGGGAGAAGAGACTAGAGCAGATGCCCTGGCATCTTCCCCGTGGCTGTGTGTAGCTCAGCAGACAGATGTTTAAATGTCTGCTGCTTCACATGGATGAGAACGCACGGCAATGCGCCAACGTGAGCACCTCTGTGATGCCAGCGCTGGACACTACAGCCTTCAGGAGTTAGGCTTTTGCTCTGCAGCATCTGATACCCTCCCGGGACTCGCTCACCTCTTCAGGACACAGACTCTCCAGTTCCTGTTGTAGCTGAGTAAGGTGGTCATATCTTCACTGCTCAGTTCAAAGTCAAAAATCTAAAAAGAAAAACATATCCAGTACCTCTGAAAGTAAAGCTCAAACACAGACCATCTCCAGCGACTCTGTGCAGGACCGCTGATAAGCAGCTGCCTTGAGCGGGAACAGGGGGAGGGAGACTTCACTATGTTTACTATTCGAAGGAGCCGTATGTTCTGGCTGGGAACTGTAACAGTCCCTCCTGTCCAGAACCTCCAAGCAAAATGTTACCTTTTACTCCATTTAGTTCATTTCAAGACCGCCACTAAGCACTTCTACTGTGACAAGCACCAGGGAACACGATGATGGGTAAGCCACGTCTTTGCCTCAGTTTTACAATGAAGCAAAGGAAGGACGACAGCTATAATAAAAGGGATAATTAACTGCACACTGTGTAAAAGACATTGCACAAAGCACTCAGGAAGGCCAGAGGAAGTAGGAATTCTGGCTGGAGGACGGAAGGCTGTGGTCAGGGATGTGAGACAGGCCTAAGAAGCCACATACAGTTTTGACAGAAAGGGCCAGACAGGAGAAGAACCATCCGCATGAGGACCGGTCTGCTGGGGAGAACGTGGCCGGCACGGAGGTGGGCGGGCAGGCCCCAAGCAGCAGCGGGCGAGCCTGGAGCACCCTCAGCGCCGATCACAGGATGTGCAGGCAAAGTCTGCTACAGACCTGTGGTCACAATTGTGCCAAAATGTGCACAGACTACATAGCAAGATGCGAAACTAACATATTACTATAAGGTTAGTCATTTAAAAATGTTTCTTTTCTAAAGCCTTGAAAGATAAAATACAAACAAAGGATCTATCTCTAGCAAGATATGTGTTTCCCACCGCAGTCGGTTTTACCACTTTATCTCGATTAGTTAGAACATCTGAAGAAGGAAGAAATCCTCCCCTACTACACCATATGTTCCCCGCCCCTCCCCGGGCCTCACCCCAGGCTCCCAGGGGACCAATGACGCATGTTAGAGCCATAGCCTGTGGCCAGTGGAACAGGCAAAATCGGCATCTCACTGTGGGAGCAGCTGCTTGGAACCAAAGCTTAGGTGGAGAGAGCAAGGCCAGGATCCCGGCAGCGGGACCCCTGGAGCTGCTCTTCAACCCCACTGACCCCCCCGCACAGACTCCCCCACTGGGTGAGAGGCAGGCCGACCTGCCCTGGAATCTGCCCTGGGACCAGCCCTGGACACATCTCGCTGGTGCCCTGACGCCAGCCCTGCTACTCTGCCCTTTGTGGGGTGGAGTCCTGGCAGAAGTGATGGGCAGGCTAATGGCCTGGAGGGTCTGCAGTCCACAGACGACCACCAGGACAGCAGCGCTTCTTGAGCACTTACTAAGGTACCAGGCGTTGTGTGAAGCCCTTCCTTTGATGTATCTTATTTAATCTTCATGACAACCCTCAAATTAGGTACTGCTTTACAGATGGGGAAACTGAGGCACCGGAACTAACGAAGCCCTGATGCAAACTCCTCACAGGGTGTTACTGGAGAATGACATTTCTCAGGGCTAACACTGTCACTGAGGAGTCTCGGCATAGGAGTGCACGTGTTCGGGACGGCCACTGAGGCACGGAGCTACCGTCCTCAGTCTGCAGTGTGCTCGTGCGCTCACTGCGGTTGGCTGAGAGGGGACAGAGGGTGGGGGTCCCGCACACGACCCTGCAGAGACGGGATGAGAGGCCCTGTGAAGAACCTCCCAGGAAAACCTGGGCCGACCAGGTGGGACCTTACCTGAATGTTCTCAGCAATGCGTTTGGGTGTCACAGACTTGGGGATCACCACCAAGTTCCTCTGCGTGAGGAACCGGATCAGAACCTGTGAACACATGTGCCGCGTGTACACGTACGCCGTGAACTCTGTCACTATCTCACTTAATTCTATATATCCATAACCAGAGGGGGAAATTCCAGAACCTCATGTGTGAGAAAACCAAGGTGCGGAGATGTCAGGGTCACACCCAGCGCCAGCGAGGTCAAGGTCTGGCCGCAGAGCTCTGCTCTCACCAACCACGTCACGCGCTTCCGTGTCCCCCCGACGTGCGACCCGCAAGGAGACCCTTCACTGCCGACCACCCACACCACCACGGGGTAGAAGAGAGTGTCCCGTGCAGCTGCTGAAGAGGGAGGGGCTTTCACCTACAGGGGCCACTGCTGACCCTCGTAGCAGCCGAGGAAGGTAGTAGGGCAGGTACTACTACCCCCGGACCACACAAAAGTCTTCTAACTCCCCACTCGGTGCCCTTTCAACCACACATCCCAGGACCCCAAGCTGCACTTCTGGGGAGGGCTTGACTAGGCTCGGTCATCTGTCCCTCCTGGCTCCCTGGGCCTACCACAAACACGGACGGTCTGGGAGCAGTCACGAGAGCTTGGAAATGGCCGTACCTGGGCTGTGCTTTTCTTGTACTTATCAGCTATCACTTTGACCCTGGGATCCTCCAGTAGGGAAGGGTCCTCAGGCTTGGCCCTGGAGACGGAAAGATGGCCCACGTGAGCAGCTATCATCACCATCATTCACGGCAGCCAGCTCCTCTAACCCTAACACCCATCAACCTCAGAGGGCAGCCACCAGTGTCCTGATCTGAAGTTTGCTTATGAACTCCCAACCCTTTGGAACAAGAGCAGGTCTCTTGCTACTAAAAAGACCAAGCAGGAAGCCCAACAAGAGGCTCCTGGGAAGGTCTGCAAATGAGCCCCAGAAGCATCCTCCTTGATGCTGAATTTTTCTTTTTAGCCATTTCTAATCCTCACCAATCGATAAGAAAACATTGTCCCATGGAAACTCACCAGGGCCTCTCAGGAGAGCCGAGGGGACTGTAGGCAGTCACCACAATGCCTTTGGACTGGCAATACTGGATTAACTTCTCCTGAGTGAGGTATGGGTGGCACTCGATCTGCAAATGGAAACATGAGGTTTGATGGCAGCAGTGTGGGCACTGGTGATGGGACACACAGAAGTTTTCCCATGCTAAGCCCCTTCCCTCACAAGATAGAAAATTATGTGTAACCAACATCCCGTCTCCCAGATAAGCTGTGACAACTGTCTCCGTTTCCCAGCTGGTGGCCTTGACACTAACAAAATAATCTTGTTACCGATGTACTGCGGCCACAGGCCCTAAGAGATTTTCTGGCCAGTTATCACCTGTGACAGGCCTGAGGACCTCGATGTCTATAAACTGCTAATCTGTGAGACCCTGACCACCACAAGCTAGGCTCAAAGCCCTCCTCTCTCCTACAAGTCTCACCCCCGGATGTGCCACTGTCATTCTGAATCATGAATGAGGACTCTGCCAGCGCCCTCGAACTCGCCTCCTGGCTACTCCCAGGGTGCCACGGACAAGAAATGACTGCCGGGATCACACAGTAACAAAAGCCTGCCATCCACACCAGCTGCTCTGCTGGAAGCCTACCTGGTTAACCACTGGCTTATGTTTTAAGCCAGGTTTGTTTAAGATCCTCTCGATTTGGAGATGGTTGAAGTTGGAGACTCCGATAGCTTTCACCAGCCCTTCATCCACCAGCTCTTCCATGGCCTAAAGACGGAAAAGGGTCTGCTTGCTGCTGACATGTGCCCAAAAGGACAAGAATCCAAAGCATCTTCTGCACCAGCCCCACCCTCACTATCCCATGCCAGTGAGTTAGACCTTTGAGAAGTCCAAAAGACACCAAGAAAAAAGCAAGGCTGGCTTTAATGAGCCAGGAAGAGCAAAAACGGTGACAGAAGAACAAAATGCGGTGGAAAAAAACGGCAGAGCAGAAGAAGTCACACCCTGACAACAGAAAACCAGCGAGGAAGAAAGCCAAACCACGGACAGCCTTACCGCCCACGTGTCCACAAAGTCAGTATCAGAGGGAATCACGTTGCCTTCTCCGTCCAATGGAAACAAATCGTTCCCGGGCTGTCATTAAAATCAAAAACAGACATTCAGTAACAGCCCTTCCTAGAGCTGCCGTGGGAGCTGCATCTCTGAAAGCAAAGCTCTAAAAATATTCTAAACTACAACAGCCGGCTAAGTTTTTAGAAGATAATCAAGGATAAATCTGTGTGTCAGTGTGAAGGAGAAGAAGGCAGACAACTCCCGACGCCCCCAGATGCTTATTCTACAAATGGGCTGCTGCTGACTGTCAGACGAACCATTCTTGGTCAGTGAGATGAACCCCGCCATGGGCCGGAGTGTGGGTGAGGAAAGGACTCAGGACCAGGACTCACAGGGTCCAAGTCCTGGCTGAATCACTGGCCTATGAATTGTCACCTTACCAAACCTTGTAGGCTTATCATAAAAATTAAGATTTAACAAACAAACAAACAAAAGATAAAATCAGGCTCATTGTGCAATAAAATAGAGCTATGGGGTAAAGGCCACAATTTCCATCTCTCTGACAAAACAAAACTGAATTGTGGCTGGAATGAAGGTAAAAGATATAACAACATTAGATTCCTTTTGTGCATGCAGAGTTACGCTGCCAGTAAATTCATCGATAGAATGGTGCACGTGTCTAGAATGTAGGAATCCACATGCATACACATGCATAGGAAGGGGAGCGCTGACAACGTCCAAGGATTATGTGCAGAAATGTCACCCGAGCCAAGTTTGCTATCCCTAAGTTGTATATGATACAATCACCAAATCACCTCAAACTCCGTAATGTGTATCTGAGCCCCCTGGGATTCAGATTCAGACGCCCTGGGTGAGACCTGAGACTGGTTTCTAACAAGCTCCCAAGCGATGCCACTGCTGCTGCTCTAAGGACTATACCCTGAGCAGTAAAGACACACACACAGCATATACGTACTCGTAACCGGCTAATAAAGGAGGGTCTAACACGTATCAAGCTACCCCTGAACCCTGTGCCCCATACCTTGAAGCCCATTGGCCAGTGAATAAGATAGAGGTCCAGGTAGTCCAGGTTCAGGTCGCTGAGCGTCTTCTGGCAGGCTCCCTTCACCCTGTTTTTCTCATGGTACGTGCACCACAGCTGAAGCCAGCAAGAGAACACATCTTATCACCGGCGCTGGAGAAGCCATGTCCTGGCGTGGAGCCAGAGGGCTTGAAGGCAAAGGATTCGCTTTCCTCTCCCCACAACCCAAGTCACCATGATGCTATAAATGGTGGTAATGGAGATTCCATTTCACATTACGGATCCTAACTTTCCAAAGGCAGGCAGGATATTCAGGTCACGGGCACCTCTCAACACCAAACTAAAGGCACAAAACAGCATGAACAGGTCGGCGCGCCAGCCCTAGGCCCTATACATGAGTTCTCAGGGCGATTTTCTCACTAGGCTGGTTTTCGAGGAGCCAGCCTCACCCACCCAGCAGGTGTCCTCTGGACACCAACAGCTTCCAGGTAAAAGACGGTGGTCGGCAGTGTAGATCCAGTCTGCAGATGAGAACCAAGTTCAATCCTCAAAGACGACTCCCTGGGAAGGGAGCACCAACCCGCGACCTGAGCCTCATCAGCAAGGGGCTCTAAGCGATAGATCCAGATGGAATGCCCATCCACCTGCCAGCCATGAATGGGCAAGCTCTGGAGCCCTCCACGGTCTAGAGTCAACACATTTTCCTCTGGAAGAATCACCTGCCAAGTGATAACTGTAGCTGTATTAAGAAGCCCCAGAGTATGACCTTGGCTCCTGAGCTGATGCCCTCAATGGATAAACATGAACGACACCTCTATCCCCCAGGCTCCCCTGCAGAACGGCACCTTGCTGACAATGAAGAGGTCCTCACGCTTCACCACCTGCTCCTTCAACTTCTCCTGGATGGCCATCCCCACCTCGCTCTCGTTCTGGTACACATGAGCGCCGTCAATGTGGCGGTACCCACAGTCAATCGCTGCCTTCACAGCTTCCTCCACCTTGCCTGGAGGGGACTGAAAAGCAACAGAAGGCATGGAGTTAAAACCCAAAACAAACAAAACACACAGTCTGCACACAACCCAGGAAGGCCAGTGTGACCCTACTGGCTCTCGCTGAAGTGCCTGTCCCTATGCCAGCTACATAAAGCCAAAGGAAGCTTCTGAAGCACATTCTAAACTATTTGCTCTCAGACAGAATGAGGTAAAATGCCACGCTGCTTCATTTTATGGTAATCTGACAAAGGCTTAATAGCAGCACAGGTCCCCTTAACAAGATGTGCCAAAGCCATCTCGCTCCTTGTTTCTTCACATGCTGATTTACAAACCGCTGTATAAAATATTCTCCCCTCATCTGAGTCTATTAGGTTCCCAGAACCACAAAGAATATCATTTCCTTCAAATAGCTTAAAACAACAGTCCCCTTTTTGGCACAAGGGACCAGTGCTCCTATGAGAATCTAAAGCCCGATGATCTGAGGTGGAGCGGAGGTGGTGATGCTGGCGCCGACTGGCTGCAAACACAGATGAAGATTCGCTCGTTTGCCCGCTGCTAGCCTTCTGCTGTGCAGCTGGGTTCCTAACAGACCACGGACTGGTACCGGTCAGCAGCTTGGGGGTTGGGGACCCCTGGCTTAAAATATTTCAAAAAGCACTGTTTTTTCCCAAATGAGAAACCCAATTCCCATTTGGTTTCCGAGCTCTATCAGTAAACACCTGCACTTTACTTTCTCCTTCCGTGCACGAATTCAGATACTGGTAATCACTTGTTTTTAAGCAGTTCTGCGAGATTATCATAAAGTCAAGAATGTTCCTTATGCAGATTCAAAGGCCTGGGCTTCAATTCTCGCTGTGTAAGAATCCTGGAAGCTCACCATATGGTTTGTGGACAGAGCTGCAAAGAAACTGAATGGCTGTCTGTGCCCAAAACATCTGAGTAACCAGGACAGGTATGGGGAGCCTGGCTGTTGAGTAGGGGGAAGTGCCTGCATAGCCATCAAGCTGCACAGGTTGATCGCATGGACACTTACTCCACCTCCTGCTCAGACCAGAGAGGTGAAAGATAAACACTTCTGCACCAGTTGACTAAATAGGGCACATTCCTCTGGAGGGTTAGGGTAGGAAAGAATGAAAAGGAAACTCCCCAGGGGCATTAGCAGCTGTGAGCATCTGCTGTTTGGGCATCAGCTGCTGTGAACGGGTGAGGGGACAGAACATGCGAACAAGTGCATCCATTCCAAGAGAATAACCTGCAGCAGATGGACTTTAACTCGGTATCATGGTCATAATTCAATTACAGCCTTAGAGCCAACCACCACTGGACTTTTTGGAGGAAACACAAAATTACATATTCTGATAACTTTGGCCAAGAAACACTTTCCATGTGAGGGAACTCCAAGATCCTTTTCTTCAAGTTATGTTTACTAATTTTCAACTGCAGGTTTTAGGGCAAAAGTAAAAACTGTCCACTGTTCTACTTCAAACCATGTCATCAAAGTGCACACAATACTGTCTTTTTCTTGTCTGTGCATAAATATCCAATGCCCAGTCCCATATTCAAAGTTTCTGGGGAAACCTGGGTCATAGCTGTGGAATATATATAGTAATATATAATACCCGAAACTAACTCTAAGAGGCTTAAAAATATTGGGTTTTGCCTCAGTGTCCATAATACCTCTGTACCCCTTAATTTTCAGATAATCAAGCTAGCCATTTTATCCCTAACCATTTTCTAAAGGACGCTGTTTAGAGATTTCAGCGGTGTTCAGGTTTCTGGAGACAATTTTAATACCGACGCCTGCTAAGAGTTTTCCATTGGTGGTAACCACCTGTGCCCAGATTCTCTGTGGAATTCTACCCCGCACATAACAACCCCAAGTGCCATGCCTGGCTAAAGGCGTTCAGCGTTGCGCGTCTGGGGACATGAAAATGAATGGGTCCCGGGTAAATTCGTGCCACCTAATTTAATTATCTGCAATCTCCGGGCTTCCTTGAGATGCTCATTCCCAAGAGAGAAAAAAAGAAATGATTAAGGACAAACTATTTAGAAGAAAGACAAAGGGGCGGCGCAACAAGCGCCCTGAGGAGAGGAAAGTTGGCGCTCAGTGGCCCCCATCCCTTTCTGCTCCACTTCCTGGGCTCCCCCGGGTCTCCGTCCCGGGGCCAGAGCAGTGGGGGCTCGGGAAGCACCCCCTTCCCTCCGATTCCTTTCGGTCCCTTTTAGTGATTTTCCAGCTGGGTTCGGATTCAAGGTGTGGCCTAGGGTCCCCCCCCATCCACCAAGTGTCTACACGGGCGGCCTTCCGCGGGCGGCTCCCAAGCCCCTCACGCAAGTCCCCTGTCCCTAGCGCGCAGGGCCTCCCTCCCCCGCCTTGGCTCCCGGGTCCCGGCGGGGCCCAGCTGAGCCCGCCGCGGGCCGGGCAAGCCCGAGCGTGGCTCCGTGCAGGCCGGACGCCCTCTGAAGGTCGCTCCAGGTCGCTCCCCGCCCCAGGCTGCTCGAAGCCCGAAGAAAGCCCCGCGGGACGCACCCCTCAAGGCCCCTACCTGCCACGTGCCCAGCCCCAACAAGGGCATCTTGGAGCCGTTGCTGAGCATGATGTGGCCGGCCATGACTGCTGAAGCCCGCAAACCCCGGAGCAAGGACCACGCCGCCGTCGTGCAGATGCGGCCCTCTGGTAATAGGTGCGACGGGAAGCAGCGGGGTCTTCGATTGGCTGCCGCTACGCGCAGGCGGCTTCTGATTGGCCCGCCCGCGCCCAGGGTGCGGCCGCTGGAGCTACGTCAGGGCCTAGTGGGCCGTACTTTTCCGCTCAGATTGCTGGGGCATGACCCGCGCAGCAGCAAGAGAACTCGCCAGCCCCTGTGGTGCCTGGAAATGCGAATGCTTTAGCAAAATTAAAAGACGTCCTACAAATAAGTAGCCTGGGAGGGAGTTTTGGTTTCTTTTCTTTTCTTTCTTTCTTTCTTTTTTTTTTAAGGGTCCGAAGAATATGTTCGTCTATCTGTTATTCAAGCCCAATATCACGCTCTTTGGGAGATTGACGATACCCGCTCCTCAATTTGTGCGAACCATATTTTGACTGCAGGTTATCTTCTAGGGTATTTTGCTCTTAGGAAGATACCTGTCAGAGAAATGACTTGCAATCTTATTGCAGAACCTCTTCTCGAGATTTGGGGTTGCCCAGTCTGTCTTTGTGTAGCTCCTCGGGCTATCTCCACACCCTGCCATAGTTGTGAGCAGCGTCTGTGCACAATGGGTTTGGTTCGGCAAGCCTTCTTCCAAAATCCAGCATTTCTGCAGGTTAGGAAGCATCCATGAGCTTGATCCAGAACACACACAGAAGATAATAAACTTTTAGAAAACGAGACTCTATTGAAGTGGCACGTTTAAATCTAGTCATTTAGCAAAATTCCAGAAAAAGTGAATTCAAGGCAGAAACCCACAAAAGAAAAATTAGCTTTGATAGTAAAGCTTCAAGTACTTCAAATAAAGGGATGCTAAATAAATCGATCAGCCCTAATTGGCAGGTAAAAAGACACATTATTTTCCAATACAACCAAAGGAAAGTTCCCGGAAGAACTTTGAAGACAATCTTTGTTTCGTTCCAACAACCTCTCTCTATGATGCTCTGTCCTCCCCCAAACCTGCTCTTTCTGCTCCATCACCCTCCAATCTTTCCCCTAATCATGCAAGACTGGGAATTATGTCTGCTGGTAATGACTCAGGAAACAGACCTCTCTAAACTCTATTCTAGTGATTTTCCATTTGAACGATTCTAAAAAAGTGCCCCCTAGGAAAATTTTATACACATCAGACTAGCCCAGATATTTTTCCATTTGACTTTTATAAGAACTATTGGTAGGAGGTAAATTCTGATGCTATTTGTCCCCAGATAATAGAATTTTAATTTCCCCCTAAAGCTGGTCACACGGTTTACAGAAAGCCCAGGTCCAGTTTTGTGGTGAAAGAGGAATAGCCCACCACTTTATATTCATAGATCCTCATTGACATAGAGGTTGCTGTCCTAAAAGCTAGTCTTTTGGGGAAATGATACACCTTGAATGACCAGGCTGGTCTATACACAGGAGTCATCTGTTAAGGACCTGGACTCAACATGAAGAGCTTTGTTGTTGTTTCTATGATCACTGAGTATAGACGCTGACTGCATGAAGGCATAACTATCTAAAAATGGAGTATTCTGACCAGGTTATCCAAATGTGGGAACCAAAGGAAGAAGACAGAGGCCTCAGCCCCTGCGAGGGAGTGGGATGGGCCTTTCAGGCTCAGGGAACTGTTCTGCTGGGGAGCTGGCTCCAGCGTGTCAATATTTATCCACGTTTGTTTGCAAATGAGGTTTAGATGGCAAGGGTTATTGAGAGAAGTGCTAATATTAATACTCCTCTTCGATACTGGGAATAAAAAAGGGAGGAGAGAGAGAGAGGAAGAGGGAGAGAAGGAGAAAGAGATTTTGTCACTTTTAGTGTGACTGTTCCATTTTTTGTGCATAATAACATCCACTCTTTTCTGGGTGCCTTCTGTATATCAGGCACTTCAAATACATTCTCTGACTTGATCCTTACAACTTCCTGGCAAAGACAACTGACTACATTCCTTTCCCAATTTTCAGAATGAAGAAACTGAGATTCAGTGATTTGCCCAAGGCCAAGAAGTTAGTAAGTGGCTTTCCTTTAAAATTTTGCTATTTTATTCATCATGAATTTTTTTTGCATTAATTTAGATTTTTAAAATATTGCATAAAATATAATTTATCTTGATTACTGAGATTTTGGGTGCCACTCCCCCTCAAATTCTGCATTGAGGCAAATACCTCACTGGCCTCACTCTGCCTAAGAGCACCAAAATAAAAAAGAATCAACCCACAGGGGTGGAATTGTTCACACAGAGCAATCATTATCCACACTGCCATAATTTGTGACTGCCACACTCTTCATAGCACATGCACGAGAATGTGAGTGAGCGTCTGCATGCATCTACACAATTTCCACCCCTGCAGCCGTCACTGCATCCCTTTATCTTCCAGCCAAGAAAGCTTAAGAGAGAGCAGATGAGTGAGGGGAGCCTTCTAACAAGTTAACTTTGAGACCATTTTTGTAAGAAATACCTAAGGTATTCATGAATTATTTATTTGTAGAAACCAATGACTATGACATCCCTCACAGCTTCTGGGGCACACTGAGGTATGCTGGCTCTGTGGCTGAGAACTTCTAGTATCTGTGGCTTCTTCTTTCTGAGTGAAGGGACTTAGGATGCCTGGTGGCAAGAGAGGAGATTTACCCGTACGTCAGTGTGGGGGAATGGGCCTCACAACACAAGTAAATACATCTCTTGTACTCTGATTTATGAATAGGTTACTGATGAAATTGAGAGGTTACTGATGAAATTGAGAGATCACCTCATTTATCTGGGATTCTGGTTTGGTGGCAGCAGAGGAGGTGAAGCTCAGTGAACCTACAAAATTGCTGAGACAGATTCTATTATTTTTTAAGCAGGCCACAGAGCAGCTTGTCATTCCCCATCGGCATGGACTTGGATGAGATGCCTGATAACTTCCTGGTTGCCAGCTCCTGTTTCATCCTCACTGGGCAGACCCATGCCCGTGCTGAGAAAATCTACTAGAAGAAAAGATCTCTGTACATGGGCAAAGCGCACGTGGTATTAACAAATTTGGCACCTTTATGGAAGACGGGTATTCATTCAACAAATCCATTAATTTATCCAACAAATATTTACTAAATATTTAATACCAACAGGTACTGTTTTGCAGAGATAAACAGAACCAAGTTTCTGACCATATGAAGCTTCGTTCGTAGGCGGGGGAGAGAGTAAACATTTAAAAACAAGCCAGTGATCAGTATCTGGTCAGATACTGATAAACCATATGATGAAAACAAAAAAGATGATAAAGATAGAGATGAGGGCAAGGTTGACTGCCTTGACAAAGAGGATGGAGAGGAAGCATGAGCCGTGTGTCACCCAGAGAGACACATTCCAGCATGCCAGAAGAGTCCTGGGTGGCGCCTGAGGGTGGTGTGAATTGGTTTGTGTGTATGGGGTGGGGGCAGGGGAGTGACAGGAGAAAGCAAGTGTGTGTGAGTAAAGCAGAGAGAGTGCCTTGGACGTCCCTAGGAAATGAAATTGCAGCTAAAATGCAGGGCGGGGTGGGGGTGGGGGAGCCGCAGGTCAGATTACGTAGAGCCGAGAAGGGCCGTCACAAGACAATTGGGTTGTATTCTAAATGTGACAGGAAACCACTGGAACATCTTTAACAGGAGAGTATCATGATCTGATGTACACTTTAGAAGGAATATTCTAGTTGCAGTGTGTGGAATAGAGCCAGAGTGCAAGGAGAGACAGGGAGAGCAGTCTGTGGCTGACTGTGGCCATCTAGGGGATAGAAGGAGGTACCCTGGTCTAGGGTGGTGTCACAGGTTGGGTTGTCTAGAAAGCAGACTCTGAGATGGAATTTAGCATGCGGAGCGCTTATTCACGAGAGCCCTTGGGATAAACACCCGTGAAAGAGAAGGGACTGGAGCAGCAGTGGACAGAGGGAGCTCCGTATGAGAGGACCAGAGATGTCCCCTGTTGCACTGAGATGGCCAGGTATTCAGACTATACCATAAAATTTATCTGGCATCAGATATGAGCCACCTCTGTGACACTGGGTAAGGTGGCTCTCTGCCGCTGAGACAATATCTCAAGGATCTGATTGCTGAATGCCGTATGCCAGCTGGACTTGCAGCAGCTGGGGCGGCAAGGCCTTCACCGAGGGGCCCCTTACAGCAGTTAACAGGACGAACTGCAGCCACTGTGCTGCAGCTGGTCTCATCTAGAGCCATAACTAGAACTCATCCTCTCCCTCCTCCACTATGCATTCTAAATCCCCCCTCACTCCTACCCGTAACCTCAGGAGGTCTTAGGGACTTACCTGGTGTCAGGACCAACACTTCCATAATCATACCCTTCTCATTCTGGGGGTGCCACACATATCCACTCAGTTATAATGGAGCAAGGGAGCCCCCAACCCCCTCTCACTGATCGGGGCCAGTTACACCTGCCAGGGTGGTGACTTTCATCTTGCTGGCTGATCATATTATAATTTAATTATAATTTAATGGGACTCTTGCTGTGTCCACGGACAAAATCGCCTTTACTGTGGTAGTTGTGAGATGTAATAATTTGTTCTTTTCTTTATTTGGGTGGATTGTCCCAGAATGCCCCAACCACTGGACCCCTAAAAATTTTACTGGTGTGACATGCATTCTAAATCACAGTAGGGTTTATTTCCTACCCTCTGGAATGCATGTTTCTTTCTAGAGTCTCCAATGTGCTACCTGGATTAGAGGAGGATGTTCAGAAGGGCCAGGTGTCTTTGAACTATGACAAAGTCAAAACAGTTAATTTAGCCCTGGGGAAAACCTGTAAATGTGTACTATTCTCTGTTCTGTCTGAACGCAAACTGTCTCTGATCTTCTTTATTGATGAGAACAAAAAAAAGTTTATTTGCCAAATATGAAGGCAAGGTGTAATTACTGCAATAGACCATGGCATCTAAGCTGGATGAAAAAAAGAATGGAGGATGAGATGTTGATTGTCCAGGGAAGGTGGTGGTGATAGACAGTGAGTGATATGACGTAAGGTTAGTGGATTAGAGATCTTCATGATGTCCAGGAATGGATGAAATAGAGTGTTCGTTCGTGTTGCAGGATTCTCGGACGGAGAGATGGGACACAGAGGCTATAAGCAAGAAGCAGCATTTATTGATGCCAGCACCGGCTCAGCGGATTCTTATCCAAAGGCTGAGCCCCGCTTGCAACATACCAGGCAGTTTTATACAGTCTTATCATTCCTACACAGCTACAGATAGAAAGAACATTAATTGGTTGGCAAGCTATGAAAAAACTGATATTAGCCAGAGAGTTCTTGAGGTAGGGGAGAGGGCAGCCAGGAACCAACTCTTTGAGCAGGAAATGACCAGGCTGAGTCACATTAGAGGAAATAAGAAGAGGTTAAAAGTATTGGTTAGGATGCAGTGCTTACGTTTCATATTTAATGATAGTGGATTTACAGATAATCACAGTAAAGAGAGGAAACGTTTATAGCAGCAATTGGAGGGGTCAGTTAACTGAGATATCAGAGGCACCAACAATTGTATGGATGCCAAAGTCACCAAAAATGATTACGGGTGGGGCAGGAAAGTGGTAGAATATTTATATTTAACCACCAAGGAAGATTGACCCCGAGGGCAGTGGGAAAGACAGTGGGGCTTATGATTTCATGCCATGAACTTCAAAGTACCCGGGATGTTGAAAGAGGCTGCAATACCCAAAGAGGATATTTATCTCACTGTTAGGCTCACTAAAGCAAAAAATTGACAGAAAAAAACCAGCCAGCTCTGAAGAGAGGTGCAGAAGAGGCACCGTCCTCCAAGGGGTTCATCTTTTTCACTTAAGGCAAGTTCATGAACATCCAGGAGAGAGAAGGGGGTTAAAATACCATGGGTTTGGGCAGCCAGGATGGGTGGCAGTGATCTGTCGATAAATGCTGAAGAATCAGTTCTGGGGACGGTGGCGGGGAGGGAAGGTTCTGCTTTGCAGTGATTGCCAGCCTCTGTGGAGTTCGTATTCCCTCTCCCCGCCCCCCATTTCAAGCTGCCTGACCTCCAGGGCCAAGATTAGGGTGACTCAAGTGAGGCACTTGTCCCAGGCTCAAAATTGAATGCAGCACTAAAAAGACTCGGTCATTATGATAAATAAGATTTTAGTATGATGTATAAAAAAGGAATACATTCATTAAATGCATAAATATGATGATTTCCTACAGTTATAACAACAGAAAGTCAGAGCAGGGTACCAGGGTGGAGAGTGCCTAGGGCTGGGGGAGGCACTCTGTAGCCTCTGAGGAGGCTCCACATTTCATTATAAATTTCAAGTGATTTGCGAAAATCCTGAAAGAAGTCTTGTCTACTGCTGCAGTCGTCATCAGTTTCATCAGAATCAGGGCTTTGAACAACCAGATTTTGTCAAGAAATGAGAGCACACTCCCCAGAAACTCGCTGACTCTACAGAGGTCTTCTGGAAGTACATAATAAAACTTCAGGCAGTTTTTTCTTTTGTTACATGAAAAGGAAAGCCCATCGTCCAAACGCTTGGCAAAGCTTAACGTTTATGAGTCATAAAGCATGGTACATTTTTTATTATTTCTGTGAAGAAAATACATTTTCCGTGCAATAAAAATTCATTCCATGCACAATTCAGAGCGTATGTTTTTATGTATATTCTTCCTGGGAGGAGTTTGAAGCTTTCTTTTAGATCCTTACACGGATTTCTGCCCCTCAAAAGTGTGAATATCAGAGAGCAGCCTCCATAAAATGGAATAGTATTTCCACACTAGAAACCCATAGACTGCAAGATGCCTATACATACCTATAACTTATTATATATGTGGCAAATGCTTAGATAACCTTTCTGGATGGATAAGTAAGTCTGTCAGTGAATCCTTAATATGGCTGGGGGGGGGCGGATATTTTTTGAAACTATATGATTAGTTCTGATCATTAATTTAGAAAAAAAAACCCTCACAAGTTTTATAGGAAGTAAAATTATAGAGAAAAAGTTCTAATTCCAGCTAACCAAGCAAGGGAACTGAGTTTTCCAAGAGAATGTTTCTTGGTAAACCTAGCCGCTCGTGAAGGGTTATACTTCTCTTCTTTGCTCCCTTCTTCCTTTCTGCTATCTGGAAGGCAGATATAATGGCTAGAGCTCAAACAACCAGTTGGAATCAGGAGACTGCATGGATAAACAGTAGAATAGAAAGATCCTGGATTCTTTAAATGGTGTAGCTGCCATATCAGACCTGGACTGCCTTCTTCCAATCTTCTTTTTCATGAAAGAAAAAAAAAAAAAGACTTCTATCTGATTTATGCTACTGCTTGCTGCAAACTCTGCGTAGATAATGTCACTTATGTGTCACAGTTACCCAGAGGGGTATTTATTGTTATACCAATGTTATAAATGAGGAAACCAAAACCTTGAATAGCTGGCAGGTGAAGGTAGTCAATCCGGCTACCATATCATGTTATTCCAAGCACTTAACAAGTGTTAATTTAAGTAGTCCCCACTTAGAAGATTGTTAGTTACTATTATTCCCCCGATTTGTAGAAGAGGAGACAGAGGCATAGAAAGGTTAAAAACTACTGCAGATCACAGCAAGTAAGATGCAGCCAGGGTCTAAGGCAGGGAGGGATCTGACTCTGGGTTTTGCGATCAGAGATGGAGAGGAACTCTGTGTTCTCACAGAACATTATGGTAAATGTTTATGGGCTGCTTTTGCCCAATGAATGGGAATTAGTCCTGATTCAGGGCCATGTGCCCAGGTGGCCCTGATTTAACTCTGGCATTTAAAACTCATCGCCCTTGAAGCATGGCTAATGCCGAGATCATAGGTGGATGATGATTTTAAAGAAGTAGAAACAAAAGCCAATATTTGCAAAAAACTCTCTTCAGTGTCCATTATAAAAAATTCTCAGAGAGCTACCCCCAGTAGCAAAGTTTCTATTTTAAGAGTATCAGAGTATCTTGCTTGGTAAACACTTATCTGTAAATGTTCAGAAAAATATCATAAAAATTTCTGGGCAACTGAAGGTCAAAGTAATAATAAACACGTATTAATCATGTTCTATTGGAGTGTGAGGGTGACTGCTCTTCTCCTGAGTTGAGAAAACGTCAAGCCATAGACACCAGAATCAGGCATATAGAGATCAAAGCATCAACTTTGTTTCTGAATTGGAGAATTTTCATTGGGGCTGATTGGAGAATTTGGTTTGAACTTTGAATACAGGCTCCATAATGTGCTCTTCTGGATTGAATGCGCCCACTACTGCCATGCAAAGCTATAGCACTCTGTCTTCTTCTCAGAGGTTGATCATTAACCTGGTGGAAAATCCTGACGACAGGGTTCTTTCTCTAAGATGGAGGAGGGGGCAATGGTCGGAGCACGGAAGTCAACAATCTCAATAAATATTCCTACTTTTCCCATTGAGATGCTACTGAGATTCCATAGAGGTCACATTCTCCTTCACCAAGATTAACATCGTCTTATCATCAGATTATTTGGGTGTTACTTTGGGGATTCAGCATTCCAAAGAAGCCTTTCTCTTACATTAGTAGAAATCTGAAGGCTTGAGTTGGAGAAATTTACGTGGGAAGAATTTTAATGTAATTGAATGCATTGAAGTGCAGCCTTACCGAGGAATCAGATTGCAGTAGTAGGAAAAATCAGATGACTGTGTCTGAAAAAAATCAGATAACTGTGTTTGAGAGAGACATGGAAACGGGCAAACCAGGAAATCGTTAGCAACAAGTGAAGATAGCAAAATGGGTTTAGGGAGTGGGATTCTTTTGGAATGGGAGTAGACAATTTTATCTTTTACTAAAAAATATTGTAATTATTATCCAATTACTAAGAATAAGATCTGGATTATGCCATAAACTTGGCTTTTCTGAGAATACTCTAAATATTATAGCAGTACTAAAAAGCAGAGAAATAGATTTTTTGTTTGTTATTGAGCTTTTGTAAAATAGTACCACAAAAGCAAATATTTAGACTGGTCAATATAATACTTTCAGTGGTAATAAGTTTTTATCGTTTATAAATTCTTGCAACATTTTGATCTTAATCTGTCAGACGTTTAACACATAATGCATATGTATATGTTTTTGCAAACTTATAAAAATATAAATTTGGTTATGCATAAGCAAATGCATTCTTATAAACATGATCTAAACATTTTTAGCGTTGTGAAAACATGTAAGTTAAAGTTTAGTTTAAAAAATTTAAGTTGGCGTGTTCTTCTTCGATTGTCATTTAACTTAAATGTATTTATTTCAACATTCTTCAAGTTGGTGTGTTCTTCGATTGTCATTTAACTTAAATGTATTTATTTCAACATGTCTGCTGCTTATTTATAATAAAGCTTATATGGAACTGAAGAAACAGTGAAAATTACTTGGAAATTGAAAACCCACTTTGCTTTTAGATCTATGACTCAAGAAATGGCTTTTTGGACAACTTTGAATTTAAATGTCCTTGTATATATATCAACTTTGATACGACCCAGTTCTAAAATTTTTCAAGACAGTTTCTTTACAAGTGAATCATTGAATTTATAATACGATACTGACAAGAATACTGAACTAGTATTAGATTTTGATGAATTCACATGCCAATGCTTTCTTCCAAAGTAGAATCCTCTTGGGCCTGCACCGAAACGGGGAGAAACTGGCTTATTTATGTAGCATTATTAGTTTGCAAAAGTGAGTCAATGTTATTAGACTATACAGAGTTAAATTGTGCCTGGGATATGTGAGATGTATTTAGGGGTTCATGAGGCCCAAACTACTTTCATAATAATGCTAAAACAGCAAGAAGAGGGATCACTTCCCAACTCATTTTATGATGCCAGCATTATCTTGATACTAAAACCAGGTGAAGATATTACAGAAAAGCTACACACAATATCCCTCAAGAACGTGGTTTCAAAAATTCTAAACAAAATTGTAGCAAATACAATCTAGTAATGTTTAAAAGAGGTAAAGCCCCATGACCAAGTTTATCCCAGGAATGGAAAGTTGCTTGACCATTTGAAAATCAGAAACAAACTAAAAAAGAAATAAATATACAATCGTTATCAGTAAACATAAAAAAAGCATTTGACAGAATCCAATGTCCATTCCTAATTAAAAATTCTCAGTAAAACTAGCAAAAATGGGAAAGATGGAGGGATCAAACTGACAAAAGATGCTCAAGATCTGTGCACTGAACATTAAAAATAGTGCTGAGAGAAATTAAAGAAATTCTAAATAAATGGAGAGTTTCACTATGTTCATTAGTTAGAAGACTCAATACTGTTACAATGCCAGTTCTCAGGTCGGCGTCCAGGTTCAATGTGACACCTGCCTAAATGCCATCAGGTTTTTTGACAAACTGGTAGAAACTGACACACCGCTTCTAATATTCATATGGAAGAAACTAGGGTGACCAAAAACCTTTGAAAAAGAAGAATAAACTTGGAGGATTGACAGTAACGTATTATACAGTAATTAAGAATGGTGTGGTATAGTTTTTAGAAGCTAAGAAAAGAGAAATCTTTCTGATCTCAGGTTGGAAAAGGGTTTCTTAGAGAAGAAACAAACAGCACTAAAGGAAAAGATGGGTACATTTGATCACAGTAAAATTAAGAACATTTTTTTCTTATAAAAATATCATAAAAAGCATACAAATCCAGGCCCTCGGAGCGTTACGAGACATTTGCAATGGAGATCTATCTATCTATCTATCTATCTATCTATCTATCTATCTATCTATCTATCCATCCATTAAAATACACGAAGCAGAAATATATGTATAATATATATATATCTCCAACGAAGAATTATTATCCAGAATATATAAAAGATTCCTACAAATCAGTAGGACAGCAACAACCAAATAGAAAAAATGGGGGAAAGACTGAAAAAGATATTCAATAAAACTGGAGATCCCAGTGGCCAACAGACATGAAAATATACTCAACCTCTTTAGTAATCAGTGAAATGCAAATTAAAATCACAAACAGATGCCAGCAAAAAACATTCCAGACTGGCAAAAATGAAAGAGTCTGATAATAGTAAACGTTTGTGAGCAGCATAACTTTTCACATATAGCTGAGGAAAGCATATTGGTGCAATCACTGTGGAGACCAATTTGTTATTATCTAGTGAAGTCGAAGATATATACATTTGCACTTCAGCGATGTCTGTCCTAGAGAAACTCTTAAACATCTATATGTATCCTGGTGCCTATGCGTACACAGCATTGGCTGTAACAGCAAAAACCAGGAAACAACTCAATTGTGCATCAATAATAGATTAGATAAATACATTACAGCATGTTTATACAATGGAATACCAAGGCAAAAATAATATAAACAAATCGCAGTTATAAGAACACGAATGAAATGAAACTCATTTTTCATGATCAAAGGAAGCAAGCTAGAAAATTATATATATATATATAATATATATTACATATATATTATATATATATATATATAAAAATTTATTCTTAATGCCACTTTTCATAGAGTCCCCTGAGGGCATCTCACTCCTGCCTTTGCTGACAGCATCAGTATCCTTGGGGAGCTTGACATCTCCTAATGCCACCAAAGCCACCAGTCCTCAAGGTGCCAGAGTGAAGCTGGGCTCCACATAGAGTGGGAAGCAAATTCCCTGCCCCCTGTATCTTGTACTTTGATGCTGGATGCTGCGGCATCACCGTTCGAGCCCCAAGTCTTATAAAATCTCTCACCAAAACTTCAAGTTTTTACTTCTAACCTCTTCCTTCAAAGAGACTCAAACCAGCTCAACATAACAGGAGACGCCGGGAAGAAGGCAAGGGTGGTGACAGGGGACACTGCCATACTCTCTTAGCCTAGTCTCTGGCTGCTCTTGAAAAACAACCATCCTGATCCTCACACAAAATAAGCAAAATTTACCCTCCTCTTTCTTCAAATCAAAACAAAAAAGCACTCATTCCTAGAACCGTTAGAATTTGCTTGATAATCTTAGAATTTGTTTAAGCTCTCTGTTTGCCTCGGTAAACTCTCAAACGTATGACACATTTGGCTGGGCTTTTGGAAGCATGCTCCCTGAGTAATATAATATCTATTTCTTTCTTCTTTAATATCCACCTGAATACTCTCTGGGAATCATAGATTTAGTGTTCAGGTGTACTTTTTCCATTATTAGTATGTAGTGTTATTTTTCTATTAAATGTGCTTCCTTACAAGAGCACATGTCCTTTATCAAATTCCAATTTATTTGTGTTGAACTATCTAGTTCTCATTCCTATGTTTACTCCATGTGATATTATTTTGGGGGCACTCGAGGTCATAAATAAAATGACCAACTCATCCCAGCTTACCTGCAGCTTTCCTGATTTTAAAACTCAAAGTCCTGTGATACAGGAAGCCCCACAGTACCAGGCAAACAAGGATGGATTGTAAGAGTTAGTCCTGACCATCCTTCAACAGCAGAAGGACTTGAGGTCGATAAAACCTGCGTTTTTTTGTTTTTTGTTTTGTAGTTTTACTTTCTTTATCGAAGCTCAGTGTAAATTCATTTATATTTTTACTATTAAACATAGTCTACATTACCCTTTTTATAAATGAAACGTTACTGTACTTTAATAATACTTCGTAAAATAATGAAGATAATGCCTGATATGTGTATATTGTCAAATGTACTCTTCATTATATGTCTTTCATTTTTTAATTGTACAGACTCTCTTTGGTGATTTTATTTTGAGACACTCTCATGTTCTACTTAAGGTGATAAAATCCGAGCTTCCTTATGGGCACAGGCTGTGCTTAAATTTCTTAAGACATCTCCATGGCTCTCTTAATCATTAATTTTAGAGCATTCATCTTATGAGGCAGAACAAAGACACCATGTTCACAGTCATGTTCATGGACAAGCACAGTACATTACCATAAGAACTGCTTCACTTCCCCTACCAGTGCCTACCTCCAAGTGGATGCAGTTATCAGTTCTTTAATGGGAAGAGTGTGATCGTGTGTGTGGCTAGGAGCTGACTTAGAACCAGTCAGTACTCTCCTGGATGGCCCCAAGACTTGCTAAGTGGTACTTTGTTGGGTCCTTGGTGTTCTCACAGTTATGCTGAAACACCCCACACAGAGGGTGAAAGTAGATTAGGCCTAAGAAAATCAGCAGAGCCTGGGCCTGGAGCTAGAAGTACCCAGCACAAGTGAGAGCAGCAACAATCCAAGAGATTCTGGAAGACAAGCCAAGTTGCTTGCCAAAGATGGAATCTGAATTTGAGGACATTTTCACTTAATCAAGGACAAGTTGTCCCCAGTGACCAGAAAGACTAGAGGACGCAGAAATATTACTCACTCTTATTATTATAGATGCTGTTATTATAAGACATAACCACTCCAGTTTTAAGATGTGTAAATTTAGCTGGTCACCTCTCTGCAGGCCACAATTTAATCATCTGTAGATCAGTGAGTTACACCAGATAATATCTAAGTTTCCTGCCATTGATAATGGATTATGATGCCGAGAATTTGAAAAGGAAGGATGAAATTTATGGAGAAATCAGTAAGATTAGCGTATGAGCTCATTGTTACAAGTTTCATGATTAACAGAATGTGGTTAGGGGTTCCAGAAACTAGGCCTAAGGTATAGACTTCCTTCGTCCAGTTTCAGGTTTTAATTATCCTTTAACCCTTTCACATTTCAGCAGGCTATCACAATGGACAGATACCAAGGCTATCAGCAGGGAGTAGCATTTATTGATGCTGGCTCAGTGAATTCTTATCCAAAGTTTGTTGAGCCCCGACTGTAACATAACAGGAAGTTTTATACAGTCTTGTCATTCCTACACAGCTACAGAGATAAGGAAGAACATTAATTGGTTGGCAAGCTATGAGGAAAGTGATGTTAGCAGCAGAGTCCATGAGGTGGGGGGAGCACAGTCAGGAACGAACTCCTTCAAGCAGGAAATGGCCAGGCGGGGTCAGGCTGCCACAGGGGGACCACGCTTGTGCTGCCCAGTCATCATGACTGCCTCCTCTTCTCTTCCCCGCAGCTTGTAGGTATGTTCTCTCCTATACAAGCTAAGTGACCCTTCCTGGAAAATCTAGAAAGCAGAAGATTTCCACATTCCCCAGAAGACTGCACTTCCTATTTGCATGGCACTGTCCCAGGCCCTCTGGGGGAAACAAAGAAAGATAAGACACTGCGCCTGTGCAAGCAGAGTCTGCCATCTTGTTGAGGCTATTCAATAACAATAAAAAGTTGCAAGTGTGAGACACAGAAACAAAGGCCACGGGTCCCCCACGGTGTGTGGGGCCTTCCGCATGTTTTGGAATACAACGCTGCATGTCACAGACACTAAAAACCGCTTTCTAAACTGTTCTGTAATTTTCTTTAGGAAATTAAGCTTAACTTGTCTACAAGAGATGTGCTCACGCTGACAAAAGCCAGTTAGATTCAGAAATCCAGTGGCCAGAGTTGCTATGCTGATGGCAGTGTACACCAGTGTCCAGTAACCAAGCATCTCTGATGTCCTATCAATAATTTAATGTCCATGGCATCAGTCTTTTTCTATGTCTATATTTTCCCAGGAACTCATGCTCATCACCACGACGGCAGGTTTAGACATTCTGTTACTGGAGAGTGGGGTCCTCTCCCGGAGCGTTGTCCAGGTTCTCAATGTCTCGAACAAAGAATTGAGCAAGACACCGAAATACAGTAGAAAAGAAACGCTTTATTAGAAGGGAAAGTGCACTTCCAGACATGAAAGCGAGCCTGAGCAAGAGAACTGTGACTCAAAAGGCCTGATAACAAAGCCTATGTGGTTTTTATCCCTTTTTTGCTGTGGGTGATGACTTTTCTTAGAGGAGTGGGCTTCCTTGATTGACAACTAAGATCGACAGGACTCAGATTCATCATTTTGCTTTCTGAGCATGTTGGTTCCTAGAATTCAGTCTGTTATAATGATATTAATGAACTTCCAAGCATATGCATTATAACGATGGTATAATGAGGCTCAGGTGAGTTGAAGGTCATTGGGGTCTCCATTGTGCAGGTAAGAGTGACTGGCTTAAATGGGTACCTAAATCTCTGCCTACAGGTTTCTTTGTGTGAGTAAAAAAAAATGCCTTCTGGCTTGTGAGCTGATTAGGGGAGATCCCTTCTAAGATAGGATGACCTCAGTGTCTTTCAGGCAGACCTGAAACCCCCTAACTAACTTTCCTGCCTAACTCTTTTCTAAGAGCCATGAACCCACCTTGTTATCAGTATGGATGTTGGGGGATGGGAGGTCTCTTCTTCTGTATCTGCTTCCTGCTGAGAATGGCCTGTAGTCCCTGCCTACTGGGGTTTCATGGAGCTCTTTCTCCTTCTGCCTCAGTCAGGGTGGGGTCTTGGGTTTCCTGCTGAAGTGCCACCTCAGTCCCTAGACAAGGAAAAGAAAATACAAACTCATTATTTAAATCATACATCTATTAATTTCTTTTATTGATTTGCCTATTAAGTGAGGAGAGGGAAACAGGCTTGGTTAATACGTTTCTTAAAGAGTAAAAAGGAAGACCTTTGGCTTATAGTTGCTCCCCCATCCCCTGCCCGGGCTCTAAAGGCCCAGCCTGGCTTAACACCATTTCCGCTTAACAAAGGGCTGATGATCCTTATCAATAGCCAGAGGATCTGAGTCACTAGGGCTCAGGATTTGAGGGAAAGGGGCTTTTTCCAAAGAAAGGAGGGAAGAAAACTTAACTAGGTTTACTAAAAAGATGAACTCTGCAAGAGATGTCCCATTTCATTTCCTGCTAAAAGATTAAGAATTTTACAAGTGATGTCCCGTCTCCATTTCACCTCAGTTTTCTTTTGAAATATTGACTGAGTGCCTATCCGGAGTCCAGCCCTTATCTAGATGGGAAAATTCAAAAGTTGAGGCCAAAGGAAGAGGCAAACGCCCTTGAGATGAGTGACAAACTTAGCTTCCTCTCTCTACATACTCGAGCATAGAATCCAACCTTTTCTGTACATGGAATAACAGAACTTCCTCACCTTTCAGACCTTCTCTCACAGACCTATTTACTTCCAACGTTTCAGCGGACCTCCAGGCTTTAAAATGCAAATGGCCGGAAAGAGGGAGTTTCTGAATCCACAGATCACTTTGGCTCAAGATGAATAGTTTTCAATGGGTTTAATTACTAAGGAAGGAGCACAGCACCCTTGGGGATTGGGTCTGGGTTTGGGAGATCTGAAACTGAGCCGAGTCAGAGAGAGAGGTGAGATTGGGGAAAAGTACAGATAAAGGCAGGCCATGTTGATACATGAGTTTATATTATTATTGAGTCTTAGCTTAGGGGAAACAAGAAAGGACCCTGTGTGAGCATGAAGAGAGGAAGGAAGAAGGAAGGAAGGAAGAAGGAAGGAAGGAAGGAAGGAAGGAAGGAAGGAAGAGGAGAGGAGGAAGGAAGGAAGGAGGAAGGAAGGAAGGAAGGAGAGAGGAAGGGAAGAAGAGAGGAAGGAGAGAGGGATGGGGAGGAAAGGGAGGAAGAAGAAAAGGAAAAAAGTTAGAAAATACACTAATTTAGATACCTCCAAGCCTAGATCTGGAGCAGGTTGGTTATCAGTTCTTTCTCTTCTCCTCCTGCATGGACTTCTTTAAGAAAGGGAATTCGAGATTTAGCTCAGGGAGCTTCTTCCTGTCTTGTACTGTTTCCTTCCACCTATGGGGAAAAATGGGGGTGGGGAGGAAGGAAAACTAAGGCCAAGAATAAAGGCAGGGCTGAAAGGAAGGAGAGGTGCGGGTGGGGGGATCCACTCAGCAGGCATTTGCTTCCATTATCTGTTTTCTGAGCACAGAGTGTCTCGCTCCTGTAGGTGCCTCTTCCATCCATGGCACCTTCAGAAAAAGGCTGTGTGGTTTTTCAGGTTGGCCCCAAGATTCACACATCATCGCCATCAGCTTCCATCATCACCATCAGCTTCCACGGTGACAGCTGGTCTTCCCAAAGGGACTCACATAACCCTGCGGCCTGGCACCCATCTCCAAGGACCCATGTGAGGGTCCTGGGGAAGGAAGCTTTCTCTCTCCAAAATAATTCCGAGGCTACTCCTCAAAATCCCTTTTTCTGCACAAAAACAAAATTCCTTGGAATAATCCACCAAGCACTCACTCCCCAAGAGAAATTTGCTTGATGCTTGCTTTCTCTTCAACAGCAAGACCAGCAGAGGAGTCATTCTAGACAAAGATCCTTCTTCAAAGGGGGCATTGAGCAACCAGGAAGAAGCCTGAGGTGTGAAGCCTGTGGTGACGTAGGTACTGGCTTATTTCTTTCACTGTTTCAAGGAATTAACTACCAAATGCAAATAAGTAAAGCAAATAAGTAAAGCAATAGTTTGGTACTCGAAAATACATATATTCTACATTTATGCAAACTAGCTCTGGACTGTGGGCTGTAAATGTTAATAGGTTTTAATCTCTTTGGGGGCATCTAGTCTCCATGTCCCCTCACTCAGTGGTTACCCAAAGACAATACAGCTGGATGGTTGGAAACACAGTTGTGGTGGTCGGGGGGGGGGGTCCCTGAGTCACCCAGGCATTTCTGGGCCATAAGAACCACCCTCCCCTTTACTAAGCCCAACACCAGCAGGAAACTTCTGTGGAGTGTTAGGGTGTGCGTGTGGGGGTGGGGAGAAATCAGGCACAGGGAACAGGGAGGGTTTCTGGGTTGCGCGTGGATGTAGTTAAGATTCTCGCTCCGTGGGTCTGAGGTTGGGGCCCGAAATTCTGCATTTTTGACATATTTCAGGCCGATGCTGCCAGTCTCCCAACCTTACTTTGAGAAGCAAAACGGGGACGCATACCAGGAAAGGGTAAGCGTTCACAGACAAAATTTTCCTTCTGAACACTGCCTTGGTCTAGCTCTGGATCTGAGCTTGAGTTCTAGGTCGTTATAAATGGATTTTAATTTTATATGCACAAGTCGACTTCTTTAAAGCTGGTTGTTTTTCCCCAGGAAACACTACCTGAGGGCCAGTTTTGTATTAACATTTGTCGGGAAAGCTATGTACGTGGGTATGTGCTACCCCCTGCTGGTCACCGTGTGAAATGCACGGTCGATTCATTCTGTAACAGATCTTTAGATACCCACATTCCCGGAGCTTTAACACAAGTTACTATTGCAGAGCTAGTGCTTGAGACTATATGTTAGAATTGGTAGGAGCATTCGCAGTCCTGTAGTATTGGGTGGTGGGTGTCTTAAGATGACCCTGGAATATTTTTTTTCCCCCACAAGAAATAAGAAAGAATATGTATGCTGTAAAGGCATTCCAGGCTATTCTGATAGGCGCTCCCCTTCTGTCTGCTGAGACCCACCACGGTGTTGTCATTTTTCATATGACTGAGGCTCAGAAAGGCTAAGCGATAGACCCCATCGACAGCGGGAAATCTGGCTCGAGAACCTAAATCATGGCGCGTGACGCCTCACTTTAGATTTCCAGGTCATGGCTCTGTGGGAGGAGGTAGTGAATCTCCTTTAAGACTAGGATGGGTGAGTCTTCAGAGCCACGCCTGCCCCCAATAAGTCAGTTTGGCAAAGATGGCTTCTTGGTCCGAAGGAGCAGGGAGAGGGCAGCAGGGCGGCCTCTAGTTACTATTTTTAATATAAGTACTCAAGGAATAACACATTTACGGCTGTTTGCCGGCTTCCTTTATCACGGACAATGCTTGTAATGACCACCGAGAAACCCTAGAACTGGGAATTTGAGCCCCAGCAGTTTCCTTTAAGGATTACTATGGAAGACAAGGAAGCAAGGGATAATGAGAAACCCCCTCTCTTAGAAAATAAAAAATGGTAAAAGCAATATCCTTCCAATATCTATCTTACAATGGAGGGTGACTTCAGCTGTGTACATAACCCAGGTCATAGATTCATCAGGCCACCGCTAAGGGGAATGTTGATTGATCGTGGGAAAAAGATCAAAACAAAAAACAAAAAAAAAAGGCACTAGACAATATGGCTACTAGCAGCCATAGAGAAAAGAGGGGGAAAAAACATCGATTGGGGGGGAAAAAAAATCAAAGAGGCCAATTCTTCTGTCTTTTACTACCTACCCATCTTGGAAACGATTTTGGGCCAGGGAAGGAGGCGTCATCAGCTCAGAGGAGACATTTGAACTGAGACATAAAGAGAGAAGGCAGCCCTGCTAAGAGCCAGCAAGAGAAGATTTCAGGCACTGCGGAAAGCAAATGCAAATGTCCTGGGACAGGAAAGAACTTGGCATCTGAGAGAAACAGCGAGGAGGCCTGCAAGTGTGGCAAATAATCAGCAGAGGAAGAGAGGCACGAGACGAGGCAGTAAAGGGACAGTGTATAGAGGTTTCACTCAATCTGGAAGTCTGTACGTCACTGTAAGTGCAGTGGGAACTCCTTGATGGATCTAAAGCATGATCCATTTTAATTATTTAAAGGGTGTAGTGTAGGGGGTGGTTTCTAAATGTGGGAATACGGATGGTCTTCATTTTCTTGCATCATCTTTTCTATATTCTCTACTGATATTTTTATAGAGCATATATACACTGTATGTAAATGACTTTTATTATGTTAGAAAATAAAAATATAAACGCTTTATAAACATCGCAAACAGTGGTGCGAGGATGTGCCATTCTATAAATGGCATTGGTAAAAAAGTTCAATCTTGAACTATATTTCACGTGATAAGCCAAAATAAATTTCTTTGACCACATAATCCTACTTCTGGAGAACTAGCCTAAAATTAACCAAAATGTGTCCAATGCTTTACTCACAGTTCCTTAAAATATATTTACTTATAATAGAAACTAGAAATAACCTAAATGTCTAAGAATAGGAGAAACGATAGAATAAATCACAATAGATCTATAAAATAGAATCTTTTACAACCACTAAAAATGATGTAAAAAAATTTTAAGGAGAATTAAAAAAATCTATAGAAAAATTTGTTTCATGGTAGTAAGTTTAAAACTGTATTAGAAACATTTATACGCCCAGAAAAAAGGCTGGAGAAAAACAGCACTCTGACAAGGTGATCTTGACTGGTGAGATTGTAGGTGGTATATATTTCCTTATTTATAATCTTTTACATTTTCCAATTTTTCTATAATGAATATGTATCACTTTATTATCACAAAGTGTATTTGTTAAGGAACTCACAAGAATATTAAAAGTTTATTATAAACACAACTGGCCGAAACCCCAAATCCTAAATAAATATGTGGAGAATCTTAGCATATGAAGATCCTTTCCATGTTGTTAGCGGGTAATTTTCTATGCTCTTCAATTAAGTCCTATAGCTCAGCGACAAGAGCATTTGTCTTTCAGAGCTTGTTCAGATCCCAGCTCCACCACTTATCAGCTTTATGATCCCAAACACTATCCCAAGACTTTCTTTCTTTCCTTCTTCTTTCTTTCTTTTCTTCTTCTTTCTTTTCTTTCTTTCTTTCTTTCTTTCTTCTTTCTTTCTTCTTCTTTGCCAAAGCGCCGCCGCCGCCCGCGCCCGCGCCCGCGCGTTATGCCAAATAATGTTTTATCTTTTCTTTTCTTTTTCCGCCTTTATCTTCCATTTTTATTTAGATAGATGGATGGAGGATCCTGATGGATCAGGAGGAGAGGATGGAGGACGATGATCAGATTGGAGTGTGTCTGGACAAGGAAAATATTTACCATTGCCATTAATTAACCTGGAACTTTTCTCCTATAATAATGTCTTCTTATGAAATATTCCAATTACATAGAAATGCAGAAAATAATATAATAAGCAGCTGACTCCCCACCTTATAAATTTAACACGATAACATTTTGCCATATTGGCTTCAAACATTTTTCAAACATTATTAATGAAATAAATGATAAACAGTATAGTGGAGGACCGCTCTGCATCCCTCCCCATCCATATTCTGATTTACTTCCTACAGGTTACACCCATCCTCAGGCTGGTGAGGCGCCAATTCCTTCCTCTGCTGGTCATTTGTCTCCCTGCTTCCTGCCCTTAAGTCCCCTGTTCTGCGTGGCGGAGGATCTACAAACTACATTTCCCAGGCTTCTTAGCCAGATAGCTTGGCAGATGGTCAGTGGGAGTTGCTATTAGGTGACTTGGAGGACAGGAGGAAGGGAGAAGCCAGGTGTTTCTCCCTCCCTTTCTACCTTGAATGTCATCTCCAAAAGAAGTCACATTTCCTTTCTGGTCCCAGGTCTTGCCAGGCACGCTCCACCTGGATTCTATCTCCCCCAGATGACATGACTTCTGAGATGAGGAAGTCATCCCCTGTGACTTCCTCCCGTGCCCGCCATCCCTAGGACTGGTGGTCTCTACCTGCGGCTGCTGACCTGAGTGGCCTCACCTCTTCTTCGGTTTGCCATTCCAGCTCTTCCACCAGTGTAACCAGTTCTTTGAATTATTCATCCAGTGTTCACAAATCTTAGAGTGGTTTCTGTTCTCTGGCTGGACCTTGATTGATAGGCTCTTTAATATTTTTCCTATTTATTTATACTTTCATAAATAATCTATGGGATTGTTTTTGTGTGCTTTTAACATACTTAAAAAATTTTTTTTCCTTTATGTAATTATAATTATGATTTCCTTGATTAAAGAGCTTAGGTTATAGGATAAAATAATTAAGTTCCTATTAATGAATTACATGACTTTTTTTGTTTCACTTGAATTTAACCAGAGGTAAATACATAGGCTGATATGGGAAAATGCTGTATTTAAAAAAAAACAAAACAAACAAAAAAAACTTCCTAGTTATTCTTGCTTTTATTCTAGTCCACACTAGAAACAGCTGCATCCTCCTCATTATCGATTCCTTCCTAAGTATGATTTGAACAGGGCTTGGTGATAGGCCATAGTCCTAGGATTTGCTTTCTACCAGAACATAGCTTTCAAGGGCCAGAGAAGCATGAGTGGAGGAGAATGGCCACAGTACCACTCTCCATGAGCCAAGAGATGCTAAAAGCTCAGGTGAGAAGCAAAGTCAAAGACAGCCTATATGTCAGTCTCCCAGGTGCTTTGAGCTATTAAAATTGGAAAAACTGTACCTCACCGCCTCGACCTTTGAAGGATCCTGGAAATTAAAGAAAGATAATGGCTCTCATATTTATTAATAAGCTGAATTCATAACCTTTGCTGTTTTCCTACAAACAGCAATATTCTTACTATTCCAGTTTTTATTTCTTTCTTAGTGTTTGCATTAATTTTCCTAAGTCTGCTATAACAAATTGTCACAAATTTGGTGACTTAAAATACCAGAAACATTGTTTCACAGTTCTGGAGGGAGGCTAGAAGTTCAAAAATCAAGGTGTTGGCAGGGCCACACTCTCTCATGACTCTAGGAAAGAATCCTTCCCTGTCTTCCTAGCTTCTGGTGACTGCCAGCAATCCTTGGGCTTCCTCGGCTTGTAGCTTCACCCCAATCCCTGCCCCCGCCTTCACATAGCCTTCTTACAAGGACACCATTTACTGGATCTATTGGCCCACTCTAATCCAGTATGCCCTTATCTTCGCTAATACTTGCAAAGAGCTAGTTCAAATAAAGCCACATTCTGAGGTTCTGGGAACACATGGACTTTTCGGGGACACTGTTCAATCCACTACAGTACCTGACACATTATCATGCCCCTCGTTGAATGTCTAATATTTGAACAGAACTTGCTTTGTGTATTCATTTGTTACCCAAGTAGCATCTCGATTTCATCTGAATCATATTTAGGCCTCGCTTTTCTCAATAGCCTGTTTGTTGCTGTATTTATTCATTCTCTTGGGTCTCTGCATGCACTCTGTGTTATCTTTATCCAAGGCGACGCATTTTCGGCTGTGTTTGCAAGTGTTGGCAGCTTCCCCAGCACCATGACTTAGCATTGCCCTCTGTACTCGGATGAGGAAATTGTGCCTCGGGTAGTTCAGTCCCACATCTGAGGCTTGCTGCCCCCTAAGGAAGAACCAAATTGTCTGATTTGACTGGAGGATTTACTGGGTCTTTTATCCATTTATCCATTTTCCTCTTCAGAGCCAGGCCCAGTGGGTGCTGTGAAAACAAACTTCATAGCTTCCTCAAGTCTCCAGCCATTCTCTCTCTCAAGGGAGGTGCAATAGGCCAAATTCTAAAATAGCCTTCACGGACCCTAACTCCTGTATAATCTTCTTCCCTGGAGTACAGGCAGAATCTTTGACTATAATAACATTCACATAATTATGTTATATCGTATGGTATAGGAATTTTACAGATGCAATTAAGGTCGATCAGCTGACCTTAAGATAGGAAGACCGTTCAGGTCCTCCTGACCTAATCAGAGGAACCCTTACTCTCGTTACTTCTGTTTGTTGGGTGGTCACTTATACTGAAAATGACATAGAAGAAAGGAAAAAAGAGAGCAAACCACAGTTCCTTTCCTTTTGGTGCATCTTTACTCATTAGTAAACCAAATGAAGATTGTGTGCATATTAAGACGTGAAATAAAGTTTTGTATAGTGTTTCCACTGTTTTGGTAAGGATAATATACAGCTGTATGTATGATCTCCAAAATATGAATCGGGTAATGTTTATGGTTCTGCGTGTGAGTTAAATACTCTATTTGCATTTAAATTTGAATACTGCACAATGTAAAGATGAATAGTAAAATTCATGCTTACTGTAAGAGATTACGACTATGAAACGATACAAAACTAGAATGAACCCTGTGGAATTGGATTAGAATTAATGTGAGCTCGTGGTTTTCCATATAAATAGATTGGTATAGAAATAGATGTATAAAGATTTGTGTAACTGTAGGTATATATGAACTATTTTCTATGAAAAGAAACTAGGGTTACTTGGAGAAATAGCTAATTCCAGGGTTGACACAGGGAATAGATTTTTCCCCCAGAAAGTACGGGAGTGCTCAGTGAATGACGGGGACCCACTGAAAGACATGGAGGCGAGCTCAATTAGCACATAAAATAGTGGCACTAATGGATTATGACCCAGTGAATAAAAGAGGGATCCATGAGACTACACCAAAATGAATAAAGAAAATAGAAAACTTTTTGTCACAGTGTTTTGTCAACTAATGAATATAGAAGAAGCGATGGAATTAGAAAATCGTGATTTTGGCAATCATATTGATAAACAATCCATCCAATAACATCGATGGGTACTTATACGAGTGAGTAGGTAAACGTTCGATAGGGAATAGGATATTTGCCTTGCCTCAAAGTACCTGTTCACAAAATGCTTATCAATTACTGACTGGTATGGACTGAATGTTTGTCTCCCCCCACCCCAGTTCATTTGTTGAAATCTTAACATTCGATGCGATGGTTTGGAGGCAGGACCTTTGGGAAGTAATTGGGCCATGAGGGTGGAGCCCTCATGAACGAGATTAGTGTCCTCATGAGAATACACAGGAGATTGTGTATTCTCTTTCTTTCTTTCTCTCTCTCTTTCTCTTTCCCCTCACCCCCCACCCCCTACTCTCCACCATATCAGGATACAACATGAAGACGGCCGTCTGCAAACTGGGAAGTGGGCCCTCACCAGACATCAGATCTGCTGACACCTTGATTTTGGACTTCCCAGCCTCCAGAACTGTGAGAAATAAATATTTGTTGTTTAAGCCACCCAGTTCATGGTAATTTGTTACAGCAGCCTGAGCTGACTAAGACAATTACTAAGGGAAAAGAGTTACTTTACAGTGGAGTACCTGGCAGGTACCTCTGTACAAGTATTCTGTTGCTGTGTAACAAATTACTACAAACTTAATGGCTTGAAACAACACATGCCTATGATCTCATAGTTCTGTAAGTCAGAATTCCAGGGTTCAACTGGGTTCTCTGTTTGGGATCTCCCAACGCTGCAATCAAGGTGTTGGCCAGGCTGGGCTCTAATCCGGAGGCTCTGGGGAAGAATCTACCTTCCAAACTCATTCATATTGTTGGCACAATTCAGTTCTTTGCAGCTAAAGGACTAAGGTCCCCATTTTCTTGCTGACTGTCAGCCAGAGACCAGGGAAAGACCCCTCATCCTGGAGGCCATTCACAGTTCTTTGCCACAGGTCTTCTCCACATGAGAGTAACACCATGGGTCAAGGTCACAGCAACATCCTAAAATTCTGTCTACCACTCCTTAATCAAGTGATCAATTTCATATTAACAGTAATATGACAAATTAAAATGATGTACCACCTAATAGGATGCAATGAGAAGAACCCGGTATCACATCTGTGATATTCCTGCTAAAGATGCATAACTTGAATATAACCACAATCAGACGGTCCCATCATGAAAGACATTTGACAAAGTGAGTGGTCTGTAACATTTAAAACAAAGTCATGAAAGTCAGAGAAAGACTGGAATACAGATTCCAGATGAATACAGAAAGACCTAATAAATGTAATGTGTGATTTCGGCTGGATCCTTTTGCTATAAAAGATACATTGGGACAACCAATAAAACTTGAATGGGGTCTGAAATTAGATGATATTAATATATTATAGTGAATTTCCTCATTCTAATGGTTGTAATGTAATTATAGGTATAAGTCTTTGTTTTAAGAATTACTAAGTATTCAAGAGTGATGGGGTATCGTGTCAGCAAGTTACTCTCACACTACTCAGAAAAAACACTCTGTACTATTTCTACAATTGTTTCTTAAATTATTTCAAAACGAAAAAAAATTAATTAGCTAATCAAGAAAACAAGAAAGGCAAGCTAGATTCCCAACAGAATCTAAAAGACATAATTTCAGGGGAAAATGTCACACATTCTTTTTTAAAATTCATTTCGTTTTATTTTTAATATTAAAAAAATAAATGAAAACAGAATGAAAGAGTCTACACTCTTTAGGATATCGCTTTGTAAAAATGGAAAAATTGCTGACTGGGAAGAAATACAATTGAATCTGCGTTAAGTTATAAAACTGGTCTGAGTAGTTGTCAGACAAACTTATACATCAAAATGGAAAGCCGAGGCTCAGAGGGACATGAGAATAGTCATTTGTACAAGTGTGTCAAAAAGGTAAGTAACATTTTTAAAAGTATACAGAAATGCCAAGAGCTTTGTCAAGGTTCCAGGCCACTCCTTGTGGTTACAGAAAGACAGTAGCCTTCTTTTATAGAGCAATAAGCAGGATTTATAATGTTTTCTTTTTAATTTTAAAAGCAATTAATATTTACTGATTATTTTTACATATTTCTCCTAGAATTCAGCACTCAATAAATACATAGGGACTACGGTTTTGTTTCTGTAAAAAAACAAAAACAAAAACAAAAACAAAAAACATCACTGTTACTTTTTAAACATTTTATTCTTGTCTCGGTAACATTACAGACGCCAGTCTCTGGATGTCACTGGAAAGAGGTGGCGACGTTTTGCTTTCTGAGCAGCCCTGTTGCCTTCGGCACGTGTTGACTCTCTGCACGGTGCACGCCACATCCGGACACACTCTGATCAATTGTGAGGTGGTTGGCCGAGTTCGCCACACACCATGGCTTTCCACGTGTGTTTTCCTCAGCCTGTCTTTGGGTTTGGTGCTCCGGCCTTCCGTCGGCACAAGGCACATTGTTGTCACTCTCCCACCAAGGCAAAGGGGTTGTGGCATCTTAGAAGGGGCAGACTTCTGAAACTCAAAAACATCCACAAGCCCCAGCTCATTCCTTCTCTTAACTACCTCCTTTCCTGGTGTTAGTTACTGTAATAACACAACGCACCCGTACGTATGCTTCAGAAGAAATCAAATACCAAGTGTTTTCTTTCCTTTTCTTTCCCTCCCTCCCTTCCTTCCTTCCTTTTCTCTCTCTAATTTCTTTTTTTTTTAGGCGAGGCAACCCTTGGTTGACGTCACAAATTGCAAGGACCTTGTCAGCTTACAATCTTACAATCCCTTATTTTTTATTTTTTATTTTTTACGCCTACAGCACCTGGTCTTCCTAGGAAGTCTCCCATCCAAGTACTAACCAGGCCCAACCCTGCTTAGCTTCCGAGATCAGACAGGATTGGGCTTGTTCAGGGTGGCATGGCTGTAGACCCAAGTATTTTCTTAAAAGTCCAGAAACATAAACAAGTTAGTAAATTGAGTGAGAAACCACAACTCTCCCTAAAGTATGAATATTTCCATATCTACCAAAATAAGGTTCCCTTTCTTTTGCCTGCCTCTCAGGTTATGCAGGCCACTCACTCCACATCCTGGCAACAATTTGGAGCTAGTCCTAAAAGCCCTAGAACTCCTGAATCCATTTCCTTAATTTCTGCCTGAGAAGAAAAAAAAAGATCTCAGAAAAATAAATCTCTCTACTCCTTTTTTTTTCCCTCTGCTTCCAGCACTTGAAGGATGCAACTCCTGTCTTTCATTTTGGCTTGATTTCTTTCTAAACAAATAAGTAATATTCTAAAGCAGAAATTCCTGTTGTAATTGTCTTCTAATGCTTTGGATCTTAACTCAGTTCTACCTCTAAGCTGGGAGCCCAGTGCCCAGACGAGGAGCTTAAACACTTGCATCCCCATAATTACCAGCCTTGCGACACCATCTTTTGCAACTCTACTGGATGAAAAGCAGCACACTCACAGCTGTAGGTCTTATAAGCTCTGCTACACAGGCAGTCCTGTCTTCCTGGAACCATGCCATTCCTATGTGTAGGGGGTCAGCCAGGTCTGGTAGCTGAGACGGCCCCGATGTAACCTGGGTACTTCAGGCTGTGGCATGATAGCTCTGACTTGAAAGGTTCAGCCTCTACCAGCCAGTCTGGAAATCATAGACTGTCAAGGTTGGTGGGGTCTTGGAGGCACTGAGGCTCTTTGAATCTTCAGTATCACAGGCTGGCTACTGCCCAACCACTTCTAGTAACCGGAACTCACTTCTTCCAACTAATATTTAGAAAAATCTTGTTTAGAGCGCTCTTATTTACGCTAAGCTTAAATTGTGCCTTCCTATATCTTTCACCTGTAGATCTCAATTCTGTATGCTGTGACCACACAGAACAGGTCTTAAATCTATTCCTGGTGAAAGCCCTCCAAATATTTGATACAGCTGTTATAGTCCTATGTTACACACAATTGTTTTGGGTAAAGATCGCCAATTAATCAATAGAGTTTAAATTAAATTTATTTTTAATAATTTAATTTATTAATAATTTAATGTATCCCATTTAATATTAATAGTGGATCATTCCATAAATTATATTAAACTAATAGAATTTACGATGACTATGTTTTTAACTTTATACATGGGCGAGGTCATTCTGAGGCCAACGTCCAGTCTACGGTGTTGCGAACTTAGAAATTTATTTTTGTTAGTTTGCTCGGGACTGGTCTGGGGGCATGATCTATAATAATCTAGCTCATAAGAAACTAATGAACGTGGTAGAATTCCAGTTTACATCGCTGTTCTGAGGTACATGCCCATCAAGCAGACTAGGATGGTTATATGCCATCTCTTCGTGAGATAGAAAGCTTTTGAAAACTCCTTGAATATGAGGAATGAATATAATAAAAATGTTAAGCCTGAGGTACTCACTGTTCCAGATGAGCTCATGGCTGAGCAGGCTGACATACGCTTGTCAGCCAATGAGGGGAGTGGATTCTCTTTCCACAGTGCTGGAGGAAGATTCTGACCAATTCTGGATAAATGATTCTTCTTTGATATTCTTTATTGGCACAAAAGTGCACCATCATCACACCTGTATTGGACAATAGGTGTTATGGTTAGGAGTCTTGGCTCTAGTCAATATTTATTAGCCAAATGATTGAATAAATGAATCAAGGACCATCAACTAGAACAAGCTCTGTTAAAATTTGACAGAATAAAATATACTTGAAGCTATTTTATTAATTTTTAGTGAGAAATTTGAAAGCATTGTCTTTGCAGGTGAGATGTGTAAATGTTGCACACAACCACAGGCTTCTTCCTATGAGTTAAGAAACACTCCAGTTATCAAAATTTGTCACTGTTCTGGACTAAATGCTTGTATACCCCACATCCCCTAATTCATACGCTGAGACCCTAGACCTCAATTGGAGATGAGACCATGGGGGTTCGATTAGGTCATGAGAGTGAGGCCCTCACGATGAGATTAGTGGCCTTATAAGAAGAGGAAGAGCAATCTCTTTCTCTCTTTGTATGCACGCCTCAGGAAAGGCCATGTAAAGATATATTGAGAAGGTGTCTGTCTGCAAGCCAGAAGGATGACGCTTGGTCCTGGACTTCCAGCCTCCAGAGTTGTGAGAACTAAAGGCCTGTTGTTTAAGCTACCCAGGCTGTCATATTTTGTTATGGCTGTCCAAGCTAAGAGGGTAACATATCTTTCAGAGGAGTAAGGTGAGACATAGCATATCTGTTTTTATTACTTTCCATTGAAGTAATTCTGCTATCTTTCCCATCCAACTCTAGCAACATACCATGGAGGACTCTGTGGGTCCTATGCTCTGTCTACAGGAGCTGCAGGGGAGGACTAGCTGGATGGTCCCAGTCCTCCAGATAAAGAAGGATGGATGCGAGGTCATCTGCTCTAGATGGGAAGCTGAAGTGCAGTAAGGGGTTTCAGGAAGTAGAGAAGGCTCAGAACTGCGTCTATGAGCAACACCCCCAAGGAATTAACTAAGGATGAAGAGAGGAAAGTTGAGCAGCCTTGAGCTCACCACCGAGGTTATATATTATGGTTTTAGAGTTGAGGCAGTGTGTAGACTGCAACTTTATGCAGGAGCACCTAGCTGCCCAGAAGAGGGACAAAAGGATTGACTTTATCTGGCCCTGGGGATTAGCAAGGTAGTTAAGAGCACAGAATTTCAGGAGGCTTGTTGGCATTAACCAACTAACCCTGAAAGAGAATGCTTCAGAGCAGTAGTGCAGGGTCTGTTTCAAAGCAGGAACACCACTCACGTATGGGCTCGAAATGGTCTCAGCGAGTATGGGAGCATTTTGTTCTCTCCCCCATTGCTTAGGTCTAGCCTACATGAGGCTCAAGATCTTGTCCCCAGCTGACTCGTCTCCCTATATTCTCTACCCTTTGTTTAATTCCACTACTGCCTGCCCTCTTCAAACTTGAGGCTCTCATTGTAAACATTACCATACCTGACTTTGTGTCCAAGTGGTGGACAATTAAGTTGATACTCTGCTGCCACCTAGTGGTCCTTGATCACTTCACATGTCCCTGGTATCTAGGCTAGGAAGGAGGCAAATGAAACCAAGACAGAGCTGAATACTTAGATATGAGCATTCGCCGGGCCTGGAGTTCATGGGGGTTAAAAAAATAAAGAAAGAAATGATGATGGAGGAGTACAAGTGAGGACAGCACCAGAGGAGTGGCTGTGGTTGTGTGCAGCTTCAAAGGTCTTGAAGACATGAAAGTTGAAGATCAAAGAATTCAGGGCCTGGTTGTTGCAATGGCCATCCACATTCCCCCTCAGAGAGGAGCGTCTCTGCATGACGGCGCATGTTTCAACCATATTTTTATCTCCCATGCTTTCTGACACATTGTTTATAAAATTTTGGTCGAATTTGATGTTGAAAAATCACTAACGGTGACTGTAGGAAATGGAGTGGAGATGACAGCTGTGAACTGGCTGACCTATAGTTTTACATGAGCTATAGTTTCAAATACTAAGCTTTTAGAAAAAGCTATTTTCAACTTTTAACTGCCCCAACACCTCTCCACTGGGCAAATCTCCCCATATCTGGTACTTGACAGTTTCATGTACATCCTCCGAGGGCAGGAAGACCGCTCAGATGGTGCTATGTGCTTGTTGCCTGCATTGAGCGTATCACACTCAGCAATGCCCTTCTTTCCTTCCTTGCCATTTATATTCTCCACTGTGAACTTTCCGTAAGCAAGATTTTCATCTAGGAGTTCTGAATCTGGGGTTCATGGATCTCAAGGCTTTGGGGATTCCTTGAAATCAAATGCAAAATTTGATGTTTGTGAATACCTGTTTATTTTCTCTCATTAAAGGAAATTAGATTCTTAAAGGAATGTGTGGCTCATGAAACGAAACAAGCCCTTGCTTTTAGGCAGCTTGACTTCCTTCGATCCCACGCAAGTTTCTGTACCCTCCGAACTCCATCACCTCTTCCCCCATTGGTACAAGTTTTTGTAAGTTAATGTCTCTACTTTCCCATGCCTCCCCCAGAACATTTAGGATTCCTGCATATCTGTTTCCTGGGTAGCTTGGTTCTTGATTACAGTGTTCTGAGTCAGCGAGGTCTTTGGCCAACAAAGAGGGGTTCTCTTCTCCTCTCCCCAAAGGTAGAGGATTTCTAGAGATTATTTTTTCATTCCTTACTCAGTGGATTTTCTACATTTCTGCCAACTGAGAGCTCACCCCAAATCATCTGCTTAACTCATTTCTGCTGACCTTCTGATTTACTCTCATGTGGCTCATTAGCACTAGAGCCAAAGTCTGCAGTGGTCCCCACCCCTGCCTCCCAGCTGCTTGAAGGACTGACTGCTGCTTTGAGTACTTTGATGGCTACTCTGGTTGCCTCTTGAGACTGTTAAGTCATCTTTGCAGGCCAATCTATCAATCAGGTGACTTCTTTTGTCAGCTATGATAATGGATATTGCTTATTTTTTCTAACTTCTTATTATAGTAAATTTCAAGCATATAAAAATGATAAGAAATACTGTATTGAGTATAATGTATGGATCACTCAGCTTTTGTTATCTTTTTTATGGCCAATATTACTTCCACTCCTTTTCCTGATTATTTGAAGCAAATCCCAAACACTGTATTCTTTCATCTGTAAATATATCAGTATATATCTCTAAAGAAAAAGAATTCTTAATACTATACCACACCTAAAAATTAGGGGAAAAAAAAAATCCAGTCATTCGGTGTTAAATAATAGTGGTTGAGGGTAGTTCTTCTGGTACAGAAAAATTTCAGTTTCAGCCTTGAGCTGAAAAAGAAAAAAATTATAATTAAACTTTACCATTACTAAATCATCAAGCCACTGTTTAGTAGGGCAACTCAGGATATTCAGCAACTACTGCTGACAGAAATTCATAGAACTGAAGACGCTTAAATCCACAAAAGTGAATATGCTTGTTATTTGTTATTGATTCAATAACACACGACAGATTCAAATACGGCCATGTGCAATATAACGTTTGGTCTACTACGAACCGCACATGTGATGGTGGTCCCATAGGGTTATAGTGGAGCTGGAAAAAACCTAGTGCACTGCCAGTTGTGTAAAAGTATAGCACACACGATTGTGTACAGTACATAATACTTGATCGTGATCATAAATGACTATGTTACTGGCTTGCATATTTACTATACTACATTTTAAATCATTACTTTAGAGTGGACGTTTTCTACTTACATAAAAAAGTTTGCTGTAAAACAGTACACCATGTTTACCGTGTCTCTTGGTTGCATCATTTTCTCTTGTACTTGATTTAATCTTGTGTTGTTTTATAAATCTAGTGTAGCCTAAGTGTACAGCGTGTATACAGTCTACAGCACAGTAATGTCCTAGGCCTTCACATCCACTCACCACTCACTGACTCACTCAGAGTAACTTCCAGTCCTGCAAGGTCCATTCATAGTAAGTGCCCTATACAGATGTACCATTTTTTTATCTTTTATGTCATATTTTTTCCATACCTATTTATGTTTAGATATGTTTATATACACAAATACTTAACACCATTGCCTACAGTATTCAGTATAGTAACATGCTATATAGGCTTATAGCCTAGGAGCAATAATCTATACCATATGGCCTAGGTGTGTAATAGGCTATACCATCTAGGTGTGTGTAAGTGCACTCTGTGATGTACACACAATGACGAAATTGCCTAATGACACATTTCTCAGAATATATCTCCATCATTAAGTGACACGTGACTGTATTTTCTGCAGAGTATCTGCTGATGAATCATATGATGAATGACAGGCTCTAACCTCTTACTTTTCACACAAAGTTTGCAAATTTGTCCAGCTAGGCCTTTTCTGCTCCACACAAATTTTTACCTCCAAGAGTTTATACACATCTTAGCAGATTCCACTTCAGATTGTACTGAATTAGAAAATTTCTCAAATTGTCTGAAAATATTCTCACAGTTGTTCTACAGAGACTTCATAAAATCCAATTCTCTGGTCACTTTAAACTTGGCATTGACACCTCGAGTAAACAACAACTGAACAGTGTCAGTAGCATCTGTCAACTTGTTAAGGTACAAGAAAAAAAAATACTCAGAACCATTAGCCTTGTTTTTGTTTTTGTTTTAACTAACTGTCGATGTTGCTACCAGGGTTCTCAACTCTTCTACCAACTGTTTTTACCGATAGGCTAAACACATTTCTTCAGGTTCTGTAGTCAAACACAATTTAATTAACTTAGAACTGCTAAATGGCTTTTCTTGCTTGCTAACAAATGAGCCACTTGGAAACTTACTTTGGTTGTAGCTTCATTTACATTTTAATTCTTGTGAAGAAATATTCCGCTTTAATAAGAAATTCCATTTTAAGTTTCCTAATTTTTTTTTAACTGTTGCTTTCCTGTGAGTTAGAAATATTGTGATGAGTGCTTAATCTGGCAATGTTAACATATATTGTATTATTTTGGCACAGTTATAGTGTCATTGCATAACAGATATAATTTAACAACAAAATAAACCACGCTCTACAGCGACTTAAAAAGTACAACGTTTGAAGTCCACTTTTCTTGCTTTGACACAAAGGATATGTATTGGTAATATAAAATAAACTAACAGAGGTAAAATAAAATAGAACAAAATGTCACAAAATGTCATGGTAGAAAACTGTGCTTGGCATTTGAAATGCTATTTTGAATGGTTTATGACTTACTGAGCAGCAGTATAAAGTGATAAGAGTTCTGCATATGGTCTCTGTTGCAACTTTTCAAAACTGCTATTGAAACTCGAATATAGTCATAGCTAATACATAAATAAAAGAGTGTGGCTGTGTTAAATAAAACTTCATTCGTGGATAGACGTAACCTTTAATTTCAAATATTATTCACATGTTACAAGATATTATTCTTCTTTTGATTTTTTTCAATTGTTTAAAAATGCAAAACCATTCTTAACTTTTGGACCATCAAAAAAAGGCAGTGGACCAGATTTGGCCCACAGGCCACAGTTTGCCAACTCCTGTCTAGATCATTATACTTCTGAAAATTCCACAGATGTGTAAGGTCCCTGAATCTTTGTAGGGTTTATTTCCTATCACCTGAGGTGTACATCTCGGTGTACATCTTGTACCTAAGCATCAAAGCTCTAGCCACTTTCTGTTATCAGGTCTAACAGGCATGGCGTCATCAGTATTGTGACCAGTGACCAGAATGTTCAGACAATCAAGATCCATCGTCATCACCCATGATCTACCTAATTTTTTTTTTTTAGGCAAGGCAACCCTTGGTTGACCTCACAGATTGCAAGGACTTGTCAGCTTACGATCCCTTATTTTTTATTTTTTATGCCTACAGTACCTGTCTTCCTAGGTGGTCTCCCATCCAAGTACTAACCAGGCCCGACCCTGCTTAGCTTCTGAGATCAGATGGGATTGGGCTTGTTCAGGGTAGCATGGCCGTAGACATGATCTACCTAATTTAAGTAAGGATCAAACAGGTGAATTGAATGGATTATCATGTCAAGCATCACTCCTGCCTCCTTTCAGTGGCTGAGAGTGACACAAATCACCACAGAGGATCAGATCTTCAACTTACGTTCTTTGCTCAGGGATGGGGTTCAGGGTGAACTTTCAGGTGTTTACAATCACTTAGCCTTTATCAACATAATTAATTACTCCTCAGAGAACTCATGTGAGGGTTTCTAAGTATTTCCCAGCCCTCTCACTTGGGCTAGGACTCCACCTATCACTTGGCCTCTAAAAATCCCTACTCTAATAAAGAGGCTGACGCTTTTTTGGGTCACTTGGTATCCATGTCAGCTTATCCACAGCCCTCAAAATACTTGGAAATTCACTTCCCTCAGTGTATAGTTAATCTGGTAAATGTCTGTAGGACCCTTTGAGGAAGAATTGTGTTAATAGCTACTATACCTATTTGCTATGGTGTTTCAGGGGTGCTTTGGTGTTTCCTAAAGGGGACATGGCCCTTCAATCAATGGATTCTGAACCCCAAAACCACCTCAATTCTTGAAACTAGATAAGAGACCATGATTTTCCTTTGTGGTACTTACACATTCAAGATCTTTTTGGGGCATATAAATCAATCAATACCCTCGTCACTTGCCCATATATCTTGTTCCTAGGATCCCATGTTTTATCAGTCTTTGCTACATGTTTCTGAGGGTCAAGGACCCCTAGTTGTCACTCTCACCTTGTTATCCATTTGGAAGAATCGTCATTTGTGGCAATTAATGCAGCCTATTAATACCATCAATCCTACCTTCATGACAGTTATATGCTGTCAATTTGTTTCTGCTATTCCAGAATCCTTTCATAGCCACTGACACCAGGGAGCCCAGTTTCCATCAGTATTTCCTACTGTCAACCCTGGCCTACAGATGACAGACAACACTAAGTTTGACAGGATGCTGGTGTCTCCCTCGGGAAGCATCCTTTCTTGCTTTAGTGAAGAGAGTGTCCTCTGGGTCTCCTGAGAAACACAGTCATCTGGTAATTCTCTGGCATTGCATAGTCAGTTCTAACATGCCTACCTTTCTAAGCCTTTCGCCGATTCCTCTGCCAAGGAATTTGCAACATCTCCACTTCATTTGCTGTAGGCATCATTTTTCCCAAGCTTTAAGGAGATATTCCAGCAGTTTATTAGGACTGGCTCCAGGTGTCCTTGCCAGGACAAGCTGGGGGAAGAGAAAGCAACGAGAAAGGAGAGTGAAAGAATAGACCATACATCTTCTTCCCGCTGGTAAATCCTCAAAGCAAAAATCAGTTCTGAGTCGAGGGAAAGGAAACACTTTGAATTGGATGACAATTTGAAGTTTTTATTAAGACTAAAAGCTAGTTTTACATTTTAATACCTGAAAAATCAGACTGCTTTAATACCCAAGAATGAAGAGAGTCATTGGATCTGTCCACGATATCTTTAAGGGACAGGAGAGCCAACAGTTTTTGAAGGTAAAGGTAGAATAAAATGGAGCCCTTTCCTCATTGTGCATTACCAATTACAGATGCTTCAAAAAAAAACCAGTTGCACAATTGCTGAAGGGCGAAATGGTGTTGCCGCCTTCTATTTCTTTCTTTCTTTCTTTTTTTCATTTAGAAAATGGGTTACAATGAGCCATTATGCAATGTGAAATTACTAGGTAATTTGTTTGTATAAACCCAGGGGGATTAAATATGTTAAACCTACATACCATAATATGTGAACTGGCCGTGGAGACTGAGAAATAGTAACATAAGTGCCATACGAAAGTCTTAGCCATGTGCCTGGAGCTCAATAAAGAAAAAAACTCATTCATGGTATGGGGGTTGGTGAGAGAAGGTTTCATGAAGGAGACAATATTTCAAGGAATTTGAAATGCTGAGTACAATTCTGAAAGATAAAGCAGTCTTTCCAAGTAGAGGGAACAACAGGAAAAGGCATGACAGTGATACCAGAGATATTTAATTCAGATGAAACAAAGAAGCCACATAGAAATGTAATGGAAAACAGTCTGAAAAAGATATTTGTCCTGGACACAAGGGAGCAGGATTTATATTTCCTATGGAGGCAATGAGTGGTTGACTAAAGTTCAAATACTCTCCTTAGTATTTTTCAAGTAATTTCTTGAATATGATCAAGTTCTTTGTTAGAAACTAAACCTCAAAATAGAGAACCAGCGGGCAGGGACTTGCTGAAGCAGGGCAGCAACTAGAAGTAGTTATAACAAACTACTGGAATGGGAGTGACGTGGTGACAAGGAGAGCTCTAAAGTTCTCAGGCTACCAGCCAGCAAGAGATGAGCGAGAAGGAGGCAGGTGCCTGTTAATCAGGCACCATTCTTGGATTTGGCATTCTCTTCAGAGTCTGCCCACTGTCCTGCCCCGGTCTGATCCTGGTCTGAGTACAGGGTCCACCACAGTGTGGGATCCTGGGAGCAAAGGGGCCTTGTCTGTGAAATGAATCATTAACCTTCAAGTTGAATACTTGGAGTTTACAGTTAACATCAGACACTGTGTTTACATTTACAAGCATATGCTTTTCTCTCACTCGATCTTCAAAAAGAAGAAAGTTATTAGAATATTGCTAAGTTATTAGAAACACATCAATAACTATCTCAGAGTTGGTGCGGGGACGTAATATAACAACACATTTAAAGCGGTTATTACTTCCTGGCACAGGGTAGACACTCAATATTAAGTTCCCTGTCTGCTGTTTTTCTATAGAAGGGAGTGGCACAGAATAAGTAATTTATCTCTTACAAACTCTCCCTTTCAACGCTGCCTTCCACCCTAGCATGCCCAGATAATTGAAGATATTAAGTCCCTGACATTAAGTTCCTGCAAACATTGAGCATGAAATGGTTTCAGCCTTGTACCTTCCCATCCCATTCTTCTGGAACCCTCTGGTTTGATGCTGTCCCTCTATGATGCAGTACCTGGACCAGTACTCAGCTCCCCAGATATGGGCTGAGTAGTGAAGGAGAAGCAAAAGGGTTCCTTCACTTTGGCTTAGATACTACAACTCTGTTTTTCCAGGCTAAGGTTTCTTTAGAGTTTTGTTTTGCTTTTGTTTTGTTTTGTTAAGCAGCCACAACTTGCTGTTGACTCATATTTAGCTTCCAGCCAACGGAAACCCCTGCGTCTTTTTTTGTCTATGTGATGTTGTTAAGCCATCTCTTCCCCACCCAGATTCTGGAAAGTTTTTTTTTTTTGCTTTTCTAGACCTGAGTAAAGGACTTCTCATGTCTGTAAAATTCCATCTTGTTAGATTAATTTTCTCCATTCTAGCCTTTAGCACGTTAACTAACCTGTCCCATCTTCATTCTATAAAAATGAGTTACATATCTTTATCAAATGGAATTAATTTTCTAATGATATCTTTTATCAAAAACATCACTAAAAAGTTTAAATAGGACAGGAGGCAGTATGAAGCCCTATGACCTGCCTCAAAAGGCCTCCTAACAGGTCGAAAGGAAATTCAATAAGTACCATTCTTTGGGTATGATCATTCAACTGGATATGAATTCACCTAATTGATCTAGAAACCAGTTCACATTATTACACATTTTCTAAAATAAATCATGAGAGATCTTGCCGAATGCCTTGTCCACATGCACAATTTATATTGAATTCATTCCCTCTTCCGGTCTAGAAACTCTGTCTAGAATGAAAATAATTCCACTGTGGAATGACTGTGTGTGAATACTGTATTTATCACTATCTGGGGTGCATTTCTCCTCTCCATCCCTCTTCCTTACAAAAATGTTTCTAAAATGTACCCTTTTTTTTTTTTTTCATAGAGGCAGCACAGCACTGTGATTAAGAATATGAACAGTATCGACCCTGGGCTTGAGTCCTGGCTCACCCAATTATTGGCTGTGTGAACTCGGGCCATTTGTCTTACCAAACTGTGCCTCAGGTTTTCTATCAGTAAAATGGGGATAATAATAGAACCCACATCAGAGGGTTGGTATGAAAATTGAACAACTTAATATTTATAAAGCATTTAGAACGATTTCTGGCAAATTAGTAAACAGTATAAAAATTCTTGTTAAATAAATAAGTGAAAAAAGAAAATCTGGTGCATTGGTATACATGTTAGACCAAAGCCCACAATATCAAATCACAGATACCCCTCAGCAGCAGAATACAGCAACACAAAATATCACAGCAAACACATAAGCTGGGGTTTCTTTTCCTTCCTTCCTTCCTTCCTTCCTTCCTCCTTCCCTTCCTTCCTTCCTTCCTTCCTTCCTTCCTTCCTTCCTTCCTTCCTTCCCCTCCCCTCCTCCCTCCTCCTCCTTTCCTTCCTTCCTTCCTTCCTTCCTTCCTTCCTTCCTTCCTTCCCCTTCCTTCTTCCTTCCTTCCTTCCTTCCTTCCTTCCTTCCTTCCTTCCTTTTTAACAAAAACAACCTGCAAGCTATGTAACTGATGAGAGGCAGAGTCTCTGTTAACTTCCCAACATTTTAGACTCAAATGTTTTTTTAGGAGAATATATTGCACTTCCAGAACTTATGCTTTATTATAGTCCAGTATCCATATATGTATTTTTACATTAATGAACATATGGTTTCCTCTTCTAAATTGTTTTGCTTTAATTAGTACCAATAATTAAATAAATAATTTAATGCTTTTTATTACTTTTCCTTTTATCAGAAAAAATCTATATAAAGTTGAGATATCTCTTAAGTTCCTGTGCATTTTATACTCTATTTTTTTAGATTGAGGTGAAATTCGTATAACATAAAATTGACCATTTCAAAGTGAACAATGCAGTGGCATTTAGTATACTCACAATGTCATACAAACATCATCTCCATTTTCCACAACAGTTTGGTTATCTTAGAAGAAAACCCCATTCCCATTGAGCAATTACTCCCCATTCTCTCTTCTTCTAGCCCCTGGCAACCACCAATCTGCTTTCTGACTCTATGGATTTACCTATTTTGGATATTTCATATAAATGAAATCATATATGTGAACTTTTGTGTCTAGCTTCTTTCAGCAAAATGTTTTTGAGGTACATTCACGTTATATTATGTATCAGCACTTCATTCTTTTTTATGACTGAATAATATTCCATTATATGGATATACCACAATTTGTTTAACCGGTAATACACCGATGGACAGTTGGATTGTTTTCGCTATTGTAAACAGTGCTGCTATGAACATATGTGCACAGGTATGTTCTTGAGCATCTGTTTTCAGTTCTTTGGGGTCTATATCCTATGAGTGGAATTGCTGGTTCATATGGTAATTCTATGTTTCATTTTTTGAGGAACCACCAAACTGTTTTCCACAGTGGTTGCACCATTTGACATTCCCACAAGTATTGTAAGAGCATTCCGTTTCCCCACATCTTCACCAACACTTATTATTTTACATTTAAATTACAGCCGTCCTAGTAGGGGTGAAGTGGTATTTCGTTGTGGTTTTGATTTGTATTTCCTGACTAGTGATGTTGAACATCTTCTCATGTGCCGGTTGTCTTCCTTTCGTATATCTTCTTTGGAGAAATGTCTATTTGAGTCCTTTGCCTATTTTTAAATTGGGCAGTCTTTTTGTTGTTGAGTTATGAAAGTTCTTTATATATTCTGCATACTAGAACCTTGTTATTTGTGTGATTAGCAAATAACTTCTCCCATTCCGTGGGCTGTCTTTCCATTTTCTTGATAATATCCTTTGATACACAAAAGTTTTAAGATTTGATGAGGTCCAATTTATCTATTTTTTTCTTTTATTGCTTATGCTTTTGTTATCATATCTGAAAATCCGTAGCCAACATAAGGTCATGAAGGTTTATGTTTTCTTCTCAAAATTTTATGAATTTAACTCATATTTAGGTTACTGATCCATTTTGAGTTAATTATTTAATCTCCTCTCTTTTTTTATTGGTCAGTATAGCTAAAGGTTTGTTCATCTTTTCAAAGAACCAACTTTTGGTTTCTTTGGCTCTCTCTATTGTTTTTATATTCTCTATTTCATTTATTTTTGCTCTAATCTTTATTAGCTCCTTCCTTTTGCTAGCTTTGGATTTAGTTTACTCTTCTTTTTCTAATTCTAAGGTATAAAGTTAGGTTATTGATTTGAGGCCTTTCTTTTTTAATGTTTACTGTTATAAATTTCCCTCTGAACACTGCTTTCACTACATCCTATAGGTTTTGGTATTGTGTTTTAATTTTCATTCATCTCAAAGTATTTTCTAATTTCATTGCAATTTCTTATTTGATTAATTGTTTAAGAGTGTGTTGCTTAACTTCCTAAAATTTGTGATTACACGCCACTTTAAAAACATCCTTCAATGTTAAATTTGGAAGTCTATAATATGAGGAATCCATATGCTATCCTATTTCGAGATCTTACTTGAATCCTTACTAAATCTTAATTTTTTGTATTTGAGTTATCACGCCATTTAGCAAAATTGTTTTTGGATTCTGATTTTTATCATCTAATAACTTGGCCTATCTGATGTTCTTTATCATATGAATGATAAAAATATAAAACATAGTTGGCTAAGGATACACCTGTCTTCATAATTAGGTTAACAGTAGCAGTTCACTGCATGCATTTTTCTACCTTAAGAAAAAATAAAGGGTTAGGATTGAAGAGTCCAGCCTGCTTTCTTTGAATTATAAACCCATAATACAATTTAATTTAATATACAATAATCTTGCTGTGATGGTTAATTTTATGTGTCAACTTGGCTGGGCCATAGTGCCAAGATATCTGGTCAAATATTATTTTATGTGTCTATGAAGGTGATTTTTACATAAGATTAAGATTTAAATTGGTGGACTCTGAGTTAAGCATATTACCCTCTATAATGTGTGTGGACCTCATCCAATCAGATAAAGGCCTTACAGGAAAAGATTGACCTCCCTCTAGCAAGAAGGAATTCTGACAGCAGACTGCTTTTGGACTCAAACTACAACTCTTCCCTGAGTCTCTACCTGCTGGCCCACTCCATCAGATTTTGGATTTGCCATGCCTCCATAATCACGTGAGCCCATTCCTTAAAATAAATCTCTTTATATACACATACATCCTGTTGTTTCTGTTTCTCTGGAGAAGTGACTAATGCACTCGCTATGTACATTTTATTTTCTGAAACCAAAATATTTCCCTTTAGCCCTGTGATTTGTACTTTGTTTGCAGAGTAAGCAAGATTTTGCTATATATCCAGAATTTAATTGCTACTATTGAGTTCCATCAGTCATTCATTTATTCATTCACTTGAAAAACATTTATTGAACATCTACAGTGTACCAGGCAATGAGCATAGGCAATAAATAAGAAAATATATAGCATATCATATGGTGATAAGTGTTATGGAGAACATAAAAGGCAGGATGAAGGAGGTATTTATCATGAAATATATAGGGTAGTATGTTAGGTACCTTCCATCTGCTTCTCCAGATCTGTTCCCCACCTTTCTTTACTCCATTATCTACCCTAGAAGGTTGACATGTTTGGATTACACAACAGACTTTTCTCCCCTCTGGCTTCCAGTTGGGTTTGGCCAGTGCGACCATTGGCAAGAAATCACAAAGAAAGAGAAGAGTAGATTTTGGGTATTTATTCTACTGGACCTTTCTCTTCTGTATTGCAATGGTTTGGTTATGTCGTTCTACTGAAGGTTTGGCTAGTTGGATGGCCATATCCCTATGCCTTTTCTCTCTTAGGTTTCCAACAGCTGCCCTTGCCTAATGGTTTTAAATCTTGGACTATTTTGCCCCAGAGCACATGTGGCAACGTGTTGAGACAATTTTGGTTTTATCAGCTGGGGAGAATATTCTGACATCTAGTGGGTAAACAATAGGGATGTTACTAAATATCCTAAAATGATCAGGACAGTCCCCCCCACCCCCAAAGAATTATTTGACCCAAATATCAATAGGGCGGAGGTTGAGAAGCTCTGCCTTACACCCTCTAGCCTGAGGGTTGGTAAGTGATGGCTCCCAACTGTTACTGGCCCGGAGTTACTACACTATCTCTTGTTGCTTTCCCCAAATAAAACCAACACCTATGTAAATAGTCCTTTTATCAGACTCTCCTCAAATTACAAACTACAAGTTTCCTTCTGATACAAGTTGTCAGTTAGGATCCAGTAAATAAAACAGAACTAGGTCTCAGTATTTAAAAGAGAGAAATTTAATGGAAAGAATTGGTTATATGGGTATTCGGAGACCTGAGTCCAAATAAATAACAATAAAGAACCCAGAAATCAGCAATAGCTGGAACCCACTACCAGGATAGGACAAAGGAAATATATCATATCATCAAATCTCAGAGGCTGGAGTTACTTGGAAGAAGCTAGAAGCTAGTTCAAAGGGAACTAGAACTGTAGGAGAGATTTTCTGCTACCTGGAGATCTAGCTTGAGAAAGGGGAAAATAGCCTTCCTGCCTTTTCCCTCCTTCCACTCTCCAGTCTCATGTTGGCATTCCTATGGATTGAACCCAACTGAAAGTGAGCTGACATAGAAGTCTGAGAAGAAAGTATTTTCTCCAGCCTGCAGGAGAAAACAGGTAAGGTAGTAATCTGAGAACATACAGGCTCATATCCAACCAAGAAGGCTTTTTTAAATAAGGTAACATTTCAGTAGAGACTTGAAAAAAGTGAATAAGCAAAGCAGTTAATTAGAATAGGAATGTTCCAGGTTGCTGGAAAGAGTGCAAAGGCCCTAGGAAGTGGCACGCTTGGTGTGTTATGGGTGCATGGACCAATGATCCTACAACAGAGAGAATGAATAGGAGAGTGGTAGTGGATGAGATCAGAAGGGAAGACTGGCAGTAGGGCATATGAGGCTTTATATGCCATACTATGGGCTTTGGAAGTGCTCTGAGATGAAGTCATTGGCAAGTTTTAAGCAACAGAGGGACATGATCTCACTATGGTTTTAAAAGCTCCTTGCGGCTGCTATGAGGGAAATAGACTTTAATAGGGCAAGAGACAAAGAGAGAGAACAGTTTGGAAATTATCTTAATAATCAAGGCAACGTAGCTTGGGCGAGGGCCCAAGAGGTAGGTGAGAAGAGGCAGGATTTTTGACGTACATTGAAGATAGAGCCAACATATCTTGTTGTTGGGTTATGAGTAGGTAGGAAAGAAAGAGAGGAGCCAAAAAACGGCTTCAACTTGAGAAGTGAAAAGTTTAGAGAGAAACTGGGGGCTCGCTTGTGGACACATTAAGTCTGAAATGGATAGTAAGATAACCATGCAGAGCTGTGGTGGAGGGTCATTAGATATATGATTTGGGAAATATCTGGGCTGGAGATATAAATATGGGATTCATTGGCATATAAATAGTATTTGTCTTAGTTTGGGTTCCCTTAGGAGCAGACCCTGACAAGAATTTGAGTGCAAGCAGTTGATTGGGAGGAAGGTCCAAGAATTACTAGTAGCGAAGCAACACAGGAAAAGGAAGGAAGTCACTAAAAGTATATTATGAAGTAAGTTATCCCTGTTGGCAACTGACATGTAGTCCTACTGTGGAATTCTGGGAGAGAGTGTAGAATAGGCCTCAAGGGTATTCCAAATGAGGGACCAGAAAGCTAGGTTAATTATCTATCTAACTGCCATCCATCTTTGATTGAAGGCTACTCTGGGAGCATTAACTCTCCAGCATTTTCAGTTTTTCCAAAAGAGAGTCCAGTGCTCTTTGGGCCAATAAAAGACCCCGGGGCAGAGAGTCATAATCAAGGGAAGTGAGCAGCCTCTGTGTGTAGAGGTGAGTCATGAAGGGATTTGGTGGGGCACCCACAGGATGAGATGATCCAGCATCAGCTGAAGAGTGAGTGAGGTTAGAAAGAGAAGGTGTCCCTATCATATTCCAACATTTAGAGGTCAAGGAAATGAGAAGGAACAACAAAAGAGACTCAGGAGAGGCCAATGAAACAGAGAGATTGGAGACCTTGAAGCCAAGTTAAGAAAGTGCTCCTAGCAGGAGAAAGAGATTAACTGTGTCAAATGCTGCAGAAAGAGTAAGGTGAGGATCAAGAATTGATCATGGGATTTCTTAGCAAACTGGGGGCCCTTGGTGACCTTGACAGGATCGATTTTGGTTCAGGATAGGAAATGAGTTCAAAAGAGTAGGGAAACCAGAGGTAGTTTGTATAGACAACTTTTTCAGTTATGTTGCAGAGATATTGAAAGGCAGCTAGAGGGAGATGTAAGGGTCAAAAGAGAGATGTGTGTGTACATGATTAAGATGGGAAATGTTGCAATATGTTTGTATGTTGATGGGACTGACTCAGTCAAGAGGGAAAAACTGATGATACAGATAAAAGAGGGACAATTACAGAAGTGATATCCTTAGTAAATGATTGGGCATGGGATCTTGAGCACAACTGGAAGGGGCTCCCTGAGGGCACAGACATTCACTGAGAGCAACAGAGACAAGGTGAAGAGGGTATATGGCCACAGATGTAGATAGGTGGTGGGCTGTGTGGAAATTCTTTTCTAAATTGCACTATTTTTTGCAGAAGCAAGAAATTCGGCTGATATTTGAGGACCGGGAAGGAGGAGCTGTTGGAGGATTGAAGACAGAGAAGAAGGCGTGAAATAATCATTCAGGATTGGGCATAGATGAGAGAAGTGGAGAAAGATAGTCGAGTAGCACCAAGGGTCCACTTCAGCTTAGAGATCATCCATTTAAAGCGAGAGCAGTCAGCATGGTTGAGTCCTTCTCCAGCCATGTGTAGCTGCTTGAGTACAGGCCTGGAGTAGGGGAGAGTAGATTTAACTAAGGTCGGGTATGTTTTATTTACAGTTCCCAACATGTAATTTTGCTTCAGGAATACTTCATATAGTAATTAAATAAGAAATAAAAATTTCTTGTGAAAGGCACCTGAATTCCAAGAGTCTTGAGAATATGTTATAAGCAAAAGAGATAAAAGTAAAGCAGACGTTGCTTTACTCAATCCATTTTGAAAGTGTTGCTCTGCAAAAACTTACTTGGGAGTTAGCAGGCATCAATAGGATAACCCCTTTACCCTCAATAAATGTTGTGAGCTGGTTTTCCTCTCGGAGCTTCTTGACTCTGGTGGACCCCGCAGCCACTGATTAGCTAAGGAATCTGAACCCAACATGCCATTTAACTGTTAGGATTATAAACAACCTGTTCTACTTGACAAGAGGCTGAGTCCGTTAAAACCACAGGGACTGTAAAAAGCAAAAAAGGTGTGTTTGAGGTAGCTCCGTCTTTCTCTAGTAAAATTGTCTTACACTAGACATTAAGTGAGCAGGTAGAGCTCACTTCCTTTGATGAGCCTCTGGTCAAAGATTCTCGTAACGAAACTCTTAGAGACCTGAAGCTGGATAATTTGGACCTTTATTTTACCCTTGGTCGATGGGAGTTAAGAGTTAAGATACGGTGTCTTTCTGTCCCAGTTTCTGGACAAGGCCAAACAGCCCATTTACAAGTGCTCAGAAGACACCCACAGCACTAAGACACCAGATGTGGGCAATGAAAGGAGAGGGTGAATACGTTCCTCAAAACGATATGTCTAAATTCTAACTCCTGGAATCTGTGAATGTGACATAATTTGAAAACAGGAACTTTGAAGATGGAATTAAGTTAAGGATCTTTGGGGATGAGATTATTTTGGGTTTAGGGTGGACCCCAAATCGAATGACTGGTATCCTTAAGAAAGAGGGGACAGGAGATTTGAAACACATCGGACACAGAGAAGAAAGCAGTGTGAGGCAGATATTGGAGTGCTTGGTGTACAAGAGTCAAGGATGGCTGGCAACCGCTGGCAGCTGGGAGAGAGGCAGGGGACAGATTCTCAGAGTCTCCAGAAGGAACCAATCCTGCCTACACCTCGATTTCAGACGTCTGGATTGTGAGAGAATAACTTTTTGTTTGAAGCCACCTAGTTTGTGATAATTTGTTAGATAGCCCTAGGAAACTGATGCAGGGAATGAATTCATATTTTAGTAAAGTGAAAAGTACACGGTCAGGAAAACGACGTGAAGAATTTTTGGGACAAGGGAAGGAGGCTGGGACCACTGGTAGCTCCTACAACCTCGGGTATTTCCCTTAAGCTCCCTCTAGGAGAATATGGGTCCTCTCTCAGAAACCATGTTTCCCGATAGTCTGGAAAACCTGCAGTTATTTTGAGTCCATTGTCCCATTTCTATGAAAGTATTTGCAAATATTTTGCTCACCAGGAAGTCCTAACCTTATGATTTAATCAGCTTGGTTTTGCGATCCTGAAATTTCTGCTTGCAGCAGGTCTGAGCTGAGAAGTCAGTACTTAAGGAGGTCAGCCTTCCAGACACCTACCTCTCCCTGGATTCCTGATTGTCTCACCTGGAATGAAAAAAATAACAGCCAGCACTGCACTTTGATGTTTCGGTGCATTAATTCATTCTGTTCTCTTCCTTAAGTGCTCTTACTCCACCGAGGGAGCCCTGCTTGTTCTTCGAGATTTGCCCAAATACCTTTTGCTCTGTGGAAGCCTCCCGGAAACCACAGAATCAATGATGTTTTCTTCTACATTCCCACAGAGCTTGTGCACCTGTTAAACGACTTATAACATTTTATTATAGCTTATTTTTACTGTATCTATGTTACCCAAAACACTCCAGAGGAAGTGTTGTTCACGTCTGAATCATCAGTACTGAGTCTAGAAGCTAACTCAATAAATGCTTTTTATATAAATTAAGGAAAGCACTATCTTAGAAAATCTACCGTAACAAAAGTTTCTCAAGAACACACAACTGCTATTATTTAACTTCATCTATTTTGGGTTTCAAGCCATTAAAATTTGGCAAAGAAACAAAATAACATAAAATTAGTGTGTCCTGTGTGAGCAGAGTTCAGTGCAAAATTACGGTGTTAGATAATTGTTTGCTGCTTTGCATTAGGATCAGAAAACCGCTTTCCTGGAGATGAAAAGGGCAATGTCACCCCCAGGACTGCAAGGTTCTTCCACACATGGGAAGTAGGTTCCTCCTATTTTGATTAGAGCTGAGAAAAGGCTTCCCAGAATTAATCACTGAAGAAGCACACTGAGCCATATTTCCTCCATCTGGTGGTCATTGCAGAAAGCTGAAGTGTTTACAGCAGATGCTATTCAATGTGACGTGATTATTCCATGGTCTATCCAAATGCCTCCTTTTATTATGTTTTGTTTGGAGTTATACCTAGAGTTTTAGGTATCTGAAAAAATTCAGAATGAATCCTCAATTGTAGAAGAAAAAAAGACTTGATAGAAAAGATGAAAATGTCCAAGTGAACACAAGCTAAAGGCAAATATAAGAAGAGAGTTTGGGTAGGTAAGTACGTATGTTCCCATGGGAACATAGAGCTGCTGCCAACAAAAACCATGGGAAAAGCTACAGATTCTTTCTATGATTCAGGCTAAAATTGAATTTGTAAAGGAGTCAAAATACACATGAATCATCTTCTCTTTCATCCATCACGATCATTATTATTTCCAAGTCAAAAGCTGGCCAAGAGTCACAACGAAAATGAGCCTGTTGTGACAACTAAAGATGTTCGCCCTAAATAATCTCCCCACTAAGAAATCCTAACAGCTTCTAACATCCACCACAGAACATCTAATTTCCTTCACCTCTTAAGACCCTCATAATCTGACACAACAATCTATTCCACCTAACCTGTGACCACGTCCTCATTTTGGTCAAGGTGGTCTTCTCACTACCTCCTATCCATTCATGTTCTTCATAATTCCAAAACTTTACTCACACTCTTTGTCTGTCCTCCTGTGCATTTTCTTTCTTCACTATCCATTTAAACTAATTTATTCTTAAAATCCAGTCCCAGGAGGGATTGACCAATGATAGCTGTAGTGTTGCTGATAAGGCCATTGACAGAATCACAGTGAATACAGAATGAGTGGGAGGGAATAAATACCCTCAGGTCTCTCTCCTCCTATGTTCTGATCTCCTGCTGGTACATCACACCGGCCAGAGGGCGACATAGTCAATAGATGTCAGCCTCCCAGGACAAAGAACATAGCAGAGAAGAGTGAAAGGATCTGGGGAGAACCAATGAATAACCAGAATAGATGTTTATTAACATTTGCCCCAGTTTCTTCAGGAAAGAAAACATGGGAGGGGGGAGCTGCCATGTTTACAAGGATATTGGTTACAGAAAGTGTACAAGGTCTTTCATTTTTAATTGATTAACAAAAAGATGGAAAATTAGAGAATCTGTGACTTGGACCAGTAGGTATTTTTGCATTGCATATGCTGACCTCAAGGATTTCTCTAAAAGCATCATGAGAAAAATCCGTGGAACTAGAAGGTTTGTTTACTCAAACCGCAGAATATACTGAATTCAAATTGAACATAAAATTATAATAATGTTCAGTCCTTACCAAGTAACAATTACATTGTTTTATTTTATTTTAAAAAAGTGAAATTAACATTAAATTATCTGGAAGATAATATTTACAGGAAGGTTATAGAACTAAGCCTAGGATTTAAGAAGAAATATTTTACTGGACAGAGAAGGAAAATATATCTTGGTTCCCGAAGACCTCTAGCAACTTGAGGTAGGGGACTCTGACAAAATTGAACTCTGACATTGTTTCAATTTTGTAATACTCCTCTGATTCTTGACCTAGAAAAATATTATGTGGAGCTATTTAACCCATGATATGCCTATAAACCCAATTTACCGGAATATCTTAATTGCTGTTGTGTTAATGTTTTTAGAAGAGAGTGTGCAGGGCAAAGAATGCTGGACTCCTGTGTCCACACATACAAACGTGCCTATATACACACCAGCATTAGCCATTCAACAAAATTACTCTTGCTTTCCACTACTGTTTCCCAGAAAGGGCCAAGGTAAACGAGTAAAACCAAAACATAAATATGTTGAGGATGTCTTTTATTATAACCAGAAGCATCTTAATATGCTGGGAAACAATATTATACATTATACCAATTTGCTTTGAAAAATCAAGTAGCTGGCTAATCGTCTGAACTCAGATATGTGAGAAATACTTCCTTGGTTTGGAGATTATTCCTTAAACTAGATCTTCCCTTGAGAAGAATTCTCTAACAATGTTTCACGGATAATACCAGGTAAACTCAAAGGAAGCAAATTCTAGGTCTTTAGGAATGCTATGTGTGAAGTGAAGCATTTAGAGTATGGGAAGATTTAGTAACAATATATTCATCCTATTTTATTGGCAAGTTTGCTTGACATTAAACTAGCCTAGATTGGGTTTCTCCAGAACAGAGCCCGAGACTAGGATTGAGGCTAGGAATTTATTTGGAATGCGATATCAGAAAGTATTGCTAGGAGTTAGGGCAGTGGCCCAGGGAAGGGAAAGAAGCCAGCAGAGGATGCAGTCATGAGTATGCTATTGTTGGGGGGAACTGGGGCTCATGTCTACCATGCGACTCTGGGAGATGGTGCGAAGCATACCCAAGAGTTGTCCCACCCAAAGGATGAGAAAGATGGAGAATTTAGTCACTAACTCCCATCTGTCATTAGTTTGAGGGCTGTTCCTAGGGACGGTAACTCCCTGGCACTTCCAGTCTGCCTAGCACCCAGCATCTCCTGTGGTGAAAGGCAAAAGGATGCAGGCATTGGCAATAGAAAGCTGTCCACATGTAGAGGAAAGTTGAGTGCCAAGGGGATGGGAACAGTGCACCAAAAGCAAGGCATAACTGATTATAAACATTCTATTAAAGCGTCCTCTTAATGGGAGGAAACCAAGAGGCCAGCAACTGAGGGTGGCAAAATATGGAAAAGCATAAACTGCAGTCCTTCTGATAGCAGTCCTATTTCTTCCCACACAGGATCCTTGTATGCTTCTCAACCTCCAGACAGTCACCGAAGGACAGGCTCAGGGAGACCTGAGAAAAATTTCTCCTTATCTTTTCAGAAGACGTTGGGATGGGTCAGGAGAGGAGTTTACAAAGCACAGCCAGCAAGAGAATGCAATGTGTTTCTAATCAATGGGAACTCAGTGTCTATTTTCTGAGGAAATAATTTCTTTTTCATGCTGTAAATGTTCATCATTTTGTTTCTCTGCAGGCTTGAAAGCCACAGTATCATCCCTTCAAAGGGAAATACTGAAGCCGAGGTGCTTACTGTGCTTGAATAAAACTTCCACATTTTATGGTATGGCCCTATCTCTGCTTAAGTCCCAGCCTTACAAGCTTTTTGTACATCTTAACATCAAACTGGACGAGTAGCTAAGACCTGGGTTGTTTGTATTTCCTAAGTTGAGAAATGGAGGTGGGTAGGAAAGGAGAGTTTCTCATGCCCTAAGATTCCAGGGTGCTATGAAAAGACGATGGTTGATGTTGATTCTAGAAAACTGGTTCTCATGTAGCTTTTAATTTGCTTTCCTTATCCCCTAACTTTACTGAAGGAAGGATTCCTTTCAATAAAGTGAGAAGGACAAGATTAGAAGTAGTTAACTAGGTGAGGGTGGTAGTAAGTGTTCCGGGCAAGGGAACCTCATTCGAAAAAGACATTAGGCCAAAGTAGTAAGTTCAAGAAAACATGCTCAACATCATTAGTCATTAGGGAATGCAAATTAATACTAAATTAAGATACTACTTCACACCCACTAGAATGGCAACAATTTAAGACTGACAGTACCAAGTATTGATGAGAATGGAGAACAATTAGAACTCATATATAGTGCTGGAGAGGTAAATGATATAATCACTTTGGCAGAGTGTCGTAGTTTCTAATAAAACTAAGCATATACTTACATTATGATTCATCAATTGCAATCCTAGGTTATTAGCCAAGATATGAGAAAATATATGTTCACAAAAGGTCTTGTATAAGAATGTTCATAGCGGCTTTATTCATAATAGCCCCAAACTAAAAATGACCCAAATGTCCATCAACAAGAAGATGGGGAAACAAGTTTTGGTTTATTACCACTCAGCAATACAAAGGATGAATTAATGTACTGATACATGCAATAACATGACTGAATATCACAAACATAACGTTGGGAAAAGAAGTAGACATAATAAAAGGGTATATAAAAATCAAATGTTTCCACTTATATGAAGTTCTAGAATAGGCAAAACTAATCTTAAGTGAAAAAAATCAGTGGTTGCTTTTGGGGGGTTGAGGGGTCACCCGGGAAAAGAAGAGAACCCCTTCTCATAAAATGGAAATCTGGTGAGGTGTATCTAGTTGTCAAAATTGTTCAATTATGACTTGTGCATTTCAATGTATTTAAATTTTACCTTAAAAACGGTAAAAATAATGATATTCAAATGGAGGGGCTGGGAAGTGGGTTGAAACAAGAGTTGTAGGATATTAATAGTTGAAGTTGAGTGAAAATTGGGCTTCATTATACTACTGTTTATCTATGTTTGAAATTTTTCACACACACACACACACACACACACAGAGGTTTTAAAAAAGACAATAAGAAAAAATCTTTAAAAGGCTTTTATGGAACTAAACAAAGTTCAGTATGGCTGGGTGGAGAGTGTCTTTTCTACTCTTTCATTTCATAGGAATCTTCCCAGACAGGAGGAGACTGAAGACAACGAATCTCTTAGTCACACTCTAGAGCATGGTTACAATGACTAGCTAACACAAATGAGTAATTGTGGTGGGAAAACAGATGTGTATATCTCATGTGTAGACATAACTTACCAAATATTGGTCCTTGAGGAACCTAGCAGCAACTGGAACAGAGATTTAAACATGAGCCATTTAGCTACCATGGACTATGGACGAGTTTACTGGTACAGGCTCAGACCAGTATAATCCCCTTTCTTAACCTGGTAAAGTTCCTGAGGTTTCAGGAATTAAACTACATCACACTCAGTAAATAACTAATTAAAAAAAAAACAAAACCCCTATGTCTTATAAATTAAGAATTATATGTCTGAAAATACAGAAGAAATATGCTCGATAAATCACCTCTATTTTGAAACAGATTAATGCCGATGCTGTGGGTTTCACAGGAGTCTACATTACGTTTCCTACATCTTAATACAATGCCATGTGTATGTGTGTGAAATCAGGGGTCTTTGCTGTAGACTTGTTAGAATGAATTACGGATTTCTTTTTTAGGAAAATGTAAAGTTCCCTTTAATTTAACACATGAAGGAATTGAAACCAGAAGCAGTGAAGTCATTTGTCCAAAGAAAAAAGGGATAAGACCAACACTCAGGTCTTCTGATTTCTTCAAATTGGAATAGACTATTCTGCAATGTGCATGGCTATAAAACACTTTCCACTATCTGCATCCACAATGAATAACTCAAGAGAACTTTAACCTGGAAATTTACAGAACATTATACAAATAGAATTGTTCAAAAAGTTTCCAGTGCACTAGTAGAAATATTCTTTTGCTCCATGGATTTTACAATCCTGGAACACAGTGACATCTTCAAAAGTGTTTGGAAAATAGATATTACATATATATATAATGTATATTTATCTATTCTACTTTGGACTCTTATTTCCTCTATCTGTGGACTTATGTTCTTTCATCAGTTTTGGGAAGTTCTAACCCTTTAATTCTTCAAATATTGCCTTTTTGCTATTTTTCTCGAACTCCAATTAGTATGTTATACTTATATCCTCCATGTAGCTTAACTTGTTTCATATTTACCACCTTGTCTCTATGTATTACAGTTTGAGTATTTCCTTCAGATTTAATTCTCTCTTCATCTGCATATATTCTGCTGATTCATTCATCCACTAAGTTATTCATTTCAATAATTACATTTTATTTATAAATGTTCAAATTGGTTCTTTTTGAAATATGCTTGGTATTTTTTATTAGATTTATATTGATTCTTTTTCAGTTTTTATTCCATCCTTAATTTCTTAAAATGGTTGAACTACAATTATTTTACGTACTCTATCTGAAATTTTTCAATATCTAAATTCTCAAGAATTAAAATGTGATGTTATTATTTCCTCCTGACTTATATTTGTGGTATTTTTGTTAATTTCTTCTTATATTTGATGGTATTCCTTTGCAAATCAGAAGGCCTCAACTGGGGATTTGTATTTGTTTCTTCATGGATCCGGGGGTCGGGGGGACTATTGATTTGGGGACCCTGTAGTTCCCTTAAAAGATCCTGGCTTAATGGAAGTCTCACTCTCCATTTTGCAGAAAGCCTAAAGCTTAATCTTCTAATCCCAGTTTGACGTTCCCTCCCACCCCTGACCCCGCCAAGGTAATCCTAACCTTTACGTTTATTTAAGCAGTTCATTCCAGTTTCAGCTATCTTCATTTTTCCATTTTTAGGAAATGGGAATAGCCTTTATTTCTTGTATGTCAGCAATGTAATGACATTTTATTTAAAATTTATCCAGGTTCTATTCATATTGAAGTGAGAGAGTCATTCTATGTAGTCCACCATAATCCTAGCAGTGAAAAGCATAAGAAATATTTTAACCTATATCAGCTAAGATTATAACTTTGGAAGAAGAAAGAAGGAAAAAATAATTAATAAGCTATGTAGATGTGTTGAATAATGGGATTTGGTTTCTTGTACCATGATTGTACCATGCTCCTTTCTCTGAGGGCTAGAAACAGGAATAGCAGAATAGACATGGTGCTAAAATGGCTTCAATCAAGTTCACCTTAAATAGTGAAAAAGAAAAATACTGTCATACCTAACCACTTAAAATAACTCATGTTTTCATGAAATGATATGCTACTTGAGAATAGGACTAGATTTCTTCCATATGCTCAGGGTCCCAACATAGAATAAGTAAGCACTTATATAATCCCTGAGGTCCAAAACTGCTATGGTGAAAAGCTCTTTAAAGGGCATGTAGTGTAATATTTAAAATATAGAGACAAATAACTGGGATTACAGTTTTAAGCAATTTATCCTGAGGTCACACAGCTAGTGTAATAGATTGTGGAAGCAGACCCAAAGTCTCCTGACTCCAGGCCACGCTTGCATATTACCCCACACTACGCCACTAAAGTGAGTCGTTATGAATTGTTCAAGCACGTGGCAAGGCATTGCATACCAAAAAGGGGGAAAGAATGCTCTCTTTGAACTCATTGTTTTTCTTCTTTCCCTTTTATAGAACTGATGACTTCACACATAACCTTGTTTTCTGAAAGAAGCACATATTTTCTATGAATGAAATCCTCTATTGTGTATTTTTAGAAAATAATTTGCAGTATAAGGACACTTTTTGGTTTTTTTTTTGTTTGTTTTTTTGTTGTTTTTTTTTTGGTAATATTTCAACTCCTCATCTCAGGCTCTAATTAGAGACCAAGAAAAAGCTGATTTGTGTATCGGAATCAAAGTGTCTCCTACATATATAAATAGCAAATGTTATAAAAGAAGTTAAGAGGGAAAGAAAGATATATGTGAGGTGGGTTAGGCTGGGATTTGAAATTCTAAAAGATAGATAGATCTGCTTAGCTGATGTGGGGGAGGTTTTAAAGGGGTGAAGACTCAGTGTGCTCTGACTTTGTCTACTTTTCTACCTCCCTTCATTTACTGCAACTCCGAGATCTAATAGTCTCATCTGTAAAATGGGGATAGTATGACATATCTCTCAGGACTGCTAGGAGAATTAAAGGAATGAAAATGAAAAAGGTAGCACAGAGCCTGACACCTTGTAAGGCACAGCAGCCCTTACCTTATAAAATTATGATTATATTTGCTGAAACTGAGGCCCGACTGCCAACCCCTTCACATGTGCTTTCTCCTCTGGCCACCAGAGAGCACAGCAACACTGCCCTTCCCAAGCGAGAACTGCCCTGAGTCCCACAGCCTGAGACCTCAGAAATGCTCTGGTTGAGCCACTCTACTAAGAATTTCATCAGAAGAGCAAACCAACTTCTTGAAAAGCATAAGCAGAATATCTGCTTTCCTCCTTGTATGTTAGTTGAGCAAGAAGTGAGCAGGATGTAAATTAAATAGCACTCAGTGTGAAATTATACACAGATATAGAGATAATACTAGGTTTCTGGCATTAGGAAGTAAGGTAATTTGAGTATTAGCTTTCTTTTTCTTTTATATTTTAGAACACTTTATTATTCTTTTGAAGTACTATTCTATAGGTATAAACATTTCGTTTTATTGTCACCTTGTCCCTCCCCTTCCCTTCCCTTCCCTCCATCTTCTTCCCTTTTGCCACCTACTACAATGGCTATATAAGTCCTCAGATGGAGGACAAGCTGTGGCTGAACCTCATAGACAAGGAGAAAGCCTCTAGTGAGAGGGAATATTGGAGAAGTGGAGGCTCTCAACATCTGGCAACTCTCCTTAAAGACTCCTGAACCAGATTCAGATGAACACACAGCAGTAGAGAACAAAGAACACACTTCAGTTCCTACTTTCTAAGAGGAAAGAGGAAGAGTAAAAGGAATAAGGAGGAAGAGGAGTGGCAGCAGCAGTAGCCTAAATGTTCAAAAGAAAGGTCCAAGAAAAAGAAGAAATTAACAAAAGAATACAAAAATGACAATGCCTCTTAATTCTGAAATAAATGTTAATGGTGGAGATGCAAAAGAAAGCCAAAGAAAAGGAAAAAAAGGAAGAAATGTGAATTGAAGGAATAAAAGAAAAAAGTCTAAGAAGAGTAGAAAAGACAGTGACGGAGACAGTGACTCAAGCTCTAAAGATTCCCCACAGGTCTCTGGAGGACCCCTGGAAGGGTCAATCAAAGCCTGAAAATCCCTCAGGTTTACCTTAGGACCGTGGCCATGTTCTGTTACCTGGCCGAGGCGCAGTTGTGGCTAAATATGTAAATATTGGGAAACTTATCCCACAAAGATACATAAAGAAAATACATCATTTAAATGGTCAGGTTATACAATGAATTCTGTGGTCCAATGGAGGCCATGTGATTGTGAAAAGAGAACCAGATACACAGGGTTGAAGCAAAGACAGCCCTGAATCCTTTAAACAAGAATACGGACTAACGAGAAAGTATAAAACTCTCACTACAGAGAAGGATGACAAGGATTTTCTTATTGTTCAGCAGATATTTTACTTTATCAACAACAACAACAAAATGGGACACACACACACACAATCCGAAAAAGCCTTACAGCGCTATCATGATCTTTATTTAATTCTGTCAGTCTTTCCAAAAGAAGTTACTAATTGACATACTGTTAGCAGGCTCCTTGGGTCATTTTAGATGGAATGACCATGATAACTTTCTGTTTCGAATCTGAAATCATGAATGAAAACCTACGGTGTTAGTGGATGTGATACAGAGAAAGTGTCAGTAAGATAAGACAGCGCTCTTAGCTCTACATTTGCCCCCACTTCCACCAGCCAATGAGCCTGTGGGAAATTATCACTCCTTTATTGAAGGTGTTATGATTAGAAGCGAAAAAAAAAAAAAAAAAAAAACAACATACAGAAGATCACTGTTAACAAAAATGAAAATTTTGCTGAACAAAGTAAATCTAGAATTTAAAAATCGATTGACTTATATAATCTAGTATGTAGATCACCCTAGAAATTAATGTATTTTGATTCTAGTCTCTACCCCATCATCTCAAAAGACAAGCAAAAAAGTATCCTAACCCAAAGACTTGTCTACATGAAAAATTCTGAATATGGTAGAATGTTAAGATGGGATAAAGCTGCGCGGTGGATGTATATTGTTTATATATCATTCCCTACTCTTCTCTGTATGTTTGAAATAGTGTATAATTTTAAAATCCTTAAAAAAAATGAAAAAATGATTAAGTGAAGAAGGATAAGAAACGCAATGTGGCAGAAAGAACAGCACGTGCAAAAGCACAGAGAAATACCACTGGAAAGATAGGTAAGAGGAAGGTGCTTAGCCAGGAAGGGAAGAAGAGAAATGGGAGAGCAATCAGTCAAGTTCTAGTGAAAAAGTTAGAAGACATAGCAAACAGAGGTGTCCAGTGGACAGCAGGGGCAATTAAACACTCATTAAACATCCTAGGGAAAGGGAGGAAACTATTACTTGCTGAACATGATAACAGAGCAGGCATTTTACATACACTGCCTCATTTAATCCTCCCTTACAATCCTGAGCTATATATCATTATGCCTGTTTTACATATGAGGACCCTGAAGGTCAGAGAGGTTAACTAACTTGACCAAGACCACACAACTAGTAAATTGCAGAGCCAGGAATCTGTCCATATATGTCTGTTTCTAAAGCCGGTGTTCTCTTTTTAAAAAATCATTTTTTTAAGTATAATTTACATACCATAAATTTTACCCATTTTTAGCATACAATTTAATAGTGGTAGTGAGTTTCATACAATTGTTCAACTATCACCACAATCCAATGTTGGATTCTTATTGGAATTCTACTCATTTTTTTCTACCATCGCTCAGACTTCACTTCTTCCATTATGTATCTAAACTTCTCACATCCCTTCCAACTTCTTCTCACCCCCAAGCCCTGCCCCACACACTTAAGCACTCCTCTTCCACCAAAACAGCCCGTGAGTCCTCGATAATTTCACTTACACTTATATTTGTTGAACTGTTATTAATAGTTCACAAGTTGGTCTCTCTCCTACTGGCCCATGTTCCTTGAGGTCAAGGGCGATGTCATTTATCTATATCTCTTCCTCCTGGCACAGTTTATGGTAGTCACTAAAAGTATTGTTAATTTACTTCCTAACACAAGTTCTTAAATATTAGGAGATGTTCAATGAATAATTGGTTACGTTTTGGTTTGATTTGCTGGTTGAGATCAGAATCTGTACATTTCTGAAGGTTTTACTTGTTTTCTCATTTTTTCTTTTCCTTTTTTTGCTCTTATTCTTCCCCCATTTTTTTGAAAAGGTAGAGATGCAACAAAGCATAAGGAAATATATGAGTCTAGACTGAGAAGACTATAAATATATATATATATATTTGCTAAGTTTACCTTTTTGGGAGATATATTTTCACAATATTTGCTAAATGTTGGTCTGTTATTAACATTTTGCCTAATATAGTTGGGTTTGGAGCTGAGAAAACAGGTTCTTTCTTCTTGGTCTTAAAAATAATTTTCAACAGAAGAAAAGTTTTGGCAAGATATAAATGCCTGGCCTTTTCATACTTGCTTAAAGTTTCAAAGGTGAAGAAATGCAAGTCATTTGGCACTGCAGTTCTCTGCTTCAGCTGTCATTAAGAGAGCACAGGTCACAGCAACCTGAGTTTCAGGACATCTCTCACCAAGAATCACCAAGCATCTGAGACTTTGCCATTACTCACCTTATAAAACGTACTGGTCTACAGACCACCACATATGCAAGTAACCTTTCTTGCTAATTTTTACATCCTGTCGTCCCTATTTTTCTTATCTGACACTCCACAGAGAGATGATGTCAGAGACTAGTTAGGATACTCAACTGGCACAAAAAGACCAACATTCAGTTGCTGGTACCACCTGATGGTTACAAGGCTGGTGACAAAGTACTTAATGTCATTGATTATTCTTTAATTGAAAACTCACTAATAAATGAAGCCAGCGTAGCTATTTTCTAAATTTATTTAATAACGATTCTGGGAGAATTCAAGAGGGAAACAAAGAGCTTTGTCTCGCTCATGTTGGAGTCACAAATCTATAGGTAAAGCAGCATCTCTCTGGACCTAACATAGCACTTAGAAGTAGCTGTAACACAACAGCTTCCAAAGCCACCGAAGAGCATTCTGTTAAAAAATTCTGAAATATCAGGTAGCCTAGAAAACACTTATGGCACAAGGAAAAGATGTTTTACATAACGGCTTAGTTTAGATGCTTAAGATGATTTTATTTGTAAATAGATTGCCTTTTGTCTGCTGTTGTGATTTTTTTTATACTACTTTAGATTTAAATTTTTTCCCCTCTGTGTATTTTTTAAAGCCTTTAGGCTTCATGTTATCTCAACTCGCTAGCATCTGTGGCCTGGCACTTGTTTTGACTAAGCAATCACATGTCTTTCCCTACACAGTACAGCCTCTGAAACCTTATCTGCTAGGACCAGACTTTCCCTGCTCTAGGAGGGCCTCCCAGTTGCTTGCTGTACCTATTTTTCTCCAGAAAATCTATCACTGAGACTTCGTTATATCAAAATTTATTGAGGTCTTTCCGTGTGTCAACTTATTCAAATAATATAACTTTATAAGATAGGTATCATTACTATGTTCATTATACAATGAAGAAATGAGGCAAGGATGTTAGGCAAGTTGTCCAAGATCACATGGTTAGTAGAGAACAGAGCCAGATTTGAAACCCAGGCAGACTGGCTCCAAGGTTCACATTCTTGCCCATTATTGTGTTTTTTTTTTTAACCTCTGAATCACATTTTCACCCTGTTAGACAATTATTAGTCCTCTGTAGTACACTTGCATAGAAATTTAGCCTGGGAGTTAGGAAACTTGGATTCTTGTTCTGTGTTTTAACTTGGGAGGGAACAGAATTTGAGGTAGGGAAAATGCCTGTACAAAGGGAAGAAGATGGAAGGTCAATGTTAGGAGCGATGAAAAACCACTGCAGTGTTTTAAGCTAAGTGGAAGGTGGGGGTAGGGGGGGTGGGGTTAGCTGTGACAAAGTGCAAAGATATTCTACCAATATCACTCTGGTTACCCAAAAGAAAGCAAAAGTAGATTTAGAAAAATTTTTTAGGCATCTACTGAGAAAATCTAGGCAAGAGGTGACTGTAGCTTGGGCAAAGGAGTGTGTGTGTGTGTGTGTGTGTGTGTGCACGCACGCGTGCATGCTTGTGCTCACACGTGGGAGTGAGGGGGATGGAGAAAACATATTTTGAAACTTAAGTGAAATTGATTTTGATTATGTTGTGCAAAGAGATTTTACAAAACATTCCAGAAATTACATTTCCAAATAAGCATTACTGCCTTCAAAGTATCATATTGGGAGGTTATACACCATTTCCGTGATGCGTCACGGCTCTAAACAATTCTGAAAAGCCATCTTTAGAACTTCCTTCAGAACTAGATTATGAGCCAACCTAGAAAAATAGGCCAATTGCTACATATGTATATAGTCATACTTCGTAAGTCCCCAAAACAATGTGTAATGTTGTTAAATTGCTGCAGGGTTTATAAGGACTTCCTTTTATGACTTTGACCTTCCAATGTATACAGTGAGGTCACTTTTTTAAGAAAATTAGCAAATACAATGTGGGGGGAAAAAAGCTAAGTCACCTGATTCTTCATCGAAAAAGAGCGAGCCAATTCAGGAAACTCAAGGCAGAAGAAATTCTTAGACAGTCAGGGATTTTTTTTTTTTTTTTTAGAGAGCAGATAACAAATATATTTTAGAAGACTGACAAATTCCCCACAGACGGGAAAAAAAAGAATGACATTATATCAGTCAGTTTTAGGAACAGTGGGAAGCATAATGAGCAGAGTTCAAATTTCAGAACCAAGACCTGCAGTCCAACTCTAGTTCTCTAACTAGCTGTGCAGGCTTGGACCAGTTCTCTCTCTGACCCCTACCTTCCTCATCTGTAAAAGGGAGATACATATGCCAGGAGTTTTGTTAGGTTTTATTAATGGAGCCCCGATTCCAACCCCTCCACTAATTTTCTCTCACCTAACCACCTTTTCTTCAGGTTAAAGAACAGGAAACGCTGAGGGAAGCAGGAGTTAAAAAAGGGCATCCTTCAGGCTTTCAGGTGCTTTCAGGCTTACCTGGCTTCACCTTGCTTAGCTCTGTAATACCAGGGCACAGAAAAAAGAATTCCTGGCTACTTTATCAGCCTCAAGCAAAGAAGGGCTGGCCAGCCCACACTCAGTACCTGGGTTCAACAGACATTCCCAGAGAACCCTGTCATTTAAGGAAAGAGACAGCCCATTTAAATACCTGAATCTTTTCAAGATAATGAAAAAAACTCAACCCACAAGAGTAGGAGATTGTTTGAACTGTGAGACATAATACCAGAAGGCATGCTCACATGATGGAATTACGTATTGAAGACTATTAAATGACATAGGGAAATGTTCATTAAAAATTAAGTAAATATTCCTGCAAAAGAGAATATATATACTGTGGATTTCCGTCTTTTTAAAATAATTGATTTAAAGGGAAAAATAGTAGGAAATAAAAATTGTTAGTAAATTTTGAGTGGTAGGATTATAGACATTTTAAATTTTGTCTTTTCTAAACCTTATACAATAAGTGCAATATTTGTTAATCTCAAGTTATAATAACAAGATATGGCATCTGAAAAACAAGCTCCACGGGGCAGAAATTCTGACTACTTTGTTCACTTCCACAAAACGAAAAACAAAAAACAAGCATTTAAGGAAATGTGTTTTTTTCTCTAAGCAGTAGGGTAAAGAATCTGTAAAAGGGAAAAATGCCTCTTGATTTTCTGCAAGTTTCTTCCTTCTTTAACTTGGTTCCTCACTCCAAAGAGTAATTTATTTTTTCCCCCAGAATTAAGAGTGTGTGTGTGTGTGTGGGAGGGGGAATCAACTTGGCTCTTTTCCTGTCCCAGGATGCTCAATGTTAAGACTCTAAATAGGGAATTTCACATAATTCAGACTTCCTGATATCAGAGGCTCCTGGCCCTGCCACTGGGTCTGTCCTCTCTCTGGCCTTCACTTCCTGACAGTTGCCTCTCTGGGTAGCAGCGAAGTAACTGAGGAAATTCCTGTCCTATAACTTCTGTAGTCATCCAGGAAAAGAGAGGAAAGCACAAGGCCCAGACTTTCTTGAGTTCTTAAAGGAATACTTAAAAGTAGTTAAAACACTCTACATTTATCATTTCTGTAATTGTTAAGAAAAACTACCATTTACTGAATGCTTTCCATGAGCCATGTACACGCTGCATTATCTCATTTAATTTTCACATTGGCCACTTAGGTATTATTCTTATTTCACAGATAAAAACACAGGCTAAGGTCAAACACTGTATCTTCAGACACTGCAAATCTATTTCAAAATTGCCTCCATTACTCTTCACACTACTCTGTAAGGTGAGGATTCTATGTTTTAACATGTGAAATGAAAGGATAGATGGCTTTAAACTGAGTCTTCATGGCTGATCCATAAGAGCATTTCTGGTTTTTGGTTTCAATAAAGGGGCTCTGTCATTAGTAGGGCAACAGTGGAAGCCCAACATCGGCCTATTACACTAGATTATGAGTGGCAGATTTTAATCCGACCCTGAAGAAGGTAGGGTGTGGTGGGAGACTAGATACTAGCAGCAAACAACCAGATTGTGATGTATGTTGACAAGAGGACCAACCAAGTCTGGAGTTTGCTGGAAGGAGAGAGCCAATGGCACAATAGTCTAGTTCAGTGGAAGATGTTTTGATGCTTAGTGGACCAACTCAACTTTACCCGCAAAGGCTAGGGGCTCTGTGTAAATACCTATGAAATTATTTTGGCTAGGTATGTATGCTATCATGAAATAGCATTTTATTCAGATCCTGAATAAGAGAATCTTACTAATCCTTGAAATACCATATGTGTTAATATCGATTTTTCAATATATGCACATAAAAGAAAGACAAAGAGACAACGTGGCTATAATAAATTAATGTGTTTTTCACTTCTTGTTTGGATGGAAGTGGGACTACATCAAGAGTTGTTTGAAGTAAAATAGTGAACTGAGACACTTAGTTATTTTCTATACTGCTTGCTATATCAGATTCAAATCCTCACAACTGGTCTTAATGGAAGTTAAATTTAAACAGTAATCTTGACTTAAAAATTTTTTATTGCTTTTTTGGAGAAGTTGGGAAAAAGAAGCAAAATAAATAAATAAGAAAAAGCATTTTCCACTTGGACCCTTGTCCCAGCTCTGCCCCGCCACCCCCCCCAACCTGCTATGTAATTTTGAATAAATCTCTTAAATTTCAGATTCCTCACCTGCACAATGAGATCCTCAAAGGCAGGTGATTCTGATATTGTTAATTGACAAGCGAGCATTCCACGAGTATTCCTAACAATAGTAAAACTACATCCAATGAGCAAGTGCCCTAAGTGCAGATTAAGTATCCAGAAAGGTCAAAATGCTCTAAGACTCTGACACTTGTGAATGGCTGTCCCTCTAAGAAGGATAAATGAGATAATGAACTAACTACAAAAGTCTTAATGAATTCAATATACAGTGTCACAGACTTAAACACATGGAAAGATTATCTTTTCAAATTTATGTTTAAGTATTCTGAGGCCCTGCCCGGCAAGCACAAATCTACTGGACTAGCTATGGTGGATGAAATAGGAAATACTCCAAAGAGGATAGTGAACTCTAGGTAAGACAGCTTCTAGAAATCAAGAAGGGGAATTTCCCATGTGGTCAGGCAAACATACCATTCCTTATCTTTCTCATCAACTCAAAAAAAAAAACAAATTCTGACATTTATGCTTCAAAGCCTGTGTGGTGGTAGTTCAGGCCTGCTTAGAAGCTGATAGGGCCTTGCAGGCTTCGGGTATTTTTCATAAGTTTCTCTTGTTCAGTAATTGTGACTTCCAAATTTGTATTTCTCTTTCTCATTCCACTCCATCCTCTCCCTTCATCTGTTCTATAAGCTTTTAGTGCATTCCACTTACCACTTTTCTCTCCTAACCAAAAAAGTGTCATGAAATTGTTTAAGGGGAATCCCTACAAAAGTACTAAGAGAACGCGCGGATGAGTTGCTGATCATAAATCGAGCACTTTAAAGTCTTTAATCACGATTTAAAACAAAACCATGAGGAAAGCAGAAACTTTCTTCTGTGAGAATTGCCCACCTTCATCCCGGATTGAAGTTTTCCACGAGTGAAAGAAGGCATCACCTCATCACTTCCAAGATTTCGCCGACACTTCTACATCGGCAGGTATCTCCCTCATAACGCGAAACGCTTTTTAGCACCTCAGCCGCTTAAGGGGTCCCCAACTATGAAGTGTTTTCATTGTGAGGACTATAGGCTCGCTGCTTTATTTTCCTGCTTCCCCAGGCCTAAGCCCGCCCACAGGCGTCGAAGCCAGCTTCTTACTGGTCTGAACATGTGCTCGTCTCCAGAGAGAGCCAATCATAGCCTTATTCTTTACCCCAGGGATTTGGGAAACGGAAAAGACCTCGACCTGTTCCTGGGAGTAAGGCGGGGCTCTCAATGAGTGACAGATGGACTCTCCAATAGGCAGAGCGCTAGGACCTGCCCCTCTGGCGCCCGGGCTAGAAAAGAGAGTCGATGCCGGCGGCAGTGATGAGTCCTAGGCGGCGCTGCCTCCTCCACGGCGCAGAGGACCGGCTGCTGCTGGTGACCTCTTTGCAGGTGAGTGGTTTTGTTTTAGAGTATTGCTGTTGAGAACGTTTTCATTTTTAAGTGAGGTGGTATTTCATTTTGAGGTGCAGGAAGGCCAGTTCTTTATTCCCCCGGTTCACTCTTTGAATCTGGCGCTCGCTCGTCTGCCCCTCAAGTGCCAACCGTCACGTATCCCCTAGGTCTCTCTCTGCTGTCCCTTTCTCAGAATGAGCCTCTCTGGAGTCACAGATCAGTCAGCTGACAGGAGGACTCGCCATGGTAGTGCTGTCTTGACGGCAAGAAAAAAGAGGAGTTGAAGGGAGTGATGAACTCATCTCTCCTGGACGTCTCAGGAACACTGTGGCAGAGCCCCCTTCAATAGTAAGGCTCCTGGAAGGAAGCTCCATGCGTTTTCAGGGCCGTGCCACTCTGTTTAGGGAGATGGCAGACGTGGCCCCCGAAGTCTAAGTAGATAGAAAAAACGTGAATACCGCGAAAGTAGAAGGAGGTAAATATCTGCAGCGGTTTCATGTGGTGCTCAAATTTAGAGCTAAATCACAGGTTCTTGCAACCACTGAAAATAGAAACAGTAAATGTATTTCTTCTCCTTTCAAAGGTATGGGGGCTGTGTAACTAGAGAAGGGCAATAGAAATGCTTAATGGAAGTAAAGTTCACAGTTAAGTTTGGAAGAGTAATTAGTTGTTAGCTAACTTATTATAACTCCCATTGCTATACCGCCTCCCTTCCAAATTATGGAGGATTTATAGCTTGTTGAGTGGTACCAGAATGTTAACTGCCTGAATGCAGACTTTTGGGGGAAAAAAAATCAAATGCTGTCTTTCACCAGTAGCTGCTAAGGTTTTATAATAAAAGCAGAACACAGTCAATTTGTCTTTTATTTTAAAACAATCTGTCTCCCCTGAGGCCAGGGAGTAGGTTTTCTCCATCTTTGTTTTCTTGTAGCACCTCACACACCAAGATGCTCCTCAAATGGTGGTGGACTTAAGAGAATCATAACTCAAACAAATGGTGTAGTGGAAGAAGCTCTGAGTTGCAAGTCGACACCTAGATTTTAGTCTTCAAGTTGTTGCTATTTGTGTGATCTTAAACAAATCATTCCAAATCTCTCGCCCTTAATTTCCACATCTTTAAAAAGCAGATGTTGCATTAGATTATTTCTGAGGTCCACACCTGTGATAAAAGTCTGTTTTAAAATAACGATGATTAGACATTTTCCACCACGAGTACATCAACAAAATCTCATTGCAGTAAATTCTGTACGAATCTGTTAGCAAATAAGAAGTTCCTAGTTACAAGGAGAGTACCTGTTCTTTTGTGTCCACATTTAAACCAAACTAAATGAATCATGGTAGAAAATTTGGTCATTGTACTGAATAATCATTGTACAAAAGTATAATGTGGTAGAAAATGTCATTTTTCATTCCATCACTCAGAGGCAACCACTGTTAGTGTTTGGGTGGATCTTTCAGTCTCTCTTCCTCTTTTGCTTTCTACAGTTGGTTGAAATTAAGTGGCATCTTTTATTTTAAAGAATGACTGATACTAAATTCAGCCATGCCTTCATCTGTGTGTGTGCGGTGCCCAGAGAATAGAAGACTCACAAATGTTCGAACTGATAGGTCTCTTGAACATCTTTGGAATGAAATCTGGCATGAGGGGATGTTTATATCAGGAAATAGGACTAAAAGAATTACTTAGTAACAAAAGCTTTCACTGAAACTGGGCCACAAATATGGAAAAAAAAAAACTTTATAAAATGTAAATTAAATGTTAGCTACTACACTGAAGCATTCAAATTGTAGAATATTGCTTAGTATTTGGTATGCTTCTAGGACAGTATCTTACCATCAACTGCCCCCCCGCCCATACCATTTGGTTTTGTTCCTCCTTCCACTACCTAATTTAAGATTTTTCTCTTTACCTCCACTCTCATTTTACCTTATTCTCAGCTTTTGCTTCTCCTAATGCCATCAGCAAAGTAGGATCACCTCCAGGGCCTGAGGTCTGTGCCAGTCTTCATGTGTTAGTCAAAGTTTGCTCCACGCAACCCAGACTACCTCTCACTCCTTTGTAGAGATGTCACTGTAATCTCATTTAATCTTCCTAATAGCCCCTTGAGAAGAGTAATTTCATTATTCTCATCTTTTTGGAATTGAAATAACTTGGTCAAGATCACACTGTCAATAAGTAGCAGAGCTGGGATTGATGTCCAGGTTTCTTACTTCAGACTCTTGGGATTTGGTGGAAATAGTTTGTGTTGACAGAAGCTACTAATGTGGGAGAATAAGTAACCAGAGATAGGAAGGAGGTGTCATGAGTTGGTGCTGTACACATCTGTGATGCCATGCAGGCTGGAACAAGCAACATGCTCAGGCAAACACACATCTCATTCCATAGGTGTATCTCATCCCTGGGAATAGGGGTCTACCTGCTATGGTTTGCTTCCCTTGTAACAAGTGATCAGTAGGGGCTGTTTGTCAGTAGATGTAAAGTTGGAGAATGACAGGGCTATAGTACCTAAGAAAACACCTGTGATAGCAGTTGTTCCTGGTAAAGAGGTTTTCTTACAATGCAAATACAAATGGAAAAGTTCCTGTGAGACTTTAGGAAAAGGAATAGTTGGTGAGACACTAGGTACTTTTAAGTATAGTCACGTTTGAAGTTTTAATATTGAGCTTGATTTCGGGGAAGGCGTATTTTGTTAATGGTCTAGGGAACTGAGCTCCAGATTTCATTTCCCTTAAGAACTGTTTCTTGTTAATTTATCAGAAACATGGTTCACCTCTCTTTTTTTTCTCTTCTCCAATCTAGCCAGCCCATCTTCTGTAATGAGTGGGGGTTAAGAATTATGCAGTAAGAATTTGGACCAGAGAAAACATCTGAGTGATCTAGGGTAGCACTTGAATATTTAATATTTAAGTTCAAAGCAATTCTGGCTCTGTAACCCTTATTTTATATTACTTCAACAGTATATCAGTGATTACATTTCTTACTCAATTTTTGGAAACAGAAAACAAACTAAATTTTTAGGCTGGTCTTTATCCTGTAATTTTCCCCAGCTGTTCATGAGTTGTCATACTAGAATATTAGACACTATTACTTTTCAAACACCTTAGGTAGAGAGGAAGCAATATCCCAGGAGCATTAATTTGGAGACAGGACAAGCCTCAGTTATGGGGAGAGGGGTATGTGAAATTATGTGGGGCAGGAGTAGGAGGCAGCAGCAAGATTGTTATGCTACATTCATTGAAACTACCTGGAGATTCTGGAAGCATAGAAGGAAGCTCAGTAAATGCAATGACTTGCAAGTGCACCAGTCCCTTACCTTCCAACCCTCTCCATCCCTGCTTTGCCAAAAGGATGCTGATCTTGAAACATAACTTCAATTTTATGGTGGCATTTATGGAAAGACTATTTTTAGCTCTATATCCAAGTTAGATATGAATATATAAATTTATGGCAAAGAATATTTGGAAATATGTTACCTGCAAAGTGTGTTTCCTTTGAATCACCTATTTGTTTCTTTATTGCCAAGGCAATTGCATAGCACCTATTCTTGAGCAAATATACACTCACCTGAAGTGTGAGGCACCATGATAATTTATGAAGACGTCTAATAAAAGTAAAGTATGTCAAAATGACAGATTATCCTTTTGAAGTTTGGTTAACAAGATGTATAATATTTTCCCTATAGTTTTATCTCGAACCCCATTATTAAATAATTCAGTTAAGCAAAAGTAAACTACTCAGACTGATTTAAATGTTCTCATTATTGTATTCTGTGAGGAATAAAAACAATTATGAGTGGGATTCCATTACTCAAGGTACTTGCTGTTCTGGCCAAGAATAAAATCAGGGGATTTAATAATGTGGGGATTATCCCATGACAGGATGCTTAAAGAGTCAAAATGCTGATGAGATCAGTAGATCTGAGTATGGTATCCTGCTAGGCCATGTGCTGGCAAAGTAAGGGCTTCAGGCCTGCTACCTGCTTTTGTACTACCCACAAACAATGAATGGGTGTTACATTTGTTAACGGTTAAAATAAATCAAAGAATAACAACATTTCCTGTGCATGAAAATTGCATGAAGTTCTAATTCAGTGTTCATACATAAAGTTTTGTTGGAACACAGCCTCGTTTATACATTTATGCATTGTCTATGTCTGCTTTCAGCTACAATGGCAGAATTGAGTAACTGTAACAGAGACCATATAGCCCACAAAACCTAGAAAATTACCGTTTGGTCTTTTATAGAGAAGCTGCCAACACCTGAGCTAAGCTATAGTGTCTTTCACTTTCATCTCCATCACATTTCAACAGCCATTATCTTGGTGCAAGTCTTCATTATATGTTACCAGAATTATTGCACAAGGCTCGCAAATATTCATATCCCTGGTTTTCCCCATCTCTCTCTGTATTTGTAAGTGATGCCTGATCCTCTTAAAATACATGTTATTAAACCTCTAATGATATCCCAATATTTATAGAAGAACATACATTCTTTAGCACAAGGCCCTTGTAAGGCCACTATTCAGTCTTATCTTTCTAGGCTAGTCTCCTCCTACTTCCTTGTTATAACCTATACTTAGGGTGATCATATAATTTTCCAAATGGGACATTCAAGTGTGAGAAGGACCCTATAATAGTTATGTTGGGGAAATAGGCCTAAAGCAAGACTGTCCTAGGCAAATCAGGACATACGTTCACCCTACCTATACTCCAGTCAGTTTGAATGGGTCACCATTTAACATATGCACTTATTTCCTTGCCTCTACTCAGTGTTCCCTTAGGCTAAAATTCTTTTTCTTTTTTCTATAAATCTAAATCTTAAACATCTTTCCAAATCCAGCTGAAATAGTGCCATGTCTGTGAAGCCTTACTCAGACATAATCTCTCTTTTCCACATTCCTTATGAATGAAGTGCTGTCTATATGGTGTGGATTACTCTCTGCTTTAGCGATCCTCAGACACACGCACACAAACACACACACACATCACTTCCTCACCAGTTCCTTGAAGACACAATCCACGTATATTCTTCACAGGCCTAACGTTGTGTCACGCTCAAATGGGGTTCGTAACACATATTCAAAGAAATAATTGACTAGACTGGGGACACTTGTGAGTATTTGGGGCTGTCAATTTATAAATCATTAGTTTTAATATGATTTAGTAGTGAGGAAAGTTGAGTTTCCAAGGATCGAGGACATAGGCTTGGGTACCAATGTGGCAATGTAGCAGAGTGGTTCAAGGCATAACTCTGGGCTTTGGGGTCCAGTCTGTGACTGAACTCCAAGTCTGCCAATCACAATCTGTGTCACCTTGGGCAAGTTAACCTCTCCTCCTGAGTTTCTGCATCTGTAAAATGGGGATAATCATAGTACCTTCACTATTGAATGGTGGTTGAGGATTCAAATAGTCCCCAAGCACATGGTGAGGGCTCCATAAATGTTTTCTGCTACGACATCATATGATATTTGCATCATCATAGTATTATTACTGGTGAGTAGGAAAACACAGCGACCCAAGACCATAACAATAGACAAACTGGTGGAAATGTAGCACCAAACTCTTAAGGAATTTTTTCCTTGATGGAAGGAGACAGCTTCAGAGTGTGAGTTCTAAGAGAAGATGGTCTCCACTTAGTAAGAAATAACTAATCGGCAGTCTTTTGAGACCATTTCAGTAGAGTGGGCACAAGTTAAGTGTTGGGACTAAAAAAGTCATGGCTAGAAGGAAGGAAAAACAAAACAGCAAAGCAGAGAGGTCGGAAGATGAGATGCAGACATATAAAAGTACATTTTTTTAGTAAATTTTTTTGAGCTATACTATACTTTAAAAAGGAAGAAAGCCTGGGGTATGATAATTCAGTGACCTGTGTGGCCCGTTTTTGGTATAAAGTAAATCATTGACTAAAATTAGTGCTTATTTCAAGTGTTGGTAACCCTTGTTGAGTGATAAATGAGGAACCTTAAGAACCAACTCCAGGGCGAAGAGCTTTACAAAAAAACAAAGCCTGATTTTTAAAAAGAACAGTTTTTAATTTGAGGTTGGAGAGTATATCTTCTTAGTATGATACTTCTTTGTAAGTCGGGGTGACTGTTGCCCAACTTGCCTGTGTGCCTTGAGGATTTTCTCAAGAACCCTCCTTTATACTCGCCTTGTTTGTATTCATTTTACGAAATACTGCCTGGGTTTGGAAAGACAAGTTGTGACTGGAGATGCTCCTGTGAAGCGAAGCCAAGTGAGTCTAGATCCTCAAACCAAGACTCTAAAGTCTTTAGTGGCGAGGCAGGAAGAGCTGAGGTATTGGGGGAAGAAGACCTAGAGTTGCCACTTAGTGGCTCTTTATTTCTGAACAAGTTATTTCTCTGTGAAGGCTATGGCCATTCACGAACATACTGAACTGTAAAGGGTACAAAAAGGTAATGGATGATTATTCTTGGTGTTAGCTTTGCCATTTAATACACTGGAATTCTTGAGTAAAGCTTTCTAACATCACAGGCCTGCCAACTGACTATTTTTACTTTGGCAGTTACCGCTAAAACTGTTAAGCCTTAGCATTGTTAGCACAATATAATCATTTTTGTCTAACTGACTTTGATTCAGTCAACACACCTACTAAGTACCTAGGTATGTTTCAGGTGTCATGATAGGTTCTATGGCAATAAGTCAGACCAGCTGCCACAATGCAGCTTACAGTCTGCAGGACACATAAACGTTGAACAAGAAATATGTCACAAGTGACCCATCACAACTGCACCCAGTGTTGTAAAGCAGGGTGCCGTAAGAGTGTATGCAGGCAGGCCTGACTATATCCCAATACGTGAGAGAAGTCTGCCTCGATCAGAGGTTCTCAAAGCATGGTCCTCAAATCAGCGGTATCAGCATCACCAGGAGCTTGCTAGAAATGCAAATTTCAGGCCCACCCCCACCCCCAGACCTACTCAGTCAGGCCGTGGAAGTGGGGTGCCCAGCAGTTTGTTTTAACCAGTTCTGCTGGTGATTCTGATGCACAGTAAAGTTTTAGAACCACTAGCTTAGAGAAAATAACATTTAAGCTAAGCGTTAAAGCCACACCGTTCAATATGGTCACGTGTGGCTATTGAGCCCTTGAAATGTGGCTAGTCCAAATTAAGATGTGCTTTATGGATAAAATACACACCTGATTTCAAAGATTTACTATGAAAAAAGAATATAAAATACCTCATTAAGAATTTTATAGAGATCATATGTTGGAATGATTATATTTTGAACCTGTAGAGTTAAATAAAATATGTTATTAAAATTGATTTTGCCTATTTTTTATTTTTTAAAGTGGCTTTTAGAAAGTTTCAAAGTATATATGTGGATTGCATTATATTTTGATTGATCGAAGGGATGGCTAGAGGTTACCTAAAATAGGATGGGAATGCAGTGACAGTGGAGGGGATGATGGGCTGGATGAGGATTCTGTGTAGGATACAGTATGTGCAGAGGTCCTAAGGCAAGAAAGAACACGGCATGCTCAAGGAAATAATAAGAAAAACCGCAGCCTTGCAGGTCACATTAAGGATTTTGAACTTCGTCCTAAGATCAACAGGAAATAATTGAGGGTTTTAAATAAGGTGCTCAGTTTACAGGAAGTTTACAGCTAATAAATGAGGGAAAGAGAGCTACAATTAAACATAGCAAGACTCTCAGAATCAAAGTTCTCCCGTCTAAAAAAAGATGATGGGGTAGAAGCATTTCATCAGGAAGTCCCATGGAAAGGGAGCAGGACCCTGCCTGTCACCTGCTCCTCTCCCAGAATATGGGGCACATACACTACCCACTCAAGAGAGTAGTAGACACCTGGGGGGTAGTTTTGTATTTAGTTTATTTTCTGCGTGGTTTACAGCTCAGAGCTGGAGGAAGCATTCCAGGGAGAGTCCAAAGTTGAGTGGAAGTTTGATTACAGAGCTGGGACTTTGCAAGGCTGTGGCAATGGGTTTGGTGACGGAGGGTCAGGGACGAGGAAGTCCAACACATGGGGATTAGAAGGTCTGTCCTTTGAAAGAGTGTATTGGACAATAACAGAGGAAAGCTGAGGTTTGAGCCTGGAAGCTTGGGGTCTGACCATCTGGGCATGGTGGCCTCAATCATATGTTGCCAGGAGGAGGTTTCCCTTTAAGTCACAGGTCACACACTAGCAGACTCAATCTTGCCTGCAGACATATCTTGTTTAGCTCACATTTAAAAAATGTATTCAAATTAGTCACCAGTATTTATATCATATATCATATAAAAATGTACATTTCCAATGTTTATGAAAATTGGAAAATTTAGGAACCCCACTTCTTTAGTGTCACAGGGAAATGGGCTGGAGTTAAGTAGTAGCCACACGTCCTTTTATTTTTTATATGAACTTTCAGGAGCTTAAATGATCATTTTTATTTTTTAAAAGACATTTATTTACACTAAAAACAAAGTGGAATTCATAGGTTCTCTATGGTCTGACAATGTCTCGCATTCTCTCCAGTCTTCAGTTTTAGCAATCCATCTTCTTTTTGTTCTCCAGAAAAGTTCTAAGAATGGTACCTGTAGGTCAGTGAGACCAGGTTATACAAGAACTTCATCCATTTACACAAGAGTGGCATCCATCAGAGAAGCACGCGTGTGCTCTGCAGTTCACCACCGTTCCCACCATCCCTTAGCCCTGCCTCGCTGCTCTTCACACATCTGTCTGGCCAGTGAGGCATGTGAGTTTGCAGCCCACACCTTACACTTTAAACCAAGCTGTCTAGGCTGTGTATTTGTTGGCAAACGCTTGGTATACCAGCTCTCACGATGACTGAAATCTTAAAGATCGCCAGTTTTCAACCTCAACGGCGCGTTTGTATGTATTCAACAGTTAATTAAATGGGAAAAGTCAGTTGATAGCAGCAAGGAGAGAGGGAAGTGTCTTTTTGTTTGCCTGAGCTAGATGCGCTAGCTTGGGACCTTACTCTGTATTCACCCCCTGTGCACCAGAGTGAGTGATGAGTTCGTATTTGTACGGTCTTTGTGGCTGTCATACTAATGCTGTGCTCCAGTATATATATATTTGAGGGGAAAAACAGAGAGATTGTTTTATTCCTTAAACAAAAGTAAGCAAATGTAGCAGATTGAAATACTGCAAAGCCTGAGTGTTCATTGATGTTATTGCTACATTTTTTTTTGTTTTGTGGGTAGAGTTCATAATCAAGAGATGTTGGAGAAGTGCTTCTGTCTACAAAATTTGTCCATCATACCCTTCTCCATATGAAGGGAAAATGGCTCATTAGTGTAAGGAGGCTTCTTACTTGACAAGACAAAGTAAAGGAACGGTTGATAGCTTCTCTTTTCTTCGTTTCTCTCCTCAGCACCCCGCAAAAAAAAAAAAGCAAGACAATAAATGTTATAAGGGGTTGGTTTCAGTTTCTGATGGGCCTGAAGCTTCTACTACCTGGTGGATGGGGCTCTTTAAAGAAACAATATAAAATATGTTTCTTTTGTAAATCACACACATGCGCACACTCACACTCATCCATGTGAGTTCATTATTTGGTCTGTCCCTGTGCCTTAGAAGGAGTTTGTTCCAGTGAGTTGTCCTAAAGCTTGAGCTTCATTAGCTTCATTATTATTCTGTTTCTGGGCACCAGTAATCACCTAGCCAAACAATGCCCAGACACCTTCATCCATTTTCTGTTCTCCTGCTACCCTTATGTCGCTCTGGGCTTAGAGCAGAGGCATCGGCTTCACCTGAGCCCTGAGCTCAGGCTCTTGGAGTGATCTCGTGCTTCCCTGCTCTCCATGCACTAAAGCTTCAAACCTGGTGCTTGATGAGAAAGGGAAATCATAAACCTATCTGCTGGAGCCTTTCAGCTACTTGCAAATCACCTCAATCTGCTTCCTTCCTCATGTCCTCGGTTTGCTTTTCACTGAAATATGAAATCTTATTTTAAAGCCTTTTTCCCCTTCAGAATCTCTAGGAATTACTAAAGAAAGGGCGAAACTAGATCTGGATTCCAATTAACTTTCTCACTGATTGTTGTATAACTGAATCACAGTTTAAATGGGACAGAAAATGGAAGTTGCCAAGACTGGCAGAAGACCAGGCCCCGATGTGCATATAATCTTTACTCCTCAGAGCAGAAGACGCTGGGGTGGAGGTGGAGAGCGCTGGGCATGTAAACTGAGCAGCATTCGTCAGTGCAGGTGGGTCCACTGCAAGGAGCATGAAGGCAGACCGATGAGGCCTGGCAGCACTTTCTCTGGGGGACAGAGTGGGCCCAGCAGGTCTTTGGACCAGCGGCTCAACTTGACACGTTCAGAACACTTTAGGGTTGCCTGTTCTACTTTATTAGATTCTTCTCCCACTGAGATGTGGCTGGCGTGTGTAGGCTCGCTGAAGGGTGGGGAGGAGGAGACAGGGCCTCCTTATCACCAAGTTCCCTCTTACTCCTACAGACCTGCTCCTGTTAATCTGTTTCTACAGGCAGCATCTCTCAGCTGCCTGCATTTGATAGCTTGCTTTACATTCGGATTTATTCCCGCCAAAAACTCTGTATTGAGGCAGGGGAGAGACTATTTAGGTGAGTACCATGTTCCATGTTAATGTCGCTTTAAATCACTTTTAATGTTTTTTGAATGTTGAACCTTAGGTTTTCTCGTATGAGGTGTGACCTGTGTTGCTGCGTCTTCAGACCTAGGTTTCCTAGTTTTCTTGTGGCATCGAAGAGCTAGTTGCCACCAATCAGTGATTTACACATCAGATAAATGTGGTGGTTTATTGAATTAACCTGTTTAATAACTTCTGTAATAGGTGAGACTGGTAAATATTTCTTTTTCCACTAGAAGAAATCAGAATAAGAAGGATGCCTTCAGTCTAGAGTCAGCTGCTAAGCTAAGAGCTGGGAGTTCCCAGCTACTAGTCATCCTTGTAGACACCTACAACTCATTCTGTTAAATCCTCTTTTCTGTAAGCATAAACTGCCTTTTGATCTGGTGGAAATGCAGCATGCCATTAGAATGAAGTGTTCTGCTATTTTACATCATACAATTAACATGCTATCTAGCCATCAGAAAATTTAAGTCAACTAGGTTCCCTGTTATTAGTTATCTGTAGAATAGGCCTATATATGCCATAGTGTATGAGTTGCCAGATGTCTGATGTCAAAACTGTTCAAAGGAATTATCTTAGTTTATTTTAGAAACTGAATGTTGTAAAGTTGTGCTTCCATTCCCAGATAGTCAGTTAAATGAGGAATATAACTTATGCTTTTTGTTTCTTCTCTTTCTAGATGTATTTCTGTCATTGAACATTGGCCCGTTTGAAGGCACAAGGGTCACTTAGCCATCAGTATGTCCAAATACAAACTGATTATGTTAAGACATGGAGAGGGTGCTTGGAATAAAGAGAATCGATTTTGTAGCTGGGTGGATCAGAAACTTAACAGTGAAGGATTGGAGGAAGCTAGGAACTGTGGGAAGCAACTCAGAGCGCTAAACTTTGAGTGTGATCTTGTATTCACGTCCATCCTTAATCGGTCCATCCACACAGCCTGGCTGATCCTGGAAGAGCTGGGGCAGGAGTGGGTTCCTGTGGAAAGCTCCTGGCGTCTGAATGAGCGTCACTATGGAGCCTTGATTGGTCTCAATAGGGAGAAAATGGCCTTGAATCATGGCGAAGAACAAGTGAGGCTCTGGAGAAGAAGCTACAATGTGACCCCGCCACCCATCGATGAGTCTCATCCTTACTACCACGAAATCTACAATGACCGGAGGTATAAAGTGTGCGACGTACCTGTGGATCAACTGCCACGATCTGAAAGCTTGAAGGATGTTCTGGAGAGGCTCCTCCCGTTTTGGAGGGAAAGGATTGCTCCTGAAGTCTTAAGTGGCAAAACCATTCTGATATCTGCTCATGGAAATAGCTGTAGGGCACTTCTGAAACATCTGGAAGGTGCGTACCATCTTTAGCAACTTATTAGAGGTCGCTAAATGTGATAGTTGAGCTTTGGTCTAGAAAGGACATGGTTCTAAGCTAGTAATGCACAATTTACATAAGAGACTTTCCTTGCCTATCCCTTTTGTCACTTCAGTCTTTTTGCCCTATAAATAAAACATTCTCTGCCTTTTATATTCATGTTATCTGGAGCAGTGGTTCTCAAACTTTAGCATCAGAATCACCTGGAGGGAGAGCCTGGTCTACCACAGATTGCTGGCCCTGCCCTGGGAGTTTCTGAATCTGTAGGCGTGAGGTTCCAGCCTGAGAATTTGTATTTCTAAGAAATTTTCGGGTGACGCTGATACTGCTGCCTGGGGTTCTCCATTTTGAGAACCTCTGATGCAAAGGATTATTTGGCTTTTGTTGTAGCAAGGTGAAAGGAGGCTGAGGAAGGAAGGCATTTCTGTAGAAATGGTAAGTAAATTTATTTACTTGAGTCTTTCAAGATAAGTTAAAATTATCTCACGTTCTTCCAACTTTAAGCAATTATTGCTGTGTTTTCAGACCTAGGTATTCTGAACAATTCTTTTGTTCTAGTCCTTTCCAGACTAGGCTTAGTCACTGATTGAGAGAAAGTGAGCGGGGAGGAAACTAAAAAGATGGCTTATTGGAGATAATCAGTAGCCTCAATTCTGCTTGATGTTGCATTCTAAATGTATTCCAAAACGTATTGTATTGTTGCCTTTCTCTTAAGTAACGTGAACTAAATGAACTCATTTGAGGACTCAAACTCACCAGTTTCGGGCATCAGTGACTGCACTGTGACATTTTTAGGGGATTTCTCATCCCCCTTTCTCCCTCCACTAAATAATCTCGGACTATTGTGCTTTTTGAATGATCCGCTCTGTCTGGTGTTTTTCTGTCTATCATCACTGTCAGCAGTTAGCCTACTGATGTTAGAGTGCATTTCTAGAACATTCCTTTTTCATTCTGCTTTACTTTTCTGTATGAAAAATGAGGAGGTTGACCTTGTATGTGAAGTAAGTGAAAATAGGTTATTGGTAACAAAATGAAGTGACCTTTATGAGATTGTATTGTAAACTTTTTAGCGTGTGTTTTTTACCCCTAATTTTTATAACATCGGCCAAGAGCCAAATCATTACTCATATAACCTGCATCCATTAGTCGTGCAGAAATCTAAAATCTACAGACTTTATTGGCTATTAAAAACTTTATGGGCTAGACATGGCGCTCGATCTGTTTGTGTGTGTATGTGTATATATCTTATTTACTCAACAATATAAAGAGTTCTATTCTTCCTTGTTCAGAATAGTCAGATATTTGATTAAGTGATGTATAACTTCATTATTGGACTATAGTATCTTATTGTTTGAAATTCAGAATTTCAAAGTTTCCGTCAGAAGATATATTCTTTCTCACATGCCAGTTCTTTCCAGAGATGGGAATTAGATCGCTTTGTGGCCAGACTCCCTTCTCCAAAGGAAATGTTATCATCACTTTTGGGATCCTCTTTTCTTCCCTGTCTTAGCTAGGAAAACCTCCCTTTAAAAATAATTTCCTGACGTTATTACATTTCTCTCCTATCTTCAGGTTTACATTTCTGTAAGATTATTCTGTTGCCCCAACCATAAATCATTCTAGATGCCCCTTCCTATCAGGGCACTGATGATTGAACTATGTGTTACTGTTCTTTTTTTGAAGGAAATAGAAAGGTTTAACAAATGATGATTAAGAAGACTGTCACCATGGTGGGGGTACAGGGAGAATTACCTGTGGAAGGCCAGTTTATGCATAAAAAAGTTTACTTTCTATAGTTGAGGGAGGTTTTGAAACTATTAATAATTTATTGAAAAACAATCAAATGGTGTAGTTGCTTTGGAAAGCAATCTGGCACTTCCTCATTGGGTAAATATAGAGTTACCATGTGGTCCAGCAATTCCAGCTATAGATATGTATCTGAATTAGTACCTGTATTAGCTACTGTAATAAAGTACCAAAAACTGGGTGACTTAAAACAACAGATATTAATTTTCTCACAGTTCAGGGGGCTAGAAGTTCTAAATCAAGGTTTTGGTCAGGTCATGCTCTCCTTAGTGGCTCTAGGAGAGAATCCTTTCTTGCCTCTCATAGCTTCTGGTTTTCCCAGAAATCTTTGGTTCCTTGGTTTGTAGATCCATCACTGCAACCACTCATGTTCACTTGGCATTCTCCCTGTGTGCGTCCATTTCTTATCCAAATTGCCCCCTTTTTGTAAGGACACTGATAATACTGGACTAGGGCCCGTCCTAATGACCTTATGAGAACTTGATAACCTCTATAAAGACTGTATTTCCAAATAAGGTCACATTCCGAGGTACTGAAGTTTAAGACCTCAAAATATCTTTTTTTTTGGCGGGGGGAGGGGGGTTCAACCCATAGAAATACCAAAGAGAAATGAAAATGTATATTCACACAAAACTTGTGCGGAAACCTTTATAGCAGTATTATTCATAATAGCCAAAACATGGAAGCAAACCAAATGCCCATCAACTGATAATTGGGTAAATTAAATTCCATACAATGGCATATTATTCAGCAATAAAAATGAATAAAGTACTGATACATGTTATAATATGGGTGAATGTTGGGACCATGTTACAATTAAAGAAGTCAGTCACAAAAGATTCTATTTATATGAAATATCCAGAATACGCAAAGCTGGAGAGACAGAGAGTAGGTTGTTTCCTAGGGCTGGGACAGAGGTGGCGGGGTGGTTGGTGGGGAATGAAGACAGGCTGCCACTAGGTACGGGGTTTCCTGTCAGGGCGATGGAAAGGTTCTAAAATTGATTGTGGTGATGGCCGCACAACTCTGAATGTACGAAAAGCCATTGAATTGTACACTTGAAGTGAGTGAATTGAATAGTAGTATATGAATCATCTCATTAAAGCTGCAAAAATAATTTAATCGATGGGACTGAAAGATCAAAGGATTTGACATTGACCTAGAAAACAGTGCTTTAGGGCAAATATATAAAAGTAGTAACAGTAGAAATGCGTGAATGGGGAGTATAGAAGAAGGAAAAAATTGAAATGCAACTTGACAATTGGGGCAGAAATGGATTTACAGGGATCACTGAGAAATTAGCAGGCTTTAGGCCTTCATTTAACCTTTCTTCTGAAAGGTCTTTTTTTTTTAAGTTGGATTAAGGTGGAACTAAATTACCTTTCAGAGATAAACGAAATTGAAGCAACCTTAAATTATAATTCCTATCCTTATCACTATAAACAGGCTTTATAGAAAATATTTTATTTGGAGAATAATTGATTTAAAATAGTGGTGTTCATGCTGGAAGACCTAAGTTGTACAAAGAGAGCTGAGTAGGAAGTGTGTGAAAGCGGAAAAAGGTGTAGGGGCGGCAGATGTCTGCAGGGGAGAAGGGAGGTGTATGTGATGGCCATAAGGAATGGAAATGGTAGGGTTGGTGACCAGGGTGAATGGCAAACATTCAGGGGGAAAAAATTGACTGAAAAGACAGAGTATGCCATTAGGCACAAGCCCATAGCTGGGGAGACAAATGGAGTGCATGCAGGGATTGAGGTTTGTCCATAGGGAGACATAAGGAGACATTAGGTTGGCTCACACATCCTGGGTAGAACATTCAGTCTGTGAATGGTGTTCCTTTTGGGCCTGTAGTACCCCCTGGTGGTGCTATTGTTAAGATTCATGGAGCTCTTTGACGTTGCTATAATTCTCTATAGTGACTTCTTGCTCCCATGCCTAGCATGGAAGAAATTATTTCACGTGCATGAAAAACACTGGAGTAGATTTTAGGATCACTTCATAAATTAGCTAGCTCTTGTTTTAGGAGTCCTCTGAATGCCATTTTCCACTAATGGAATTTCTCTTGTAGTATGCATTAAAGAGTAAAATCCAAGTATTCTATGTCACAGTTGTAGGAATTAACATAAGTGACTTTCCCAAGATCAGAAGAAATAGTGTATGTTATTTCTTCCATGTCATTCCTGTTAATTTAATGAGACTACAGCCCCTTTAAAATTTATTCTGAATGTATATGCTCACTGGACTAGAAATATCAACATTAGACCTCTTATCTTGCCATATGTAACTTTCAAGAGCTCAAGTTACAGGCTTCAGGTGGTACTTGGTAAATTCTCAGCCTATAAGAAAACATTCCATTGAATTTGGATGCTAACTCTTCAAGACTCCAAAAATTAAGTGACTCTCTTACTTTAGTGGGGAAATATAGATTTTTGTCTTATAAGAAGGGCTACTTGCCAATTTTTTTGTGTGTTATGTTAAAAACATATCATAGAATTTACCTCTAATTGCCAATTATTTTTAATGTAAAGGTATATGACCATAACCCCTACTTTCTGGTTAATACCTGTTATCTCAGTGCAATTATTAATAACATCTCCTTTCACTTTCAAAAGTGCCCAACTCAGAAGATAAATTATATGGTCACCTTACTCTAAAGATGTTAGCTTTCATTAATATTAAGAATGAATCCTTGAAGTGGGTGTGACCAGATTCTGTACGTCCCATAAGCGCAAAATACTTTCTTATTGTTTAAAGACTGTAACTTTGGGGTAGAAAGAATGATGATCCAAATAACTAATCAGAATATTGGTTGACCCTGAAATCTCAAAGAATCTTAAGATCTTTCTAGTAAGAGTATTCTAGTGTTACTCATTTATTCTAGATTGTATGTACCTCCTCAATGGAGACTGTTGATTCTTAAGACATTCTTTTGTTTCTTAACTATCCGGTGCTGTGACATTATTCTGTAGGCAGTCAGATACTTCTTCTATTTGTGGGAAAGAACACAGGTGCTGTTGAAGGAAAATGAAACCCAGACAGACCTCAGATGACTTGGCCGTGAGCATGAAAATTAGATGGGGTTGCACACTCCGCCCAAATCCAGTTCACTGAGTCTCTGCACACGATGACCACCTGGGCTTTTTTGTTTTAAATAATTTTGGAAAAGTAGCCCTTCCCTTGGTCTATTTTTCATTTGGAATACAATGTTATAAAAAACTGAATCAAGATCATCTTGGGGAGGTAAACCATAAAATGGTAATTTGATGGAACTACTTGAGTCTTAAATTATTACTGTTATTACCCTAACGTTGTAGTCTCTGGATGGCATTTACATTGTAGTCTGTGAATGGTGTTCCCTACTACAGCTATACAAGATGGCCCTTTTTTTGAATGCATACTGTATGCCAAGCACAGTTCTAGGCATTATACATACATATCTTGTTTAATGTAGGAACTAGAACAAGGCTCTGAACTCACTGGAAAGCTATGGTTAAATACTATGTTTTACTCTGCTATTTAGTGTATCTAGGTCATCTTTTTTATTGCATTTGATCAGTCATTGATTATTAAGCTCAAAGCAACTGCTTTAATAGAAGTAGCAAACTGCTGATACACCCAGCATCATGAATGAATCTCAGTTGTATTACACTAAGTAAAAGAAACCAGGCTCAGAAAACTATGTAGTGGAAATTTTATATATTGAAGTCCTACCCCTCGAATGTGATTGTATTTGGAAATAGGGTCTTTTAAAGAGGTAATTAAGGTAAATGAGGCCAGTAGGGCAGGTCCTAATCCAATATGACTAGTATCCGTATAAGAAGAGGATATTTGGACAAAGACACATACAGAGGGAAGACCATGTGAAGACATAGGTGGATGACAACCATCTATAAGTCAAGGAGAGAGGCCTTAGAGAAAAACAACAACATCTCTAGAATTGTGAGGAAATTTTTGTTGTTAAAAAAAAAGCCACTATGCCATTTGTGGAATTCCATTTATATGCCATTCAGGAAAAGGTAAGACTATTTGGTCAGAAAACAGATCAGTGGAGGAGGGTAGAATGCAAAGGAGCACCAAAAAGGGTGAATTTTACTCTATGAAAATTATAACTCAGTTTAAAATGACCTACTTTTATCCAGTGAAACAGCCATTGCTCTAATTGAGACCTTACCTTTGTTTTACAATAATAGACTAGTTTACCAATTAGTAGAATTAAATGTGCTGTATGCTATGTGCACCTACCTGTACCTTTGAAAACTAACCTGGAAGGCATTGTTATTCTTTCTCAAGATTTCAGGAGCCGTTGGTGCTATTTAGCACCTAAGCCATGGTCAGTATAAGGAATTACCTTTTAAAATCCTTCTTCCTTCTTCATAATAAGTTGCTGGACAATGAAGTTTTGTACTAAGAGGCTGTGAGCTCCTTTAGTAAATGTTTTTCTGCCCCCAAACTATTTCTTCTTATTTGTCACCAAATTCTGAGTTCTTTTCTTAACTGGGCCTTCCATCTATCTTTTTACGTTTTCACAACCACATAGTCTACGAGTAGGTCAACATGACCTCCTGGAGTCAGAGCAGAAAGGCGCAGCGTGAGGCAATTGATTCAGAACTAGGTATCGCTCTTATACAAGAATTGCAACACAGAAGCCACATGTCAGTGCCTAGGGTAGGTAGGCTTCTTGCCTGATCGGGATGGCCTCTACCCCATCAAATGGCTTATTTATATAATACCTCAGCTCTTAAATTATATATAATTTTGAGATTGCCTTGCTTTTAACTTGATAGTAGTTCTTAATACTTTCAGAAGAAAGACTTAAAACGGACATTTGAAATATTAGACAGTAAGAAAATTCCTACTTAAGGGAGTGCTTTACTGATTTTTAGCAGTGTAAACAGTTACCTGTGCTGTCCTAACAAGTCCAGATTGAAGCAGCACCCACCTCTGACTGGTTCAGAAAAACTCCTCACAGAACACCACCCTGAAAGCTCCTAACCCAGGCTTAGTATCTAAAAGCATCCTGTTCTTTAGCGTTCCAGACAGGCGTGTGTTTCTTTCTCTGTGGTTGGCATAGTCACTTCCTGTTTGTTTCCTGCTAGCCCACACTGAAGGAAAAGCCAGGCTCTGAACTGAAGCATTGGATGCCGTCTGCATCTTGCCAGCGGAAGTGGATTGTTTAGTCTGGGTTCAAGCACAGGACTAGGCAGTTTCAAGTTTGGAATAAGAGTGGCGTGCAAGAGGCTCATGAAAGGCAGATTTGATCTCGGAAGAATTGCGTGCAGCTGCACACATAACAAGGCAAAGAAGTGGTGAGATGAAATTAGAGAATCAGGGAGGAAAGGTCAGCTGGGACTCGCTGTGGGGACAGAGACAGACAAGTCAGTTACCTTTGGCATTTTAGTGTGATATTTTCAGAAGCAGCAAGTTCAGTCCTCTCTTCTGTGAAGCAAATACTAGTCTAGTTGGTATGGTTACGCTTTCTCCTATTATAAGTATAATCGATCTATGGAAACCTTTATTTTTAAAATTCGTAAGCTATTTAACTATAAAATTCGATGTGAAATGGATTCTTCTCTCTACCTCGTTCTTAATTAGAAACTGTCATTCCATCATCATGTTACGATATTCAAATAACCCATTTCCGGTTGTTCCCCAGCCATTCTTTAAGTCGTACATATATAGCATTGAAACCTTAAAGAATTATATTTTAAGATAGGTAGATCATCTACATAATGTAGAATCTCTTGTGTTGACTCTTATTTTGGCAATAGAAGAATACAGAACTCTTATCACAAATCACCCATCATTGGGGTTCAAATTGTGACTTAATCGATTGGGAGAGGGAAGTGAGGCATGGATAGCACCTCACAGTTGAGTGATTTGATCAAAACCATTTCCCTCTTTTTCTAATCCCCCAAAATATCCATCGTAAAAGTAGGGTTTTATCTTGTCCTGCAACACATCTGTCTCCCCAAACATCTTTTCTCCTATTTCCTGATATTCAAAAATTTTGAGCAAATACTTCAGAGAAAACCAAAGAAAATACACAGAAGACAAATTTAATTTGAATTGTTTATTAGCACTCAATTCAAACAAGCTTTTGTTCAACCTTTTCAACACTCTCTTTTTCTTGGTAAGATAATGAAGGGAGTATAGATTTTAATCAAGGCTTCAACAGAGGACAAGATTTGATTTGAAAGCCCAAAGGGTTCGGATTCATTGATTTCAGCTCTGTATGAAAGGTCCATTAAATCAGGTACTCTTGGTGTAAGGATACAGTACCTAGAATTAGACCCTCAAAGTCCTTACTTTTGAGGAGCTTATTTTTTCACATTGATCTCTTTCTGAAACTCAGCCAATACTGCACCTCTGACAGAGTCTTTAGAATGCTTTCATGTGTAGGCTTTATGCATTAGATTTTAGTTAACATTTTATTCCTTATACCTTCGGTTTATATGTAAAAAGTCGATTCATCTAATACATACCGTTGTCATGGTGGATCATGTAGCTAAATAATTTCTGGATCCTAGCATCCAACAGATAATAGCAGTTCTTACAGTCAAACAAACGTTTACTAAATTCTTGCAGTGGATAAGGCACTGTTCCAAGAGCATGAGTAACACAGGGATAGATAAAACATGGTCCCTGTACTCAAGGAACTTATAATCCTGGTGGGAGAAATGAGCATTTGTACAGCCACCTCTAACAGAAGGCAAAGTGTGAGTGCTGTAGTGTATATACAGTGATCTTAATAACTGTGGTTCCTGTTCCTGCTACAGTGACTTGGAAGAGGGGGCTGCTTGTAGGTACAGGTTAGACTTTTTGAAGTCAGTCCTGTATGCAGAAAAATGAGGTTGTTTGAATTTCTCCCCTTATTGGCCTCGAGTTGGTACCCCTCTGACTTATTACTAAACTTTCATTATTTCTTACTTGAAAAATATCCTAGTCATTTAAATTGATTGCAGTTAACTCTTAGATGCTTCTACATGAAGATTCAGGAATTAAAGGCAATGGTTGGGGGTTCATAAGTGGGCAGCGACAGAGGAGGAGTGATGGAGAGGGGTTGATGCAGGGTGGAACTCTGTGATGTTTTCCTTCAAAACACTCCTGGACGCTGTACAAAACTTTCATATGATGTTCCAGTTAATGCGTTTGTAACACGATGTTACATAATATAGTATTGATTCAGTTTGGTTTAATCCAGTGCGGATGCATTATTCTAGCCTTAAGAGTTCTGCTTGCTTAACTGCCTTAGGACAAAGAATGTGACTTATGCTAAAATTGAGCAATGAGTAATGGCTTCACTGTGGTTTTTCCTAATTCGCTATTTTAAAATTTAAGTCTCATCGACTGATTATTAACCAGTCTAAGTATTTTAAATATTTGTAAGTAATTAGTTTGCTGTGCGAATGGCTTGAGTAGTCACGTAAATGGAATGTCAACTTTATTGGAAATGTTTCTATTTTTGTTGAGTTTGCCTTCCTTTGTAGGTGAAATATCATAGTTCTCATGGCCTTTGTTTAGTGGGCTTTGAGTTGGTCCTGCACATCTAAGCCGTAGGCCTGAGCTTGAGAGTGGCGCTGTTAAAGAGAAGACCTCCTAGACCTGGTTAGAACTGAGGCCGTGGTCAAACGAGAGCTCTTTTCTGAGGTCTCAGACTTCAACCCCTGACCCTGGCTCATTATCTTCGTAGTTTGTTAGTTATTTCAAGGGGATCAAGCAGATCTGTTCACATCCTTTACTAGCCTCGAAAACATGAGAGCACTGAGTGCTGGTGTCCCGTTAGCACGCATCCCTTCCCAAGGGCAGTGCATGCACGTAAACATTCTCCTCTCTCCTTGTGCTGTAGATGAGGCAGATGACAAGAGTTAAAGAACTGAGATTTGGGAATTTAAAAACCAACCAAACAAAACAAACAAACAAACAAACAACCCAGGTCCCATTATACTACTGTAACAGTTTGGAGGCTTGAGTAGTTTTGTTTAACTTCTCTGGATCTGTGTAGTGTTTTTTTTTTTTTTTTTAACAGCCTATTGAGGTAGAATTCACATAGCGTACGGGTCACCTTTGTAAAGTATACAGTTCAGTGAGTTTCAGTATATTCACAGAGTTGTCGATCCATCACCACAGTTGATTTTAGAACGCTTTTACTACCCTCAAAAGAAACCCTATACCCAGCTGTCACTTCCCAGTCCCCTCATTGCCTCTAGCCCTAGGCAACCACTAATCTATTTACGTCACTATAGATATGCCTATTCTGGACATTTTACATAAATGGAGTCATGCAATAGTCCTTTATGCCTAGCTTCTTTCACTTAGAATAATGTTTTCAAGGTTCATCGATGTTTAGCATGTATTAGCACGTCATTCCTTTTTATTGCCAAATGATATTCCACTGTATGGATATACCACATTTAATTTATCCATTCATCAGTTGATGGACATTTAGACTGTTTCCACTTTTGTGCTATTATGAGTAATGCTGCTATGAAGGTTCGTGTCCAAGTTTTGTGTGGACACATGTTTTTATTTCTCTTGGGTACATACCTAAGAATGAAATTTCTGAGTCACATGGTAACCCTTTGCTTAACTATTTGAGGAATTGCCAGACTGATTTCCAAAAAGTCCATAGCATTTTATACAATTTTTACAATATATTAGGATTCCAGTTTTTCTGTATCCTCACCAGCACTTGCTTTTTTTTTTTTTTTTCCCATAATCTGACTTTTTTATTATGGCCATCCTAGTGGGTATGAAGTTATATCATATTATGGTTTTGATTTGCATTTCCCTGATGGCTAATGATGTTTAGCATCTTTTCATGTGCTTGCTGGCCATTTGTATATCTTTTTTGAGAAATGCCTATTCAGATCTTTGGCCCATTTTAAATTTGGTCATTTGTCTTTTTTATTATTGAAGTGTAATAGTTCTCTATGTACTCTATCTAGATACAAGTCTCTTATCAGATATGTGAGTTGCAAAAAGTTTCTCCCATTCAATGAGTTATCTTTTGACTTTCTTGAATGACGTCCTTTGAAGCACAAACATTTAAAAATTTTTATATGCCCAGTTTATCTTTTTTTTTTTATTGCTTGTGCTTTTGGAATCAAATGTAAGAAACCATTGCCTAATTCAAGGTCATAAAGATTTTATTTCTCTGTGTCCTTCTACAAGTTTTGAAGTTTTAGCACTTACATCTAAATCTTTGATCCATTTTGAGTTAATTTTTGTATATGGTATGAGGTAGGGGTCCAACCTTATTCTTTGATATGTGAATATACAGTTGTCTTAACACCATTTGTTGAAAAGTATATATTATTTAATTGTCTTGGCACACTTGCTGAAAATCAGTTGATCAAAAATATGAAGGTTTATTTTGAATTTTTAGTTCTATTCTATTGCTCTGTATGTTTATACTGTGTAAGTACCTCATACCACATGCAAGTACCACACTGTCTTGATTACTGTAGCTTTGTAGTGAGTTTTGAAATCAGGAAGTGTGAGTCTCTCAACTATGTTCTTCTTTCTCAAGATATTCTGAGTGCCTTGAATCTCCATATGAATTTTAAGATCGGTTTGTCAATTTCCGCAATAAAATCAGCTAGATTTTGATAGGGATTATGTTGAATCTGTATGTTAATTTGGGGAATATTGACATCTTAATGATGTTAAATTTTTCGATCCATGCACATGGGTTGTCTTTACATATATTTAGGTCTTCTTTAAATTTCTTTCAATGATATTTTGTAGTTCCCAGAGTATAAGTTTTGTACTTCTGGTTAAACTTTTTCCTAAGCATACTATTCTTTTTGTTGCCATTGTAAATGGAATTCTTTTCTTAATTTTTGATTTGCTCATCACTGCTGTATAGGAATACAATTAATTTTTTAAATATTAATCCTATCTCCTACAACCTCGCTGACCTTGTTTATTAGTTTGAATAGTTTTTTAGTGGGATTGTGTCATCTGAAAATAGACATAGTTTTACTTCCTTCTTTCTGATCTGGATGCCTTTTATTTCTTTTTCTTGCCTGGTTGCCCTGGCTAAAACCTCTAGTACAATGTTGAATAAAAATGGAAGCTTAGTTATTTTAAAATAAAGTCCTGGATCCAAACGTTTGTAAAGTTTAATAGTTGGCGATGTTGTAAAGACACACAATAAGCAGTGAATCTGAGATGCTGATACATGTGTACAGTCATAATTTCTCTCTCTCCTGGTAAACATTAGTCGAACGTCATCATTTTTGCTAAATAGTTTTCTCCTACCAAATTGATTTTTACGGTGAATTTAATTTTGATTAATTGAACAAATCTATGAAATCTATCTTTCTCTCCAATGATTACAGACTCTGGAGACAAATAAAACATGGTCCTTGTGCAATAGATGAATGTAAATACTAGTCAATATACCCATGTTTCTCATGTCTCTAAAGTACCTCTGCTTTTCTTAACCATTCAGAATAAAATAGAGGAACTTTTTTGCCAGAAGAGACTATCTTCATTTGTTTTATAAATGACGAAATAGTTCAATGGAGGTAAAATCCTGGCTAAGGTCACAAGTGTCCTTCCCTATAATACTATGCATATGATATGTCCTCAGTTACTGGTTAGTTGAGTGAGTTAGGCCTAGGGACCTTCAGAGCTTCCCCTGGATCTGAGGTGAGAACTACTGGGTTCTAAAGCCTCAGCAGTTACCTGGCTCTAAACCACATGCTGTTGAATTCTGCTCCTTCTGTCTCCAATGGATGCACGTGGCAGCTGCTGTGCATCCAGCTGACAGATCTGACCTGATGGAGTCAGAGCATGTTAGAATCCTCCCCGTTAAAGAGCTAGCTTGCTATCTGGTCTGAATTTATCTGTTCTTGCCAGCTTTACTTTGGGGTGGTAATCTTGTGTAGAATTGCAGTGTAGAGATGGGGGCTTAGCAGGGCAGAGAAATGTTTTAGTAGCCTATCCTTTAAATCTTCTACTTCAAATAGAATTCCTATAGGGAAAGAAGAAACACTTACTGTGCTATACTTTTTCATGTATGTTCCCCCTTAAGTCCATTCTTCCTACCCTACATTCTTTGTAATGGTGGTAGAAGAAGAGTGTGTATTTCTTTTTTAATTTGACAGAGGGCATGAAAGCGTAGAGAAGTTAGTTACTTGCCTAAAGTTATATAGTTAGTATATTAAGGGAGAGAAAAGGAGATGGGCAGTGTACTTCCCATTGTTTCATAGCTGTTTATGTGTAGTTCGTGCATAAGAGTTCTTAAGGAGCTCTCCTGAGTCTAGAAATGGAGTTAAGCAAATTAAAAGGCAACCGAAACTACTCAAAATTTCAAATGATCTATTTTAAAAGCACACCTTTGTGACGTAGATAGACTTCTACATCCTGCCATATGCTTCTGTTCTACATTAATAGAAAGGATCTAGGTGGAACAAGTTCCAAGGAGAGTTCAGGGGTTCACCTCTACTTGGGAGGTGATGATGGCAGAAAAAGTTATTAGCAGTTAGTTCAGTGTACTCTGTCATTTGAATTAACCGATGCTCATACCTGTAGCACAAGCCAAAAGTCACAGAATCATAGCACTGGATCCCAACCACTCGAGTAGTTCTTTATTAGAATTTCACCTTTTTTCTCTTCCCTTCTCTTTGCCCATTTTGAACTCAGAAGAACTCAGAAGGATTTACATCCTACAGTAGTTACAGATACCTGGGTTTGAATACAGGCGCTGTTACTTACTATCTGTGTGATCTTGAGTTGTTTGCTTAACTTCTCTGTGCCAGAACTTGTTACATGCAAAAATAATAGCTCATATCCCCATAGGATTGCAACAGTGATTAAATGAGTTAATTCATATAAAGAGTAGCTGGCATGTAGAATGGACTCAGTACATGTTAGCTGTTTACTGTTAAAAGTAGTTATAATAACACAAATATTATCACTACCGCCGCTACTACTGCAATACTTACTCCAGCTCTTTTGGTCAAAGTTGCACTACCTGTAATTCAGCTTATTTTAGAAAGAATTGAAGATGACTTGTCCATTACTTGCCTTCCCTTCCTATCAGTTGGGATAAGGGACAGAGGAGAATGAGGCCTGTTTACAAAGCATGAGGCGCAACCCTTTCTTGATTCCCCTGACTGGGATTCCTTAGCAGCTGGGGAAGCGGTTCTCCTGACTGGATTTAGCCCAGGGCATTCCAGGCTGACTCAGTGTTGGAAAACTAGCGGCATTCTAATCTATTGAACTAGATTCAGAGGTTAATTTTAGCCAGCCTGAGGACAACATATAAAAGGGGTGGGGGGAAACCCAGAAAACTTTCCTGGTTCACCTTCAGATTTTTCAAGATTGATTCCTGTGGAAAATTAGTAACACAAATGTGGGCAGGGAGAGAATAATCTTCATTCTTTTAAGATTTAGGTAGGAAACAACTAGATTGCCCTAAAAGGTATTTACTGCCCTAAGATTTAATGTGATGTGCATTTCTGTCTTAGCTTTTTTCTTTTGTTTTGTTTTAACTTCTGAGAAGTTCTTAGCTTCCAGGAACTATAGCTGGAATACCTCACAGTATCTGGCATGGTTCCAGACATGCAGTTAATACGGGACTAAATAAATGTGTAGTTAAACAATTAAACAGAACTTCCTCTTGGGTGGTCTTTAATGCCTTGTTCCTTCCTCTCTCGACCTGCAGGTATCTCAGATGAAGACATTATCAACATTACTCTTCCTACTGGCGTCCCCATCCTCCTGGAACTGGATGGGAACCTGCATGCTGTTGGGCCTCACCAGTTCCTGGGTGACCAGGAGGCCATCCAGGCAGCCATTAAGAAAGTAGACGATCAAGGAAAAGTGAAAAAAGCTGAAAAATAAAGTCTTTCCCAAGTGCTGGCTAGGAATAGCTGCAAAAAGAAGTGAAGTGGCATGAAGTGTGTTATAGGTGCTGATCTCTCCTTCTCCCTCTCTCCCTCCCTCCTTCCCTCCCTTCCTCCCTCCCTCCCTTCCTCCTTCCTCTCTCCCTCTCATCCTCCCTCCCTCCTTCCTCCTCTCTCTCTTCCCTTCCTCCCTCCCTCCCGATTCTTCCTTATTTTTTCCTGAGTTGGGCTATGGGGTAAAGTTTGTATAGGTAACTAGGTAACTTATGTTGGCCCAGACAAAGACTTTAGTATGCTTGAGTGCTTATGTCATAAGCCTTATGGATTAGCTCTCTTGCTAGCCCTATTTGAATTGGTCAATAAACTAGTAACTAGTGGGGCTTAATCAATGTCCTAAGTTTCTGTGATGGCAGAGTGATAAGTAGAGATAAAGTTTAAGGTAGTCATCACTCAGCAAATCATTTAAGTCACCACTGACAGGTACTACTTACTCCAATAAGTAGTTCACTTTTATATTTACTAAGATTTTCTGGGATGACAGGAAAAGATGATAGGAAAGAATACACTATACTTAAGTATTTATTACTAGTCTTTTTCTCTAGGAAAAGGGATGCTTTGATAGGTAAGACAGGAGGCCCATTAAATGGGAAAGCCACAGACAGTTTCCTATAAGACAGTCAACAACGAACAGCAAGGAAGGCCCTTTGCCTTGTCTGGCCCAGAGGCGCCCTTTGTTTGACGTTTGGTGGAATGCCTCTTCGGCAGCTGGAATTAGCACGTAGGCAACTGTAGCTCGTGTTCTCTTTTTGTTCTGTTTTGTTTTTTGAATCTTAATCCTTGGGTACTTAAAATTGGTTTAAAAATAAAGTTCTGTGACCAAAAGTGATATCCCTAAGCATCTCTACATGATTTGTAAATATTAGATAAAGGCCTCTGAACTGGTCTTCGGCTCATATCTGCCTGGAACACTCAAAGAGTTGCATTTTTTCAACTGATAGACACTCCTAATTCTCTATAAATTGAAAGTTGGGGTCAGGGGCGAGGTATATAGTGGGTATAATTTTATTGCATGAGCAGGGGAAGTGATATATGGCAGCTTGTCATAGACAGTTGTTCATCTGCTGAGGGCAGAAGATTATAGTATGTAGCACAGAGTGACCAAGGTGGACCATGGATAGAACTGATTGCCTATCAATCTTAATGATACTGTTTTCCATAGTATAGATAGCGTGGGTATGTAACTAATGATTTCTTTAAGCTATTGCCTTATTTTAAAGCAAGTAGCATGTTTCCATAATGAAGTCATATAAAAATTTTGCAGCTGTAATAGCTGTTAACAGATTTTTTAAATTTTTTTTTTATTTTAGATATTTAGCTTTTTTTTTTGTGGCTTTCCATTGGTGGATTAGCTTATTTGTATACATTTTATAGTAAAACTGGCATTAGACGGAAACTAATTCTAAAACCCTGGCTACTGCTTGGTTTCCACGTAATCCTTAAATCAAGACTCGTAGAGTGGCTGATAAAAGAGATGAACCTGGTTTGCTCGCAGCTGGCCACATCTATGGTACATGAGGTCTTGGAATGAGGACGCTTTAAGTTTCTGACCAACTACTGGTTACTCTAGTCCTTTTTAATCCTGTTGCTTAACCACATGGCCCTGTTTAGAATTCAGAGATCAGTGTCAACTACCTACTAGATGTTCCTAGAATTCCAATTCCATGGTTAGGCTGCAACTCAGTCCATTTCTGAACAGCTTCATCTCTGGAATTGGCCTCCGAATTTCCCATCCCCAGTGGTGACCATATCTTAACACAAGATGCGAGAATTGGAATCTTCCTTTGTCCCACATGTAGATGTCCACTTCCAAGGTCCCCCCGGCACACGATGTACTTCTGCACACAGAGCTATACTCACACCCTGTCACTTTGGAGTCTTGCAGGCTTCCTAAGGTAGGAATAATTTTTGGATACTTCCTGTTATAATTTTGTTCTATTGTTTTTGAGATCTTGGCTGGAATAAATGAAGAGATATTCATGAAAACGTCACGTAGAATTATTTTTAACAACTCCAGCACTTCAACTTTAGACTGCCAAGTGAACCTGTTTACTTTGCATGGTTTACAAAGTATTCATAATTTTTGATGTAGGAATCTTGAAGGCTGCCTAACTCACATCCTAATCTTGACATCCTCCTGTTCTATGTCAAGCTAGGACTGAAAAAAAAAAAATGAGGATTTTTAAAAGTTTTATTTTAAAGAAATGTAGTCAGAAATTTAGTCCTTGGAGAGAGTAGCTCATCCTGCTGCCAGGTTGGGCTTTCCCTGAAGCCAACTGTACATGTTTTCTCTGCCCAGGCTGAAATGATTGTCCCAGTGAGGGTCCACTGTGGTAAGATGAGGGTAGTCACAGGATGCTGCTCCTCGAGTTTTAATTTTTAAGTATCTGAGATGAGTATCGTACCCAGTATACTGAGAATTTGTTTTTCTCCAAGAGCAGAAGTTCTGCCTCAGAAAATGAGGTTCTTGCATCATCTAGTACTAACTCGAGCACTGAATTAACAAAGCATCCTTGGTTGAAATACTTTATGTCATGCATTTTTTCCTTGGTAAGATGTGCAAGGAAGATTTCTTAATGTGATTTGGCTGTTGCAAAGTTCAACCAGATTCTTTTGCCCCAAATTTGCAGATTATTTCTCATCTTACATTATGACCATTTTTATTAAAATGCAGTTAGTACATATGTGTGTGTGTATGTATCTATCTATCTATCTATCTATCTATCTATCTATCTATCTATCTATCTATCTATCAATGGCAGTGCTTGTCTTCTAGCCTGAGAAGCCTCCCCCATACTCTGTAGCTTTTGGGGTAAAAATGCTTTTTTTGGTCAGTATGTGAACCAGTTAAAGCCAATCGCCATTGGGGAGCAATTGGCCACCTTGGTGGCCAAAAGCAGAAATCTTCCTGGTCATATTGCCACCACCAGGAAAGAGAGATGTCAGAGGTCAGGTATCTTCCCCCATTTCTGTTGTATATAGTTCTTATATTCCCAGTCTCTTACTGTTTTTAACAAAATGAGGTAGGGGAAACGTTAACTAGGTAGACATTACAGTGTCACTTTTAATTCATTCTTACGCTTTTACAAGAGATAAGTCTCTTTTCAAAGTTCAACTTCCCTCTTACCCTTTCATATTTTCTTCCCTCAGATATACATCAAAATTGCCTCAGTGTTACAGACCCTGATCATGTTTCCTGTTTTTGTGTTTTGCATAATTGGGTTTTTGCAAGTTTTGGTCTCACTTTTATAACAGCGTTAATTTTGTTAGATTATGCGTTGACTCACAGCAGATCTAGCGGTGGCAGATGCTGTGTTAGGCTGTAGCCTGAGGCTTTTCACATTGGACCATGAGGGGAATTTAAACCGCTGATTCCAAGGGGAATAGAAACATCCAAAATAAAAGAATATTTTAATCCTTCAGTATCCCTCTAATGACAAAGTTATTTGGCAAAACGATAGGATTAAAGTTTTCTCACAATTGGTAAATTTTTATTTATTGGAGGATAGTCTAGCTATGTAGTTTAGTTTTTAAGACACTGGGACCTTAACTTGCCAAAAAAATATAACTTCCTTTGACAATTTTTTTAAAGGTAAGCTATCTCTTCATTCTCTTTCCCCTATCCCACAGGATTATTTAGAAACAAATGCCAAACATCAAGCAGGATAGATTTTGAAAAGGAAAATGGCTTAAATAGTCTTCGATGAGTTAAAATAGAAGCCATCAGTCATCCGTTCTGAACTTTGTCCTCTTTGTTACTCTTAGAGGAACCAAATGGCAGCCATTGCTAAGTTGTTCAGTTTGAGTCATGACTTGTATGTAGTCAGTATTAGCTCTGGTTGTTGTTTAGAGGATTGTTAGTCTGTTAATGTGGGGCTTCTGCAGGATAATGTGGAATGATTTGGTGACCGATGTTAAATTCAAGTGTTTAAAGATGAAACTGTTCCTGAGACTATTTTAAATATGTAAACCTGAAACAATTTTGTAGCTTTAAAAAATGATCAGATTCATTGATGTTCTTGTGAATCAGGTTACTCACTGTGGAAGAAGGGAGATAGGAAATGGAGTTAAAGAAGAACCCTGTTTTATCGGTTTTGAACTGGAGATATTTGTATGAGTGTGTGTGTGTGTGCGTGTGCGCGTGCGTGTGCGTGTGCGTGTGTTTTCCTCTTCCCAATACCTCCTCTCCCTTCCCCACCAGCTATGCCCAGGTCTGGCTCTGTGTTCCAGTAGGTCCTAGCAGTGATAACCTAGGTCTTCCAATAGGTCCTAGCAGTGATAACCTAGCAGTGATAACCTAGTAATAATGAGCACACGTAGTTCCCTTGATCTTGCTTTCTAAATACTGTGCCATAAAAACTAGGGATGTTGGTTGGTTCCAGGTTTGGGGCAGATAAAGTATAACGTGAGCTTAGAACATCTTAAGTCTGAGAAAAGAAAATACCCAAAGACTGATGGGACACAAAAATTGGCTTCAAGTGCCAAATTTGGAACAACTTGAGATTAAAGAAAAGAAGGGTAATAATGGATTATAGAACATTTGTCTTAGTCTGCTTAGGCTGCTATAACAAAATACCAAAGGCTAGGTGGCTTAAACAGCAAACATAATTTTTCATAGTTCTAGAGACTGGGAAGTCCAAGATCAAGGTGTTGGTAGATTTGGTGCCTGATGAGGACCCTTTCTGTTGAGGCAGTTTTGATATAGACACCTTATTGCTGTATCCTCACATGACTGAGAAAGAGGGAGGGACTCTGGTCTCTTTCTGTTATTAGGGCACTAATCTCATCATGAGGGATCCAACCTCATTGACCTCATCTAAACCTGATTACCTCCCAAAGGCCCCACCTCCAAATTTCATCACACATGGGCTTAGGGCTTCAATATTTGAACCTTACTTAGCTATTTTAAGGAAAAGTTGTGAAGGACATTCTGGGGGCTGAAGAATTTAAGGGTGAGTGAGGTGTCGTGATGTCTGCAACTTACATTCAAATGGCTCAGCCAACACAATGTTTCCATATATTTAAAAGTAGCAAATATAGTAAATGTAACTGATGAATTGAGGAAAGAGTTTGTGATGTATTAGTGTACTATTCTTCCAGCTTTTCTGTAGGTTTGAAATTTTTCAAAATAAAACCAGGAAGAATAATGACAGGAGAAAAAATTATTGACAAAAAAATGGACCAAAATAACCTCTTATTAAGTACAGTCACTAAAACTTGTCTTGCTGTATGCAGTGACTAGATAAAGGTGACTGGTTTTTGTACTTTAATTCTTCTTGAAATCTCAGTCTTTGTTAGGTAAGGGGAAAGCTTAAGTCTGTATTGTCAAGAAACAAGTTGTACGCTAATCTTATTTCTGTTATGTTTGGGGCTACAGTTATGCATCAGACCAACAATTAGCTTATCTGCTGATACAAAAACTCAGAAACAGGATTATGATTGCTATTGCCTTGTAGCTGAACAAATAGTAATGGAATATCTTGCTCCTGATGTAAAACCCTCAATTTTAATCCCTTTTAGTGCCTTAGGGTGGCAGCCCTTCTTAATGCCATCATTTGGCTCCTAAAATCTACTTAATCTCTGGACCTCTGTTTCCTTGAATTTCAGCTCCCTGTGGCAACCACCTCACAAGTGTCCCTTGTGTATCTCTGCTTAGTGTCACTGCTGAGCTAAAATCCATGTGACTGAAGCAGCCGTGGTTTCTGCTTCTCCTCCTTGCATCCTTCTACTAAGGATGAGGGTCAGTGGGCTGTAATGAAAACTTCACATTACCCGAAACAAGTTAAATAAATTCTGTTGGCACTAAAGATTTGCCTTTTATTTACGCGGTGGTTGGCCACATCTGCCTTAATTCTCGTCTCACTTTAAAAACCAGGTTGATAAAAAAAGATCTTGTTTTTGTGAAGGAAGCTCTACCTTTTCAAGACAGCTTCACTGTTCAACCTGTTTATTTACTTCCCTGCAAAGCCTAGTTTTTTCAAAAACTTCACGTAGCCCAAAATATGACATAAGTATGTCTTCAAAGAACCAGTTGCTACTTTCCAGTCTGCAGAAAATAGATGCTAGCCGACCGCAACTGAAGGAGCTATTGGCCAAGATGTGAGATGGTTACTTTCGCTCAATGAAGCAATTCCAACTGAAGAGGTTATTTTGCTGCAGAGAGTTTACTCAAGAATTTCTCCTGAATTTAATCTAACCACACAGCTATTGAAAAGGGAATGTCTGCCAGCCACACTGCCCTGCATCCCCATGAGAGGAAACTTCATTTGATGTAACGTTGACCTACATGGAGAATCAGACAGAGCTGGAGTTTGTATTAGTCATATTTATTGCAATAAATCTACCCTTTTAGCGAGAAGACTCTTCGGAGTAGTTGAACCTAGACCTTGAAGTATAGAGAGCAAAGGCCATCATATAGCTGTGCACCCATGATTGAGGCCACTTAATCCATTCTGACAGTTGCTCAATAGAATATTCATTAGAGTTCTCCAGGCAGCCACCAGCCATCAGTTAGCTAGTCAGTATTTTTATTTCTGAAGTACCCCCGTGGTCTGAATTGAATTGCAGGAATGTTATTTGTAGCTGGAATTCCAGGTAGTCTTTCCCAAGAGTATTGGTATTTTATAATCTTTATTTCTTAACTTAGACACTGGGGGTCAGTATTTATTCACAAATGCCCCTGATTTGACAGCAAGCCTAGCTCTGGCTATTTACAAAATGTCATGCCTAAAAAGGCCTTGAATTGATGGTGGGATTTTTTTTCTCTAATTATGTAACTACAGATAAACTCAGCCTGTGAAAACATAAAATATAAATATAAATTATCGTGAATCCCCATAGGATTGCAACCTGGGAAAGAGGCAGACAGTTTTAAATCTAAAATATAAACTAATACCAAGTCTTTGGTTTCTGGAGACTTAACTGGCAACATTGACCCTACTGATGAACTCAGACGCTCAGCCATCATCCTGGCTATCAGCCTTGGCTTTACTTCATCTCCTCTCTATCTTCACCACTGAGGTCTTAAGTCACACCCTCATCTTTTCTCTCTTTAAAGATTTCAACAGTCTTCTAGTTGATCTCCCTTCCTGCACTTTTACTCTTCTCCAGCCCCCTCCAAAGATTTGTCAGGTGACCACACAGAGCTTTCGGAGACACCAGCACTCTTTTAAAGCTCTACCTTTGCGTGTGTCTCCCCCGCATCACTGGCCCCGCCTTGCCCTCTTTTCATTGGCTGCCTAATATCTGCTCATGCCTCAGGACTCTCATGCTCCCCCAGAACCCTGTGACTTGCCTATGCTGGATCTCACTTGTTCCCTTTTCTCTTCTTATCAATGGCAGGAGAATTGAATGCATTTAGTCCTCTGCCTCATTAAGCTGAGTGCCAGACAAGCTCATGCAAAGTAACTCTCCAGAATTTCACAAATTTATCCCCTTTGAGTACTAAACTGTCCACTTTGCAATTTAGCCTTTAAAATATTTCTCATCTAGTAGATATTTGATCTTGATCCATACTGTGCTCTCTGGCTGTCTTCCCACTATGAAGCACAGATGGACCCCTGTCTGCTAGTGGACAGGAAGGCAAACAAGGCTCAGTAGCCTGTCAGCTCAAAGCAGTTTTCATACTGCTGTAATGGTGTGGAGACAGGTTATTTAATGAGTTATGTTCTTGCTCTTCATTCAAATTATAGAGTTAAATGTAGATATAAAATATTTTGGAATTTGAAAGTAGGTAGAGAAGATTTCTTAAGCCTATCACCCTGAGAACTATCATTTATTTCTTTATATATATTTTTTCCATGTAGATATATCCTTAGTTTATATTCCATTTTGTATTCTTTATCATAAGCATTCTCCATGTTTCATAGGCTTCGAACAATCTTATTATATGGAGAAATACTATTACATCATTTGAATAGAATTTAAATGTCCCAAAGGGGAAAAAATAAATGTTTTCGATGTATCGCTATAATAATTCTGTTCACCTAACTTCCCTCCAGGTCCATCTCGAATGTCTGTGAAGTCCAGCATAAGAGCGCAATAGGGACCCGCATATACTATTTGTCCAAATATGGAGAAATACCAATTAAGTTAACAAACTTATATACAATGTTTTATGTTTTATAGACCTTGACAAATATACCTCATAACAAAAAATATTTTTAAAATATGTAAAACCATTTTACGTGACTGAAAGCCACCAAACATCAAGGATTATTATGGAAGTCATGAGCTGGGATTGGAGAAGTAGACAGAAGCCAGATCGGGTCACAGTGAGATGTGTGGAAGATATGAAAGGTCTTCTAAGCAGGAGAGTGGTCTAGTAGCCCAAGCCCTCGTTGCCACCGAAGAGCTTTAGCCATTTGAGCATACAATCTCCCCAAAGCAACATCTACATTCCACTACTGTGAAATATAATCCCTATGAGATTTGCAAATCCTATTGTATTTAAAAAGAGATTAAGGTTCTCAAATATACGTATTATGGACAGACCTGAAGAGAGAAATGGACAGCAACACAATAATAGTAGGAGACTTTAATAACTCCCCTTTGGTTACGGATAGAACAATCAGGTCGAAGATAAATACGGAAGCAGAAGACTCAAACAACACAGTTGAATTAACTGAACCTAATAGACATATACAGAACACTCCATCCAAAAACAGCAGAATACATATTCTTCTCAAATGCACATGAGACATTCTCCAGCATGTTAAGCCACAAAACAAGTCTCAGCAAATTTAAGGTTAAAATCATATAAAATATCTTCTACTATATGGAATAAAACTAGAATCAATAACAGAAATAAAACAGAGAAGTCCACTAAAATGTGGACATAAAAAATTCACTCTTAAACAATGAGTCAAAGGAGAAATCACAAGGGGATTTAGAAAATATTTGGAGATAAAATGAAAACACAAAATATCAAAATGTATGGACTACAGTGAAAGAAGTAAGAAAAAAGTTTATAGTAGCAAATGGATTATATTAAAAGGAACTCAAATCAACCTAATTTAACATCTCAAGGAACTAGAAAAAGAAGAACAAACTAACCCAAAAGTTGGCAGAAAGAAGGAAATAATAAAGATTAGAGCAGAGATAAATGAAATAGAGAATGCAAAACAATAGAAAAAAACAAAACCAAGAGTTGGTGTTTTGAAAAGATCAACAAAATTGACAATCTCTTAGCCAGAATAACTAAGAAAAAAAAAGGAATGAGACATAACTAATATTAGAACTGAAAGAGGGGACATTACAATTTATGTCACAGAAATAAAAAGAATTATAACAGACTATTATGAACAATTATATGCCAACAAATTGGATAACCTTGAAGAAATGGATACATTCCTAGAAACAGACAATTTACTAACACTGAATAATAATAATTTAAAAAAATCTGAACAGACCTATAACTAGTGAGATTAAAGCAGTAATCAACAGCATCCCAACAAAGAAAAGTCTAGGACCAGATGGCTTCACTGAATTCTACCAAACATTTAAAGCAGAGTTAATACCAATCCTTCTTAAACTCTTCCAAAAATTGAAGATGAGGGAATACTTCCAAACTCCTTTCTGTGAGGCCAGCATTATTACCAAAAAAGAAATAAAGATACCCAAATGAGAAAGGTTTACATGATCTTATACATAGAAAACCCTAAAGATTCCAAAAAACTGTTAAAATTAAGAAATGATTTCAACAGTTTTATGATACAAAATTAACACAAAAATCAAATGTGTTTCTATATACTAACAATGGCCAACCTGGAAAAAAATATTAAGAAAATAATCTCATTTACTATAATATCGAAAAGAATAAAATACTCTTGCAGAAGTAGAAAAAAGAAACCTAAAAATGAATTTCAAGAGACCCTGAACAGCCAAAATGATCTTGAAAAAGAAGAGCAAAGTCAGAGACCTCATTCTTCTTGATTTCAAAACATACTACAAAGCAACAGCAATCAAGACAGTGTGGGACTAGCATAAAGACCTATATATAGACAAATGGAACAAGATAGCTCAGAAGTAAACCCTTGCATATATGGCCAAATGATTTTTGACAAGGGTGCCAAGACTACACAGTGGGAAAAGGATGGTCGTTCAACAAATGGTGTTGGAAAAACTGGCTATCCACATGCAAAAGAGGAAAGTTGGACTCTTATCTTATACTATATATAAAAATTAACTCAAAATGGGTTAAAAACCTAACAATAAGACCCTAAAATTATAAAACTCCTAGAAGAAAACAGATGAAAAGCTTCAGGACACTGAATTTGGCAATGATTTCTTGGGAATGACACCAAAGGCATAAGCAATAAAAACAAAAATAGACAAATAGGACTATATCAAACTAAAAAAAAACCTTCTGTACATCAAAGGAAACAATCATTAAAGTAAAAGGCAGAGGAAATATTTGCAAATAATATATACGATAAGAGTTTATAAATATATAAGGAAATTTTACAACTCAACAACAAAAACCAAATAACCCAATTAAAAAGTAGGCAAAAGACTTAAATAGACAATTCTCCAAAAAAGATACACAAATGGCCAACAAACACATAAAAAGATGTTCAACATTATTAATCATAAGAGGAATGTAAGTCAAAACTATAATGAGATATTATCTCATATCCATTAGAATGTCCACTATCAAATGGACAGAAAATATGAAGTGTTAACAAGGGTGCAGAGAAATTGAAATCTTTGTCACTATCGATGGGAATGAAAAATAGTGCAGCCATTATGGTAAACAGCACAGAGATTCCTCAAAATATTAAAAATAGAAGTACCATATTATCCAGCAATCCCACTTCTCAAAAGAATTCAAACCAGGATCTTGAAGAGATATTTACACACCCATCTATTGCAGCATTATTCACAAAAGCCAAGAGATGGAAGCAACCCAAATATTCATTGACAGATGACTGGAGAAACAAAATGTGGTATATACATACAATGGAATATTATGCAGCCTTTAAAAAGAAGGAAATCCTGGCACATACTACAACATGGATTAACCTCAAGGACATTAAGTGAAATAATCCAGTCACAAAAAGACAAATATTGAATGTTTCCACTTATATGAGGTATCTAAAGTAGTCAAAATCATAAAAGCAGAAATTGGAAAGATGGTTGCTAAGGGCCGAGGGGAGGAGAATTAGTGTTTAAAGAATATAGAGTTTCGGTTGTGCAAGATGAAAACTTTCTGGAGATCTGTTGCACAATAATGTGAATATGTTAAATTTAATGTTATATACTTTTTACCTCAAAGTAAGAGAGAGAGAGAGAGAGAGAGAGAGAGAGAGAGAGAAACTTCTATACTTCTAAATACACCACTTCTGGAAATGATGCTGTGACTAGCATCGCAATGAAAGGAAAGTGATGATGACGATTTTTATGACTGTTGAAATCATGCGAAAGTATTATATTTAAAAATCTTGATTTTAAATTTTATCATACAGGTTTAATGAATTACTCCCAAGGGTCATTCTCTAAAGGCAAATTAAGCCAGGTCTTAGATCTTGTAAAATCCTCACGGTGTCACTATGAAGTGAGCACTTTTATTATCCTCATCTTACAGAGAGGCTCAGAAAAACTGAGTTATAGGCCCAAAGTCACAGAGCTAGTATATAGCTGCAGCAGGATTCAAATCCAGGCCTATCTACTGCACAGCCCATGCTCTTGATCATTATTCCATACTGTTTTTAGCTTGAAAATAAATTTTTAAATTGAGATGTCCATCTAAAATTGGCCAAAGAATAAGATTATCCAATGAAGCTATAGTGACCAACTTTCATTTTCATTCTCTTCCAAACTAATATGGTGCCTCATAAGCTCAACATGACTCTGAGTGGAGCTAGAGAGCTTAGATTTATTTCACAGAAATTTAAGTGTTTTTCTAAGTGAGAGAAATGGAGTTCACCTTTTTTTTTTTCTCAACTCATCTACTTTGATATTTGGAGAGTCCAGAGCTTGAGTATCAAAGCCTAACTGGATTATATGAATATGTACATAACAGAAGGTGAACTAAACATTTTATTTGCAAAAAAATAAAACAAAAATTGTGCTTTCTTCCACATAGGTATTTAAAGCCACAGAGCTTCAGCCTTAGAAAACTATCAGTTTCAGGATTCTTAGCTGGAAACAGTAGACACCACTCTAGCTGGTTTAAGCACACACACACAAAAAGTTTATTAAAAGACATAAGTACTTCACAGACTATTTGGGAAAGCCAGGCAGTTAAGCTTAGAAGGCCACGTGGCTGAGAATAACACCCAAAGCATAGTGTGGGATGGCTTCAGCAAGGACTCCAATGCCCCTACCATTGGGCACAGACACAGCAGCTCCCAGGGGTGATTTGGGCACTGAGTACTAGAACATTCGTTGCTGCTATCCCAATGGTCAGTGGTCTCATAGACTGCAAAAAAGGCCATCAGTTCTTCTCTCCTGTATTCAGCCATCCATGCTCCCTTGCTATGGCATTTTGAATACCCTACTACCTGATTCTGGACTCAGCAATGTGATGTCCAAGGACATGTGACACAAGCAGAGACTTGAAAAACATGTACACTGTTCAACTTGTCTTCTCTTGGAACCCTGAGGCTGCCACATGAAGAAGCCCAAGCTGGTCTCCTGGATGATGAGATTAGATACACATAGCCTAGTCACTACTGTTACCCAGACTTGGAACTTGACAGTCACCAGACATGTGATTGAGGCCATCCTAGATTGCCCACTCACTAGCCAACTTGTCATTTGACCATAGATTCATGAGTGAGCCTAGCAATGATCAACCATGCTGGTCCAGACCAAACAGTATGGTCAACTCACAAAATCATAAGCTAAATAAATTGTTTTAATAAGCCACCATGTTTTAGGGTATCAGCAGCAAAAACTACCTGATATTAGCTTACTAAACTCTTTCACGTACCTTATCTCACTTTACTCTGCTCACAACAATTCTTTAAGGCAGGAGGAGCAGGTATATCATCCCCATGTTCCAAGGACAGAAAATTGAGCCCCACAGAAGCTTAGTAAATTACCAAGTGTCAAACTGCTAATAAATAAAAAAGTTGGGTCTAAAATGTATACATTGAATATATTGTTTTGTTTGGGGCAAAGCAATAGTGTAATTATGACTTCAGCTTAGTCAGTGGTTCTGCTAATATATGTTTATCCCCTCCAGTTATCATATAAATTCTTAAAATTCAAGGGGAAGGTTCCCTCTGTCAAAATTTGTTCCATCACTTAGAGGCAACTATCAAGTAGCCCTGGCCAGATGGACTTACGGGTGATTGTAGGGAATAAGCAATCAAATATCTCCTGTGAAAAACATAATTTGGAGGAAATCAACATCTCTTAATCTGTGCATATCTCTGCTATGGGCTCTCGCTTGCTGGTAAATTCATACAGATGTCAGTGTACGTGAAAGGACTCAGCACATTATAGGCAAAGACCTTAGGATATAATTTGGGTTTAGCACTAATATGAAGGCAAGCTCTTGGTCCTCAAGGAGCCCACTCAGTATGGAGCTTAACTCAAGTTTACCATTAGCTATAGTTCTAGGAGGGATATCCATCGTGTCATGAAGTGGGGACAATAAAACGCTGTTGGTGTTCATTCACAGGGTTCACAAAAGGTTTTATGACGGAGATATCATTGGAGCTGGACTTTAAGGATTGTGATGGAAAGATGGGAGGACAGAGAGGTGAACGAATTTAGCAGGACTTGGAAGCTGATTAGAAGGAGTCTGAGTAAACATGAAGACCCAAACAGACTAAGGTAGGTTTTCAGCAGGAATGACCAGCATTACCTTAATTAATTGGGCACTGATTCAGAAGTGCTGCAATTCTAGAATTTGCTAGCAATAAGCAATCAATGAAATAAGTCCTAGCTTACAGTCTGAAAAAGAGAGGAGCTGGTTTAGGGAAACAATGAGTTTCACTTCGAATATGCTGTGCTTGAGGTATCAATAGGTTATCTATATGGGTATGTCTTGTGATCAGTTAAAAACAAAAGAGAAGCCAAGGGGCTCAGCTTGTCTCAGCTGTGATTCCTACCTTGTGGAATTTTGTGAGAGTTAAATAGGATAATATATCTAAATGTCTAGCATAAGTGCTTGGCCACAGAAGAAAGTTTAAATCACCATTCAGTCCCTAGAATAAACAGTTTCCTTATTCCATTTCTTTCTTCTCCCTTGGTGATGAGGGAGCCTAACCTTGGTGTTTCCTCGGATCAGCCAAGACCAACTAAAAGACCTTTACCAAGCGTCTGCCCCCAAGAATGTTTATGAACCTCACTCCAGAGAAAGGCTTGGCAAACTCGTCCTGTGAAGGGCTAGCTAGTAAATATCGTCATTCTTGTGGGCCATACGAACTGTCAAAGCTATTCAAGTCTGCTGTCATAGTGCAAGAGCAGCCAAGGACTATATGAAAATGGGTGTGGCTGTGTTCCAATAAAACTTTATTTACAAAAATAGGCAGGGGCCTGATGTGGTCCACTGGCAAGAGTTTGCCAATTCTCACTCTAGAGCAATGTCGTTGGTGGCCTTTTTAGGATGTGAATGTTCATATCATTAATACCATTAATATGATTAATACCATTAATGACATTAATTTCATTTTTAAAAGATGACAGATCTGCATATCTAAGATATTCTAGTTTGAAGGGACCATCTCACATTCAGGCCTTGCTATTCAATCATTGCACCAGGAAGGAACACCTTATTAGGCCAGACTGCATGTTCAAGAGGATTATCTCCTCTCACTAGTACCATGCCTAGCACATGATAGGAGTGTCAAAGGTTGCTAGATGCCCACTAAGACACATTCTCTCCTTCTTCTGTAATAAAACATTTTAGATGAGAACATAGCCTGTCTGCCAGCCAGAAACTGATTTTCCCAGCCTCCCTTGCAGCTAGAGTGGCCATGTTTCCTAGCTCACATCCTTGAAAGGAAATTTCTACCCTGCATTTACTTTCTCTTCTCCCTTCCTTCAAGCTGGCACTAAAAACATGCCAGAGACCTAGCTTTGACCATATAAATAAGGACAGTGCTCAAGACCAAGGCTTCTCAAGCCTAAGTGTGTACAAAAATCTCTGGTTGGATATCCACCTGCAAAAGAATGAAGCTGGACCCTCACCTAACACCATATGTAAAATTAACTTAGAATGGATCAAAAGACCTAATGTAAAACCTCAATTCTTAGAATAAAGTTTCATGACACTGGATTTAGCAATGATTTTTTCATATGATACCAAAGGCACAGGCAACAATAGAAAAAATAGACAAATTAGACTTTGTGAAACTTTAAAAATTTTGTATATCAAAAGACAATAATATATTGATATTGATCAACAGAGTAGGCAATATTATTTACATATCATATATCTGATAAGGGATTAAAATCCAGAATATGTAGAGAACACCTAAAACTCAACAACAAAAAACAACTCAATTCAAAAATGGACAAAGGATTTGAATTAACATTTCTCCAAAGAAGATATACAAATGGGCAACAAGCACATGAAATATTGCTCAATATCATTGATCATTAGGGGAATATAAAATGACACACCACCTCACACGCTTTAGGGAAACTACTGCCTAAAAACAAAACAAAACCAAACCCAAAAAGCAGAAAATAACAAGTGTTAGTGAGGCTGTGGAGAAATTAGAACTCTTGTGCACTGTTGTTGGGAATGTAAAATGACACAGCAGATGTGGAAACAGCATGATGATTTTTAGAACATTAAAAATAAGATTACCGTATGATTCAGCAATTCAACTACTGTGTATATACCCAATATAATTAAAAGTAGGGTCTTGAAGAGATATTTATACACTCATGTTCAGAGCAGCATTATTCAAAATAGCTAAAACATGGCAGTAACCCAAGTAACCACTGGCAGATGAATGGATAAGCGAAATGTGGTATATACATACATTGAAATATTATTCATACTTAAAGAGGAAATTCTGGCATATGCTACAACATGGATAAACTTTGAAGATATTTTACTAAGTGAAATAAGCTCTTCACAAAAAGACGGATACTGTATGATTCCACTTCTATGAGATATTTAGAGTAGTCAAATCAATGAGAAAGAAAGTAGAATGGTGGTTGCTGGAGGCTAGGGGAAGGGGAGAATGGGAGTTATGTTTAATGGGTAAAAGTTTCAGTTTGGCAAGCTGAAAAGAGTTCTGGAGATGGATGGTGGTGATGGTAACACAACATTATACATGTATTTAATACCATTGAACTGTACACTTAAAAATGGTTAAGATGGTATGTTTATGTTGTGTGTATTTTGCCACAATGGAAAAAAAATTGAAAGAAAAGAAGAGGAATCACCCAAAGAGATTGGTAAAACAGATTTGTGGGCGCCACCAACAAAGGTACCGGTTCAATAGCTCTAAAGTGGGGACTTAAGAATTTAAATTTCCAATAAGTTTCCAGATGAGCTGATGCTGCCCATCCTTGGACCATACTTTCAATAGCACTGCCCTAGGAGGAGACAGATTAACAATAGGGAAGGAATTTGGGTTACTAAATGGTTGTAGGTAACAGGGAAGATAGAAAAATAAACTCTCTCAAGCGCAACTTAGCTTCCATCCTAATTCATTTGGTGCTCAATAATTGTTTGTTGGATGACTGAATAAGTGAACCACTGTGTTTATGGGCAAAAAGTACAGATGGGTCTGGACCACTTGGTTCTTCTGGCTCTACTTCCCTCTCTGTCTACGTGTTAGTTCGAGGTCGATCCTAATTATCGAACAGACTGAAATCAATAGCTGGAGTATGGACAAGGGCAGTGCAATTCACTTTTTACCCACCGTTCTCATATAGAGTTAAAGGACGAAGGATCTCGCGGGGAATGACGGGAGCGCAGACTTGCTGCTGAGAGGGCTCGAGTCCAAGTTCGCGAGATGAAGAGACTGATGGAATATTAGACCAGGGAGGTGCTGCTGTGGTGGGAAAGAATGCTGGTCGTGACCACTTCCTTCTCTTTATTCTTCACTGGCGTTAGATGCTGGCCTTGCCCGAATATCATGCTGAGAGACCTGGACCTCAGTAACTCCGACACACACACCCTTTTCAGAAATTTGTAATTTCATCATTTCTTGACCAAATGACTCCAACCGCAGAAAGGCACAAATTTTCCACAGGGATTTATATTCTGCCGCTCCCTTTTGGTGGGTATACTCTCTCTTGCTTGCTTTTGAAACCCCATTCATTATATGAAGTATACGTTTTTCGAAACTTATTTTAAAGTAAACATGTTATTAAATGTACATATCTTGTCTTTCTCGCTTTACTTTATAGATTTAGGAACTGAGATACAGAACGCTCTACGGCTATGAAAAGTTAAATTCATTTTTTTTTTTTTAATTTGGCCTGTGGACCATCATCTGGACTTTGAAGTCTAAAGATCTAGAATTACCCACCCTCTCCCCCACTCTCGGTACGTCCAGATCCTGATGCAAAAAGCAACCTAAGACTTCCAGCTTCTGGTTGCAATCGAAGGCTAGTAAGTTGGGAGAACAGGATGGAACTGTTTCTTGCACAGGCAAACAATTTGTTATCAGGAAGAAATTTGAAGCTAATGAAAAGCAATTAATCCAATGGCAGGCGTTGCCATAAATTTTATTCCCCAAGTGAATGCATGATACGAGCATGATTCTTGATTTCAGATAAAGAAGAAAATGCAGAGCTATTATTAAACACAAAGTAAAACAACATGAAA